>NC_141685.1:331407613-332007613 GCF_964263255.1 Lissotriton vulgaris
ACGCATCACGCGGCTACGCGATACGTCACGATGTTGTTTTCATTCGCGGCAATAGCGCTAACGGGACGCTCCCCGGTACGCGCCCCGGGGCGCGCCGTAACTTTGCGCTCACCGGTGAGCGCATCGGTAAGCGCACCGGGAGCGCTCCAGGGTGAAAAATAAAAAATAAAAAATATATGAATATAAAAAGTATTATATTAATATACAAAATAGGATTTTTTTTTTTTTAATTACCTTTCTTAGCTATAGACATTTGCTATTAAATACCCTTATAAATACACTAAAAAATACATAGGTTTGAGGCCCTATATATAGTTAGGAATTAGCATTTTATAAAACCTATGAAATTCACTGAAAAAACCATAGATTTCACACCAGTTATAGTTAGGAATTAGCATTTAAAAAACCTATTAAATTCACTGAAAAAACCATAGGTTTCACACCAGTTATAGTTAGCTGGAAATTTTACTGACATAAAACCATTGAAATTCCCACGTTATAGTTAGTTGGACTCACTATAACTTGCGCGCCTGCAATGCACTGCTGATGATATCACATATTACATCACTCATGACATGGTCAGTGACATCACTCATGACATCACTGATGACACCATCCAGTGAATGTGTGTCTTTCTGAAAAATAAATATGTTTTATATATGTATATGTAAAGGTCGATGGAAGAATAAATGTTTAAATAAGTGTCTAAAAGGATGTTTAAAAAAAAAAATTTGATTTGTTATCTTGCTTATTAAGTGTTTCCTAGTGAATACATATATTAGGCATTTTGGGCCCGATTCACAGAACTAACTTAAGACAAAATCCTAAACTTACTACTTTTGGTATTCACAGAAGTTAGGATTTGGTCTTAAGACAGACTTAAGACAGACTTAAGTTAGGATTCTGTCTTAAGTCTGTCTTAAGACAAAATCCTAACTTCTGTGAATACCAACAGCCTGATTCATGTACGGGCCGTTTTGCGTGGCCCTAATAGCGAATCATAGCGACTCGCTATTGAGGACACGCAAAACGGCATTCATGTAGGAATTGCTAAATAAATAGCGATTCCTACATGTTCTCTATTTGCGAGTAGCAATTTGCTACTCGCAAAAAAAGGAATAACTCCCCATTCATTCCTATGGGCCAAAAGGCCCATAGGAATGAATGGGGAGTATCCCTTATTTGCGAGTAGCAATTTGCTACTCGCAAATCAGATAGCGATTTTAAGGGTGCCAGGGGTGTCCAAAGGACACCCTGTAGCACCCCTTAAATGCAAATTGTAACAGTTGATGCGCACACACATGTCCAAAGGACATGTGTGTGTGTAACATGCAACTCAGAAAAATGCATTTAAATGCATTTTTCTGAGTTTTCGCAATTTACCGCGAGGTCTGACCTCGCGGTAAATTGCGCCTAGAAATAGCGAAATCGCAAATTGAAATAGGATGTTGAATAGCATTTAAGGAATCTCAAATAGAGATTCCTTAAATGTCATTTCCTCGCACATTTGCGACATCGCAATTAGCGATTTTTGCTTTTGGGATGCTGAATCCCAAAAGCAAAAATCGCACTCGCAAAGGGCCGGATTCTCAGAATCCGGCCCTTTGCGAGCCGATTTAGCCTTCATGAATAAGGCTGCAAAAGTAGTAAGTTTAGGATTTTGTCTTAAGTTAGTTCTGTGAATCAGCCCCAGGTAGTGACTGCCCGGGCCCTAGTGTCTGTCTGTACTTGCCATGCTTACAGTTCCACCTCTGACAACAACATTTCCGACCCTTGTAATGCACCTGTAATGCTTTCCTAACCAGGGCCAGTTACACATGGCCACAACAGAAAGCAGAGGCCTTGTGTCCATGTGTTTTTTTCAAGAAAGTGTATCAAATAATTTTGCTTGTGTGTAATAAACTACCTCTGATACAACTTGTTAATTTTTGTATTCACACTTGCCAACATTTAGCACAATAACTGAGAAAAAATCTAGATGCTTTATTACATCTCCATGAACCCCCATTTGCAGATATGTGGTGATATACTAAAAAGCAGGTTTGATTCAATGGCTGTAAAGGAATACTTTTTCACATTCCCTTTTCAATGGCTATGGTTTTCACTATCACAGGTAGGATGGATGGTTCTTTCTAAGCTTTACAGTGGGGTCAGTGGTTTCTCTGCACATAAGGCAGAAAATATATCACTGTGTTCTGTTAAAATCCTTTTATTCGTATTGTTTTGTACTTGTATTTATGTAGCACTCACTTTCCTTATTGAGGCATTTAATTGCGTTATGTTGGGCAACACACCGTTCCCCAACTCTAGATCGGCGTGTATTTTGTTGATTACCGTGATTAGTACTGGTCTCTCAAGGAGACCATTCGGTGCTTTTGATCCAGTTCATTTCAAATTAATAGGTTACCTGTGCTCATTAGTGGCTCTAGGCCATAAAACGACATTGCCTACATTTAATCACAATTGTATTTCTTGTGTTTATCTGCAACAAAGTTTGGGGGATTTAGGTGGATATTTGATATTCCAGAACCGCAGTGCAGAATTAAAATGTACAGCAGTTTGCAAAACTCTCTTGACCTATCCCATGCCGCTTAAGCATTTTTCTCAGATGCCACCTCTTCCCGTAGGTTCCATCGTTTAACTAGTTTTGTTTTTCTATTTTCTGTAAACTCTGTTCTTGTTTGTAATACAAACTGTAATCCTATAAACTACATACACCAATAACAAAGTCCCCATAGGTGAGCTTTACAATATTCCATTTAAAATATAGGATATCCCTAAAGAAATTACGATCTCATCCTGTACAAATACTCTAAAATGTACACAAAAAAAACAAACAAAAGTCTGGAATTTAAAATTCATTAAGGGCTCATAATACTCCATAATGCTCCTGTCCCATAATATCGACACAGTGGGTGCTAAACAAAATGTTTGCATTCAGACATGAGCCTTGAGATATCACATAAGTACATAGAAAGAGGGACGGGAGCTAAAGGAAACAAGCATTAGCATAGCCAATAGGTCTCGCCTTTGGGACCTTATAAGTGTTTAGTCATGCAACCGTTGATGTTGTTGCACCAAGGATATTGTGCTGCATAACTAAATAATTATAAGTTCCCAAAGGTGAGACCTATTGGCTATGCCAATGCTTGTTATTGTTGCATGAAAGACACCTTTCCTCAAAATACCACAGGGATGCCTGAAATGACCAATTGCATAAATTTGATCTTATTAGGTGCAAGCAATGAGATCCTGACATCAAAAAAGATAATGCCAGAGGCTACTCTCTAAAGAGCAGCCATGACCCATCTTCAGCCTGGCAAAGTACCTCAAGGCCCTCCTTCTCATGACGAGGGAGAGCATCACTGATTAACTCGCAGCTGGGCCTCCGTTTGAAGCCCAGAAGTGCGCAGGGTTGAGTGTCAATCACTGACACCTCGTCACAGAGTGGGGTGAGGTCAGCAACTCCTCACTGCCCCCATCCCACTCCATAAAGAGGTAGGGACCGCTGTCTCCACTCGATGGCTGGACTTTTGTCAGTCAATAAGAGAAGGCAGTATTCCCAACCCACCTGGGACCTCTGAGGCAGAGCGGAGCTGGTAATTGTGATTTTTTGGGGTCAAATTTTTGGTTTGTGCGTGCATATATATATGAATATTTGGGAGTGCATTTTGTGGATAGATGTGTCTGTGTGCACGAGTGTGTGTGTATGGGTGTGCGTATGTGTGCATGTGTGGCCCGTCTGCCCCTCGTCCTGCTAAAATTACAGGCAGCCACCAGCAAAGAGTGCATTTTGTTGTAAAGTTCTGTGACTGCAGTGTTATTCCTAACATATATGAGCCTTCATGCGAGTCACTCCCAATGCATGTTTATCTCTTTTGGTCATACAAATTCACATTTTGTCTCTATTCTTAAGAAATCAAATTTTCCTTTTGCGGTAGTGTTGTATCGTTGGTGTTTTTCACAAATCTTGCCCTCTCCGTGAATCCTTTTTCACCTCAGAAATGACTTTGCTCTTGTTTAAATACTGAGTGGGACAAATGTGGCCATGCCTTATGTACATGGAATGTGTACTCCCCCTCCTTAAATGAAAGGTAAACACCCTGGCATAGGCTGACAGGTGTCATGGTGGCATGAAGCGTGTAAACCAGTTGGTGCATGCTTCATGTACTGTTATGTTGGCATCTTAATCAGATAATGTAATCCTAATTGATTTTGCTAATGCTAATTGGAGATGCTACAAACTATCTGTAATAACAGTGTAGTATTTTTTAAATATTTTTTTACGAAGACAAATTCTGCAGTGTTGCTCAGCAGTTGTGTAAGCCTTTCTTTCTACAACTCCCCTTTTATCAATCTCCACTCTCCAAGTTATTTTCACTCTAGATAAGTGCTCAGCGTATAACCAATAAACTAAATACCACAAAGTAAACGACAAACAGAAAATGCCAATAGACAATTTGGGAAGCTGATTTAGTAGTGCAGGAGAGCGCAGCACAGTGCTATATCTACAAAGGTGTGGTGCTCTTCTCTCTGCCTGTGCCGGCGCACTTTAGGCAGCCAACGCAGACAGCCATGCACATAGAGCAAGGGAGCATGCATTCTGTAAGGCATGGGCTTTGTGACGGAAGCGGTCCCTTTCAGTACAAAGACTGTGCTTTAAGGCTTTTCCGACTTTGTACCTGTGCTGTACAGTGCTGTACACATGCAAAGTAGGGAAAAAACGAGAAGAAAGAAAAATGTTCTCCTTATTGCACTTGCCTAAGAAGACGTAGGATTTTGGTGAAAATCCTTGTCTATGATTCTTGGTATATAGCGATTTGCATCAAACCCCATGGTTAGTTGCATAGGAATGCCCATAAACCGCCCATGGAATGTCCCTTTGACACAAACTAATGAATTGCGCAACTTTGCGTTTATTTGGAATACTATCCACCCCAAATCCAGATTGAAAACGAGAACAAAGCTCAAGTTGTATATGATGTCACTCAGACTCTGGAGGTGAAAAAGATGCCATATAGGCTCTGGTACCCATCTCAAATATTACTATACATGGCCTCCAAACCTTCTTTTTCTTCTCAGGTCATAAGCACAGTGGTAAAGGAGTTATGTGAATGCCATGCACAACATGGCCTTACCTACATCAGTTATTTTCCCTGTACTATATGTCTTTGCAAAGTTAACCTGAAATCCACCCCACCATTCTTAGCATTGTCCTCCCCTTCCCAGCACAAATATAGCAGTCTCCCACCAACTTCTAATCCTAGCCCCCGCCCACCTCCCGCACCCTACATAACAAATGTTGAATTTACTGGATGTGTTGGGGGAGTAGAAATCAATACGCACAATTGAAATTCAGTTAAAATTTAAAGCATATATGAAACTGTTGGAAAATACATTATGACCCTCATGCACAAAGCAATTTTACAGTTGCAAAGGTAAAATAGGAGCCTTTGCAACCTCAGAATGGCATTTTTAAATGTATATAACCTAAACTGAGATGTGGTAACACGTTACCGAATCGCAATTCGGGTTTGACTAAAAGCATAGAATCGTTTTTTGGAACGCACATGTAAAGGTCATCCCTCTCAAAGACTGATTCCTTATGTTATGAATTCATGTTTTGCCATCAGTTAGAAACCAATATTATTTTACCACCATATCAAAGGAGGTGCTAGCCATTCATAAACAGAACATTTTTCCCATGGGACCTCTTTGCCTTTGTAAATATGGACTAAAGCATTTTTAGTAGCAGGCAGTGGTCACAAGGACCTTTGGAAAAGGTACCTTGGGGACCCCTTTGGACCACTATCTTCTCCTATAAAATGGTAGGACAATGTTACATTGTTTTTAAATGCATCCCACTTTCCTTTTAGGAAAATGGGCTGCATTTATATATAATAAAAAAAAAGATTGCTTTATCTAAAAGCAAACAGAGACATGGAGGTCTGCTGACCCCATCAATCCACGATGCCAGAGACTCAAGCCAATCATAATGGGTTACAATTCTGACTTACCTTATACATTTCAATGAGGTATGTTGAATTGCAACCTACTACGATTCGGTAATTTGTGAACCAAAAAATGTATTCGGTAGAAGTCTGTGTGCAAACTGCGACCACTTCTACAGAATACATTTTAGTACATTCAAAAAAAGAAATCACTAATTGCAAATCATTTGTATTCACATTTTATGATTTCTTATTTGGAATATTAGTACATGAGGATCTATACTATGAAAAGAAAAAAATTGGGACTGGGGAAACTTGGAACAATATCTTGAAAACCAATGTAATCACTTGCTTAACATTCACATGGGAACTTCATTGGCTGCACCATGATCCCCTTCTCTGTGCTGTGCCAAGACACGGAAGAGGTCTGTGCATTTCTTTTTTCTGTCATCAGTGATGTAAACTAAAAAAATCTCCATATTAGTGCATGAACTACACACAGCAGGGTTTTGAAATACGGGACAGTATCTGGCTCTCTGGTCAGCTGCACATGTACTAGCTCTGAGATTTTTCGACTTAATGTATGTGCTGTACACGGAAAAACATGGCACTCACACACCTTCTGCATCATTTCGAGGCAAAGAATGCGTTCATGATACCATCCCAGGAATTTATATTCTAAAGTATTATGGGACTACCTTCAAATCCGTGTAAAATATCAAAAGAGGCTGGCAGCCATCAGATGCAGTGCTTTGGACATGCCATCCAACATATGAGGTGTGGGCTAAACCCAGCATGGCATCTGAAAGGATGTGCATTCATGCATGAAAACTTTGGTTTACAGTAGAGACACTCATTTATCATCAGTTACTGAATACTTGAAAAGCAAAACTGCTTGTGTGAGTTTTCAAAAGCTTCTGGAACTAAAATAACTATGTTTAGTGTCATTTACATGCTCTAAAGCGGTGAAAACACAAGCTTCTGAGTAGGAGGAAGTCTATAAAAGCAGGCAGAGTGACTGATACTGTCTGTTAAGTATTTCTTAAATATTTGTTTTACTCTCCTTGGCCATACGCCAGGGAGCTTTATCTCCCCTTCCCAGACAACAGATGCAGTTAAAGGGCACTTAAGAAGATGTGTTTGCATAGTTACAAAAACTAAGGCTCAATGAGTTACTACGGTTTTCCCCAATCACGTGCAAGACAACTGGGAGAAAATCCACAGCAACTACTTAACTGCTGTGTGTTAAACAAGCCAACACGCCCATGCTGATAGTGCAAAACAGGCACTTTCCTTAACATTATGATAAGGGTCAATATGCTGCCACAGGAGAGGAAATCAACTAACATCATTTAAAAGTATGATTAAGTATTAGGCTTGGTTTGACTTCCACAGGATTTGCAGAATCTCCGATGGTTGTTTACAGTTTGTTGCTGGTGGCTAGAATCCGCAACCTAGCTGTGGGATGCAGAGAGGAAGAGCTGCTGCTGTTTAGGGAAGGCAAGATGTGGCATCACCAGATTCCGCTTAGTCAGAAAATATGACAACAAAGTGTAAATAGCCATTACTACTCAAAAGAAAGGAGCAACACCCTGTGATATCAAATAGGCTGCATGAGCTTGCCATCACATTGCCATAAATGTGAACCCTCGAGGCGCTCTTCAGGAAAGAACTGAGCTATCTGAGTTACACTGACAGTACAGGACCAACTCATGTAGGGCTTAGTTCCCAAGGTTTGTTCTGTGCCAATTAAAAAAGTTCACACTGGATGCAAACCGGTAATGTTTAAACCACTTTTGAGGAGGTGAGATATAAATTGAATTCCCAAAACGTTTCTCTAGCGCACTTTCAAGATGGATCCATGAAATAGGTTCATTAGAATTAAGTTTAAATGAGGTGATAGATTGAATGGTTTAATTATTGGAACTTTTGTTCTCTGTTATAATATTTTACTGGGGTGCATCATATACAAAACCTTGCAAAAATAATACCTTACATTTTTTCATTTATCCAGACATTTTCATTGGAGTGTATTACTTTGCAATATCTTTTCACATCATTGTTTTCACTATTTGTATCAAGTTAGCAATATTGCTCAGTGAGTTAAGTGTTTGCTGCTGACATTGGAACTATTTGCAAATCAACAGTCTGAATCCTGACAAAACAAACGTATTTTTCATCGTCCTGAGATCAAATAAATGCATACCAATAAAGTAAGTATAGCACTGAATTAAGTTGCAATGGAGGACCACATTGTTGTAGAATGTTGATTTTATGAGTTGCTATTGAAAGTCAAATTATTTAGCATGTTATGTTATCTGCTGCATGCACATTTTGTGGCATAGTTGTCATCCTATTTTTAGGTTTTACCACATTCCCCTTAATGGGATTGCAATGTTAAGTAGAAAATACTTCTAATTAAAGTATACTACATGCTTTCAGTATATCGTAATGGCTTTCAACAATGTATGATGTTGCCTTGGGCATAAGCACATGAGTGTTATTTTATTAGCATTGTCTATTTTATCTCACAACATAAAATAGTTTGTGCAAAATGTATGCAACATAGCACACAGCAGAGGACAGGACTACGTGCTCATACATATTTTCTTGGTATGGGAAACAGTCGGAACACTGGGGTCTTAACCATGCGTGTTCAGACTACACAAGCTCAACCACGCATATGCCTTACGTATGTATGTATAACACACTTATAAAACGCATTCTGTCACCCAACGGGCATCCTGGCGCTGAGATCAAGCAGATCCTGAAGCACGATCAAAGAAGGATCAAAAAGAAATTACCCTGACCTAGGAAACAGATGAGTTTTTAGTAATTTTTTAAATGAAGGAAGGTCTCCTGAGCGTTTGAGCGACAGTGGCAGATCGTTCCACAGCTTAGATGCCGTGAAACCAAAAGAGCGGCCACTCATTCGCTTTCTCCGAAACTTAGGAACAACAGCCAAATAGGCAGAGGCAGATCGGAGAGATCTTGTGGGGGTGTACCAAGTGAACATCTCCTGTAAGGGCAGCAGTCCCGAGCCATGCAAAGCCCGGAAAACCAGGCATAACGCCTTGAATTCGATCCGCTGAGGGATGGGGAGCCAATGCAAGTCTCTAAGAGCTGCGGAAGACGAGTCAAAACGACGGCGGGAGAGTGCTAACTTAGCCGCGAAATTCTGCACTCGTTGTAGCTTACCTATCGCCGTAACAGGTGCCCCCAGAAGCAGTGCATTGCAGTAATCTAGTCTGTTTAGAATGATGCTGCGCACTACTTCTGGTCTAGCATGGACAGGGAGCAGAGGGAGAATCATCCTAAGGGAACGCAACAAGCCCATACAGGTGGATACTGTTTTGTCAATGAAACCGTCCAGTTGAAGACTCGGTTCCATTGTCACTCCCAAGTTCCGAACCGAGGTAGCTGCTGCTGCTGTGCCCTGAAAAGAGGGGGGCCAGAAGTCCTGTGGTAGAGGTCGAGGGACCCGGTCCACTGAGCAGTGCAGCACCTCTGTCTTTGAGCTGTTAAATTGCAGCTAGTTGTTACTCAGCCATGTTGCCGTGGTGACCATGCAATGGTGAAAGGTCTCCTGGGACACAGCGTTCTCCCCTTCAAAGGGGAAAATAAGCTGGGTATCATCAGCGTAATTGGTGACTGAAAAGCCGAACGATTTGATTAGCTTGACCAGGGGGTGGAGGTAAAGATTAAAAAGAATGGGGCTGATGGCCGAGCCCTGGGGTACTCCCTGACCAACCCTTTTAATGGTTGACTTAAAGGGGGGCAGGGCAACCACCTGATGTCTATTGGCCAAGTATGAAACAAGCCAATCCCGGGCCAAGTCCGTCACACCAACCTCCTCCAGTCTCCTGGTCAGGATGGCATGACTGACCGTATCGAACGTTGCCGACGTGTCGAGGAGCACTAAGAAGGCTGCTCGTCCATGGTCGGCACGCGAACGGAGGTCACTCAAGACAGTCATAAAGGCTGATTCGGTTCCATGCGCTGGTCTGAAACCAAACTGCGCCGCATACAGACATTCATTAACTTCCAAAAAACTGGACAGATGTTTCGTGACCAGTTTTTCCAGAATCTTAATTGGAAAGGGAAGTAATGATATGGGTCTGTAGTTAGCGGGGCATAAGGGGTCCAGTGATTCTTTCTTCAGCAATGGAGAAACAACTGCTAATTTCCAGCTGTCCGGGACCTGGGCGGAGCCAAGAGATTGGCAGCAAATTGCGTGGAGAGGAGGGAACAACTCTTCCCTAAAGACTTTCCAGAGTTTGTGCGGAAGTACATCAAGGGGGGACCCAGAGGATACACTATCCGCTAGAGCACCAAACTCTGCGAAAGACGGGAGAGGGAAACTTTCCAGCCTGACTTTCCCAGCCTCCATCTCCAATATAGGAGAATGAGCAGCCCCAGATGTCGTGGGACTCAAGTTACTCAAGATGGTCGCGATCTTGTCTTCAAAGGCCTTGGCTAATGAATCGCATAGTAACTGAGAGACTGGGATAGTAGTAGTAGCGCAGGCCGCTCGTGAAAGCTCGTTGACAATTTGCGTGGTTAAGTCAGTGCGCGTCTAGGTGCTGCTGTTGTGGTGAAGGTGGAAGCAGGAAGGCACCAGAAAGAGATGTGGTGAGGTGAGTGGGACTCGGCGGGTAGTTTCATTAGTTTTAGGGACAGCTAGGGGCTGGGTAGGGGCAGGGTTTTAGGCCTTAGGGCAGAGGAATGGGTAGTCGGGTAGTTTTTAGGGCTGGAGTGCGGGGTAGGTCTCAGGGCAGTGGGAGGGGAATGGGTAGTCAAGGTAGTTTTTAGGGCTGGTGAGTTGGAGTAGGTTTCAGGGTAGGGGAAGGGGTTGGAGTAGTTTTAGGGACTGTGCGGGTTTGGGGGGTTGTAGAAGAGTATGCAAAGGGGCAGGGTTTTAAGCCTTAGGGCAGGGGTGGGGGAATGGGTAGTAAGGGTAGTTTTTAGTCCTGCGGGGTCTGGGTAGGTCTCGGGCAGGCCTCAGGTCAGTGGATGGGGTTGGTGTAGTTTAAGGGACAGAGAAGGGTGGGTGGGGTCAGGGTAGTGTAAGTAAAGGGGCAGGATTTTAGTCCTTAGGGCAGAGGGAGGAGAATGGGTAGATTGGGTAGTTTTAGGAACAGTGTTGGGTCGGCATAGTGTTTGTAAAAGGGAAGGGTGTTATAGGGACAGCGAAGGGTGGGGGTGATCAGGGTGGGGGGTGGGAGTAGTGGCAACCTTAGCGACACAAACCCCTTTACTGTTCATGCCTATACCACGACATTGCATGGAAAAAGCATGCATGGTAAAGGAATGCGTGGTTAAGACGCATTCTTGGTTTTTGCTGCATAGTAGAGGTATGCGTGGTTTAACCATGCGTGCCTCTATCATACAACCGAAAAGTATGCCTATTTTATTGTGCCAATTCCAGTTGTGTGTTTTTTTAACTCGTCTTCAGTTTCAGGGTTGTCTTGTGCTCACACTAGAGGGCCTCTAGAAACACCTCTTTTCATTAAGAAACGGCCATGCATAGTTATTATGTTCATGTCTCACCTGGGAGAACATCAGCCATAAAAAATAGATTCAACATATTTGGCAGCCTTTCCATCTCTGGGACCCTCTAGAAACAACTGCTGCTTGGAGAACACGATTTGTGAAATTCTGGCGCTTTGACATTGTATATGATGTAAATTTCGATTTGTATTGGCAGTGAAAGACAAATGGTCATGTTTTTCCCTGCTATTTGATGTACATGTAAGAAATGAATGGCCTTGCATCCGGCGGCAGAGAATAGTGCTTTCCTCGGCCCATCAAACGGGAATGCTCGCACCATTTGGACTAAATTGTAAACTTTTTAAATGTGTGAATATATTAATCAACAGCTGAAAAGTGACCAGTTAGACTAGAGTATGAAAAGTGACAGACATTTTGAATCCCTGTTACAATAACAGGTGGCAGATACCATGATTCCAATTTCCAGTCTGAAGTTACTAGGGCATTTATTGTGGGCAGCTGCTGCCACCTAGGGGAAGAAGTTTATATCCAGAGAAGATGAAGACCGTTTTAGCTTATAAAATAGACTGATTTATAGTTTGGATAACAAGTTACTATGTCACAAATGCTATCCTGTCCTCTTTGTATACAGGGTATAATGCACTTGTAATAAAGTGGCAGAGTAACCCGCCAAACACCTAAATCAGGCCCACAGTCTTGATTCCAGTAGAGGTGTGGTGTCATTCCCAATTATTCAAACTGCTGAGGAGACCTAGGTACCCCGGTACCGGGTGATTGTATCTCAAAAAATTGTTTTATTTTGCAGATTAGTATTCTGCTTTACTTATTTTTGTCTTACATTTGTTTCTCTTCCCAAAGTGCATGTTTTAATTTTGTATGTGGTGTTTTCCTGTCTGAGGTTTTTCCTGTACCTTTCGGTCTCTTTTACCATTTTCTGACTCTTTATTTTTCTTGTCTTTTTCCCATTCAAATGAACTCTCAAGTACTGCTTTTTTACTTTCTTCCTTAGTATCCTTGCAATTTTTAACGTGTCCCCTCCCCATTTTTATTGTCCTTTTGCTGTTCGCTCTTTTGTCCTTATTGTGCATATTGAGGTACCTTTCATAAAACCGTATTTTCCTTTGTCCTTTCCCATCTCATTTTGCTGGTTTCCTTTGCCACTTCTTCTCTGTGTATCCTATTTTTCAAGGTCTTATGTTTTTGATGTGTTGTGTATCAGGTGAGTTTTGGGGAACAGATCTCACTTTCAAAGAGTTGAATTTCAAAGTAACAATCATCAGTGTTGGCCGTCTGTGGGTTGTTGCACCCTGAGCGGAATATGCCCTCGGAGTGCTTTGAATCTGTGAAAATCCTTTCACTGTGCAAGACAATGGCCAGCTTAAGGCATCCCAGACTTCGCGAGGGTGCCAATAGAACCATGTGTGATTTGAAAAGAAGAAGGAAGCAGATCTAAAACTTTGTGGGGCATATTATCAAGGGCAATAGCCCCGCTTTAGCAGCATTTTTAGCCGCTAAAGCGGCGATATTCCCCTCGCCCTATTACCAAGGTGGCGCTAACATGCATTAGCGCATGTTAGCAGGCGAATTACTAACACTACGCATCTTAGAGCTATACATCGCTAATGAGATGCAAAGTAGGCGTTCCCTCCTACGACAAACAGTGAAATGCCCCTTTGCCTTTGGGGTTGGTGGTTTTTTAAAAGCACGTCTGAAACAAACAAACTGCTAGACACCCGCAAGAAGGATCATTGGGGCATATTATAAACAGCCAGCGATAAATATCGCAAAGCGCGCTTAGCGCGATTCTGATTATCGCCGGCTATCGCTGGGTTACATCGCCGTGTTAGCGGTGTATTAGCTATGCTTTGCTAACAGGTGAGATGAAATCCAGCGATAGACTGCGATAATAAACATTAGTGCGTGAAATCCAGTGATGATTTTACAGCGCTAATGTAAAGCTTGGTAATAGGGTAGTGTGTACTTAACCTTACAATCCACCTCTCATAGGCATTATTGGTAAGTCAAGTTTTATACAGGCAATAGTATATTACGATAATGGGAGCTTAGTGCGCCTTTTGTCATTGCTTCGCGGTTCAGGGGCAGCGTAATACCGTGATGTAGGTTTTGCGGGCATTTCACTGTTTGTCCAAGGAGGGAACGCCTACTTTGCATCCCATTAGCAATGTATATCGCTAAGATGCATAGCCTTAGTAATTTGGCTGCTAACGTGTACTAATGCATGTTAGCGCTTCCTTGGTAAGAGGGCGATAGGAATATCACTGCTTCAGCAGCTAAAAGCGCCGCTAAATCGGCGATATTGCCCTTGATATTATGCCCCATTGTCTCTACTGTATCAACACATTTCCGCATAGACATAGTATAGTAAAATCTTTTAATTCCTCAGACCCATTACCTGCAATATTCATACATTTAGCAACTGGCAACGTTAAGGATCGAATATTCTCTCCTAACCCCCCTCCCAAATCCACTTTTGGAGGGATAGGTCATCTCTTCTGAGCATCTCTGGTGCCTTAATGAATTTCTTACATTTTGTGCCAGTTTTAATTAAACATATATCTTTTTACTTAGGTTGGATATTGTAAGATCTTTGGTCCTAATACAAAGGCATTCAAGCTGCGGGACGCCCCTTGGGGGTCCGTAGATTCATTACCAAGGGGTTGCAAATGCCTCTACAAGTATTTATAAATGAAGATGGCCCAGAAGAGTGACCTTGTTTATTTGTGGTATTTCCAGACAGTCTTCATTTAATGCTGAAGCAGGGTCTGCTTTAGCACTGGGGTCCCGAGGAGCGACAATGTTTGTTGGCGCCACCTCTGCCATGGATTCCCCCACCATCACCCTTTAACAGTGCTTAGGTCTCCATAACCTCTCTCTCTCTCTCGGATGCATTTAATTAGTTATATAGCACCACTCATACCAGTGTAGGGTGTCAGAGCACTTTCCATCCCACAACCATTACACAAAGACAATTAATCATACCATTGTATATCAGTGCATAGGGAATGTTACATAAGCCAGAGGACTACAAGGTGTAAGAGTGACATGTCATCCATGCTGGTAGGCAGGGTGGTTTAAGAGTGCTTGGTTTGGAGAAACACAAACTTGTAATTGAAAACGTAGAACCATAGTTGGGGGTTCTCTTCAATAATAAGACTTGATTTCTACCAAAAATAACTATTTTTGCAACAATAATATATGCTCCAAACTATTCTTTGCAGTGTGCATGCAGCTCTTAGATTATGAAAGTTAAAATCTTACTGTTCTATATTAGGATTTTAACTTATAAATCACAAGTAACAAAAGGATGTCTCTTTTAAAAGCAGTAACCCACAGACCTATTTACATCATATGCAGGTTGTAATCTGCATGGTACACGTTCTTCGCAACAGGCGTATTAACCCTTTGTGCTACTTTATAGTGAGTCAAAACCTCAACTGGACAAAACTCATATCTCTCTCCAGGAAGAGCATTAACCACTGTGCTGAAATAAATAAATAATAGCATGGATACTGTGATCCTCAGCGCCTTGGGTGCAGGGGTCCAAGAGTGTTGTGGCAGGATCATAAAAATGGCTAAAAAGAACAAAACATTGTGTACATATTTTGTTATTCTTTCACTTCCAGGTTACAGCATATAAAATAAGACACACACCTTAAATAAAAAGTAAACACAAGTTAAATTAATCCATGGAAAATCTGCTCTTTAACATTTTGGAACTTCAGTTGATTAATGTGATCCCTGCAGATGTCTGTGTGTGTGACTAAAGAGTCACCAAGATGAATATGGCTGAGATACCCGCCACCCCCTCTCAACACAATCCCCAAAGGAGGGAAACCGGAAACAGTTCTTGAAGTTTTTGGAAGTGGGAGGGAGTGACCCTCCCGGCCGTATTTATTAAAACAAAAAATTAAAACATTTAAACATTAATGTACAATTTCATACCACATTGCGATGTTTGGCTAACCTTAACAGATTCTCTAATACAGAGGTTCTCCTAGCCGAACTAACATCCTACAAAACATTTACTTGAAATATTGAAATTGTACATCCTAACGTTTAAGGGCCAACGGCAAGGTCGTAACCGGTGTCAAGATCCCTAACCAGACATACCCCCCCCCCCCCACTTGGGAGGGGCGACAGCACTGAGGCGTACTCAAGTGCAACTACTACCAATTTCCCTTGACTTGACGGGGGCACTTATCAACTCGACGCCAGTTAAAGGTCGTTCGAAGACTCGTGTGAGGTATCTAGAAGGTATCGTAGACCTCCCCCCAACCCCACACAACTTACCGCATCTGCCGTCGCAGATGTCACTGGCCCCGGGAAATTCCCCAGGAGGGGGCTGTAACCCCTCCTACACAGGAAGGGGCCTTGACCGCCTTTCCTCTTCTTTCGGCGACCCATCCTTAGAAGGGACCGCCTCCCCGTTGAGGGGCCAAAGGCCACCTCCCCCGAGCGCTCCCATCCGTGTTGGGTGACGCCCACTCATAGGGATCTTCCAATTAGTGCTCACCGATCATGACCTTACCGCCCGACCAAAATAAATACGACAAATGCTAACTAAACGAAACTACATTGGCCACTATGACCGAAAAAGCCTGTTTATAAATGGACCTTAAATCCGAAGTTCTTTAATCACAAACTTGTAAAATTAGACCAATCTTTATTACACATTCGACATCAACACAACACTAAAACAACCTGTAAACGAAATAGAATAATTGATCAATTTTATTAAAACAACTGGCTGTCCTCAGGGGCTGGTGGGTGGGTCAAAATTGGCTCTTCGTTCCGTCTCGAGCTCACGTGCAGCGAGGAGGTGCAGCTTCAGAGCCCAGGAACAAGAGGATGTCTTCTGGTCTTGCGTCCCTTTTTATCCATCTTCAGGGCGGGCGTAAACCCGCCCCTGCCTGCCCCGAGGGCGTGGCCGGCCGCGTCAGTGTCTAGGCCAGCCCACTCTAGGGCGGGAAAAAGCGCGCCCTGGCTACGCCGCTTCGGGCATACCAGCCGAGACGCGCCTCCCGCCCAAAATGGCTTCCCGGGGGGATCGAGGCACTCTGCCATACGTTCGGGGGGACCGAGTGGTCGCCCCTTTCCATATGGCTGAGATACCCGCCACCCCCTCTCAACACAATCCCCAAAGGAGGGAAACCGGAAACAGTTCTTGAAGTTTTTGGAAGTGGGAGGGAGTGACCCTCCCGGCCGTATTTATTAAAACAAAAAATTAAAACATTTAAACATTAATGTACAATTTCATACCACATTGCGATGTTTGGCTAACCTTAACAGATTCTCTAATACAGAGGTTCTCCTAGCCGAACTAACATCCTACAAAACATTTACTTGAAATATTGAAATTGTACATCCTAACGTTTAAGGGCCAACGGCAAGGTCGTAACCGGTGTCAAGATCCCTAACCAGACATACCCCCCCCACTTGGGAGGGGCGACAGCACTGAGGCGTACTCAAGTGCAACTACTACCAATTTCCCTTGACTTGACGGGGGCACTTATCAACTCGACGCCAGTTAAAGGTCGTTCGAAGACTCGTGTGAGGTATCTAGAAGGTATCGTAGACCTCCCCCCAACCCCACACAACTTACCGCATCTGCCGTCGCAGATGTCACTGGCCCCGGGAAATTCCCCAGGAGGGGGCTGTAACCCCTCCTACACAGGAAGGGGCCTTGACCGCCTTTCCTCTTCTTTCGGCGACCCATCCTTAGAAGGGACCGCCTCCCCGTTGAGGGGCCAAAGGCCACCTCCCCCGAGCGCTCCCATCCGTGTTGGGTGACGCCCACTCATAGGGATCTTCCAATTAGTGCTCACCGATCATGACCTTACCGCCACAGGCCGGATAGTTGACCGGCTATCCGGACCCCCCACAAAACTCCTACCTAAAGGTCATGTTTCAACGATTTTAACCATGCTAAGAAGTCTCCTAAGAGTAACTCATTCCCCACCCAAGACAAATGCACACCATCCCCCAAATACATACTGTCATCATTAATACAGCTATGAGAAATAGAATGCAATGTCCTGGAACGGAACAACCTACTCACTTTATTGTTAAGCTTTCTAACAGAATGGTTCAAAGCAGGAATAGAGATAGCCCCCCGCCACACCTTTCGTGGAATCAAATGGGACCATGCAATCGTGCACCCCGGAACTCTCCTCGCCAACCAACTTACAGTGGAAAGCATTGCCTCCAGGAGTAGTCGTCTACCGATGGTGACCAAATCATTGCCCCCAACATGCACTATAACTATAGACGGCGGTGACCTTGTCCGCCCTAACAAACCCTCGAAAAATGTTTGAAACTGGTCAATACAGAGACCGCCCCTTCCGTAGAAGGACATCCTGTACCCGTATTCCCCAGCTACGTGAATCATGTCACCTGCTTTGAATACGTCTGCGGCACGCCTCACGTATGAGTGGCCCACGACCCACACCTCCTTTTTCACAGCCGGTGATGTCTGACCGCTGGCCCGGTGTAGGGTCGACTGCATAGTCCGCCCCGCATCGTAGGCTTGCGTAACTGAAAACCAAACAAAAACAAGAAGCGTGAGTACATTATTACAGCTTCACAACATGTGCAACCGCACGTATCTTTTATAACAATTGGAGGACCAACGCCCCACTCGTTTCACTTGCTCAACATTAAGACCCCTGGCTGTAGCTTCCGTAGCAGCCCCTATCCGAAAGGAATGGGTCCCAAATTCGCCCGGGTTCAAGCCCGCAGCGGCAATTGACATCGCAAGCACCCGCTGAAACTGAAATTTCGTCAGTGGGGTGGCGTCAGCGTGTCTTAACAAAGTCCCCCCCCATGATGCCACCCTTCGTGCTAGGTAATCCTCTAAACACTTTACCGGACATATGGAGGACCCAGGAATCCTGCGTATGATGACGCAGTCACCCATCCCATCTTGATCAGTCTTGGACTTTACAAAGGAGACAGTCATTGTTTCTCCCCTGATCTGAACGTGTTCTTGGCACAAACCCCCTGCCACATCCAGTTTGTTCCTTGCAACTAGTTCGCTTACCCGCATTGCTCCGTGAAATGCTAGCGTAAAAGCGGCTCGGAACAGCACCGCCTCAAACTGAGATGAACATGTGGCCGGGAGTGTGGCCAACAACTGGGACAATCTATCCAAACCTATCGGGCGCCTTTCATCTACTCTGCGACCCTCAAGGCGTTGCCACCCACGCAGCGCTTTCTGTACAACGAAAGACGCTGTTGGGTCCTGGATAGCGTGTGCTCTGGCAACAAAGGAAATGGCAGCACAATGCCTCTGGGCCGTAGCCACCGATTTCCCAGCCCCACGTAAGGACATCAGGAAATTCACTACCCATTCCTCGTGACCCCAAAGTCGCTCTCTATCACTCCCCAAAAAGGCTAAATAGGCCCGAAACGCCCCTTCGTATGCCTTCCTCGTCCTTGGTGCTAGACTCTCTCCCACGAGGTGACGAAGTTCGGGGCACCGAGAGACCAGAGAGCTTCGGGAAAGGGTGCCGGCTCTGGGTCCGCTGAGGGGAGGAAACCCGAAAAGGCCTGCATTTGAAAACGAGACAGTGCGTCAGCCGCCTGATTCATCACCCCTGGAACATGCTTTGCTCTGAATAGCACGTTCAATTGCATACACAGTAAAACAATTTCCTTAAGCAGTCTCAAAATCAGTTTACAACGTGCTGCCTGACTATTGATGCACTCGACCACGGTCATATTGTCAGACCAAAATATGACAGAGTGATCTTTGAACCCATCGGGCCATGTTCTCAAGGCCACCAAGATGGGAAACAGTTCCAGGAAAGCAATTTTACTCGTCAGACCATTCTCATGCCACCATGTCGGCCATCTTTGTGCCGACCATTTCGTGCCGAAGATGGCGCCAAAACCTATGCTTCCTGCTGAATCTATCCATAGCCCCAGCTCTTCAGAAGACACGGCTGGTTTATTCCAGACGATTCTACCATTGAAGTCCGCCAGAAATGCTATCCAAATACGCATGTCCTGGCGGATCTCGGCCGATAGTCTCGTGCGATGATGGCACTCTTTAAGGCCGACCATCGCTTGGGCAATTGAACGGGAAAAGGGGCGGGCCATTGGTATTACCCTCAGGGCAAAATTCAACTGTCCCACCAACTGCTGTAATTGTTGCAGCGTAACTTTCGATGCATTTATACACACTTGCAGCGCAGCCCTGAACTTCAACACTTTCTCAGCTGGCAAACGGAAACAACCCTCAATGGAGTCCAACTCGATCCCCAGAAACTCGAGGCAAGTCGTAGGACCCACTGTTTTACCCGGCGCCAATGGCACACCAAACTGTTTCATTAACACACAAAATTCGGCCAAGGCCCGGCCACATTCAAGATCCCCGGCTGCCCCAAGAAACAGAAAATCATCAAGGTAGTGCATTACATATTGGAAACCTGTTTTCTTTGTGAAGACCCATTGTAGAAAACTACTGAATTTCTCGAAATAAGCACAGGATATAGAGCACCCCATTGGCATACACCTATCCATGTAATAACAACCCTGAAACATGAATCCTAGGAGACGCTGGTCGTCTGGGTGTACCGGGAGCAATCGGAACGCTGACTCGATATCTGACTTCGCCATCAGCGCCCCGGGCCCCAGGCGATTCAAAATGGCTACGGCCTCATCGAAGGATGCGTACCGCACCGAACACACTTCTGGATCGATTGCATCATTTACGGAAAGACCTCGTGGAGCTGATAAATTATGAATCAGTCGGAACTCACCGGGGTCTTTCTTGGGGACTACCCCTAAGGGAGAACAAACAAAATTCTGAACCGGAGGTATACTGAACGGGCCGGCGACCCGACCTCGTGCAACCTCTTTACGGATCTTATCCTGAACTACGGGCGTATGCTGCAGGACGGATAGTTGATTTTTGCACTTCCCCACACCCTGAAAGTCCCCTACCGGGATGCGGAAACCATACGAAAAACCGTTCCGCAGCACCCCAGCAGAAGTACGATCCGGGTATTCACTGAGCCAGGGAATCATCGCCAGGGTATCAATCGGGGTAGGTAAAGGCGCCCCTCGGACTATATTAGACCTGTTTGGCACCTCCTCTCCCCCCATTTTCACCCGTTCTGGCTCTGCACGAGGACTCAGGATGGGACGACCCGCAACCACTACATTCATGTTTGAATTTACACGATCCCTGGGGTCTAGTACATTTACCTCTGTTGAAATTAAAGCAGAAACCCCTTTTTCCAGTATTGCCGGCAGGTTTCGAGTAATCGTCGGCACCCGTACCTGATCGAAAGGGCGTCCCCGCATATTGCCGGGAGGATTCGCCAACATTACTTCCCACCAACGGCATTTTCAACATTCCTGACTCCTTCATTTTATCCCAAGTCAAGGAATCATAACAATCCCAGGTTAAACTTTTATTGTGCTCCTTTTCCTTTCTGAACAGATTATCGTAACAGAACCAATGATTACCCTGGTGCGATGTCGAGTACCCCATGATTCGTGATTGATAGATTGGGAACTCGGAAAGCAACTCAGGTCTACGTTCCCCCAAGATTGATGTAAAGATTCCCCAAGCATTGCCCCAATTGCCGATATTCTCATTCACTTTAAAGGCGGCCATTTTTGCGCGCCAAACACTCGGATGCATGAGATCCTTCTGACTCTTTACATGCTCTACCTCATAATGATCAACAAGCAATGAGAAAATGTTCACATACTCCCCCGCCCAAATCTTTTCCTTAATTGCCAAAGGAACATGTTGCCCCAACTTTTCTCTCCGAGAGGGTGTTGACTCATCCCTCACAATCGGCAATGGCCGCTTACCTGCACCTGACGCTGCCTCTGTGGTCGCAATCGTCCCTGGTGTCTTGTCCCCTACTGCAGCCGGCACGGGCACCTTGGCTGCTTCCCGTTTCTCACGCAATTGCTTTATCAGCGCCTGCGCATCGACAGCCGTGGCGCCCTCGTTACCTTTACCCAACCACGCTGCCAATTGTGCTGCCAGCTCGGGCGGCATATCATCCTCGGACACGGGGGTGACCACAACGGGAATCGGATTCCCCTCCTCCGGCACGGGAGTTGGAGCCTCGAGCGGGGCACTGGGACCCGGGATGTCTTCACCCGCTGCCCCCCTCCTGGGCCTCTTGTTTTTCCCTCCCGGGGCTGCTCCCGCCAAAGGACGTTTTGGACCCCCTTCCTCGTTCTTGTCCACCCGCTTCTTTAGCTCGGACATCTCCTTCATGAGAACACGCAGCATCTGGTCAGTAGTCATGCGCTTTCCCACCTTCTTCGGCATTCTCCAACAAAGTAACTGTAAAACAAACAAGAACGATTAAAACGCTCAAAATTGGCTCTTCGTTCCGTCTCGAGCTCACGTGCAGCGAGGAGGTGCAGCTTCAGAGCACAGGAACAAGAGGATGTCTTCTGGTCTTGCGTCCCTTTTTATCCATCTTCAGGGCGGGCGTAAACCCGCCCCTGCCTGCCCCGAGGGCGTGGCCGGCCGCGTCAGTGTCTAGGCCAGCCCACTCTAGGGCGGGAAAAAGCGCGCCCTGGCTACGCCGCTTCGGGCATACCAGCCGAGACGCGCCTCCCGCCCAAAATGGCTTCCCGGGGGGATCGAGGCACTCTGCCATACGTTCGGGGGGACCGAGTGGTCGCCCCTTTCCATTCTTGTTGGTGCAGTGGGAACTAAGGACGTGTGCCATTATCATGCTACAGGGTTTTAGTCTGTGACAGAAACTACTGTGAATATGTAAGTCATAGTTTAAAATTTGTTTTACACACAGTATAAGATAGTTGTTGCAAAATAATTTAGGGGCAGATTTACCAAGTATCTGTGTTGAAGTTGTATCGCTTTTGTGGCACAGCCCTGATGCAAAATATTTTTTTTTTATTTAGTAAGCCATGCAAAAACCCTATGCTGTATTTTTGTGTAGTTTAGTAAATGAAAAGTAGTGCATGGCACTATGTGCTGCCTTGAATTACCTTGAGTTGGGAAGGTGTTCCATGGGTGGGACATGGGGACGCTCATGCATCTACGCATGGATTTTGACACATGGATGCATTCCCATCTGGTAAACCTGGGAATGCATCAAAAAGCTATGTCTTCCCAGTGAGGCATAATGAGGAGAAATATGTTTATATCTCCTCATTATTGTTCACTTGTGCTGTATTTTGCAGAACACATCGAAAGAGAGAAACGTTGTTAAGGATTGTTTGTGCAAGGGCAATCCTGCCTGTAATGCAGGCATCCTTGCACTATTGTATACTGGTGCCAGAGTTACTGCTAGGTAGCACACAGTGCATTAGTGCTACATGGTAGCAGAAATGTGCCATATCGTATTTGATATGATACATTTCTGCTCTGCCTCCCTTTCACGCCACATAGTGCAGCAACTTTGCTAGTTGCCCAGCATTGAATGGAATGTAAGTAAATCTCCCTTGTAGTGTGCATTCAAAGTATATATGTTCATACTAAGTAATCAGACTGTACCTAATGCAAACATTTTAGAAGTGGCCATTTAAATTATACATTGCAGAACTCAGCTGATAACCACCTTGCATATCTCCAAAAAGAATACATCTTTGCCACCATAAAGCTTCAACTGACTTCAATTATGGTTTGACCAGGCTCCCAAGCAGCCTTTACATATGCTGATTAACCAATTGCAAATATTTATATTTCTTTCAGGTAGTAGGCACCCTGAGAAAGTATTTTTCTTTGGCGCTCTGTCTGGCTTCACAGCACAGGAGCTCAGACACCGTCTTCACTTTCATCCAGCGGCACCTCAAGGTCTGCATTAACTGTCCTTGGAGGACTGTTTTTATTATTTTTAAAAATGGGCACATTAGAGCTGGCCAAGTCACAGTGCTTTAAAAAAATATTATGTTTGGCCATTCTGCACAGCCGGTGCTCTGTTGTACAGTATGGCTACAAATCATTGCCAAAGGCAGATCTATTGGATTTGCCTATGCTTGTTTAGTTTACAAATGGACTGAGACCACTTCCTCAAAGAGATGCTCTGAGGAAGGGCGTGAAATATGGGGGTTGTTTTTTTCTTTATAGGGCCATCATTACTATAAGTGCAGCAGGTGCAGTGGCACAGGAGTGTGTTGAGGGCCACTGCACCGTACATATGGCTGATGGGGGGGCCATTTTAATTCCTAGCATTAGGGCCCTGCAGTGAAGCGAACAGGGTTCAAATAGCAGGGGAGAGATGTGGTGCTTTTACTAATTATTTTTAATAATGGGGCAGGCAGACTGCTTTGAGCCTTAGGCCTATGTGCAATGGCACAGTGCCAAGTTGAATGGACATAGGGGACGTAGCTGTAGGTATCATTGGTGTCACAGATGCACCGCAAATATGACTGTGCTTCTATCCTTTCTTGCATGCGTTAGGGCCCTATGCACCCTTACTCTACCAGTGTTCCTGTGGGCCTCAGAGCAATGGTTCAAGGGAGAGGACATTTTAAGCAGAGGAGACACCCAGCCACGGCCCGTGGAGGGAGTTTCGGTGGGGCGGAGAGGTCGGGTGGGGGAGGGGCAGGGTGGGGGGTGCTAAAAATTGGAGTATGGATAATTGAAGGTAAGTAAACAATTTAATTAATAAAACTAATTTCGTAGCGCACCCTGCATCGCATTTTGCATTCCGCCCCACCGAAACTCCCTCCACAGGCCGTGGCTGGAGACACCTCTGCGTTGAGAGATGGCAGGGAGCAAGTGGGGCAAAACGGGGGCTCATGTTTTTAATACCGGGCAGACGGAGCCCACTTTACAGACAGTAAAGCAGGTGAAGTGGCACTGGGGCTGAGGGTTATGAGGTGCCCACAGAATCACAGTTAGGACAAATCTCACTTTACAAAAGGGAGCATGGGGCTCATATTCCTTGCTATCATTAGGGCTAAATGCACTCTTGCTGCACAGAGAGGGGTAATACATGGAGCTAATTTGTTTTCTAAAAGGGAAAGAGACCCTGTTTCATGATTGGAGTGATGGCAAGCCATGGGGTGAAGGGGTGTAAGAGGCACAGGAGGCAGGTCGCTACTCAGATCCTCAGCTGTCTTTAGTGCATCTGATCCCAGGAGTGCGAAGGGCTCACATCACCCGAATTATGGAGAGCAGGGCTTTTTAATGAGTTTCTGTTTCTGTTTGATGTGTTTGCTGCTTTATAAGTCTTGCATTCAATATGGATTATGAACTATGGATAAAGTACCCCTGAAATAACCTCATAATCCCCACCACCTGCGTTCATCCCCCCCCTTCCCACTCCCTCAATCATTACTTAAAGTTTTTTTGGAGGGGTTGGGGGGCAACTTCTAAATGCTTTACTTATATAGGGGTTAAAGCAATAAAGACATCTGTCCTACTGTTATATAGCAGGCTGCTGGATTTTTTTGTAAAAAAACCTCACACATTTACTTTGGATATTGACCACCTTGCTGGTAAAGATTGTTTCCCAATAGTGAGCAGAAGTAATTTTAAGTAAATTTATTTGCCATTAAAGATTTCCCCATTTAGGAAGTAAAGTTGCTCGGGCCCAGCTCACATCAATGCTGCTGCTTTTCTCTGCACAGCCTGCCAAGCACAATTTACTCCTTAGGTTATACTCGGAGTACTTGTTCAGTTCAAATAAGTCCGTCAGACTAAAGTAGCAAATTAACATTTTAAAAGCAAGAAACTCCCACTCGGTATTCAAAAATCAGGCACTTCTTAAAGAGAAAAAAATGACTGGCCTTTTTACCTTCTTCTCTTTATTTTACTTGCTGCTGGTTTCAGGCCTCTGCCTGCCCTGCTTGCTTTAGTAGCAGTCTCCAGCTCTTTTTCGCCTGATAAATGAAACCTTTCTGCCAAAGACCAACAGGAAGAGTCAGAGCGAGAGTCAAAACAGGCCCTCTACAATACCACACACTCCATGCAAAGTGAACACTACCACAGAGAGAGTGAATCAATCAATCAGGAATTTGCCCTGTGAGGGTCTCAATGCGATGGGGGGGAGGCAGTTCCAGATCAGTCGAAGAGCTAGATCTTGAGGTCCTTCCTGAACGTGTGCAGGATCGGGCAACATCTAATTTTCACAGTGAGTTTCTTCCAGGTTTTGGCAGTTATGTAGGAAAAAGCTCTCCCCCGAATCTGTTCCTGCGGATGCGGGGGTTTCTGCCAGGGCGAGGTTGGCGGAACGGAGGTTCCTCTTGGGTACGTGGGAGGATACTCTCTCGTTGAGGTATTTGGGTCCAATGTTGTGGAGGGATTTCTAGGCGTGGGTAAGGAGTTTGTAGGTGGCCCTCTCCTCGGAGGGGAGCCAGTGGAGTGAAAGCAGCATGAGAACTGTCTCACAGAAGCATGGCAACTCTGTAACACACACAGGCACAGCAATTCCGTAACACACACAGGCACTGCAACTCTGTAACACACACAGGCACAGCAATTCTGTAACACACACAGGCACTGCAACTCTGTAACACACACAGGCACAGCGATTTTGTAACACACACAGGTACTGCAACTCTGTAACACACACAGGCATGGCAACTCTGTAACACACACAGGACCGGCAACTCTGTAACACACACAGGCACTGCAACTTTGTAGCAGATACATGCATGGCAACTCTGTAACACAGACAGGCACAGTGAATGCACACGCCCACACACAATCCTGCACACAGGTAAGAACACTTTCATACACAAACACATCTGCAAAGAGGAAAGCAGGATGATGACTACGACACACATGCACACACTGACAGATTAAACTCTCTCACGCACCTAATGTGAATACTGTTCCATATATAATACCGCACACAGATACAGCAGTTTTGAAGCCATTGAGCCAGGGGCTTAATGCAAGGCAGAACATTGGTTTTCCTACACCCTGGTAGGGTGTTAGAATATAGATGGGGGAGCACTGTCCACTCTGAACGCTGGGTCCTGGCACTACTCTTCCTTCTGCACAAATTACAGGTGTACCCTTTAAATGCCGACAGATTTGACATTTTCATGCACACACACACAGACACTCTCTCACTCACTCTCTCTCTCTCTCTCAGAAAGAGCACACATAAACAATCAGAAAGAAAACTATAATACATATGTGTAGGGTATTGTACATACAGACTGGGTGAATGTAAAATCACACACCCAAAGAGATGCCAACATAGTGGCCAATGGCTTACAGACACATTGTACACTACCATGCACATACTTGCAGAAGTAAAAATATAAGACAGACATAGGCTAAATGAACCCTTCTTACATTGACAGGCTGAAAGGGATCACACCCACATTGCTACTGTGGCTATTTCTCTCTCTAAAGCTCTCTCTCCTGCGTGCACACACACGCACACACACATACACAAAACACAAATATAAATGCAGACTGTAACATATCAAAGACAAAATCAACATTTCTCTCATGTGCTGCACCAGACCTGCCAAATAAAAAAAAAAGTCACTGTGTGTGGAGGAGACGGGCCAAGTGCCAAGAGGAACCTAAGAGGCACTTTTGCCCCTACCACACCATACCCCCTCCTCCACAAAAGCTTGCCGAGGCTGGTGCTGATGTCCTTGGGTGTTTAAGCATCTCTCAATGGACATTGGCTATTATCAGAAAACGAACCTGGTGCCAATTGGTTCCACAGGGGCAGAAGAACTTTTCAGAAGGCCCTCCAATGTACACTCGCAAGGAACCTCTTAGACTTCTTATTGCTAGTATTCACAAGGGAAGGGGAGTGGGACAGATAGAAGAGAGACTGCCTCGAGGTTCCTGGTGCTGCCCTGAGACACACCTCACAAGTCTCCTCGTGTGAGTTTTCTCTGTAGGCGATGTCACTCAAATTGACAAGCACCTAAAAAGTACCTCTTTTGTAAGATCAAAGGTACTCGAATAAAGCACTCAACCAGGTTTGTAGGAATTTCTCTTTCTGCTGTGTTTCTGTTTTCAGTTTAACTGGGTTGTAGGGTTACAGGGGGAAACATCCTTTACAACGGAACTGTTACAACGCGGTACCGTTACAACACAGGATTTACAACGAAAGTCGTTACAACAACTTTCGCTGGAGGGCGCTCTAGGATAGGGGATAGTTTAATTTACTATCCAACACCTTCCCTACTATCCACGGGGACTGGAGTTGGAATAGTAAATTAAACTATTCACTATGCAGCGCCCCCCAACGCAAGTCGTTGTAACGACTTGCGTTGTTAAACCTGCGTCGTAAAGGTACACGTTGTAACGGTACGCATTGTACCGTCATACATCCGTTACAGGACATAGATAATGGGGTATAGGATGTAGGTTATAGGGTAGAGGGAGGTGCAGATTGCTAAACTGTCTCCTGTAAGACGGAAACTAATTTTTATTCTGGTACCTTCAGTGGAGAGGATTAAAAAACAGAATAAACAGGAGTTTGGAAAACATACTCTATAGCATCAATTCAACATGTGTATGCCCTTCATGAATCCCAGACCGGATTCAGTGGTATTCCTCAGGACCAAAAAACTATAATGTCACTGTGAAAATAATTCTGGGCAGCACCCATATACTGGCCTCATCATAATAAGCCAGAAGTTACACACACATGACCCACAGTGTCTAAATCACGGGGTCCACTGCTCTAAGGAATAAAGAAATGGAGAAGAAGTTAAAAGCATTCAAACATCTGAAAATAAGTTGAGTGCCTAACAAGGCGACTGGGTGAAAACAGTGAAACAACCACCACCACAATCCACTACAGTGTTAAGGAGAATAGGAGTATTGTCTTAACTGTAGTCAATACTACATTTACTCATCTCAAGCCTCAAAGGCTGCCTATCACATCGGGCTGTTTTGTATAAAAGAAAATAATAGATGGATTTGATAAGAAAGAAGGCAATGTATCAAATGGTAACATCATGTATTCTCTCTAAATCATATGTTTAGATAATACTGTATTATGGTCAAGGAGTCTCGAATAAATCACTCAACCAGGTTTGTAGGTATAGATAACCTAGTGTTTATTTCATGTAGATAATCTAGTGATCATTAGAATGCTCTTCAATAGATAGTTAGACCGACACAAGAGCTCTCTTGGTCACTCAGGTGGTACTTGCTTTCATATAAAATATTGAGCGCGCTTAAACTGTGCTATAATTTGCAGGTGGGTGTTCTGCTCTTTCAAAATAAAGGATTCCTCAAAGGAGTGTGTTAAGCGCCTACAAGGACAACAGCCACCCCCATCTCCGTCAAGTGAAAGAGGCGGCTTCACGCATTGTAGTGTAACCTTTCATGGAGGAGTGACCCTTACAATAATTGTGGCAGTGGAATACGCTACAAGGCCAGCAAACTACCCAATCTCCACATACCTTAAAGTCCGCGACATGCAACCAGGAACAAAGCAAGCCCGGCGAGTGTCCACCCATATTGGCAGACTTGTATTTAAAGGTGGGGTAGTCTGGTAACCAATCCCAGGTGTGGCTGGTATGATGGTAAAGGTAGTTAAATCATACACCGCGCAGTCCGCAGCCTATCTCACACACACAGGTTTCTGGGAAATGAAGTCCTCATACAGGAGGAGTCTCACAAAGATGGTCTAGCATACAGCAACACAACTAATGTTACTGACAGTGTAGTCACCACTGTTAAATATTATCAGTGGCAGCTGCTCCACTAAGGCGGAGGAGCATCGCCCCACTACTATGCAGCAGCAAAAGAAAGGAAAATATAAATGATAATAACGTAATGTTATTATTATTTTATTTTGAATTCCTGAAGCAGCATCTTGCCGTGAGGGGGCGGGGAGGTGCTACAAAGCAGGGGAGGAGTGGTAGAACCCCACAAAGTGCGCAGTGAGTGTTTGGCTGGCCTCTCGGGCTGCCCAAAACAGTTATGCGCACTTTCGCTGTTCTCATTACAGCCTGCATTGAGAACATGCCCACCCCTCCAGTCCCTGGCTGAGCACCATGTCACGTGCTAAGACCAATCACATTGGTCAGGAGAGCCTGGCTGTGCTTCCTGTTCCTGGAGTCAGACGCAGGAGATCAGGAGCAGAGAAGCGGGACCCGTCGGCAGGATAAGTGTTAATTTTTTTTTCATTGCGACATTTCACCCCTCCCACGCTCCCGCCCCACCATCAGCAAGCAATGCCGGCCACCACTGAATATTATGCAATGCAATTAAAAGAGATGTACTAATAAGCGTACACAAAGGAAAAGGGAGCCTAATCCCTACTCAAATGTCATGTATACAGCGCCAAAGGCATTAGGGAATATCACGGAGCACACCCTAGTAAAAATACTCAGAACAGAAAGAGAATGCATAAACTACCAGAGTATGACATAGAGCTTTTTCAATGTTTGTGATGGACACAGACACATGAGATGGTGATGATGACACTCATTGTTTCGCAGATAGATTACTGTAATGCCCTATATTTGGGGATCTCTAAATATTTGATAAAGAAGCTCCAGTCTCTGCAAAATGCAGCAGCAAGAACACTACTGAAGGTCCCCAAATTGGGACCAATTTCTCACTTAATGCGCAGCCTCCACTGGTTGCCAGTGGAAAAGAGGATTTCATTTAAGGCCCTCTGCATTATGCACAGGGCCCTTCACAGAGTCTGGCCGACCTTTTTCCAGGATTGGTTTTCCTGGTATACTCCTTGTAAGAACTTGAGATCGAGCTCGGCGCATATGATCACTGTTCCAAGAATAAGCAAAGCACTGTGAGGTTGAAGAATGCTCCTTCACCGTGGGAGTAAACTATGGAACTCCTTCACTTTAGCCATCCGCTCGCAACCCATCTTGCAGCTGTTTAGGAAAGAGTTAAAGACCTGGCTGTTTTCTCAATAGGTCATCAGCTATGTTTGAGATAGGCCTGCAGGCGGCTTGTCTCCTGGGTTTTTTGATCAGTACAACTCTAAGACACCTTTGGGTATTGCACGCTCTAGAAAACTACCTCATTCATTCATTCATTAATGGCATACAAAGGTCAGTGATGTACAAGTCTGTTAAATTACTATGTGTATATGTGGCTAGGTATGAATTTAAGATGTTATAGAGTAGTCCACGGAATATCATCATTCAGACTGTTCAAATGGCTCTTCAATCTAAAAATCCAATGCTGTTTGCTTTGGAACAGCAGGGTCTCTAGACTGCCCAGGCTAATAATGGTGGGGTTTATCAAAAATGAGACATTTGATGTCCTCCTCTGAATATCCAGCCATCAGAAAATGTCTTGTCAGCCTATATCTAACTGAACTACAATGTTCCACTACTCTAGTTTTAACCTTGCGAGTAGTCATACCTACATATTGTAGTCTACAGGGGCACATAATGAGGTAAATAACCCCACTGGTGTTGCATATTGTGAGATTGTGTAGCTGCCACTGGGTCCTCAAGCCTAACTCCACCTCACTTAGAGTTTGTGTTAAGTGGCAGACAGAACAGGACCCACATTGAAAATGCCCTTTCACTGGGGTTTCTAAAGGTTGCTGTCACCAGTATTAAATGTTGTGGCAATTTTTGTTAATGGCCTTCTTGAGAGTGTTAGTTGGGTGGCTATATGTACTCGCACTTACCTGTCTCTCTGACGAGCCTTTAAGACTATTCTCAAGCAGAGGATCTCTAGGGTTGTTTCTTGCACTTTTTAACGCTCTTTGGATGAAGTCTTGTGGATATTGTCATTGTAAAAGGTTGTAGGTAAGTCGTGTTTCTTGAATATTTGTAGCTCCGTACGGTTCCTCCTGAGTCTGAAGAATTGGCCCACTGGAAGGTTATTGCAAAGTGCATGTAGGTAAAAGCTGTTGTAGGACAGTAAAGAGTTTTGTGACATTGGCTTCTTATATAGTTCTGAAAAAACATTCCCATCCTTTGGATAAAGTAACAGATCTAGAAAATGGAGTGAGTCCTTGCTATAGCCACAAGTATATTTCAGGATGTCACCTCTGGAGTTCAGTGAAGCTGAAAAGGATTGCAAAGTCAGTAAATCCCCCTACGAGATGACCAATATATCACCAATGTATCTTTTCTATAGTATGAGGTTTATCTGGAAGGGATATTCACCCAGGTGGATGTCAATTGTCATGAAATTGTGCATATAGAGATTTGAATTCTAGGGGCAAAGGTACTGCCCACTGAAGACCCAGTAACCTGCTAAAATAGTTGGTCTTCCAACTCAAAGAAGTTCTCTTTTATCGCTATGGTCACACAGTTCGTCATGTAAGATGTAGGAATCTGAATATCTCATTCCCTTTGTGTTAACAGTCTTTTTAATGTTTGTAGAGTATCTTCTTGCGGAATATTTGTATAAAGTGATTCCACGTCAAACAATACCAGAAAATGTACTTGGGGATCGAACTGGTCATCAGTAAGGAAAGAAAAAATATGTTTTGTGTCTTGCAGGTAGGATGGCATTTCAGCCACCAATGGTCTCAGGAAACAATCTATGAATTGGGAGAGGGGTTCCAAAAGTGAGCTGATTCCAGATGGATTTGGTCTTCCAGATGATGGTTGTTTGGGTTTATCGATCTTATGTAATCTATAGAAATATGTTGTCCTGGGGTGGGCATTGAAAAATAACTCAGCCCTACCCTTTGTGATCCTGTCAGCTGCTTTGACCATGTCGACCAATGTTTTTATGGTTTTCTGTAGTCTGGGATCTCTTTGTAGGGCCTTATAGTATTTGGTGTTATCCAATTGATGGAGGCATTCTTCTGGATAAATGTTGGAGTCTAGTATCACCGAGGCATCCCCTTTGTCAGATGGTTTAATAGTGATCTTTTTATCTGAACCCAATATTTTGAAATACTCCATCTCTTGTTTTGAAAGGTTGAAGAATGGTTGTTTTGCATGAATTTTAAATAGCTCAAACTCTTTTGACTGTTTTTTCACAACTGGATACTCCTTGGGGTGGATCAGGTGAGGTGGAGGGTTGAAGGAGGACTTGTTCTTTAATCTAGTATTGAGATTGTCATCTGGATTGAGATGATCTGTTTTGTCAAAGAAAAAAGACAAATGTATCCTCTGTACAAATTGTCAAGTTCTTGATGTAATGTGAAGTCATCTCCTACCTGTATGGGGACAAAACCCAGGCCTCTGTTTAGGACCTCTTCATGTTTGCTCAAGGTCCGTTGGCTCATATTCACGATGTGGTTGCTGCACTGCTTGTGGATGGTGTTGGTTCCTTGGTCATGCTGTGTGTCGCTTGATGTTCTATCAAGGATCCCAATTTACCTGGTTCCTCGTTGTTTCTTTCCAGTTGGCAAATGTTCCTCTTTTTCTTCTTCTGCCCCAACCGCCACGGCCTTGCTAAAAAAAAGTGGGTATCCATGGTTGCCATTGGAAGGGTTTTGAAAAGGTGATGTTGGAAAACCGCACAGATGTGGAGGCCACCACGCCATCTGAGCCGGTGGCCCTTCAAAGAAGCCTCTTCCTCTTGATTGTTTCATTACATTTATGCCAAAATTCTCTGTTTCTCTCAACTCTGAGTCTTCTGTACTACTCCGCTCATCTGAGATAGAGGTCCATTCATCGGTCCCTCGTCTGCAGCCTCTCTCGCCTCTCCTGTTATTCTGCTTCGGTGGTTGCGGTTCATAATCATCCGCAATTTATGGATAAACTTTTTCATTAATAAATCGGTCAATATCCTTCTTCAGCTTATTGATCTTGTTCTTCAAAAGGATTTCTTTGGTCTCACTCAGGATTTTGCTCCCATCGTCTAATTTCTTCTTGTAAAGGGTCACTTGTAGTGTGTCTTTGATTTGGTTTTCTAAGAATGTAATCTGTACCATCAGGAGGTCCACTGTCTCTTTTGCTGTATTTATAAGGAGATTTATCCAATCCTTCGTATAGCTCCATGAGATCAGTGACTAATCTTTTCTTAAATATGTTACTAACTAATGTTTGAGTGCAATTGTCACAATCAGTCCTTGGGGAGGCCACGGTGCTCCGTAATTACTCAGTGAGGATTGCCCCATGTTAGCCACACAAATATGTTTCCTCAAGTTGGAAAGTTTAGCCTATTATCCTTTGTGATAATGTTTGGGTCAACTTGAGTGTTGAGAATGCTAGTGGTCTGTAAAATAGACTGTATTACTGTGTCTAATATGATAAGCCAATACTGTCAGCTGGGGTCTCTAAAATAAAGTGTACGCCATTCCAACTGGGTACAAAAAGAAATAGGACCCACAGCACGTAGCCTGTACTATATTGTATTGCACACAGGGCGTCTATTGGGATTAGGGAACCCAAGCCAAGGCATACTGCTCCCTTTTACAGTAGAAACACACGCACAGAAGTACGGCTGAGTGAGGGTTCTTGTCCTAAGAAAAGCATTCTCCAACCAACATTCCTTTTCTGAAAGATTTTCTTGTCCCGGCTACATATACCAGGCTTGCTTCCCCGGTTTCTGCTACAAATGTAATACCATGTTCCTCGGTGTAAATGCCGAACTTGCTCCTGCAAGTATTGAGCAGTAAGTTACATCTATATAGAAAGACACATTGATATCATTCTTTTTTTCTTGAGATTTAGTGCAGATATTTACAGTGTCTGTCTGGCCACCCAGAAATATATTTCTTTCCCCTCACTTGGGTATTTTCCTATTTATGTATGTGTGATTTCTGGGGCAATGGTCTGGGAAGTGCACAAAATGATGAAGGGGTTCTATGCCCTTGGTTTGTGTGACATATTATCACAGCTGTTTGTAGACTCTGATGAATTCCTCTAACATTGCACAAGTGTTGTGTTGATTTTGTTGGTCCTCCTTTGGATGAAGAGTATATCCTGTTAAGCCCAAAAAGGCATGCCCCAGTAACCGTGGACCCATTCTAACAGGTACTGTGACATGTAGCAACTTGCCAGGAAACCACTGGAAGTGTACCTGGTACCTAATGGCACCCCCCAGGTGCTGGTAAGAACGTACCGCAATGATGGATTAGATGGTGTGGTCTGAGTATCTAATCCTATGTTAGATTCAAATGCAGCAAATGTTACCAATGAATAAAAGGTCTTCATGGTATTTTGAGAACTGTCTCACACCATGGACGTGATGGTATGTCTTAAGTTTCTACACCTCATTCTGTAGGATTAACGGGAAGCAATTGGTGCACATTAATTGGTATCTTTATAGGAGCTGTCATGGATCAAAGTTTAGTACTCATTGATTAGTGGGACTTCCTTTACATCTGTTAAGTATGAAAAACCTTTGGGCTGCTTTAACTAACAGAATTAGGGTGAGGTCTCCACATCTAGTACAATTCTTGACTAATTATAGAATTGTGGGGCATATTAGCAAGAACCTTGTTAAAATTATCGCAGTTTTAGCGGGCGGAAACTGCCGCTAAAACCGCGATAATGGGCTTGCTAATATGCGTTATAGAATTCAAATAGAAGCCCAGGTTAGATCTCCTGCACATCTAACCTGGGCTTCTATTGGAATTCTGTAATGCATATTAGCAAGCCCATTATCACTGTTATAGCTGCAGTTTCCTGCCTCTAAAATGGCGATAATTTTAACGAGGTTCTTGCTAATATGCCCTGTGGCTTTTAGGACACACAAGGAGAGCCAGTAATATATGCCAAGGATTGAACGCTGCTCTTAGATTCTTCCTGGCATGAGCCTAACGAGATAGCTTGTGGATCAGACAAACTTAAAAAACAGACATGTGTCTCACCAGTCAACTGATAAGCTATTTCATGGGGAGGGGCCAGTCTGGAGACCGAGTTCCACCTGCAAAGACCATAGCATGGTTATTTTAGGTGGAGTCTTCTCACGTGAGGTGTTTTACATTCTAGTGTGGTGTTGTGTGGTGTGAATCATGTGTGGTGTGAATCATGTGAAATGTGTGACTTCATTAGTGTGAGTGTTCTGTCAGCACTACCGTGATATCCTGTGGAGGCAAGATTCAAGTCGAAGATTTTAGCACCCAACTTCTCTGCACCAAAGTTCCACACATTAGACCACATGACCTGGACTGAAGTCCAAAAAGGAAAGGGGAATAAAATGATTAGAGAGAGAGAGAGAGGTGAATTGGCGGTTTGTTGGTGTTCTAATCTTCGGGTGTGATTACTCCTGACTTCCCTAATCGTTCCGGGATCTACTTATGGTCTTCCTGTAATATTAGAAGAGCGAAGCATCAGTAACTCCTTTTAAATCTGGTACCCCACTTCTGCTTCCCCATAGTGTGTAGAATGTCCCTTTTAGTTTCCTCTTTCCCACCTTTGATGCTCCCTCTCTTGTAAGCACTGGTCTATTGGTTATAAATCCTTTAGGGAAAAAAAAAGAAATAACAGTCCATATGCTTTCTACCTCTCTATTCGAAAATGTGTGCGTGAGTTTAATCAGTAAGTCTTCGTATACATACCAAAGTCTCCCAGACTCCTTAGCTGTATAGCAAATCTGAGATTGACAATGCCTTTTTGCAATGGTCTAACTAGGTTGGATCTATTAATAAGCAATAGCAAGTTGCATTCCTCCTCAAACAACTATGATTAGCTTCATCAGCATATGATGTATGCCTTCGTTTTTGTTCATGCAGTTAAGGTTAGAGATGTGTCAGGTTCAATTTATTGTTTCGAACAATGAATACAGTTCACAATGATTAATATAACACATATGACGAGTAGTATCAAACGCATATAGTGAGCGTGTAATCGGAGGTTAGCACAATACACATAAGACAAACTTCAAACAATTTGAACAGCTCTCAATATTAACGAAATTACCAGCTCATATTTTTAATAATGTCTCTCTTTTACTTTTAGGGTCCTGTGCTGTCTGACAGAAAGCAGGTTCAAGTAAGGTAAGTAGCAAACTAGTTTTTGTGCTAAGTGTGTGAACGTGTTACAGCTATACATTTCTGTTCAGGGCTTTCTCTGATTCTCTTGTTTTCTTTGCTAGGCAGGGTGTAGCAGAGCGGTGACCGAAGTGTGGATCCTTCTCATGTAAGACCTCGAATAGCAAGCAGGTTCTGAAAGGTTGACATGGCTTAAGTAGGAACCGGGCACAACATGGCCACCTCTTCTCAGTAGATTTGCTGATCTTGCAGGAATTCGGGCGGGGTCAGGTTTGCAAGAGTCTCTCCAGGCTGCTTACTCTGGATGGCTCAGTGGTGCTTGCCATTAATGTCCCCCATCCCTCCACAAGAGTATTCCCAGTGTCTTGGTGGCTGGCATAGATAAAGCCTCCAATTCCAGGGGAGGGGGAAGAGTTGAGGATTGTTTAGGGCCAAGTAGGTTAGGGACGTGGCTGGCCCGATTTGTTCTATCCCTGTCAAAAGAAAGGGGCTGAGCTTGTAACATCCTAGCCCCTGGTGGTGTTCCTTTATTTGTAACGTGTTCCTTAATAAAATACCTGTTCCAGTATATGTATCTTCGAAATGCAACAAGTTTTCAATATGCAATCGCTTCTGTAACATCTAAAACTCTATTTTTTGGTACGTTGAGGTTAGCTAAAGTGGGTTGATAGGCATTTCTTGCTTTTCAGGTTGTGTGTGAGAATAAGTTGTGAGATTTATACATACATAAGATGAAATACCTCGGGCGGGGCTTAGAAATCCATGAAAATGACCATTCCTCCTTAATGCTCTAGACTAAGGAAGCTGTCGTAACATGAACGATCCTCAGTAGCTGCCCTTATGAAGCTGGGAAGCCAGTTAAGTGTGTCAGACTGCCCAAGGAGGCAAAGGGGCTGTTTTCTAGCTTCCGTACTCATTTTTTCATGAGTATTACCCAGTACTACAGCTCTGCTGCCCACCATTTTCTCCTAACAGGCAGGGAGCCCAACTCCTATAATGGAGTAGAGATGCTTCCTAATGGTGGCTGGTCAGATGGGGCTACTTAAAGGCAAGCTGCAATGAATTAAGCTATTTAATATTTGACTCTTTTTCTTCGGAAAGTACTTTCCACATTGTGCTCTGGAATTGCTGCCTCAATACAATACAGTAGCTTGAAGTGCGTTTTTCACTTGCTGAAATGCTGAAAACCATTTGGCACTATTTTTACAACCAATTTGTATTACTGGTACTTAACTAATTCTTTTAATCGTCCATATATAGTAGATTACTTCATGGGTTGCATTAATAAGGTTAACGAATTTAATAACGTTTCTTCTTTCAAAACCCCATGATTGGTACAGCTTCCTAAACAGAACCCTTGTGAAGTGAGGTTGGACATTAGAGTTGGTATAACTGAGAGTTGCATTACTGTGAATGCTACTATGCCTAACAATGCTACTGACACAATTCCCCAAAAAGATGTCTCTGTCTCAGCTAAAAAGCGTAAAAAAGACTTGAAGTCTCCTCCTCCACTAACATTGTAGGAGTTACTGGAGGAAATTAAAGGTTTTAAGCCTTTCATTGTGGACACCTATCCTACTTTACAGAGAATAGAGGAGAAATGATCTAGTTTAGACCACAGAATTACTGATGATGAGCAAAGAATAAGTAGGACTAAGGACACCCTTATCAAATTTAAAGATATGTCCAATTAAATTGAATCTCTGAAAGAAGATGGAGAAAACAGGAATAGGACAAACAATGTTTACATAGATGGAATTCCTGAAGGATCAAAGTGCTCTGATGATATCCTTTCTTTAATCTCTGTTCCCTGAACTTTTGTTGAAGAATGTGGGCCAATACCATTTGATATACAAAGAACTCACAGAATTGGGCCATGATCTACTGCAGCTTCATCTATAGTCAATCCTAGGGCTATTTCTCAGGCATTCACTGTCTCTTATCTGTTTACATCTCCGTTCTTCTTGAATGCTGCCACACACAGCTCCTTCTAGTTTTAAACGCGGCCGGCCCTGAGGGGTTGTAGGCGGCTTGCTGTGTCAGAAGTTATCCTCTTCATTTACACTGCATGCTGGACTCTGGGATTGCTGCCGGCCTGCGCCCGCAGGATGTAGGCGTTTACAGCTGTGTACCTGACAACTGCCTCAATAAAGGTTTTCACAAAAAAAAAAAAAAAAAATCCTATTTTTCTCTACTTCCTGTAATATACAGACTTGATGACAGTTCTTTTTCAGGCTAAACAGAAGAAACAGATGCAGTGGAAAAGTCGTGCCATTTTTGTCTCATAGGATGTTTTGAGGGCCACAGCTGTCGGGGGGAAAGAATGATAACTTAAACGCATGCAAAAATGATTTCCCCCTTGGTGGAATCACTAGGCCCCACTATTCAGAAACGTATAAATCTCTCCTTTGCCGAGGGACAACTTCCACAACCTTGGAAAGAAGCGGTAGTGAACCCTATACGAAAAAACACCACTCTTCCCTGGTCAGAACTCTCCAACCTTCGCCCTATCTCCCTTCTCCCTTTCATTAGCAAGCTGGCTGAGAAACACGTCAATACCATCCTTTCCAAATTTATCGAGGCGACAGGGGGCCTGGACCAATCACAATCTGGGTTCAGGCCCAACCACAGCACTGAATCAGCCCTCCTATCTGTGACTGATAAGATCAAAATGTCACAGGATAGAGGAGGGTCTATGATATTAGTGCTGTTGGACCTGTCTGCGGCCTTCGATACCGTGTCCCATAACATCCTTCTCAGCCGCTTGCAGGGAGTGGGAATTGGAGGCTCAGCACTATCTTGGCTGGAGAGTTTCCTTTCCGGGAGATCGCAATCTGTCAGCGTGGGCCCCTATTGTTCCACCTCGAAGGCGCTCACAAAGGGGGTGCCACAAGGCTCATGTCTCAGCCCTACATTGTTTAATGTATATGTGGCCCCCCTTGCTGAGATTGTGCGGAAGTATGGGTTCATACCAGTTTCCTACGCTGATGACACCCAGCTCCTCTACCCTTTCAGCTCCCTTGATCCTATGGTCAAGGCAAATTTTGCTGAGGGTATGAGGGCAGTGTCACATTGGATGGCTGCAAATTGCCTCCAATGTAACGTTGCAAAAACTGAGGTTATGCTCTTCGGCAGAGCGAGCCTTCTCTGGTCTCCTGAATGGTGGCCGCTGGACTTGGGCCCAGTCCCTACACCTAAGCCTCATGTCAAAAATCTAGGGGTTAAGATTGACCAAAAATTTACGCTCAAGGAGCATACCAATCATATTGCAGGACTATGCTTTTACACCATTGGCCTCCTAAGACGAGTATTTCCATATCTTCCTGATACTTACAGGAAGACACTCGTGCAGGCTCTGGTTACTAGCCGCCTAGACTACTGCAACGGCCTGCTGACGCTAGCAAACGCTGACGCAGTAGGTCGTTTGCAGGTGGTCCAGAATACGGCGGCTAGGCTGGTCATGGGTGCGCCGGCTAGGACTCCTTCTAAGCCTTTGTTGATGGAGCTACACTGGCTCCCGATACGGCAGCGTATCAGTTTCAAAATATGCTGCAAGGTCCACAAATGCTTATATGGGGATGGCCCTAAATATCTCTCCCAATCTGTTGAACTGTACCAACCTAGCCGTTCACTTCGTTCAAGCAACCAAGCACTCCTGAAACCCCCTGCAACAAAAAGAGCGAGACAGGGAGACCGAGCATTTTCGTCGGTTGGGCCTGCCCTATGGAATAAACTTCCCACAGAAATGAGGCTGAACACCAATCATCTGGCCTTTAGAAAGGCCCTGAAAACACTCCTCTTTCAGGAAGCATTTCAGTCCCATTAATGCACCTGAAGATCACGACAACTTTTTGGCTGGCAAAGCGCGGAGATACCCTTATGGGATTGATTCCAGCGCGATATAAGAAATTAAAATAAAAAAAAAATAAAAAATAAAAAAAATCAATATGGTCTCATTGAGATATGTTTTTCAAAGTTACATATAAAGACAAATCCTACTCTTTAAATGATCCAATTACACTTAAAGAGTTTATATTGAAACATAATACTCATGTAATGGAACAGGGTCATGGTTCTGTATCCTGTAGTGGTTCTGCTTCAATTTCTTTATCTTTATTCTATTAAAAAATGTAGTTGGTTATCTACTCCTGGAGTTCATCACAAATGTATAATTGTTATTTCCACTGTCCTGATATTCTTTTATCTCACACATATTCTTGCTTTAGTTTCCAGATTATTCCCCATGTGCAATTAATCTGTTCCCTTGTCTCTGCTTTGTTGTGTTACCTGTTTGAAGATCGCTCGTACGTGCTTCTGGAAGATGTCTACGTTTTGACATTACTCTTCATATTGCAAGTTTTTGTTCACATTGTTCTTTATTAACCAATACTTTTGTCATGTAGTACATATGACTTATCTACCATTGGTAGTTGATGTTTGTTTTCATGTTTGAGGCTGAGGATGGCCATCTTCACTTGTCTGGTGTTCGCTAACCTCAGTTCTATTTCGTTCAGTAGTAGTGTTTTTCAAATTTACAGCTGTATAGTTCCTGCACTTGTTGTCTCTTTTTCTGCTTCTAGCATCTGTGTCTCTTTGGTATTCATGGATATTTTTTAGTTTCCTTTGTTTTTTTCTCATTTTCATTTCTCTATATTTTTCTTTTCAACAAATGCATAAGAGTCCTGCCAGTTTCTGTTTAAGCTCTGGTCCTTGGATGGTATTTCTCACAGTAAGTACTTATTTTAATTTCTTCACTTAGTATTATAATGTGGAATGTTACAGGTCTAAAAGCCCAGTCAAGGGGCAAAGGGTGTTATCACATCCTGCAAGGCTTGTTGCTCTATTTGTATTTTTGCAAGACACACTTCTTTTATTGGAAGATACTTGGGTGTTGAAGCAGCAGAAGGTGGGAGTAGGTTTTGTGTTCCTCAGTCATTAACAATAAAAACTAAGTAGGTTCAACAATATAAAAATAAATGTTGTCATTGTATCTCAGGAATCCAATGAGGAGGGACAATGGATTATTACTGCAGTTAAAGATAATGATACACCCTTTTTTATAATTCCTTTTTATGATCCTAATACTTCCAGTGAGGTTTTTTGCAAAGCATTTATGTCAAAACTAATGCTGTACCCTAAGGATAGGATGGTGAATGCAGTGTTGGTGCAATCAAATTCTAGATCCCTTTCTGGATAGAAAATCTCTTGCAAGGTATGTCTGCAATTCACCTCATAAGGTTTTTCAAAAGGTTATTTTCTCAGAGGGTTTTATCAGATGCTCGAAGAATGCTTAATCGGGAGTGTAGCGAAAATTAATTTCTCTCTCCTGTGCATAACAATCAATCCATAACTGATTATGGGCCCCATGTAGGTAAATTCATTTTACCACTTCATAAATACCGAATCATACCGATTCGGTATTTAAGAAGTGGTAAAATGGAGGGGGGGGGAGGTGATGTAGGTATTTCAGATTCGGTAAATACCGAGTCGTTCTGATTCGGTATTTACCGATTCTGTAAATACCGAATCGGTAATGCCCATTGATTCCTATGGGCATTGAAGCCCATAGGAATCAATGGGCATTACCGAATCGGTATTTACTGATTCAGTAAATACCGATTGTTGCAAGGGTGCAGGGGGTGTCACTTTGGCACCCTCTAGCACCCCGAATTCAGGCACGTGTGACATGTGGCAGACAGACATGCCCTAAGGGCATGTCTGTCTGTCACATGGCACAGGTGTGCATGCACACATGTGCATGCACACCTGGATTCGGTATTTTACCACCCAATTGGATTGGGTGGTAAAATACCGATTCTGTAAGGCCTGTGGGACTCAGAAGAGTCCCACCTACATCTCCAAGTTACCGAATCGGTAAAAATACCGATTCGGTATTTTACCGATTCGGTAAATTTACCGAATCGGTAAAATAGGGCACCTACATCACAAATGACCATTTACCAGTCGGTAAATGGCCACATACATCTGGCCCTATGTTTTTTAAGTAAAGATTTGCTTCCTGCAGTGGTTCATGCAGCTATACAAATTTCAGATCATGCCCCTGTCATTGATGCACACCATATATTGACTGATGAAGGTGAAACTAATGAATAACATTTTAGCAACTCCCTATTATCTGATCAACTTTTCTTGTTCGAATTTGAAAAGTTTGTGACAGAATTTGGTGAGCTGGATTCCTATGGCACACCCTACAATTGCCATTCTGTGGGACCCTCTTAAAGCCATTCCTCTGAGCTATGTTATCAATAAGGAGACTTGGAAAAAGTGGGAACCACTTAGTAAATCAGCCACACTTTTAGCAGAAATTAAGTTCTTGGAGCTTATTTATTATATCACAAGAAATAATAGTGAATGTCTGGACAAGCTGATAGCTACAGCATTGAGCTTACAAGGGCTTCAACTGTAGGGGCTAGTGATTAAGCTATTAAAACTCAGCGCTAAATTTTATTGGGTCTCAATATATCTGGAAAATTATTTGGCATCTATCCTTAGATCATACAGGAACAATCTCAGATCAAAAGTAAGATATACTCTACCAAGGGATCTTTGGGGAATCTAAATTCACCACATATTTTTCAGTTTTAACTCATTCCAAATGTTCACATATTAATTCTCAGGGGATGTCACTAAATTTGGAGAAACTCTCACTACGCTTTCTAAAGATAAGGCCCCTTGCCTATACGGTTTCACAGTGGAATTGTCCTGGTAGTTCTCTTATTTATTCACCCTTTACAGTCATTTTATTTCAATTGTGAAAGCAGGGTGTATGTTTACGGTAGCTATGATGTGCATACTCCCAAAGAGTCATAAAGAGCCCTCAGACTGCAAAACATTTTGCCCATTTTCACTTATAAATGTAGATTGAAAGACATTTTTAAAATCTCTGGTGTTGCACGTTGAGAAAGGTTTGCTAGGAATAATTGGTGCAGAGCAAACAAGGTTTGTCAAAGTCCGAGTTATTTCAGATAATTACCAGATATTTTTTAATGTTATTTATGTGGCCTCTAGGAGGGAAGAATCCATGGCTGCAATATCACTTGATGCTGAAAATAGATTTGATCAAATGAACTGGGACTTTATGCACAAAACCCTTCAGTAGCATGGTTTTGGCCCCACAATTTTGAGTTATATTTCTTATCACACTCATTTCCCAAAACTCCATAAAGTGTTGGAAATGGTATATTGATGTTGTTTTTGCCATATCTGATGGTGTAACTGTACTCACATAATCGATTACTTCAATGATGCATATATGCGACAGAAAAGCTTTCGGAAAGGCTACTCACTCAAAATTGTAAAATCTGCACTGAAAAGGGCCTGGTGTACCCACAGAGAAGACCTTGTGAAAACCAATTATGTGAAAAAATGTAACAAGACTGTATGGGTAACCACCTTCTGCCCTCACACTAATATGATTACAGCATCCATTAAGAAGCACTGGCATATTATACAAAGTATAGATCTCAGTTTAGACCTACCATTGTTCTCTTACAAAATGGGTAGGGAACATGAAAGTTCACCTAGTGCACCAGTTGGCCCTAGGGTCCCAGACAACAATACTCTTGATTAAATAGGGGAATTTACTCCTATGAGAGATATTCTAAATGTTCCATGTCAATTTACAACTAAGACCAAACTTTACGAATGTGATGTTATTAGCTTGGAACTGATGACATTTTGCAACTGTAATACGTCTGTCTATGTTTGTTTATTGCATATGGTGCCCCTACTCTTTAACCTACATTGGACAGACCAACACAGCAGGTAAAAACACGATCAGACAACATTGGAGTAGAATTCACTGTGAACTGACCACTACTCTCTTGGTAGCGCACTACGGTGAGAACCAGCACATGGACAATGACATCAGGTGGCAAGTGCTGGATATTGCAAAGATACCTGAGAGAGGAGGGAATCTCTCTCTCGGATTTTACAAATACTCAAATGAATGCAAATTAATGTGTGATTCAATTTCAAAAGAGTACAAGAATGATATGAACTCCATTCTGGCACATAGAATCTTGCCTCTGGTATATCTGTTTTTTATTTAGACATTCATAATGTATGATGACTCAGAAATGTATGGGTATGTTTGAGTTCGTTTTGTGTTTAACTATATTATCTGGATCGGAGTTGGGATGTTTCTCTTTTATTGTACTGGCTTGAACATGCATGGAGATATGTTGTTGGAACAATTGCACCCTACTGGTTTATGTATATGTATGCTGGTTGTGATACGTATATAACCCGAAGATATACGCCTTATGTGGTTTTCTCTCGAAATGCTAATAAATATAAAAAATAAAAAAAACTATATTATCTGGATCTATGTACCATCCTAATTTTTCTGATTGGTTCCTTTATATTCTTGTTATAGGGGCCCAGAGGTTTTTCTTTGTAACTTTTGTGGAGGCTTTAATATACGCCTTCTATTCTTTAAATGAGCATGGTTTGACATAAGCATTTTTATTTTACATTGTTGCAGCTCCACATTAGCTGTGTATTGAAGGGCTGTACCTCTACAGCTGTGATACATGATGTTCTTGTCAATGAGAGTATTCCTTGTTGAGGTTTGGAAACTTCCAAGCTTTTCTTTGGAGCAGTTTTGCATGCTCCTGTGAAGTCCACTCCTGCTCTTCTTCATTCACCTTTACAGTCCCTACTACCACTCAGACATCTCATTGGTGCACTGACTTCACAAGGCAGGCTGCCATTTGCTGGGGCCTGCTCTTCAGGGCAGCGTTACCGCAAGACTGCATGCATCGTTTGCAGTGTTTCTGGCTACTCAGGGGTGAGTTTGTATAAAGTTATGACCCGATTAGAAGATCAACCCAGTCTATCTTAGTTAATGTTAATGTATACTCCTGATTTTCACTTTTTCAGGCAACACTCCCCCAGGGGAGTATTTATCTTGCCTAGATAACCAGAGAGCACTTTTATTTTAATTTCCACACAAGTGTAATAGCAGTTGCTGTTATTTTTGTTTTGTTTCAATTAGGGGTCATCAGTAACTCGCTTCCCATATATGCGTGCACTTCTCATGCTGTAGACCACCTCCTAATACTAATTATGTTTTTTTTAATTATTAAAGGAGTCCCCATATTCCAATAGTCCTGTGAGACCCTCGTATACCAAATATGGGTCAAAACATCATTGACACAGACTAACAAACGAAGGGACTGCCAATTTTGTCAAATGCACTAATTCAATCTTTATAATGGTTGTTTGTTAGAAACACATCAGCTTCATGCTATACTTTTATTTCTGTATTTTGATTTTGCTGTGGTTTTACACTATGATCCCAATGAACTGATTTGCACTTTATTGATAGAATAGTTGAAGCAATAAAAGTATTTTTTGTTTTATGTTGTTTTGGTGGTCGTATTTGTTCATTACATTATTAGCATTACTTCACTCTAGCATTCATTGCTTGAGGTTATTTAGCCTCATGATTTATTATTGTGCATCAATGATACCAATGAGAACCGTTGTTCCATGTGAAAGTTCTTTCTAGAATTGTCTTGATTCTCTTTGGCGTTGGATTATAAACTAAATATAGACAAATTAAGTGGCTTAACGCTGCCTTGTACATAATAATGGTGGGCGGAATTTGCGTAATCGCGTTACGCAAATCTCCGCGAAACTGTAAAAAATCTCTGTGAACACGCAGAATTCCGCGAACATGTGGAATTGCTTGTTTGCAATGCTTTTTTACTGTTCGCAATCGCTGTTTTGTGCTCGAGGAAATATCTTGTGAACACGCATTTGAGAACGCGAACAAGCAAAAAATATTGCGAACTTGCAGAATGCCGAATTTTGGGCAATTTCGCGTTCTCCGTGGAACGAAAAATTACCCAAATTCCGCCAGCCGAACAGAATTTACCGCCCAGGCCTAGTACATAAGGAGGGTCCCCTATCGCCACGGGAATGTCACAAAAAGTGACGTTCCCTTGGCAATAGGGGCTTGTACATATGCCTCATAGTGTCTAATCTACATTTTGGGGAATAATAGACCTGGATTTCCCTACAGGCTTTAAAAAAACAAGTTTAATGGAGGAGATAATTTTTCAGATTTTGTTAAATAATATCAAGCTTTAATTTGAAAACACGTTTGAGATCTCCAGTTTTAGACTTCTGCTCCTCAAAATAAAACTCTGGTTTTCGATGGAACAGTCTATTTTTCAGCACAATTCACTTATCACAAACTATTTTTTATGACTCAACCTTCAAAGCATTTTCTGGGACCTACCACGTCAATTGTTGATTTGGCCTATCTCCTAAAGAATGTTCTCTAGCTAGTACACTGTGGCACAATAATAAAGTTACACTGAACAATAAAACACTATTTCGGATGGTTTGGAACGATTGTAGTATTAATTGTATGCCTCACCTTTTTCAGGAATCTGCAAATATACATTTTCCTAAATTAGCTGACATTTATAAATTAGCCATGTCTTGCTGCAAGCAATATTATGTATTAATTAGGTCTCTCTGTGAACCGCTTCAAGGTTCTCTTGCACTACCTGATGAGTCTTCAAAGGTATCATCAATCAATTTCAAGATATCAGATGGCAGAAAGGTGTCAATTTTATATAAATATCTTAGCCCACATATCCCACTGAAAAAACACAATACTGAAATAAAATGGGAGTTGGATCTGGTAAAATAATTTTGAACTGATTTACAGAATAAAATGTGTCCAAAAGTAATTCTGCTCCTTGCTCTGCAGGGAATACTAAAATGTTGTTTTTGTTTCAGTCATGATTATTCTTTACTCCTACACATCTTTTTAAAATGAAAGTTCTTCTGCAGGATACTTCCAGGTCATGCTGTTGTCAAATAGGATCTTATGTGCATTTATTTTTCGAATGCGCTGCTGTACATCAATTTTTGATTCATGAACTGTTATTCAAGTGATTGTTAACCTAAAATGATTTGAGCAATATTTGTGTAAAGTCCTAATTGAATCTAGTTTGCAAAAGTAATAAATTGGCCACGTACAAGTTTACGCCTATGCAATTAGCAATTAAAAAAAAAACATTTAGCCGCCTTTAACAAAGTACCTGGCTCTTTCCGCCCCTTTATCTCAGTTGACTTAGGATAATTAGCTACCACTTTGATTATATTTAATATGATGTTAGACATGTCAGCCTTAAGGTGGCCCTCCCCAATTTGTTTTCTTTTTTTGTTTCCACATTTTGCTGATTCTTTTTGTTTACCTTAGAACTCTGAGCACTTTACCACTCCCAATCAGTTCTAAAGTGCATGTGCTTTTTCCCTAAACATGTGTGTAATTGGTGTATACCTGATTGACGTATTTAATTAACTAGTGAGTCCCTTGTGAGGTAGTTTACCATGACCCAAGGCCTGTAAGTTAAATGCTACTAGTGAGCTGCAGCATTGATTGTTATACCCACAAAAGTAGCCCTGAAAACCTGTCTCAGGTCTGCCACTGAAGTGCCTGTGTGTGCAGTTTACTGTAACTTTATCAGCATCTAAATCTACTTCCCAAGCCTTAAACTCCACGTTTATTATCTACAAGTCACTCCAACAGTGGCGGATCTTCTGCAATGGTGGAGGAGTGTCGCTCCACTGCCTGGCTCAGAATCAGCAAATGTGAAATAAAATGATACTCTTGCATGGTTTTATTTCACATTTGCCAGCTCTGCCAGAGGTTTTTCTCTGCCAGAGGTTTTGGGATGGCTGGGGCTTTGGAATGGGAGGAAGGAGGAGGAGTGCTTCGTGCACTCCACACCCTAAGTGCGCTTATGTGTTTTGGACGACCGTCTCAGGCTGACTAAAACACACATGCACACTTAGGGTTTCTTCAGCCCGGCTGCATTGAGCAGCCAGACTGGCGAAACCCCACAGACACCCTGGTCTGAGCAGGGAGTCCTCCCTGCCTGCTCAGACCAGTCCCAGACCTGCTCTACAACACGGGGATATGATGGGGTCTGGGTCCCAGGGGCTGTTGGGACCCAGGAAGAAGAGAGGCAGCGAACACAGAGTGTTGATGGAGGCGGCCAGCTGCTGCGGCAAAAGGTAAGTTACATATATTTTTTTTAATATTGTACTCCCCATGCACCACGCCTCCCACGCAACCCCATCAGCCCCACCACCCTTTGATTATTGTGGCCGCTGCTGCACCCCTAGGGTAGGCCCTAGTTAGCCCCAAGAGCAGGGTGCTATGTAAGTAAAAGGTAGGTTATCTACTTTTATGTTTTGCATGTCCTGGTAGTGACAGACAGACTATTTTGTTTTCAGTACAGTGAGGCCTACTTTATATGTTTCATATGTACATTCCCTTGAGACATCCACAACACATGAAGGAAAGGTATATTTCAGTACTCATCTACATACATTTGCATTGTAGTGGCATTGCCTAGGCAGGAGGGAAGGGAGGGGCTAACACTTCACTTGAATTGGTAGCGTCCTGTCCCCACACAAGGCTGATTCACCCCACATAGATATCCTTACAGACAGGACTTGGCTGAAAGGAGAACCTGTGCACTTCAGAGAGTTGTGTTGAAGTCGCCCCACATCAAAGGTTCTTTGGGGTATATGTACTTGGTTCCCCTAAAATCAGACACCTTTTGGTTTTGAACTGAACCTCTGTCAGAAAGGCTGCTGTGCTGCTTAAAGGACTCAATGTACTGCTGATCTGGACAGCCTGCTTTTCTATTTGTTGTCCTGCTGCTCCCTGACTCTGCTAAAGGAACGCTGGACTCTGCCTTCCCTCCAAGCCTCCTGTCACTTGAGACTCACGGATATCAAAGTCTCTCTACTCCTCCTCCCATACCTGACTCACTGGAAGTGGCCCAGATACTTGCAACACAGATTTTAATGCATCTCCTATTTTTGTATAACAGAACTGGCTTATCTACTTGGTTAAAGGAGTAAAATCAGTGCATCATTCGGAACCAGGCCTTTGCCTCCAGAGATCAACACATCAGACAGCATATCGCCGCTGCAGTGCCTTGTTAAGATTGATGCATCCCCTTGACTGCATGGCACTGACTCATCGCCTTCACAGCATGGATAGATTGACGCATTTCGCTGTTTGCAACCATAAAAGGTACTTTGTTCACCAGGGCCTGCATGAGTCTTGACTCTGGCCTGCACTTCCACATGGTCAGCCCGAACTTTGACTTCACACCGGTCCAGCATGACCTACAGTAGCCTGTCTTTTAGTTCTACTTGGACTTATTCTTTTAAAATACAATATCTCAATTTCTATACATTGGAACTTTGTTATTTTGTTTATAATATATCAATCTTTTTTATAAACATATGTGGAGTCTTTTGTGGTGTATTCATTGTGTTACTATGTCTGTGTATGTGTGTGTTTGTTGCACAAATACTTTACACATTGCCTCTTTAGATAAGATTGACTGCTCTGTGCCAAGCTACCAGAGGATGAGCACGGGTTATATTTCAGTGTGTATCTGGCTTACCCTGACTAGGACTGTGAAGTCTGCTTGGACAGGGTGCACACCATTACCTATCAGAAATCCAGTATCTAACACAAGATTTCAAATGTATTATTCTTTTAATGTAGTTTATATATATATACATAGTTAGGATTATTTTCAATAGGGAAATCGCAACATTCTATTGTGAATAACTTTGGCGCCGGTTGAGGAATCTGCCTGAAAATTTCCTCAAATTTGCCTCGCGGCGCTCCGGTCCTTTCCTGAAAGTTTGGGGGGGATTTATCAAGCGGGGGCCGAGAAAAAAGGGGGGTCCCAAAACGTGTTTTCCCCATGTTAATTTCCATAGGGCGGTCGACCTCACTTTTAGCCCGAACGGCTGAATGGATTTCCACCAAACTTGGCAAAATTGTAGGGACTGGTAGCCCGATGTGCCTTTGCTATGTCTCAAGATATGTGCTCCAGTGGATTTTTAGTAATTTAGGTTAAAAAAAAATATATATCTATAAGCGCGCCCCGGTACGCGCACCGGGGCGCTAACCAGCATGCTACACGAGTTCGCGCGCGGAAAGCTGATTGGCTCTCAGGTGTCTTTCAACATTCCAAACAGTCCGGAGCAGCCGCCATCTTGTGTCTCGGTAGGATCGAGACACAAGAGGTGGCAAAAACAAAGGGGGAAATGACCATAAGGGGGCAGAGTAGACCCCCCTTGACCTCGTAGGTTTGATGTGGGGGCTATAAAAGGGCACCGCAGGCCAAAAATTATTATTATTTTTTTCGATTTGCGCAGGGGGAGCGCCCCGTACGCGCACCAGGGAGCGGACCGGGGAGCGGACCTTGGGGAAAAAAGAATGACAGAGTTTTAAAAAAATGTAGCATTTTTTTTATAAATTTGAGGTAGTTCTAAAAAGAACTGTTTTTTCTTCTTTTTGTTGTTTTATATTTTTGTAATGTTTCTTTGAACATTTTGTACTTTTTTTGGCTTTTATGAACTCTTTTATATTTTTTTGTTATTTTTATGAGGAGAAACAAAAACAGGGAATTGTAAACGGCTCAACTGGAGCAAAAAAAAATAAGGAAAAAATTATTGTTTTTGGGGGCAATTGTGGTTGTCACCAGCACGGTTGATGAGCTTTATGCTTTGCTCACCATAGGTGATGGTCTTACTACAAAATATACAAGACATCTTGTATTCCCCAAACTGTGGTTGTATGTTTGGGACCATCTCCCTTGTCTCTGGTCCCGATGGAGTGGGTTGCTTTCGTTTGGAGGTCCTGGGTGAAGATTGGGGGGGGTTGCTGGCCAGTTCTCTCACCTCTGCCGCAGCATAGTTGTTGGGATGCTTGCGCTGCATGTGCCAAATCATGGTGTTATTGCCAAATGAGTATTTCTTATTAGGGTTCCCCCTTGAAAGTTCAATGCTACAGATTTGGCAAGTCACCTTTGGCACATTCACCTTCTTCTTGCCCTCTGGGATGGAAAAAAACTCCCATACAATGTGCTGCTTTGGCCTATATGGGGTATTGTCTTCTGGTAGGAATGTCCTACTCCCCTCCTCCTCCTCCTCCTCCTCCTCCTCTTCTTCATCTCCACCACTGTGGTGTTGTGGTGGTCCTCTTGGTGGTGGTGGTGGTGATGGTGCAGATGCTCCAGCTGCTGCTGCTACTGTAGCCATTTTAAAGTACAACATATTAGTGACAGATCTCCAAACAGGTCTTCCTTAGTCGAAGGACAAAGTCAGAATAAGGAAAAAAGGTGGGGGCTTTCATCATTTGGAAAAAAAAACTGTCCTGAACCAATGAAAATGGTATTTTCAGGTCAAATTACCCGGGCTTTCATCATTTGGAAACCAAAACTGTTCTGCTCCAATAAAAAGTGTTATTTTCAGGTCACATGACCCGGGGCGCGTCGCATAAGTGCGTCGGATGCTTACGTTGCGCGATCGTATTCGCTCGAGTGCTTCCGGGTGCGCTTACGCCGTGCGTATCACGCGGACGCGGCTAATCGATACATCACGATGATGTTTTCGTTCGCGGCAATAGCGCTAACGGGACGCTCACCGGTGCACGCCGGAAAACTGCGCTTTCCGGTGCGCTCACCGGGGCGTGCACCGGGATCACTCCAAGGCAAAAAAAAAAATAGTATTATATAAATATACAATATAGGATTCATTATAAAAAATATTACATTTCATAGGTTTGAGGCCATATATATAGTTAGGAATTAGCACTTAAAAAAACCTATGAAATTTACTAAAAAAACATAAGTTTCACACCAGTTATAGTTAGGAATTAGTATTTAAAAAACCTATTAAATTCACTGAAAAAACCATAGGTTTCACACTAGTTATAGTTAGCTGGAAATTTTACTGACATAAAACCATAGAAATTCCAATGTTATAGTTAGTTGGACTCACTATAACAAGCGCGCCTGCAATGCACTGCTGATAACGTCACATATTACATCACTCATGACATCGTCAGTGACATCACTCATGACATCACTTATGACACCATCCTTGTGACAGAGTGACAGACCTCCTTTTAGTGTAATGTAACCCTTGAAACACATATTCAAAAATAGAAACTAACATTTTCAAAAAAATGGAGATACCCATACCAGTTACAACAACCAATTCAGTAATTCCACCATCTATATACACATCCACTCATTCACCAACAGTTCTATATAGTCACTCATACATATACTCAATCATCATATGTAGTGATACATCTATACATCCTGTTATACACCGACAGTCATCCAAAAGTTACTCACACACATACTCACACATGCAAATAAACTATTGAACATCCATTTATTTGTATATACAACTATACACACACTACCTCCTTACTTCTAAGGAAACTTGCACATACTTACTCTCTTAAACAATCACTTATAGAAACACATAACTTGTTTAAACAGGAACTCTTACAATCTCTTACTCTCACATATACTCACTTATATACATCAAAACTCACATACACTAGATTAAAATATATGTTGTTACTAATAAAGACAATAGTGAGACAGTCATTCACTCACTAACACACACATATACACACTCATCCACCCATACAGTCCTGCACATATACTGTCTTCAAAACACATACAAACAGTGAGTCAGTCACCAACCCATGCAGCCACTTATACACAAAGTGAAACACTGATACATATATTTCAATATTTAAAATGTACTCGCTAATATATGCATTCAATAAAATACACTTAAAAGGCAGTTAACCAATCATTTTAAAAAAATCCATTTACACACTTATTTAACCATTTATTCTTCCATCAACCTTTACAAATACATATATAAAACAAGTGACACGAGCAGCTTGTTACGCTGCTGCACAGCCTTACCAGAGACTAGTTCTAGCTGTACCTATTAGAAAATTGCTTTTAAAATTGAATTGAATTGTTTGCATATTTGTTTTAAAATCACATTGTTTTAAAATACCCACTTACTAGCCCACCGCTAGACTGAAGACAACCCAGACTTGTCAGTGTTTTTTCACTCGCTCGATGCCTGCCGATCTAGGGCAAGGCACCGAGCATTAGGGAATACTGTGGCGGCCATCTTAGTGCGGGACAGCGCGGTGAGAGAGCGCTAGTCTCCGCCATAAAAGGAGCCCCAAACAGTGTCTTGCAGATTTCACCAAGTGACACGAGCAGCTTGTTACGCTGCTGCACAGCCTTACCAGAGACTAGTTCTAGCTGTACCTATTAGAAAATTGCTTTTAAAATTGAATTGAATTGTTTGCATATTTGTTTTAAAATCACATTGTTTTAAAATACCCACTTACTAGCACACCGCTAGACTGAAGACAACCCAGACTTGTCAGTGTTTTTTCACTCGCTCGATGCCTGCCGATCTAGGGCAAGGCACCGAGCATTAGGGAATACTGTGGCGGCCATCTTAGTGCGGGACAGCGCGATGAGAGAGCGCTAGTCTCCGCCATAAAAGGAAACAGTTGGTCTCCGCGATATCGGACGCGTTTTAGCGGTCACGCCTCGTCTTCGCCGGAGTCCAGCCAGAGTCAGCCCGTCTGTGCCCGTCCGAGCCAGGCCGGGACATAGGGCGCTTACCTCTGCTCATTCCACCTCGCAGGTATGACACTATCAGGGGAGGCTCTCAGAGCGCTTCGTCCCGATAAACATGACAAATGTATAACACTGATTCCTTCTTTTGGTACACAAACGTGTCCTGAGTGCGCTATCTCTTTGTCAGATCATCAGCCGTACCCTGACGCTTCTCATGGCCCCTCCCAAAAAATACCTCGGCAGCAAGAACGCCCCAGTAATTTTACTTTTTATCTGGTAAATTGCCGTTCACTACCCCAACACAAACTTGATATTTTCCACCTCCTGTTGGAAGAGAAGCCTTGTGCAATCTTTCTTACAGAAACTTGGCTTCATGATAGTGCCGGCCCAGATGTGGCCATGGCACTCCCCCCGAGCTATGCCATTGTAAGGAGGGACCGTGTTGGCCAAATAGGTGGTGGCATTGCCATTATCTATAAAAGGGACTTTGTATGCAATTTCGCTCCTGCAGACATCCCTAATTGCGAAGCGGCATCTTTTAAAATTACTCTTAGTCCTAATTTCACCTTCTCTGGACTACTTATCTACCGACCTCCAGTCAATAACCCTACTTGGCCAGAAAATTTAGCCAATTTTATTTTACCTCACCATTTAAAAGCTCAAAACTTTACAGTACTTGGGGACTTGAATCTCCATCTGGACGACGACGATAATAAGAGTTGCAAAAATCTCATGGATGATCTCATGGCTTTAGATATGACATTACGAAATAAGGGCCCTACCCATAAAGCGGGACACCTTCTTGATCCTATCATTTCAAACATGAAAGAATTGTCATGGATGAATACCACTCCCATCTGCTGGTCTGATCATTTTCTCATTCTCTTCTCCATTTCTCTTAAACCCACTAAATGCCCATCTATCACACCCTCGGATTCTTTTAGGAGAAATTGGAAAAACTTACATCTAGACAATCTTAATAGTGCATTGAATAAAGACCACCCAAGCCTTGAAGGGGATATGGAAAATATAGCTGATGCTATACAAACATGGCTTAACGACGCAGTGAACGCCAGTCTGCCATTGTCCCGCTGTAAAGGGAAAGTTCACCGTCCCCCGGCCCCTTGGTTTACAGAGGCACTCAAGAAAGAAAAATCTTCTTGCAAGAACTTAGAGAGGCAGTGGCGTAAGAAATACGACCTGCAACAAAAAGAGAGTTATCGAAAGGCCAGAAACAGCTATCATTCAGCATGTATGAAAGCCAAGGCAAGCTATTTGACCACCACCATAAATACAGCTGTTAACAAAGTCCAGACGCTTTTCAACACAGTGAAGGAACTGGCCGGAGAAAATTGTAGAGCGGAGGCGGCTCCACTTAACTCCCAGCAGTGTCAGGACCTGGCGGTTTTCTTCACTGACAAAATTGAGAAAATCGTCTCAAATATAAACATAAACAGCTCTAATGCCCACAACCAAAACGACACTCCTCGAACCCATAAAGATAATTGCCATCTCGATGCCTGGCCTTCCATCACACCAGACCGATTGAGGAAACTTCTAAAAACCATTAAATCAGGTTCCCCGCGCGACCCTATTCCCATCAGCATTATGAGTCAACTGGAGGACTCCACCCTGGTGCCTATTACAGACACACTTAATGCCTCCATGGAACACGCTTCAGTTCCTGCTTTATGGAAACACGCTATAGTCAGCCCTTTGCTAAAAAAGCCGACTGCCGATCCAACGATTCTGGCCAATTATGGGCCAATATCGTTACTCCCTGCTTTTTCCAAAATGCTGGAAAAGCACATCCATGAGGCACTTTCCTCATATGTGGAGAAAAACGAGTTACTTCACCCTTCCCAGTCGGGTTTTAGGAGTGGCTACTCCACCGAGACAGCCCTGCTCGGGATTACCGAAAAGATCAGAGAGCTCAGAGATGATGGACAAACGGTAGCATTGGTCCTGTTAGATCTCAGTGCGGCCTTCGACACCATCTCTCATACCAGACTGCTTGTCAGGCTGGAAGAGTGTGGTGTCGAGGGCAGGGCGTTAGAATGGATCAAATCATACCTATCCCTACGCACCTTTCAGATCATCTCTGCTGAGGCCTGCTCCGATGTCTTCTGCTCTCCCCACAGTGTTCCACAGGGATCTATCCTGAGTCCCCTATTGTTTAACTTGTATCTCCGTCCCCTAGCTAATCTTGCTGAGAACTCTGGTCTTATTTTGATGACATATGCAGACGACTCTCAGAGTTTGTTTTCTCTTTCCAAGTCTGACACGTCTGCTCCTTCCGCACTCAAAATAGGCCTCCATGAGATATTCCGCTGGATGTCGGCCAATCAACTTAAATTGAATGGGGACAAAACAGAGGTCCTCCTTCTAGGGAACAATAAGGACCTATGGAGTGATCCCCATTGGCCGACAGTATTAGGCAAGCTACCGCCTCCAGCCACCCAGGTCAGAAATCTTGGGGTCATCATTGATGACAACCTCTCAATGTCACAGCAAGCTAACAAAGTAGCGGGCATATGTTTTACGATTCTTAGATGGCTCCGTAAAATTGTTTGGATGTTGCCACTCACCACCCAGAAGACCGTAGTCAATGCCTTAGTAACTTCTCGGCTTGACTACGGTAACATCTTGTACCTGGGTGCAAACAAAGCAGTAGTAAGACGCTTACAACTGGTACAGAACGCTGCAGCCAGAATGCTTTGTAGAATACCCAGACATGCCAGGATCACAAAACATCTCAGGGATCTACACTGGCTCAGGGTCGAAAACAGGATTCGTTTTAAAACTCTGAGCTATCTGTTTAAAATTAAAGTTGGGACCGCCCCCAAGTATCTCCAAGATCTTGCCAAACTCCACGTTCCCAATCGCAATCTTCGCTCAGCCACATCAGCAAAGTTTGCGGTTCCCAGGTATAAACGGGCCAAAATGGGTGGGAGATCATTCTCACATTTGGGCCCAACCCTGTGGAACACTCTGCCTATCCAAATACGTAAAGAGGAAAACTACAGGAACTTTAGGAAAAGTGTAAAGACCTGGTTGTTTGACTTATAAATACCCTTGGATTCTCTCTCTGGTTAGCTGGGCTCGTGATCCTCTTTTTCGGCGCCAGGAAACCCTTTGTGGGTAGCTGCGCGCCTTACAAATACTATAAAATAAATAAATAAATAAATAAATATTGATTTTTCAGAAAGACACACATTCACTGGCTGGTGTCATCAGTGATGTCATGAGTGATGTCACTGACGATGTCATGAGTGATGTAATATGTGACGTAATCAGCAGTGCATTGCAGGCGCGCTTGTTATAGTGAGTCCAACTAACTATAATATTGGAATTTCTATGGTTTTATGTCAGTAAAATTTCCAGCTAACTATAACTGGTGTGAAACCTATGGTTTTTTCAGTGAATGTAATAGGTTTTTTAAATACTAATTCCTAACTATAACTGGTGTGAAACCTATGTTTTTTTTAGTGAATTTATATATATATATATATTACCTACTGGCGGACGCCAATGGGGGTATATATACTTAGGATCTAGTTACCATAGGAAATCCCCAACATTCTATTGGGAATAACTTTGGCGCAGATTGAGGAATCTGCGTGTAATTTTCCTTAAAATTGCTTCGCTCCGCTCCTTCCCTGAAAGTTTCGGGGGGATTCGTCAAGCCGGGGCCGAGAAAAAGGGGGGTTCCCAAAACGTGTTTTCCCCATGTTCATTTCCATAGGGACCTTTAGACACGGCTACAGCACGAACGGCTGAATGGATTTACACCAAACTTGGCAAAATGGTACGTCCTGGTATGCAGATGTGCCTTTGCTATGTTTGGTGAAAATCCCTCCAGTAGTTCTTGAGAAAATTGAATTTGACATTTTTCAAATGGCATTTTCTATGGGACCTTTAGACACGGCTACAGCCTGAACGGCTGAACGGAATTACACCAAACTTGGCAAAATGGTAGGGACAGGTATGCAGTAATGCCTTTTCTATATTTGGTGAAAATCCCTCCAGTAGTTGTTGAGAAAATTGAATTTGAGCAAATTATATATCTATATGCGCTCACTGTACGCGCACCGTACGCGTACGGTATACGTACCGTAAGTGTACGTGCGCGTACCCTTACGTGCACGAGCGAGTTCCTGATTGGCTGGCAGTCGACTGTCAACATTCCAAACTGTCCAAACCAGGAAGTGTTGGCCACCATCTTGTTTTTCAGGAGAACTGAGGCACAAGAGAGCCCAAATCAAGAGTGGAAAACACGAAAAGGGGCTAGGGGGTCAGGGGTCTCAACCCTACCCCCTTTTCACGTTTTCCACTCTTGTTTTGTGCTCTCTTGTGCCTAACTTCTCCTGAGAAACAAGATGGCTGCTCAGGTGGTCCCAGAAGGATAATAACATATATAAACGTTATACACTAATAGAATTAGCATTTACAAAACCTTTGAAATTTATTGAAAAAAAAGATAGGTTTCACGCCTGATATAGTTAGGAATTAGCATTTAAAAAGCCTTGAAATTCACTGAAAAAAACATAAGTTTCAAGCCTTATATAGTTAGGAATTTGCATTTAAAAAACCTTGCAAATTCATTTAAAAAACCATAGGTTTCAGGCCTTATATGGTTAGGAATTAGCATTTAAAAAACCTTGCAAATTCATTAAAAAAAACACAGGTTTCAGGCCTTATATAGTTAGGAATTAGCATTTTAAAAACCTTGCAAATTCACTGAAAAAACCATAGGTTTCAGGCCTTATATAGTTAGGAATTAGCATTTAAAAAAACATTGAAATTGCTCTTATATAGTTAGTTGTACTAACTATATTTTGCGCACCCGCAATCCACTGCTGATGATGTCACATATTACATCATTCATGACATGGTCAATGACATCACTGATGACATCACTGATGACATCTCAAATGACATCACTGATGACATCACTGATGACATCTCATTTGACATCACTGATCACATCACTGATGATATCATTCATGTGATAGTACAATGCACCTCCTCACACTCTAATATAACCTTTGATACACCCAGTGTTAAATACAGACTACCATTCTTGAAACCATTGACACACCAATACCAGTTACTACATACGCACTCACTGATTCCTAGGTCTACACACACATTCACTCATTCACCCATAGAATCACTCATACATACAGTCACTCAACAATACAACACTATCATATGCACTCATACACCTATACAGACACTCACACACTGCCACTCATCCATGTAGTTACTCACACACCTAGTCAGTCATACAAAGAATCAATCACACTTCCATTTCCTCAACTATATAGTTATACACACAACACCTTACTTATTCAAACATATACTAACACATACTTACTCTCTTATACAACCACTGATACAAGTACACAATGATCCATACAGCCACTCGCACATTCACTGGCTCTCATGTATAGTCGTTTATATTTGCCAACCCTCACATGCACTGTGTTTTACATATGTACTTACTTGGACATGTAGCACTGAGATATCCATTCACTCACCAACACACCCATGCACACAGTCAACCGCCCATATAGCTGTTTCCACATGCACTCTTGAAGTCATACACCTAGTGAATCAACTGCTCACGCATCTATGCGCAGAGTCACACACCTCCCAGCCACCCACACACACACTCAGTCTCCCATTCAAATATTTGGGCAACCAATCAATAACCCATATAGCCACTCATACAGCTACTGATCAACACATGCAGCAGCTTACACAACAACAGACATACTGATGCACACATTCAGACAGTTTAGTCACTAACCCATGCATTTAGTAAGACACATTTAATCACTCACTCATACAGTCAGTCACGCACCTACTAAATCCTTCATCCAGACACTTATACATCCACTCATTCTTCAATATGTAAAACATATTTAAACTTTACAGAAACACAGTCACTGGATGATGTCATCAGTGATGTCATCAGTGATGTCAAATGAGATGTCATCAGTGATGTCATTTGAGATGTCATCAGTGATGTTGATGGAGCAAGAATTTGCACGTAAAGCGCCTTGCTCACATACAAGAACCTCGCCTAAATGTATAATCATATTAATCCAGTTGTTCGTCATTTATTAAGCGTTTTTCCAACCACGCGGGTGTCCCCAGGATGCTTGCTTGTATGTCTTTCCCATACTAACGAAGCTTGCACTAAAGAAACGGCTGCTTCGCTGAAATTCAGTCTGCGCATGCGTCGGTCATACCCATGTGATGTGACGCACTCGCATTCTGGAGGGAATCTATTGCACATGCGCACTGCTGCAAACATGGCCGCTTGTCTTTCACCACGCTCTGTGCTTGCTACAGCTGCTTCAGCCTATCTGTCTTTTCGCACTAAACAGTAATGCTATAGTTATTATAAAGTAAGGGATGTTTCGAATTTCATGATGGTATACAGTGTGATCATTTTATATGTGATTTTAATTTGTTCTCGCTTACTTTTCATGTACCGCGTCTCTGGGGCTGGGAAAATCGGGAGCGGAGCCATACTTGAGGCTCTGCTGGGCTCCGACATGTGACCAGGGAAAAACTCTACTGCGCAGAAGCTGAAACAAGCCAGCTGGCTCCTGAAGCACAATGCGCCTGAGAAACTCTCTGGGAAGAACAAATCTCACCTTGGAAGAAGCAATTCTGTTGCTACCTATTATGAACTTTACTGTACTGCTGTATGCTTATGCATGGGAACGTGAACCCAAGGGGCGGGTAGGAAAATTTTAATATTTAGGATGGGAAAGTCGAATTCTAGGAGGTGGTAATGACCGCACCACCTCTCCTGACCAATCATAATGTGGGAAACTGTCACTTGCAACATTAGTGGGTGGTCTGAAGGACCCCAAAACAGTATAACTACCCTAGTTTAGCTTAGGAAAATTGTCCGACTTGTCCGAGTAGCAGACCTGTCACTGACCCTACGAACTCTATAGGTGCTCAATCTAGAGTGCTGCGGAGCACTCTGTCCACACTTTCCACAAACTCCTAAGGGGTGGAAATAATCCTAAGTGCTGGCGAAGCACTTTGCTGGGAAATTCGAAAACCCAATCGGGGTTGCTGGCGGATTACTTGCAGGAGAGGGGTAACGCAGGCGTTGCTGTCCGAAGCTGTAGGTGTTGGTCGTACCCTGGGAGGCCCAGTCTTGACCCAAAACCTGAGGGGTATCCTGTCCTGAACTGTCCTTGGGCTGTATCTGCTCGCATTCTGGGATTCCAAATCCTTGAGGGTCCTCGTCCCCGTCTTTTCCAAACTGACCCGTGGCCAGGGTTAGTTCTCACTCCTATTTAGGTAAATATAAACTGTGGGTTTGCGTTTTCTCATAGTCTTCTCTCACTTAGACTCATATCTTTTTCTCTTTCTTAAGGGAATATTCTTGACTTTGATATTGATTTCTGAAATGCCAAATTATATATGTTTTGCTTATTAGATTTGTTCCACATCTCTCCCTTCCTTTAGAACTTTGCTGAACTGTCGAATTTATTAGTATGTTCCAATTTTTCCCTTTCCTTTAGTATGATTGCGGTGAACTTAGCAAGAATAGTCTAAAAGAAATTAGGTTAAGTACATGTTTTAGGTCCCATCCATATCCTATGTCCTTGTATAAAGTTGCAGTGACTAGCTCTGTTCTAAATTCCTACCTTTTAGTCTTCCCATATACTCAAATGGTCCTAGTTTTAATTCATAGTTACCTAGTGGTTTTGATCTTAATGATTGACGTATTACTCTGCATATCACTTATTGCCTTGACATATTTTCTTTGAACTTCTATATAAAACTTTTAACATCATCAGGTGTCTGTGGTAATCTTACAGAAATTGTGGATAAGTATGTACTGATTTATAAAGAGTATTTTTCCTAGGCCCCCTGTCTACTATTTCCCTGATAGCTCCAGATCTGTCATAAGTAATGTGCCTGTGGTAAGTCAGGTACATGGTAAGCAGAGGTGTGAAACCAAACCTTAATTGCTCATAGAAGCGTGCAGGAGGAGAGGAGAAAAAGTAATCATCACCCGGTTCACCCAAATGTCATTGTTGTATTAAATTTGCACGCCAGGGCCCAGTGCGTGTAAGAAATTGGTAACCTCGGTGACCCGGGTGGACTGCGCGCTCTATCAGTAATTTTCTGGTAGCAGAGGATGGTTTGGACTAGTTAGATTAGGTAGACAGGATAACTGATAAATAAACCGTGAAAATAAAATGTGCTGCTGAAATTTCTATGCTGCTGATTTTTTTATTATTACATTGATTTAAAGATTTTGAAAAGTTTTCAGGATATATATGTCTATGTATATGAATGTTGCATTGCTGCTATTAGTGTGTATGTTATATTAACAGAAAAATTGTTTGTAAATGTTCAGTGTAGTCCGAATCCCCGGGGAAGTATTTAGCTAACGGTGAGCAGAATCCGGTTAGCTGTTGAAGTCACTGGTTTGAGTCATTAGTGCAGGGTTAGGAATAACTGGAAGCACTAATTAGGACCTTTGTTTGCATCTGAAGTAAATGATAGCTACGAGTCCTTTATAAAACTTTCATTGCGATATCACCTAGTAAGGGTCGCATACGGAAGAAGTAGTAGGGTCTCCGAGGCTTGAATGGTAAGTAAATTAGTCCGCTGGTGAAAGCCTGACTTAGTATATATCCCAGGAAGAAGTGGATAAGTCAGGGGAATAACAGGTTCTATTTTACGTATGTGAAAGGTTAGGCAAAGAAGTCTACCTTGAGTGAATGAAAAGTAGACAGAAGTGGTTTACTAGCAGTGAAAGAAAATTCTTTTATCTCTTTAGAACACTCAGACATAGTGGCAAACGTTGCGTGTTGTTGACTAAAATTTGCATTCGCACTTTAGGGAGAGTAAATAGTTTCCGTTACCTTGTGAAGGAAGGAGTCGGTCGGAAGACTGCCCTGACGTCACTCCGTGCCGCGCTGGTCTTGGTCAAAACAGCGGGTGTGTAGTGAAGCTGAATTTGTGAAGGAGGGGTGAGTGCCGAAGCGTGAGACTCTGTCTTGCGGAAAGGCCGCGCACCCATTGGTTAAGGATCTTTTGTGTTCTCTGAGTTGATTGGGTATTACGAAATAAAAGTCGCGTTAGCATTGGAAGCACAAAGGTAAACAAAATTAATCAGGCCGAGTTAGAAGCGAGTCTAGAAAGTTGTATGTGGTATCCAGATTTCATACCGAATCCAAAGTACCTAGGATTTCATAAGGATCAGCTTATACGAGGTAGACCGCACATGATGTATGGAATAAAAAGAAAAATGTCATTTACTGATAAAATAAAGAATTTTTTCAAAACTGACAAGCCCATTAGAACGAGGGAAGGCGTGCTCATTCCCCCGCCAAATACTCCTGCCTCTTTCATAATGTTTGATAAAGGGTACCATACCTGTGTCTGGTTAGAAAACTGGGCAAAGTATACTGCAGATGACGGAGTCCTAGCCTTCCCTGTTAAAGGTACATTTAATGGTCGGATTCTGTTTAACTTAAGGACCCGCATGAATGAATTACATCCTAGACCTAGGTTGACCCAGTATGAAGCCCTGGAAGAATGGGAGATTGAGGCTCTAGAGAGAGATAGACCCCGGATGGACAAGGGAGTAAGTAAATGGTATACGAGGGTTCAAGCGCAAACCAAAGAGCAGAAAATGAAACAGTGGAGGCAAAACATGATGACTGAAGGACTGTTTCCAATGATGGGGGTGTTAGAAGAGGGGAAAGGAAAAAGTAAAGAAAAGACCCATCATTTAATGCCCGTGGGGGACTCAGAGGATGAGCACTTAGAAGATTTGTTAATGAAAAATCCACCTCCCTATGTTGCAGAATCAGAACCTGTGCATTCTCCAAACCCTTTTTCGAAATATCCCAGATGTCGGAGGGATAGTGATACAGATGGAACGGGTACAGACAGTAAAACCAGTAATGGGGATGGGTTTTGCAGACCAAAATCTACGGTCCCAAATTATCAGCCGTTCGGAGAAGATCCACCTCGGTTGGTCACTCCGACTGCTCCAAGTATTTATCCTCCCTTGGTACCTCAGGTATTGCATGACAACTCTGCAGAAAAGGCTTTATGAGAGAAGGAGAAAGAAGCCCTGGCTAGACAGCGAGATGATTTAGTTCGAACCATTGCCCAGATACATCCCCATCCTGATTCCCTGACTATTCCAGTAACTATTGGTCCAGCTATTCCACTGTATAGGGATGACCTGGCTAGTCCTCGTCCTCCTGTTATCACCCCAATTATGCCCACTCCTAGCATTCCACTCCCGAGAAAAGAAATGCTCATAGATGATGATCAAGAGAGTGAATGTGAATCAGTGGTTCTGATGGACATGCCCATCAGAGAAACCAGAACTAGCATGTCAGGATCCAGAAGTCAGAATAAGGCAAAAGAGGTTCTGATTGGGAGTACGTCGGGGGTTAGGAGTGCCACAGTAGTATCCCCAGAAGAATTAGACAGATGGACCAAGGAGCTGGAGAAGGAGGCCACTCCCCAACCCAAAGCATTAGAGATATATAAATTGAGAATAGAAATAGAAGAGATGATGGCTGGAAATGTGGGAGTGGAACGCCTGAACTCTTTCAGTGAAGAAGAGTTACTGTTCATCAGTAAAAACCTTACCCAAAACGCTAGGTTGCTCCATGAAAGGTTATTGGACACTGCCACAGAAATGGGGATAGATATCAGTCGCTCCAAGATTCTTCAAAAACCTTATAGAGTAGATTTTTCTGACAAAGACTTGGAAAGCTTAAATGTAATGGGAAAACAGATCCAAATAAAAGAATTACTGAAACTCTTACAGAAATGGGGGGATGTAGGAAAGTGGAGAACCCGGTGGGCAAAGAAAAAGGAAGACAGTAGAGCGAAATCACAAGCGTCAGAATATATGCTGAAAGAAGTAACTCCCGCAGAAAAATTGTGTCCCATGAGAGAGGTCCCGGGGGGAAGATATGTCCATATCCCTTGGTCCCGACAGGATATTGTGTCATTTACTAATGACTTTCCGAAATTACGGGAGAAACCAGTCGACTGGTACAGACAGGTCGAGCGATTCGTAAAAGTTCAGAAATGTCTTTTGAAAGACCTGGATGGCTTTTTCGACATTGTGGTTCCTGTAGATTTGTGGACCGACTGCAAAATTGAAATTGATTGGCCTAGTGAGGAATATGCTAGAGACGACAAAACAGGAGCTCCCTCACCTGAAGTAATGAGGAAGTATGAACAAGTCATACACTACCTCAAGAAAAAGGTGCCCGCAAAGGAAACAGATTGGACTAAAATAGATAGAACCACCCAAGAACGCGATGAAACTGTCCATTCCTTTTATGAAAGGTTACTGCAAGTATTCAAAACTTACAGTGGTATCGATAATGTAGACATGAAAGACATGACCCATTTCAGTTACAGATTTGTGCTAGGATTAAGACCTGAAATATCACAATGGATTCGAGATAATAAAATCAGTTGGCAGGGAAAACCTATAGATGATGTCTTGAAATACGCAAAATATTGCGAAGATGAAATTGAAAATAAAAAGAAGGCTCTCAAGGAAAAGGTAATGTGGGCACAGGTGAAATTAGCTGAACAGCAGGAAAAACAGTTAAGTAAATTAAATTCTAATAATAATGCTCAGAATGCTACTGCTGAGGGAGGAGGAAAGCCCCGAGCTAAAATGAGTCGGGAAGAGGCCATGAAGAAGTTTCCGTGCCATGGGTGCGGCCAGATAGGGCATTGGAGAGACGAGTGTCCACACCTGCAGGCCGGTAATGCCCCTGTAAATGGTTTAAATCCACAGGTGCCGAAAGAAGGGACAAGAAAGAACCAGCAACAGGTAAAATTACCTCCAGTACCTCGCGCTCCTAGACACAATTTTAAGAATCAGGGTCAGCAGAATGAGAGGGCGGAAGTATGGGAAATCGAGAATGAAAGAGATGCAATCATTCCACAGTATTTGTTAAATGATACCTTCCTCTGTGGAGATCAAGATTGACGGGGCCTGAGAGGGGAGGACGAGGAGTGCGTGCTTGGCGCCTCCTTACCGGTAGACCAGACTGGACCATACATTGAACGAAAGGTTGAAGGAAAAGACGTCACCTTTCTGTTGGACACTGGTGCTACCAGATCTACTGTAAGAACAGTGGATGTTCCTAACCTACCCCTCTCGGGAGAAGCGATCCAAGTAGTGGGTGTCTCCAATCAAATAATAAGTACTCCAGTAACTGAACCAATGGAAGTTTCTATAGGAAATTTCAAAGAAATGCACAGATTTGTGGTCTGTGATTCCAGTCCTGTGAACCTGCTAGGACGTGATTTGTTGTGCAAGATGCATTGTACCATCTATTGCACACCAAAAGGCATCGAAATTCAGACCCCCGATGAAGATGGTCTGTACAAACTGATGTTGGTCAGACAAGATGCTGATATCAAACCTTTAACAGTTGAGGATTTACCTGAAGAGCTCCAGTTAAGAGTAGTACCAGAAGTGTGGGATTTCACAGTAAAAGATGTAGGCTTAATGGCAAATGTGGACCCAGTTAAAATAGCAATAAAAACAAATGCTGTATACCCCAAAACCAGACAGTACAAAGTGCAGAAGTAAAAGCAGGAGTAGCGACTGAGATTACCAGGCTGCTCGAAGCAGAAATAATAGAGGAAGTGATGAGCAGTCCCTGTAATTCACCTATCATTGGGATCAAAAAGCCTAGTGGAAAATACCGGGTGGTGCAAGATTTGCGCAAGGTAAACCAAATTGTTGTGCCTTGCTGTCCTGTTGTGCCTAACCCTGCCGTGATACTATATCAGATTCCCTGGAATGCAGAATGGTTCACTGTCATCAACCTGTGCCATGCATTCTTTTCCATCCCATTGCATCCAGAAAGCAAGTTCCTTTTTAGTTTTGAATTTGACAGTCATATCTATGTCTGGAATCGTGTCCCCCAGGGGTACACCGAAAGTCCATCGATTTTCAACCAGATACTAAAAAAGTGCCTTGAAACCCTAGTGCTGCCAAGAGAGTCTGTTTTGGTGCAGTACATAGATGACCTGTTAGTGGCATCTAAAACCCAGACGGACTGTGTCACCGACACAATTGCCTTGCTGAATCACCTAGGAAAAGGAGGACATAAAGTGTCGCCTGACAAGTTACAATTTTGTGAGAACTCAGTGAAGTATCTGGGGCACCAGATAGAAAAAGGAATCAGGAAAGTTACTACAGAAAGAATCAAAATAATTAAAGCAATGGAACTGCCCAGAACTCAGAAAGAGGTAAGAATGTTCTTAGGAGTTGTGGGTTACTGCAGACAATGGATTGTAGGATTTGCAGCTCTAGCAAAACCCCTGATAAAAATGACCAAGAAAGGAGTAGAAGACCCCGTCAGTTGGGACAGTGAAAGCATGAACGCTTGGGTAACTTTGAGAAACTGTCTATGTACCGCTCCTACATTGGGTATGCCTGATTACACTAAGCCCTTTGAGCTATTCTGTGACACGAGAGAGAATTGTGCTCTTTCAGTCCTGACCCAGGAGCACGGATTAGTTAGACGACCGGTGGCCTATTTTTCGGCCACACTAGATCCGGTGGCTGCTGGATTACCTGGATGCCTGAAAGCAGTGGCTGCTACTTGCGTCAGTCTGGAACAGAGTGAGAACATTGTCATGGGACATCACGTCACTGTATATGTTCCTCATTCTGTTGTAATCCTACTGACTAGAACTAAGACCCAGTACCTCACACCTAGTCGGCTGACTAAGTATGAGAGAATTTTGATTGGTGCTGAAAATGTAACCATTTCCCGGTGCAATGTCCTAAACCCTGCGACACTGTTACCTGTTCCTCTGGATGTAGAAGTTGAAGAGGGAGGGGAACATAATTGCATCGATTTAACTGAGTTCAGTACTAAGCCCCGTCCGGACATCCGTGAGATAGCATTACTTGATGGAGATCTTACCGTCTTTGTAGATGGCTCGTGTTTAAGACATGAGAGTGGAAGACTGTGTGCTGCATATGCTGTGGTCACATTGACGGAAACCATAGAAGCATCTTACTTATGCGAAGTGAAATCTGCACAGGTGGCAGAGCTCATTGCGCTAACAAGAGCATGTAAGAGGGGTAAGAACAAAAGAATAACTGTTTACACCGACAGCCAGTACTGTTACGGGGTTGTTCATGACTTCGGCCAATTGTGGTTGCAAAGAGAATTCATGACTTCCTCAGGCACCCCTATCAGAAATGGAAAGGTGGTGCATAACTTACTGGAAGCTATCCAATTGCCCAAAGAATTGGCTGTGGTCAAGTGCGCGGCTCACAAATCTGGGAATGATGATGTGACCGCCGGTAATAGGTACGCTGACCAAATTGCCCAATTTTGCGCCCGATACCAAATGTCCCTCCAAATTGCGTTGTGGGGTGGAACCAGCTGCCAACTTATGTTGTTTGAGAATGTGTCAACGTGGGAAGAATTAAAGGATTTGCAACAGGCAACAGACAGGCAAGAAAAAGGCAGGTGGGCAGCGGATGGATGCAAATTGAGAGATGATGGTGATGTGGTAAACTCGACTGGGGTGCCTGTACTGCCTGATAGCTTGATAGACCCCATGATCAGAATGATACATGAACCAACACATATGGGAAGGGACGCAATGTGTCGGGTGTTTGACAAGGTGTTCTGTAATTCAAAATTCAGGAACCAGGTGGAAAGGCTTTGCCAGAGGTGCCTAGTGTGTCAGCAATTCAATGCAGGAAAAAGGACTGCGGTAGAACAGAGTACTATTGGAAAGGCAGTAGGTCCCTTTGTCAGAATGCAGGCAGACTTTATAACAATGCCTAGGTGTCAAGGGTATAGATACATCTTAGTCATAGTTTGCCTATTCTCCCGGTGGGTGGAGGCATATCCCGCAAAGAAAAATGATGCCCTAACTACAGCCAGATTATTGCTCAGGGAGTTGATACCTAGGTACGGAATTCCTGAGACAATCGAAATGGACCAAGGTGGGCATTTTGCCAACGATGTCCTAGAGGAACTCTGTAAAGCATTCAAAATGAAGCAAAGACTGCATTGTGCCTACCGTCCAGAGGCTTCTGGGGTAGTGGAACAAATAAATGGCACCCTGAAATCCAGATTGGCCAAAATGTGTGATTCCACAAAGATGAACTGGATAGAGGCTTTACCCCTTGTGCTGATGAGTTTGAGAAGTATCCCGAACCGAAAAACTGGCCTAAGCCCCCATGAAGTGTTAATGGGAAGAGTGATGCGACAGGCATGGGTACCCGGACACAAACTGCTAAGCATTTCTGATGATATGGTATTAGAATACTGCAAGCAGCTGGGTGACCAAGTGCGTTCTCTCTCTCAGCAGATTGGAGAGACAGCTGACGAGTGGCCAAAGACTCCAGCACATAAACTGCAACCAGGAGATTGGGTGGCGTTAAAGAAACACACCCGGAGCAGTTGCCTGAAACCAAGGTGGGGAAAGCCACGACAAGTGATCCTCGTCACTACAACTGCTGTAAAGTGTGCTGGTGTACCGAAGTGGATCCACGCCAGCCACACGAAGCGGGTAACTGGAGAAAACGCGACTGGAGCTGAAGGCAGCGCAGCTGAAGAGGCTTCCGAGGAGGAGAGTCCGGAGCTAGCTGACATCGAACTGCCAAGCACAAGTCGAGACGTTGAATGGTTCCCCGCCGACGACCAGGTTCATGACCCAATACGAACCAGGAAATATTCCTACTTAGACAGTGAGTGGGATAGTCCAGGTGAGCTAGAGATAGAAGAAGAAGGTCAGGTCAACGAGAACCACATCACACCTGATCAGGAAGTAGGCCAAGTAGGGTCAGATCAAGACATCAAAACTCCTCCTGAAACTCCGGAGACTGGAGAGGGACAGATAATAATTAGAGCTGACGTTCATGCAGAAGAAAACGAAGAAATCGAAGAGCATGAACAGGAACAGATAGAAATAGACCAACGTGTTCAGGCAACCGAAATAAAATCAACCAAAAATAAAAAGCAAGTACGATTTGAACCTGAACAGGATCAGATTAGGGACCAGGCAGAAGAAATAGATGAAAGACCTGGAACTAGTCAGACAGGTAGGGAAACAGAAGTGCCACAACAAAAAGTAAAGAGAGTGCACGAGGAAGGCCAAGTTTCCTCAACTACTGGGAGGCACGGAGGCAGAAGTGCACCCCGATACGTCAAGAGACTGAGGCTCAGACTAAAGACAGTCGAAGAAAAACTGAAAGACCGAAAAAGGGCTGAAAGTGAAAGAAAGGCAGACCGAGGCAAGTCGCTAAGAAAGAGCGACAGAGAAAAGAAACAGAACCGACTGTATCGGAGCCCTGAATGGACTTACTTTGTGTTGGAGGAAATTGACGAGCCCCACCACAGTGGCAAAAGTGACGAAGAGTACATCGCTGATCGGAGTTCTGACGAAGACCCTCCTTGAAAGAGCCTCGAAGTGAGCCTCTGGTACAAAGAAACGAAGAGGGGTAGCAAAAGCCACCTGTAAGCTAAAAATGTCTGATCCGAATGTCTCTGGAAGGTCCAGATTTGGGTGTTGCAAAACCTGTTGTAAAATATGCTTATGTAGTATAGCTATGCTGATAGTGATGTGGATAGGACTAACAGTTTTTCTACCTTTTATGAAAGGTAAAAATCCTAACTTGTCCCCTACTGAACCAGAAGCAGTAGACGTAGGGGCTGTACAGACTGCAGAGACACCACGAAGCTTAGAAAGACGTGACAAACAAATAAGACTGACACACACACGAACAGATTTAGAAGCATCAGATGAGGATGGACTACACTTTCACAAAATAAGAAACAGGACACATTTAAATGTTTTTGCTAACTTGTTAGTGCATTACGTAGAAGCTATGGAAATAGAGGACTGTTATGTCTGCATGAAGCTACCAACCTCAGTGGCTGAAGGAGTGACATATCACCATCTACCTTTAACCTATGGAATTTCCTGTAGTATATTAGCTAGCTTGTTTTATAGGAGCACTTTGCAGTACTATTATTCAAATGCTGACGTAGTATTTTCTGAACTTCCCATTAGAGGACTCGTGAACCTTGTGCATGTTAGAAGTGAAGTGACCCGTTATATGGGAGAATATTTTCTGACTATAGGCAACATAGATTTAGACGAAGCAAGACAAGCTAATCTGACCTGTTCTCTGCAAGAGCAGGAAAAGATGTTCATAAAGATGGCAGACAGAAGGAGAGAAAAGTTTCAGAAGAAGGCAAATGACGAAAAGGATAGAGTCCCTAGGTGGGCTGAGCACATGGATAACACCTCGCAAGGCGAAGCTAATCCTGCCTTGTTGTTGGATTTTGAACGAAAGGGGAAACTTTGTATCCATAGGGAAAAGACAGAGTACTATAACAATGTATTCATCGGTTCCAGCGAGTGTGAACATAATTACAAGGTAATTGGAGGTTGGGGTTTCAAAAATGGGTCAGAACCTGTGTTTCCCGGAATATATTATATATGTGGGAACAAGGCTTATTTCAAATTGCCGGACCACTGGTATGGAAGCTGCTACTTTGGCATTGTTTTCCCGAAAATATACCATGTGAATAATGCAGCTGGAAGCGATGAAGAGACTAATGGCTTAGTGCGTAGTAAACGTAAAAGTGTAGGTGAAATTATAGGTGATATTTTTAGTGCACTGATACCTGGAATGGGGGTAGTTCTGAACACTCATAGAATCTGCAAATTGTCTACGGTAGTGGACCGGCTATCAACGGACACTGCTGCTGGATTCCTGATGGTCAATACTGAAATGGTTGCGATCAGATCAATGGTTTTGCAAAACCGCCTTGCTCTTGACACCCTATTAGCAAAAGAGGGCGGAGTCTGTAGAATGCTGAAAGCGCAACATTGTTACACTTACATTCCTGATAAAAGTATCGAATTAAAACAATATGTGAAGAACATAACTAATTTGGAAAAGGAACTCAAACCATTGGAGGTTGACAGTGCCTGGACGAGACTGACTGGAGGTCTCTCCTCTATAGGTAGTTGGTTTACTAACCTAGGTAGAAATATTTTGTGGAAAATACTGATGCCAATAGTTGTAATAGGCGTAGTTGTATTGATCATTTTCATCTGCTGCAAATGCCAGAAATGCAAAAAGAAGTATCCAGTAAATAAGAGGGGGGTGAAGAGAAATATTGATGAACTAGAATTAGAAGAATTAAGGAATGAAGTCTACAAAAAGGTGAAAAATCACCACTCTCATAGAGAAGCTGAAAGAAAAATCAACAATAAGTTTGTTGAAATCCAAATGAGTGATGTGGATGAATGAAAAAAGTTGGCATCTGTTTCCTTTATGTGGTGATGATAGTAAATATCATCAAAGAGGGGATTGATGGAGCAAGAATTCGCACGTAAAGCGCCTTGCTCACATACAAGAACCTCGCCTAAATGTATAATCATATTAATCCAGTTGTTCGTCATTTATTAAGCGTTTTTCCAACCACGCGGGTGTCCCCAGGATGCTTGCTTGTATGTCTTTCCCATACTAACGAAGCTTGCACTAAAGAAACGGCTGCTTCGCTGAAATTCAGTCTGCGCATGCGTCGGTCATACCCATGTGATGTGACGCACTCGCATTCTGGAGGGAATCTATTGCACATGCGCACTGCTGCAAACATGGCCGCTTGTCTTTCACCACGCTCTGTGCTTGCTACAGCTGCTTCAGCCTATCTGTCTTTTCGCACTAAACAGTAATGCTATAGTTATTATAAAGTAAGGGTTGTTTAGAATTTCATCATGGTATACAGTGTGATCATTTTATATGTGATTTTAATTTGTTCTCGCTTACTTTTCATGTACCGCGTCTCTGGGGCTGGGAAAATCGGGAGCGGAGCCATACTTGAGGCTCTGCTGGGCTCCAACATGTGACCAGGGAAAAACTCTACTGCGCAGAAGCTGAAACAAGCCAGCTGGCTCCTGAAGCACAATGCGCCTGAGAAACTCTCTGGGAAGAACAAATCTCACCTTGGAAGAAGCAATTCTGTTGCTACCTATTATGAACTTTACTGTACTGCTGTATGCTTATGCATGGGAACGTGAACCCAAGGGGCGGGTAGAAAAATTTTAATATTTAGGATGGGAAAGTCGAATTCTAGGAGGTGGTAATGACCGCACCACCTCTCCTGACCAATCATAATGTGGGAAACTGTCACTTGCAACATTAGTGGGTGGTCTGAGGGACCCCAAAACAGTATAACTACCCTAGTTTAGCTTAGGAAAATTGTCCGACTTGTCCGAGTAGCAGACCTGTCACTGACCCTACGAACTCTATAGGTGCTCAATCTAGAGTGCTGCGGAGCACTCTGTCCACACTTTCCACAAACTCCTAAGGGGTGAAAATAATCCTAAGTGCTGGCGAAGCACTTTGCTGGGAAATTCGAAAACCCAATCGGGGTTGCTGGCGGATTACTTGCAGGAGAGGGGTAACGCAGGCGTTGCTGTCCAAAGCTGTAGGTGTTGGTCGTACCCTGGGAGGCCCAGTCTTGACCCAAAACCTGAGGGGTATCCTGTCCTGAACTGTCCTTGGGCTGTATCTGCTCGCATTCTGGGATTCCAAATCCTTGAGGGTCCTCGCCCCGTCTTTTCCAAACTGACCCGTGGCCAGGGTTAGTTCTCACTCCTATTTAGGTAAATATAAACTGTGGGTTTGCGTTTTCTCATAGTCTTCTCTCACTTAGACTCATATCTTTTTCTCTTTCTTAAGGGAATATTCTTGACTTTGATATTGATTTCTGAAATGCCAAATTATATATGTTTTGCTTATTAGATTTGTTCCACATCTCTCCCTTCCTTTAGAACTTTGCTGAACTGTCGAATTTATTAGTATGTTCCAATTTTTCCCTTTCCTTTAGTATGATTGCGGTGAACTTAGCAAGAATAGTCTAAAAGAAATTAGGTTAAGTACATGTTTTAGGCCCCATCCATATCCTATGTCCTAGTATAAAGTTGCAGTGACTAGCTCTGTTCTAAATTCCTACCTTTTAGTCTTCCCATATACTCAAATGGTCCTAGTTTTAATTCATAGTTACCTAGTGGTTTTGATCTTAATGATTGACGTATTACTCTGCATATCACTTATTGCCTTGACATATTTTCTTTGAACTTCTATATAAAACTTTTAACATCATCAGGTGTCTGTGGTCATTTTACAGAAATTGTGGATAAGTATGTACTGATTTATAAAGAGTATTTTTCCTAGGCCCCCTGTCTACTATTTCCCTGATAGCTCCAGATCTGTCATAAGTAATGTGCCTGTGGTAAGTCGGGTACATGGTAAGCAGAGGTGTGAAACCAAACCTTAATTGCTCATAGAAGCGTGCAGGAGGAGAGGAGAAAAAGTAATCATCACCCGGTTCACCCAAATGTCATTGTTGTATTAAATTTGCACGCCAGGGCACAGTGCGTGTAAGAAATTGGTAACCTCGGTGACCCGGGTGGACTGCGCGCTCTATCAATGTCACTGACCATGTCATGAATGATGTAATATGTGACATCCTCACATATTACATCATCTGGTCGCGGAAAAAGCCCCGCTGTCAGCATTGCGTTTCCTGTAGACACACCACTGGGAGTCATCATTACGGGAGGTAGTCCTTTCACGAAGGAACAAACATGCAGCAAGTGTACGCAGACAATGGGCTTCATCCCACTGTGGATTTAAAAATGTACTGATATGCATCTCAGGCCGGGCTCACTTGAGGGGTATTTATGCAACTACAAAGACCACAAGGCTTTGAACAGACCACGTCCATCTGAGCGGGCAATCGAATTATTTAAGTTGCATCTTCCGGTCCTGGGCTGCATATTTCCTGATGTCACTGAAGACGAATCGAAGGATTTGAAACTCGCCTGACAAGGGAACTTTGATTGCGAGGACATTCTCTGCCCGCTTTGTTTGCAGCCAACGTGATTAAATGAAATGGATTCAAATCTACCTGTTTTTGGCTTTTTCCATTGGGGGCAACTCTGTTTGGACTGTATTTAGCGGCCTGGCCTGGTCGCGGAAAAAGCCCAGCTGTCAGCACAGCGTTTCCCGTAGACACACCACTGGGAGTTATCATTACGGGAGGTAGACCTTTCACGAAGGAACAAACATGCAGCAAGTGTACGCAGACAATGGGCTTCATTCCACTGGGGATTTAAAAATGTACTGATATGCATCTCAGGCCGGACTCACTTGAGGGGTATTTATGCAACTACAAAGACCACAAGGCTTTGAACAGACCACGCCCATCTGAGCGGGCAATCGAATTATTTAAGTTGCATCTTCCGGTCCTGGGCTGCATTTTTCCTGATGTCACTGAAGACGAATCGAAGGATTTGAAACGCGTCTGACAAGGGAACTTTGATTGCGAGGACATTCTCTGCCCGCTTTGTTTGCAGCCAACGTGATTAAATGAAATGGATTCAAATCTACCTGTTTGTGGCTTTTTCCATTGGCGGCAACTCTGTTTGGACTATATACATATATATATATATATATATATATATATATATATATATATATATATATATATATATATATATATATATACATACATATATATATAAAAAAAATATATATATATATATATAAAAATATATATATATATATATATACATACATATATATACATATACATATACACATATATATATATATATATATATATATATATATAGTTAGAAGTAAGTTATGTTATGCCTCTTTTCTAGTACCATCTGTTAACTCGAATTTTTCTTTGATTTTAGGAACAGTTAAATCCATCTTGCATACTCATGCTCTTTCAGATATCTATTTGTGTACTTAACACCTATTTTTAGAGTTGATTTAGTATCACACGGTGTATTTGTTTTGGTTTTATAATTCTATTTGTTCTTCCCTTAGTTTATGTTTTGTATTTCTTTACACGAGTAAATACCATTATGCCAGCAAATTCCTTATAGCAAAAAGAATTTGGCTTTCGAACATGGCCTCCATATATTATTGGTAGGTTAGGGCATTAGCAATAATAAAATCTTAACAACCCAAAAACTCATGTTATCCTAGTCTACCAATGGTCAGGCAGGGGGTAAACTTGATCAGAGCCTTTAAATGAAACTTGACCTTCAGGGTTAGGAGTATCAGAATTGTGTAGTAAAATAAAAGCGTTGGAAAGGTGGGTTTGAAAAATACAATAGAAGGTTAAACTTCAGGCCAGTTAGAGTTGTGCTAAATCAGCCAAGTATAAGCTTGACCTTCCGGCTTAGAAATGTTCAAAAGGAGTAGCAGAGGAGAAGCTTTCCCTTCAGTTTTAGGCGTGCTGAGATGTACTCACAAAACAGAATCCTGACCCATAGTCTTAGCACTGAAACATAGCAGCAGAATAGAAATGTGACCTTTACATATGAGGTAAAGTTTTATGAAAAGTTTGTTTTTATTAAAACAAAATGTTATTGTTATTTTCAAACATTATACAGTATTTAAATTATATATGTGTGTGTTTACATATTTTAAAGTTGGAATTTAAAATGTAATTATTTTATCATGATTTAACAATATTTCCTATGGGGTGTTATTTGAAGTCCCCGCCTTCATTATTTGCTATGGAAAGGGTGTTGTGGTAACTGTGAGAGGTCATATGCGGCACCAGACTTACTCCAGGGCTAGGCTGGAGTAGATTTACAACTATTTTGTGACTTGCTGATCTGTAGAAACTTCAGACGTGTAGTTTGTGAATATCAATGGGCTTACTCTTTTGTGGGTGGGAGTTTGTAGTAGCCTGTCTCTCCCCAAACCACTTGTTGCTGTTCCCGACACCGCAAGTTTTGTAGTAGATATTCCCCATATTCCCAACACTCCTCAGGGCCGTTCCACATTTACTACTAAGTAGTAACCTTACATGTGAGTAGACCACCCCTTAAAAAAGATAGGAGAGGTGAAGGTGGAGAGCTCCACCTGTAGGTTTGTAAATTCTATTTTGAAGTAAGTAATACCAGCAAAGTACTGGTTTGAGTCTTACATACAAAACAAAGTTTGTGAATTGCGCCAGTAGAATTTAAAATGTATAAATAAAAGCATTTTGGAAAACAAAGAAAGGCATTCAGGGCCTCATTTATGAGGTTTGTCCGTAGAGAAGCTCAGCAGGCCTTCCTGCTGCGCTTCCCTATGGCAAAAGAAAAGGGCAGGGATTCGCCGTACCTATAAGATATGGTGCATTTGTGTCCTTTTGTCCTGCGCCGGCGCACAATGGGCTGGCTGCGCCAATGCAAGCCCCTTTGCACAATAGTGCAAGGGTGCCTGCATTGCAGGGATGAATATTTTTGTACAGGAAGGGAAACCTTTCTGTACAAAAATAATCACAAGAGGCTTTTCCTCTTTCTGTGTGTGCTGCAGAATGCAGCATACACAGAAAAAGAAAAAACGAGGAGAAATTAAGATATTTCTCCGTGTTGCGCCTCCCTTACGCCTCCCCTGGGGAGGCGTAAGCTTTTGCCACTGCTTCAGATTTTTTTTTTTAAGTTCAAAAAGAATTTTATTAGTCATAAAATAAGGCATCAATACATAATATATGAAAAAAATTGGGGGGAATAAGGAAAAGGAAAGGGGAAACAAGAAAGAGTAATCAGGGTATACTCTGCAAGGGGTTAGGTAAAATAAAACAGTTCATGGGTAATAAAACTAAATATAAGGGGTACAGTGGGTATACCTCAAAAGCAGGTGCAAATGAGAGCATATTAGATAATAATGCAGAAATAGAGAGGAAATGCAAAGGGTATCAGGGGGGCTTGGGAACCTCCTGCTGGGCAGGTCGTGGACCAAATGAAAGAGTCGCACAGTTATCTAAATACATCGTGACAGGATGCCATAAGTCTGCATGTTTTGTTGCCATTTGAGCAGGGAAAACAAAAGCAGTGTCAAGCCTGTGATTATGACAAACATTATACCACCATGCTTTAAAAGAAATGTTAGAAGCAGCTTTCCAATTGATGGTAATCTGTTGGAATGCAACAGCCAACAGCAAGTCAACAATACGAACATGTAGGTCAGTCCCCTCCCAACAAGGTGAAAGACTTTCCAAAAAGAGATGGGTGTGAGACAAGGGAATACAAGTGGGGAAAATTACATTGATTTGAGCCCAGACCTGCAACCAAAAATCATGTACATGCTTACAGAGAAATAACATATGAAATAAGGTAGCGTAAGGTAAGGAACAAGACCAACAAGCGTGTGAGACAGTAGAGAATCGCTTGTTTAGGGTAAAGGGAGTATGTAACAGCCTATTATATATAAATAAAAGGATTGCGTCAGTGACGCCGCTCTGGACGTTTTACGAACCTTTGTCCAGATCTTGTCCCAAAAGGATACTGGCCATGATGTAGCAAGGTCTTGTTCCCACTGCTTTTCCACCTTTGACTTAGGCCGAACAGATGTGGTGGCGTGAAGGTAATTGTAAATAACAGAGGCCTTAGGAGTAGCATGAAGGAGAGAGTGAAGTCGGAGAGCAGGAGTAGGAGAGGTGGGGGAAGGTTGTGCTTGTAGGAGTCGAGTATAGACTTCCATGACCGCTGTTTTAAGTCTAAGATATTTGGGAGCAAAGGATGGGTCAAACAATGAAGGAACAAAGAGTGTGGAAGGGCAAAAAAGTAGAAAGTGAGAATAACTGTGAGACCCAAATCAACCCTCTGTTCCTCCAGGATTTCCAATAAAAGGGCTTATCATGGATTAAAAGATATTTATTATGCCAAATGGTGGATGAGAGAAACTCAGCAGTGGTCGCCAGGGGGGGGGGGAGGATTAGAGGATAAGAGGAGCCCGGCAGTAAAACTATGAATAGGGGTGGGAATCAAGGAGGGATTACGTGAGAAATAAATATATTCAGCAAAGGAGAATGGGGAGAGGAAAAGGCGCTCGACCTTAGCCCACAAAGGACAAGGGCAAGTGGGGTCTTGCAACCAAAAGGAAGCTTGGCACAACAAATAGGCCTTTTGATAAGCTGGAAAGTCCGGGAAATTAACCCCACCTGCAAAAGTAGGACAAATTAATCTAGCAAGGGACATTCTGGGTGTTTTGTTATGCCACAAAAAGGAGGATAAGACCAAATTGATTTTCTTGAAAAATTTGGCTGGGGTGGAAACAGGAATATTAGAGATTGTGTAAAGGATTATGGGGGATAGCATCATCTTAATGGTGTCAAGACGACCCCACCAGGACAAATAGAGAGGATGCCACCTAGTCGTTAGGTCAGATGTTTTTGAGTGCATTTAGTCAAACAAAGGGAGATGGTGTCTGAGATGGAGGGAGTGATGTGCAAACCTAAGTATTTAATATGGGAGGGACTCCAGGTAAAGTTGGAAGTATTGAAATCAGGTTTAAAAGTGAACTTCGTCAGGGGTAGAATCTCACATTTGTTGTTATTGAGCTTGTAGCCAGAGATTAAGGAATAGTTCTGCACTTCCGCTAGGAAAGCAGGATTTGAGTCTGTGGGATTGGATATGAAGAGTAAAATATCATCTGCATAGGCAGCAAGCTTAATGGGAGATTCCGCTGTCTGAAAACCATGTATATCGGGATTCTGGCGAAGCTTGGATAAAAAGGGCTCCAAGGCCAGGTTAAAAAGGACAGGGGAAAGGGGGCAGCCTTGGCGAACACCTCTACCAAGGTCAAAGTAGGAGGAGATGTGACCATTCGCACATACCGCAGTGCGTGGGTGAGAATACAACAGTGAAACTAAGGAAATGAATTTGGGACCAAAGCCAAACCATCCGAGTGTGTGGCAAAGATATGGCCATTCGACCCTATCAAACGCCTTCTCGGCATCTAGGGCGATCGCTGCAAGGGAATGTTGGAGATGCGAGGACTTTGATAATATGTTGAATAAAAGACTGGTATTATCGGTAATGTACCTCCCTTTAACAAAACCATACTGCTCTTCGCCTAAAAGGTCAGGAAGTAGATGGTCCAGCCTGATCGCCAAAGACTTAGCGAAGATCTTATAGTGAATGTTTACAAGGGAAATAAGTCTGTAATTTTTACAATGCTTCGCATCTTTCCCTTCTTTGTGTGCATCGGAGAAGGTCCCTGAGGAACTGCCTAGAGCAGAAAAAGTGTGTAGGAGAGAATGGAGTTTTGGAATCAATAATTTTGAAAAGTGAAGATAAAATTCAACGATAAACCGTCTGGTCCAGGGGCTTTATTGAGCTTGAGATACTAAAGCGCAGCAAGCAGTTCCTTCTGAGAAATGTCAGTCTCCAAGAGGGAAAGATCAAGAGGGAAGTGCTCAGGTTTTTGGATAGAAGAGAAGAAGTGTGTGAGGGATTGGAGAGAGGGTTGAGTCTCAGAGGTGTAAAGGGTCTTATAGAAACGGGAGAACTCAATAAGGATGTCGGCGTCTTTGTGTTGTAAATTAGAATTGGTATCATAAATGGATTCAATGTTCAGCTTATTGTGCTTGACCTTCAAATAATAAGCAAGAAGTTTCCAAGCTTTGTTCCTACCACCATAGAACTTAGCACTTCACTTTAGCAAATACAAGGAGGCATCTTCTGTAGATTTCTGTAGATTTCTCATTAAATTTCATCTTGGCAGCAACAAGAGCCGTCAGACTATCTTTTGAATGCAACGTGAAGTAGGCGTGTTCCAATCTCTTAATGTCACCAAGAAGATTTTTAGTGAATTGACGTGCAATCCTACGCTTCTTTGCGACGTAGCCAATTGAACAGGAAAAATTAATCATAAAAGGCAGTGATAAAAGCATACGTTAGGCGTTATCAGAGCCAAGCCAAAGCAGAAGACACTTGAGGGTTTCAGTCACATTCCGGCATAGAGCAGGGTGCGCCAAGTTGCATAAAATGGCGGCCGCACTCAAAGTGAAGACGCTCAGACTCACTTGTGAAATGTTCCGTCGGGATGGCTTCGGAGGGGCTCCAGACATCGCGCAGACAGCAGGAGTGATCCGGTAAACAGTTACAGCCACCACCAAACAGGAGAAGCTGAGTAGGACGCACACATTCCTGCAAAGGGAGCACGGTACGTCAGCCTACAGAAGATGGCGACCGCGATCACGTAGACAGTCCTCCAATTTATTTCGGTAAAATACTTTGCCTCCAGGAAGTTTGGGAGGACCTCAGGGGTCGCAGAGCTCAGCAGAAGTGTTCCGACGGCAGGACATCACCTCCCTCTAGGAAAAGAGGAACTCGAAGTAGCAAGTCCCCCGGAGCCGCGACAGAGCCTCACTCAGGCGCCGCCATTACCCTCGGGCGCCAAGCCACGCCCCCAGTGCCTCAGATTTATGATTTCTCGTAAATTTTTCGGCAGTGTCAAAAGGCCACTGATGTTGCTGGGAACGCCCCCAGCAACACCCATTGCACGCCCCTTTAAAAGCAGAACACTGCGTTAAAGGGACTGATATTTATCAGGCAGCATTATGCTAAAAAAAGTGTCTTAGTGCTGCCTGATAAATGTCATGCAGGCTTCTGGGCCACAGACCGTCACAAAAAGTCACGTTCCTATGGCGCAAGGGGCCTCATAAATAAGGCTGTCAGTGTTTCACTGCTGTACATGTAAATGTAATGATTAGTAGTGCAATCTGCTTCCAAAAATGCACCACTTACCAGTTGGTGAGCATGTCAAAATCTATAAGACAATGCAACTCGAAATAAATAACTTAGAACGTCTACTCAAGATTTAAGCTGATGGAGCAAGGTTTCACATATAACGAGACTTGCTTGTGCTCAGCCCTCTCGAAATAACCTTTAACTTATTAACCAACATGTTTTGTCCATTAATATTTGCATTACACAACATTTCTAGTATCTAGGGGAAGCTTGGCAATGTGCTTTTTACTAATATTAACCCGCGTGTCTTAATATGGCCGCCATAAACGCGGTAACTGTACTACTCATGCGTCCGCCACATCTACATGGTGTGATGTATTTCTACTTTGGAGGGAAATCTTTGCTTCTGTGCACTAGTGACAGAAATGGCCGCTTTAAATTTCACATGCTAACGCTTTTCTGATTTGCATATAGCCATTGTCTGACCTAGGGTGGTGTGGAGTGCAAAAAAACGATGGATATAGGCTCAGATCTTTGTCCTGGGGTGAATGTAAGACATTGTTCTGTATTCTGTCCATCAACTGTGTTTTTTGCAATTTTCACCCAGAGTGGGCTGGGTTTGCTCAGACGTGAGTCCCAGGCTCTCCAAATCACTGGAGTCAAGCTATCCAGGCTGAAGAAGGCTGATAGCCAGAAACCGGTCCTTGGATGCTTGATTCCGGTCCAGGAAAGACATGGCTTGGTAGTTCAGGGTGGACTGTTCCCATGAGGCACAAGGTCAAGGCTGATTTGCATATAGCCATTGTCTGACCTAGGGTGGTGTGGAGTGCAAAAAAACGATGGATTTAGGCCCAGATATTTGTACTGAGGTGAATGTAAGACATTGTTCTGCATTCTGTCCATCAAATGTGTTTTTTGCAATTTTCACCCCGAGTGGGCGGGGTATGCTCAGACGTGAGTCCCAGGCTTTCCACATCACTGGAGTCAAGCTATCCAGGCTGAAGAAGGGTGATAGCCAGAAATCGGTCCTTGGATGCTTGATTCCGGTCTAGGAAAGACATGGCTTGGTAGTTCGGGCTGGACTGTTCCCATGAGTCACAGGGTCAAGGCTGATTTGCATATAGCCATTGTCTGACCTAGGGTGGTGTGGAGTGCAAACAAACGATGGATTTAAAATAGAGTAATGGGGTTAGAGTTGAAATAAGTGGTATACAGTGCATTCATTTATTGTTGTATTCTAACATGTTTCTCTTTGACTTTGCTGTTACCTTGTACTTGGGCCTGAATATTGAAACATTCTCCATCTTGGACAAAGCTGCGCGTGCGCACTCTAGCTTTGAAGTTGCTGAAGCATTGGCATTGAACAGTTTAAACAGAATGGCATAATATTAACACAAAAAGAGGGAGAAATTGCATAAAGGACACACAAGCAAGTAATTAAAAAAACTATATTTCATTTAATACGTATATAAATGTTCACATTAAAAACAATTGATAAAAAGGCATAATATAAATCAGTTATACAGACAACACAAATAAACATTAATCATGTAATTATATCAAAAGTACATTTAAAAAATCCTGTAACAGTGGCAAACAATATTATTCGACGCGCGTTTCAGCGTTGTTGGAAACGCCTTCCTCAGGAGCCACAATAGTATCTGAAAAACATGGTTAATATAAAATCAGAAAATCTATATGACTAATTTATTCAAAAATTGCATTCTCAATTATATTACAATATAACAACTGAAAATAACAACAAGAAATTAAACTCTACAGTGCCTGAACCCCAATTGACATTGAACCCCAGCCAAGAATTATCTTACCCACGATGCCTATTGGAAAATGCCCTTCTGACCTCAGGAGGAACTGAAGCTATATAAAATGTGTTGAACAGTATTGCTGGGTGGAAAAAAAGTGCATGGGAAAATAAATACTGGGTGGTAACCGGAATCAACTGAAACCAATATTGAAATTACCTCATCTTAGTTTGGTGTGATGACCTCTGCTCCTCTTTTCAACCAATCACTGAAGGGGAACACATAGATTTGCAACATTTAAGGGTGGTATATTTCCCATGAAATGGTATAACTAAGGTAGGTTTGGATAGAGAAATTGTCCAACTTGTACGAATAGCTGACCTGTCACTGACCCAACGCATGCTATAGGAGATCGAGAGCAGAGGTGCTAGCGGAGCACTCTGTCAGTAAAATTGAAGTGTTGGGGGAAATTATTGATTACTCAGTCGGAGTACTAATTGGCTTGCTGAGGGAGAGGGGTGTGACGCTGGCGTTGCACTTAGAGGAGGTCACCTGTCCTGATCTGCACCTGTCTTGTCCCATGGGCACCTGATTAGTCGGGAGCCTGGCCCTGGTCTTTTTACCCCAGCCCATGACCAGGATTGGTCATCGCACCATTCTAGGTAAATATAATCCATGTGGTATGTCCTTGTGCTATTTCCCTTTCTCACCCTTCCCAGGTACAAACCTATGTCCTACTGATTATATTCCTGCTTGTAAAATTTATGGTCACGGTATAGTGGCCTTTTTCATCTTGACTCAGAAAAAATTTAATAGATAAAGCTTTTAAAACTTTCCCGAGTCTGTGGTTATTACAGGAAAAGTAAATGTGTTTAAATATTGCCTGTTTATTCTAACTCCCTTTTCGATCCCTAGGACTTATAGAAAAGGTGACAAGGATTGGTAAGTCGTGGTTTACAGGTATGAGTCCTAAAAGGACTCAAGGCACTGATAGGGTGATTAAGTTAGTAAAATTCAAAGGACTGCTAGTTCAAAGTGTTAATGTTTTATTGGTCCAAGTGAGTATGATAAACTGAACTAGTTGTCCCGCACGTTCAAAGCAAAACATATACTTTTTATAAAATAAAAAGCAAAAAGGAAGTGAATTTAGGTGTTGAATAATTGTGTTGTAAAATAAAAAAACTCTTACAAAAGGAAATGCTAGTCTCCCAAGTGCCCACTGGAGGGCAGCATCTCACTCAAAATGGTGGATATGGAATATCGAGCAAGAATTCTTCACAGATACAGATATGTTGAGCACAATTAGTTTCTCGGCAGGCTTCTTACGATGGATATTTGGCTGGCATTATGCAGGCATCTTCCAGCATTTAGTAGAACTCCTGGGGGTGTCTTAGGTGCTTTCTTATGTACCGATGTCAACGGTTTTAACTCTCTTGGAAAAAACTGCATTCCAACTGCATTCGAACCCCACTTTGTATTGTATTGTAATTGCATTTATATAACGCTTGTTAACCCTAAAGAGGCTATTATGTCCTGCTGGATTGAGTCTAGTGCTTTACAAGCCTCTCCCACAAGGGCTGGGCCATATACTCACCCGACATCCATCCAACACAGGCGCCACCGGTCAGGTGACACTACCAATAAAAGGGCTGAGTGCACGTGTTCGTGGCCAGTTCCCGTACCTATATATTACGGTGTCAGTGTGCATTATTCTAAGAATGATGGCGGAGAGCCCACTACTTTACAGATGCGTTGAAGCACTTACTTCATGGTTACGTTTTTCCAAAGGCTTTCTAACAAGCAGCACACCACCTTTGTCTCATCATTTCTAGGCACTAGCTGTTGCGGGATCTTCCCATTCCATTAATTCCTATACCTTGGGACTTTACTCTTCCTGCAAACCAAGCAAAAGCACACCTCACTTCACTCTGTGATGGCCCGGGTCGGTGCCAGGAATGTGTTAGGACTGCAGGCAGATAAGCAATGGCGACTGGTGAAATTTGGAAGTGGTGAGGCGTAAAAGTTGTGGATGATTGCCCTGCAAGCCCAACAGTCATAAGGGGTTCTCCCGCCAGTCAAATTTTGAAAAAAGATTGGGCAAATGGAGCATTTTCAAGCACATTTGAGAAAGCAAGAAGGTTAATTAAGCAATTGTGAAAATGTAGTTATGACATCAATAAAGACGATTTCATATGATAATGACTTAGGCAGCCGCTTATTCAGTATAACAAGAGTATTTCATAACAGAGTTTGAGATAACACTGCTGAGTACCTCACAGATTTCTCTATTTATTTATATACCTTTACACATGAAATCTACTGAGGAATTCAAGTTATTGAGATTTGTCGGACTGGGCACAATGAGATATTATGGAATAAACATTAAAAAGCCCCACCCACACCGCCTGACTTACTTTACAGACCCAAAATAAAATGATACTCCCACATGTCCATCGTAATTTTAACACCTCCTTCAGCTCTGAGGAGTCTCATGGTTTAGACACCATTTATGACTTCATTTGGGAGAAGCGGGTTTCTTATTACACAAACTCCATTCTATTGATTGGAGTAAGTGGTCATGCTGTTGAAGTAGTGTGAATAATTAGTGCTGAAAAATATGTCTGCATTTGTGAAACCAATTCTTATTGCGACTTGGGAAATAATTAGAAGCACCAGTCTTTTCTTCCTGAACATAGCAGTACAGTTTAGTCACCAAAGAACATGATTTTACCATAAATTGCAAAACATTATTTACTTAATGCCAACTTTAGTGATGCTTATTCTCCAGTATTTGATCTTTCATAGATTCACACGCTTGAATCCTTCCCCGTCGTCAAAGTGGGAATCCACTTCCTTCCGCCCAGAGATCCGAAATAAGATACTGGACTTGCCATTTGACAGCGAATCATTGTTTGGCAAACACGTGGATGATACCCCACAATCCATCGAGCCTTACACGGATACTGTGAAGTCCCTTGGCACTCTCCAGTATAGGAAGCAGCCCTTTTGAGGGGCCAGAGGCTGAGAAGCATCTTCCTTTGGAGGTGGTTACCAACCCTACAGACAACAATATCAATCGGGCCAGACAGAGTACTGTCCCCAGTACGGACAACAGCAGCAATACAGGCAACCACCAACGGCTGCATATAAGCACTCAGTCAGAGAAAATTTGTCTGCCAATGGCAAGATTAGAACAGAAAACAGTGACCTTTGTTTACTGCCAACTACCACCCCACTCTTCAGCTACCCATATAATAGGGCCAATTGCAAACCGTCTTTACCAATGGTCCAGAATAACATCTAACAAGTAAGTGCTAAATGTGATATCCCAAGGACAAACGCTGGAGTTTCTCCAAAAACCTCCAAACCCACCGCCATCAGGATCACCTCTCCCTCACTTAAAACAGCTCCTTAAACAGATCTCCCTGATGCTGAAAAAGGGAGCAATAGAAGTTGTTCCAAAACTTCATAAGGGATTGGTATTTTACTTCACCTCCTTTCTAATTAAAAAAACCTCAGGATATTGGCGTTCAATTCTCGACCTGCGACGGTTAAACACATTACTAAAGAAGCAATACTTCTGCATGGTTACGCTTCAGGATATAATACACCTTCTCAACAAAGGAGATCATATGACATCACTGGACCTTCAAGACTCATACATCCATGTTCTGATACACCCAAAACACTGCAAATTCCTCCTCATCCAGGTAGCCATAACCCACTTACAACTCAAGGTCCTTCGATTTGGGCTAAAGTCAGACCCTAGAACGTTTACCAAGATGGTAGCCCCAGTAGCAGCCCATCTCTGACAAAAAGGAATCCAAGTCTTTCCATACTTGGATGATTGGCTCATAAAAGCTTCCACGCATCAACAACCAGCAACAACCACATCCATCTACTTCTCATTATTCATCACACTCGGCCTCACCGTCAGCTATTAGAAATCTCACTTGCATCCCACAACAATGTTGACATTCTTCGTAGCATTCCCAGACACAATGCAAAACAAAGCCTTCCCCTCACAAGACAGACAGGTAAAAATTCAGCAACTAGCCCACAAACTGTCCACAAAAATGTCTGTACGGATCTACAAATTTATCATGGGAATGAATTCTTCGGGCATCGCTCTTGTTCCAAATTGCTGACTGCCAATGTGTCCACTTCAAGAGAAACTGGACAAGTAATAGCTCTACTACCTCATTAAAATAACTAAAACAATTAAAGTAACCATATCTTGGTAGACACAAACTTTAGATCACCCGCGTAGCTAGGGGGGGGGCGGGGGGTCCGCCCCAGGCGGCACTATTTTGGGGGTAGCCAGGCGGCACCTCAGCAGTATCAGAATGAACACGAGAGTAATTCTCATTGGCAGCCAAAGTGCGTTGCGCAGTATAATTAAGCCTTATTAAGTGTGTTAATGCTACTGCATTGCACGCACCACCAGCACCTTATTTCAAAAGTGCACCTTCATGTTTGGGTCCCGGGCCGTCAATCTGGTAGCGCGCGAAAGCGCTACCAATGACGGCCCTGCAAACATTTATCATGCAGCAGAGCCCGCCTATGGCAGACTAGTAAACTGTTGTGTTGTTAACGCAATGTGCGCACTAACGCACGTGGTGACGTGCATGAATGCATCCAGTGACCTACACCTCAACAGACCTAGAGCGGAGCGAGGCAGAAAAGTGGAAGAAGTAATGGGAAGGCAATGAGGCAAGTTCCGTCGTGCTTTTATATTAACTGTATGTTATTTGTGCTTTTGATAACAATACTTTAAACTGTACTGGGCGCGTCAGTATAGTAATCTGATTGTGCACTGTGTGTGTGTGGAGTTAATATGGAACAGCTTCCTAATCGCTTAAATGTGCATGCATGTGTGGCGTTCGGTCAGTTTATTTCCAGGCTTCACTTTGAACTCTTATGGTAACAGACGCAGAGGTGTATGAAATAAGTGGCCAAATCACAGTTTGCAGCTTAGATTCCCTGGTCCAGAAGCCTGGTGATAAAATCCTAGATCAATACATGTTGATTCCCAATTGTAACAAAATTGGCATTCAATACTGGTGTCAGTCCCTGGCAAGAAAGTAGTCCGTTCATCCCTTTATCTGTAGGTACTGTTATTTTATAGTGGCGATCGGGGGATTGCCATAGTGAAAGGTCAGCCTTTTAAAAATCCTAAATAAATAGGTAATGCTTCAAAAAGTCAAGCATACACGTTAGGGCACTTAGGCTAATATATCTGAACATGGCAAACACATTATTCACTTGACTTTGATAACCAGGTGAGTGAGTACGTGTTCTAGCATAGAACAAGCACATTTCACACAGAATCGCATCCAGCTTTTTTGGGAGTACATTAGTCCCCGTGAAACGCGCCTGTTTGTGAACAAAGGAAACGGAAGTCATCCATGTGATAGCAAACATTTTTGTATTGGCACATAGCTGACAAGTGCCCCTATGGGTTGTGTGACACCCCCTGTCAGTCCTGGCATTTAGCTAACAGCACTTTTGCTGAAATTTGTAAGCTAATGAGTGTGATGGTGAAAGCGAAACAAGTTCAACAAGCATTTCCAATGCAATAGGTCTCGCATTGGTGGAAGTTTGAGGTATTGGCACTGCAAATAATAATGCAACGCCAATAACTCAAACTTTCAGTGAAGGGAGACCTATTGCATTGAAAATGCTTGTTGTAAATAGTATTTATTATTTGAAGGTATGAGGCTATTTTTTTATGCTGTTTTGAGTACATGGGGATTATTTCCAGAGACTAGTTTTCTACAGTGATAGTGGGTGGTCTGCCAAAAGCATTTGGATAGCGATTTGGTAGTTTTATATTTATATTTCTTTTTGCAGACTTGGGCCCTTATTGCCAGTGACCCCTGTTTGGTGAGATAACCTTAAACATGTGGAAGCGAAATCCACAATTCCTGAAATTTAGTGAGGGTGCAAATTTTATCGTGACAACCGGGCGCGACACCATCCCAACACCTATAATTGCGATCTCCAAACAAACGGTGTGTGTGTGTGTGTGCGTGCGTGCGTGGTGCGTGCATGTGTGTGTGCCACTCACAAAAAGGGCCTCTGAGAGGATCAAGGGTTAGATGATGTCTTTACATTGACAGCGATTAGCGAAGTAGTAGATGTGGGTTAGATCACCATAATGAGGTCAGATGAGAAAAAAGTAATCAGGACAAGAGCCTTTTGAGAACCTAATGCTGCAGATGTCATAATTGTTGCAACTGGTTTAGAGTAGAAAATAAATGTTGGTCATTGTGTAGTCAATTGGCCCACGTGCTAGGAGGAACTGGAAAATGTTGTGGAAAAGTAAACTGACAAACACATGGGGTCCAAGTTATAGTTAGAGCGTCACACTTAGGTCCTCATTACGAGTTGGCCTTTAAATACTGATATGGGCATTAACTTTTGTTATGGTAAATCTGCTGGTATTTATTGCTGGATAATGCCTGGTTAATTCCAGAACATGAACATAGGGGCTGAATATGGAATCCTAATTTACTGGTACAGAATCAGAAATCAGCAACACAAACCCCTTATTATGATACAGTAGACAGCAGTTCAAGTTCAAGCGATATAATTTCCTCCAAGCCTGGTGCCCAAGTTAGGTAGATTTACTGTACCAAGGACGGAAGAATGTCAATATAAGTTGTGTCACATCTGATCAAGAGGTGTTATGGTCATATCTATAGAATTTTTTAATTTTTTTTAAAAAAAAAAGTAATTGGGCATTTTTAACTTTGAATAGAAGTTAAAAACTTCTAATAAAGTATAGAAGAACCACAGAAAAAAAGTTCCACCACAAGTGAGGTGGGTTAGGACGTTAGGATGTTCAATAGGACTGAGTGGGTGTTAGATGATGATCCCATCTAGTGCAAGAGGTTAGCAACATATAACTGTATTAAGCACAAGTAAGTCATGTGAATTAGATCCAGGCAGAACTTAGAAAACAAAATATTGAGTAGGTTTGTTACTTAAGTAAAGGAAAAGCTGGGGTCAATACCAATGAACAGGGTGTTATGGCATGGATAGAGGTGTGGAAAGGATAGCTGTGATAGGAGACAGTAGAAGAAGGGCAGAGGAAGGCCAAGCAAAGCACTGCGATAGAGGGGGACAGAAGTTGGCAGATTCAGACATAAGCACAGAATAGTGAATAGAGCTTGATTCAGTAACTTATGGGAAAATGTATCTTCTGGAAGTCGTCACCTAATGTATACCAGATATGAGTAGGTGGGCGATTTCAATCTTGAATTGAGGGTGTGGGCTGTTGGATTCCTCTCAAGTATGTGAGCCAGGCACACCAAGTGTGTGTAGATAGTCGCCAACAGATTTTCATTCTGAAAGGATGAGTTTATTAGTGACAGCACACTGAGCTCTATGAGGGAAAGGTAGGTGAGTCTAAAAACAGTTTTGCTGTAGCAGTGTGTACAACAGGGGTATATTCACAAGAAAGTGTGCTAAACATCCCCCAAAAAACCTAACGCACCTTTACACATTGCAGCCGATCGCAGGAAAATAACCGTATGAAGAAGAACTATTAGCGGTGATACTACGTGTCTCTCGAATCTCTTTCAAGTGCTCGCCATCCTTTTTTTTCCCCAGCACTACCCCCCCTAGACCCCCCCCCCCCCCCCAGGGGCGGCAATCTGAGGGATAGCCCCGGGCGCCACAAGCTCTAGCTACGCCCCTGCTTTAGATCTGTCCAGAGGTCTCACATACCTAACACAAATTCCCGAATACATCATAACAATAGATGCCTCCCTAGAAGGTTGGAGTGCCCACCTCCAGAACTTACAAATAAGCAGCAAATGAAGTCCAGACCAAAACAAACTCCGCATCAACCAACTGAAATACAAGGCTAAGCCATTTCTCCCCAAGATAGAAAAATCATCGGTGCTTATACACACAGACAATACCACCAGCATGTTTTATCTCAACAAGCAGGGGGGAACACGCTGACCAGCGCTATCTCGTCAGGCACAACACCTCTGGTGCTGGGCTCTTAAATATCAGATATCACTCAAAGCAGAACATTTGCCAGGACTGCCCAACATCCTTGCAGACTCTATAAACAGGACCAGTATCCCTTAAAACTAGTGAAGCTAGACCACCAAATCATGGACAACCTCTTCCACCAGGGTGGCAGGTCGAACTTTGATCTATTTGCTACAAAGGAGAAAAAAAGTGTCCATCCTTAGCAAGTTTGCATCTCCAACAGGGATCGTGGGGTAATGCATTTTCGATTAGATGGTCAGGAATCTATGCTTACCTTTTTCCCCCGATCCCGTCGGTCCCAAGGGTGCTCAACAAACTGAAGAAAGAGCCTTGCTGACTTCTCCTCATAGTTCCCCAGTGGCCCGGACAGTTCTGGTTCAAAGAGCTCCTGCTCCTCTAGAACAGCCTCGTGTCCAGATCAAACCAATACTAATGTTACTGACCATGAATCAGGGCCAGGTCCGTCATCTGGAACTGACATCCCTACACTTATCAGCCTGGCTCCTAAGTTCAGTGCGCTCCCCATGATAGACATTCAGTCAGACTGCAGGAAAATCCTTGACAAAGCAAGGGAGACATGACAAAGATAACTTTTAAGCTCAAGTGGAAACACTTCTACCTTTGGTGGACGGACTCTAACGTCCACCCTCTCACATCACCACCAGAGCAAATCCTTCCATATCTGCTCCACCTGGCAAGATCCGGCTTGACTCATTCTTTCATCAGAGTGCATATGCTAGCAATTTCTGGGTTTAGATGATCCAGTAATGCATCTTCTATATGATCTAGTCGAATTGCAAAATAATTTCTCTTCTCAAAGGCTTATTCATGACTTTCTCTACAATAAGAAACCCCCCCCCATCGTGGTACTGAGACAGCTCATTCAAACACCATGTGAGCCCATTTACAAGGCAGATTTGAAGCACCTTACTTGAGATACTACACTGCCAGTGGCTCTCACTTCTGCCAAACAGGTAAGTGACATTCACACCTTAACCTTTACGGGACCTTTCCTACAATTCGAATCAGACAGTGTAATACTTCGAATCAATCCTACGTTTATTTCCAAGGTGCCATCAGACTTCCACCTGAACTTGCCAGTGGTTCTACGAACATTCTTCCTGAATCCTCAAGCGATTGCAGTAAAATCTCTACATCCTCTAGATGTCAAACAATGTCTAAACTTTTACTTACATAGGACCCATCAAATCCACACAGGAAACCAAATGTTTCTGACTAACTGGGCATCAGAAAAGGTTCCCCAGTATCCAAACAGACCATCGCCAGATGGATTGCATCCATCATACAAATATATCACTCAAAAGCAAGAAAGCCATTGCAGGACTAAGTCAAAACCCATTGTACCAGAGCTGTATCTACACCTGCAGCCCTTTTTGCTAGTGAGCCCATCCAGCATATTTGCCGAGCAGCAACGTGGTTCAGCAGGCACACATTTATGAAGCATTATTGCCTGAATGAGACTTATGCGTCTGTTGGAAAAGCAGTGTTAAGACATCTATTTTTTTCCACCATTGGAAAAGCAGTGTTAAGACATCTGTTTTTTCCCACCGTTCACTAAATATATGATTGTATGCTATGATTGCTCTTCTCTTGGTATACAGCTTATTATTCTGATTCAAACATGTGAATCTATGAAAGATCCAATACTGAAAATGAATTACTTACCTGTAAATGTAGTTCTCCAGTATAGGTATTTGTTATACATTCACATGCGACCAGTGGCAGCTCCCCCGCTATGGCAGAGGAGCGTCGCCCCACGGCTTTCATGCAGTGCTAGAAGCAATATCTGTGGGGTTCAGCCTCTCCAGGGAGTGCTCTAGAGGGGGCTGTCCCCCGATTGGCTAAAGTTTGTAGTTTGGTCCTTTTTTACACCTATGGTTCAATGTCATTCTGTCTATGATGGTAATATACATTGCTCTATTATAGTACTGTGGATCTCCCACTTCATCGACGGGAAATGATTCAAGCATATAAATCTATGAAAGATGCCAATACTGGAGAACTACAGTCACAGGTAAGTAACTCATTTTCTTACTCCCCAAAGAAAGGATGAGAAGCTGTGCAGTTACATGCTGCCAGTCTGATTTTATTTGTAGTAGATTTGAAAAAAAGCTAATGTTTTTAAAAAATGTAACTTAAAAAAATAAAAATGTGCACTTCAGTGTCTTATTTTAACTGCTTTACTGTGAAATGGCTGCAGACCCATTTCACAACAGATAAGTTAAAATAAGGCATTGGTGTGCACATTTTTTCTTGCCTTGATGTGAATTTTTCATAGTGCTCGAGACCTGATGGTCCACGCACCGACTCTTTCTAAGCAATACCATCATACTAGTATACAGTACACCTTTGTTGTTGACTTTTTAATAAAACCTAATACATGTACTACAATACACTAAAAGCAACATCCCCCAAGGATGTCTCAGTTATTGTGTCTTGGGGAGCCTACCCCCAGGACACAGTACTTCACCTGCTTGCAAGAGTGTAGGCATGAAGACATATGTCTGCTTCTACCTGGCAGGAGCATTTATAAAGCTCCCGCTAGGTGGGATCAGACATGCCTTCCCTGCTCACAGGGACATGGGCAGGAAAGGCGTGTCTGCTACCAGCCGGTTGAAGCTTTAAAAATGCTGCAGCTGGGTGGGAACACACTTTTGGAGTCCTGACTTTACTAGTACTAAATTGAGATAAATCCTAATTTTAAGACTTTTGGTATTCATAGAAGGCATTTAGGAGTCCTAACGTTCGTAGTCCTAACTTTACTACTACTAAATTGAGACAAATCCTAATTTTAAGACTTTTGGTATTCACAGAAGGCATTTAGGAGTCCTAAAGTTATGAGTCCTAACTTCTGTGAATACCGAAATGAGTAAGTTCATTCTGTGAATACCAAAAGTAGTAAGTGCATTCTGTGAATGCCAAAAGTAGTAAGTTCATTCAGTGAATACCAAAAGTAGTAAGTGCAATCTGTGAATACCAAAACAGTAGCAAGTTTAGGATTGAGTCTTAAGTTCATTCTGTGAATCGGGCCCCTAGTCAAGGGTTACTGGATAGAAAGGGGTTAATTGTCTCAAAATGTAACAATCAAAGCCTTTCACCACTGGTGTCCTGAGGCTTAATATTACTCTCAAGTTGCAAAATGAGCATTCACTACAACCATTTAGGACTTGGCCCTCAGGGTACCAAAGTTAAGTTGCTTTGGGCTTATTTAGGGAGAGATCAACAAACCAACCAATATCACTAAATAAATAAATCCTTAGCCAGTGCTTTCACTTATGAAAAAAAGGACCTTACTTCTTCAGGGAAAAAAGTAAAGAAAATATTCTTTACTTCAACATCTGAGAGGAACTGGGTCTACAGCCAGAGTTGCCTTCTTTGGACCTATTGAACCATGTTGGAGTTTTAACATTGCCTCAACATGCTGGGCAAATCACTTAATCTCCCTGTGCCTAAAAAATGTATGTGACCTTGTGTAATGCAGTACGTGCACTTAAAGCACTTAAAAACAAAAAAGCTAAAGCACAATAGCATACAGAAAATCAGAGGGTACTTATATTAATATGTCTATTTCCCTTGTAACAGTCACAGGGATTTGGGGAAATAGCCTATAATGTTTCTCTAGCACAGATATTAAGTAGTATCTCAGTGGAAAAATGTGCCTTTCAGCCTTTCAAAGGTGTATTAGGGAGGACCGTTTTCTCATTGGCTGGTTAACCCTTTGCCTAAGGGTGGCATTTATGCATGTTTCCCTTCGGTTCCAACATCACAAATGCACAGCACCTCTTATGTCCTTTTTTGGTGTTCGTAAGGTGCAGGGCCAGCCTGAAGATATTGGCTGTTAGTGAGGACAGCACTGCACATGGTCGTAGCATCCTTCGTATGGTGCACCAACCTGAGATTGCCAGAATTCTGCCCTAACTCAGCAGGCTGTGCTGAATTCCTTGTTGAGTGTGCATGTGCACAGACAGTCAAGTGTGTGTCAGCACCAGTACTAGTGGTAGAGCCAATGAGCTCGGTTGTGCTGTGTGAGACCATGGTAAGTAGGAGTGAAGCCTTGGAATGCCAGAGCAGGTAAGAGTTTATTTCCTACTCTTTTACTGGGCGTGGGTGCAGGGGCTAACTCCGCTCCACCACGGAGTCGAAGTGAAGTTTGAAGCCCAGCACTACTTTTCTCAGCTGAGATACCGTACAGCCATTGTAGCAAGACACCCCTGACTGGAGAGACTTAGTAGAGAGCTATGACATCTGCCTCTTACAAGAAACTTGGGCTAGAGAACAACCCAGCCCTCAGGGATTTGCGACCTTTAGTATTGAAGCAAAATGGGGGGGCAAAGGCCGTCCCTCAGGAGGCCTTTCAACCTGGGTAGGGTCCCACCTGGCATGCAGGGCCACACCCACGGAAACCAACTCTTGTGACTTCCAATGTGTCTCCCTAGAATGGCCATGTGGAGGGAAACTTGTAGTGATAAACTTTTATTCGAGGCCAGTTGGGGTTGCTGCAATATCAGGCACAGTGGAAGACCTAGCATCTTTTCTCGATACACACAACTTTTCCTCCCCTTTAATAATAGGTGGCGACTTCAACAATCAATTCGAACCACTCCCCGCCTATGTGGAAGGTATATCTGCCGAGGAGGATGAACTATGGGATATTCCCTCCTTGGCAGATGTAGTCACAAAGACATGCTCCCCCCTTGCTATTCAGATAATGTCCCTCACACTCAGTCACTCTCTTAGGGCATGTAACGGCCGGATGGAGGGTGATATTCCGCCCAAAAACACCTTCAACAGGCTGGGACACGAATCAAGGATTGACTACATAATGGTACCCACCAGAGACTGGAAGAGGGTGAAAGACTTCAGAATCATCCCCAGACATGATAGCGACCACAATCTGCTCACACTAAAGTTCGAGACCCCTTATCGTCAACTAGAAAAGGTAGATCCCAATGCACCACCCCAGTCTGACCTAGTGCTAACCAGCAACAGACGCAAAATTAAATGGACCAAATTGTTGGAAAACCAATCCAATGTTGAAAGACTCTATGCTCTAATCGCACCTGCCCTGGAAAAAGTAGAGTGCTGTGTGAACTTACTGGGGAGCGAATTAGAGACTAACATCATGGGTAGCCTGAACCCTCAAGTTCACCTGGCTGCACTCGAGAACATCCACTCAGAGCTATGTACCAACCTTGCAGATATATTGAACCCAGTGGCCAGGCTTCGCAAGCCCAAAAAGAGAAGAGCGACTTGGTTCAACTCCTCCTGCAGGCAAGCAAAAACTCTTCTTCTCGAATCACTGAAAGCCCGAGAATCCCCAACCGAAATCAGGGAGAAACGTCTTTCCTATAAATCTGCCCTCCACACCGCAAAAATAGAATGGGATGAGGAGAACTGGTTAAAGATAACAGCCGCCCTCGCGTGCCAAGACTCGCGGACATTCTGGCAAATCGTTAGGCATGGCTCGCCTGAACCACTTGCAGCTGTCGAGGCTTGTATTGCACCTTCTGTCTGGGAGGAACATTTCAAAAACCTATATCTCCCACATAACAGCGACAATGGAAGCAGCAAACATGGTGGAGAGTCCTCCTACTTTACAAACAGGACAACTGGGATTGAGGGCTTCACTTTAGAAGAAATCACCCTGGCAATCTCCTCCCTGCCTGCTGGTAAGGCGCCGGGCCTAGACAGGCTACCAGGAGATCTTTACAAACATGAACCCAGTGTTTGGGCCCCCTATCTAGGGGTACTATTTAATGCTATCCTGAAGGGCCTGCCAATTCCTTCCACCTGGCCAGGGGCTGAAATTGTGCCAATTTTTAAAAAGGGTTCGCCCCTTCTTCCTGCAAACTACAGGCCCATAAGCCTAATTGATGTTTCCCAGAAACTCTTTTCCAAACTTTTGCTAAACCGTCTACATGAGTGGATTAGGGACTATAACATCTTGAGTCCCTTTCAGGCAGGTTTTAGGGAAAAGGTCTCCACAGTGGACCAGGTCTTTCGTCTGTCCATGATACACTGGAAAACAGTACTACTGGAGGGTGGCAGCCTCTACACGGTATTTGTGGACCTAAGGGCAGCGTTCGACTTGGTACCAAGGAACAAGTTGTGGGAGGTCCTTGATAATTTGGGGGTCCCTGATGGTCTCTTGAAAATGATAATACGCCTCCACACTAGAAACTATGCCCAGGTTAGATGTGGTAGGATGGGAGAATTGTCGGCGAAGTTCCCCGTTGGCAGGGGGGTGAGGCAGGGTTGTGTCCTCGCACCAACCCTGTTTTGCCTCTACGTCAATGGGGTAATTGCCCATTTAGCAGGTGTAACCAACTCTGATGCACCGAAATTGGCCTCCGAGAGGGTATCAGCCATCATGTTCGCTGACGACACACTGCTTTTATCCAAGTCGGCAAAAGGTATTCAGTGTACCCTTGATGGTTTTGTGGACTTCTGTGGAACCCATGGGTTAGAAATTAACGCTACAAAGACTAAATTCATGGTCTTCAACCCTCCACAGAAATTCCACTTCTGTCCCAGCATTTTACATACTAAACTAGAAAGGGTAAACACTTTTGAATACCTAGGAATCATTGTGAACGACAAATTTACCTGGAGCTCCCACCTGGAAAAAGCGGCACTGAAACTGACCCAGCACTCGGGAGGTGTAATGAAGCTCGTGGCAAATAATAAATCCTCGGTTAGGCCGATTGGCCCCCCACTACAGATCTACAAATCCCAGGCCAAGGGGGCCGCCCTCTATGGATCTGAACTCTGGGGCCACGTAAACACATCTAAATTGCTGATGGTGGAAAACAGATTCATTCGTAACCTTGTAGGGTTACCACCGAGCACCCCCCTCGTTCCGCTGAGGATGGACCTTGGCTTACGACCGCTTAACGAGGAGCTAGCTCTACGCCCACTGGCCTTCTGGCGTAGACTATGGTCAACCCCTGAACTGGACAGCTACAGAGAAGGTCTACGAGAGATTCTAGCCACACCAGGTGCCGGAAAAATCAAATGGCTCTCCCACATTAAGCTTGAACTGGTGGCTGCAGGTTTCTCAGGTATGTGGTCCGACCCCCAGAATGAGTGTCAAACCCTCTCTAAAAAAGATCTAGCCAGGTCTTATCGAGAATTTAAACTCTCACAGACTCTTAACCATCCAGATCCTGGGTCCTTGACAGAGTCCTTTTTCTCCCATAAGGCGAACTACAATATGGAACTGACTCTAGATAAAATTTATCCCAATGTACTGAGAAAATTATACCTTCAGTGGAGGCATGGCTCTCTTCCAATTAAATCTTTTACAGCCAAATGGAACCACGATCCCAGCAGTACATGTCCTGCTTGTAGAACCACCGATGAAAGCGAGCTCCACATTCTCTTCTTTTGTCCTGCTTACCAGGGGATTCGCAGGCACTGGATTCTCCCCCTATGCAGGAACCTCGGATTCTACAAGTGTATGCAGGCTTATAGAGTTCTAAAAACTGATTTGTCAGACCAAATAGTATTTGCAATGGCTAAATACCTGGGCGCCCTTTGGTTCATCAGAAGGAAATATCTCTAAATTGTAGGCTGAATACGGATCTGTCTTACTACATGCAGGTTTCTTTCCAGTAATGTTTTTATGCGTTTTTATGCGTTTTACATTTCTTTGTACAAATCATTTTAACATATGTGTAACGTGATTGTCTTTTATGGTAAAATTCTTACCGAAATAAAGGTTTTTCAAATCAAGACAATGCAAGTTACACTTCTTAATCAAATAGTAAAACAGAAAACACATCACATGGTGTGAATGTCTTTTGGTCTGTACCCCATAAATATGCTGTAGTATGCCTTACACAGAAATGATAAGCATATTTAAAACACATAAACAGTACCTCCTTTAAACTGAGGAAGTGGCATTCATTTGTTTACAGTTGCAAATTTTTCCTCTCCAGGAACCTCCGGAGCAGAAATGTAATACATTTTATAACATATTAGAGTCAACCAGACCATTGAGCTTACTACATTTTGTACGTTTAATACGTTAGTGAAGGTCTATATTTAATACGATACTGAAGGTCGTATCTGAGACGCTCTGTGTCCAGGCAGAGAAAGAGAGTATAACAATGGGTGCAAAGATTTTCAGCTGCAGCTTTAACATGAGGATTAAACCAGCATTTTTTGAAAGTACATATTGTAGCATCCTGTCCAACATGTGTAGGACCATGAAAACAACTAACCATATGATTCAAAATGCCATCCAGCAGGACATGTTTTACATCAAGTGATTTCCAAATGCGACTTTGATTTGTAGCACAACCATTTCTTTTCTAATCATCAGATTCATCATCTTGTAGCATTATAAGCTCTTCAATTTTCTGCACTGTTTTTGACAAGCGACTATTTACACTCCCTCTACACTATCTGCTTATGATGTAGTGACAAAAGAGCACAGTAGTTTGCAACTTCATCAACATATTGGTTTACAAGAGTAACAATATGATCTCCACTACTATGTTTTGCACATTTTAAGACCACTACTTCTTTTGGTAACTGCAATGATTTAAGCAGATCCAAAATTCTTGGTCCATTTCTAATTGGAAGAGGAAGTTTAGGCCGCTTTGATACCAGAGCTGTCCAAACTCTTGGACCACTCCAAGATCATATTGGCTAAATTTGTAAATTGTGACACTCAATCCATTGGCCATGATTCATGCTCTTGTAAGGGCAATAACCCTGAAATGTGTGCTGAGGTTACATTACACAGGTATGATGCTTCAACAATGTAAGCTATTGTGCAACCTGCATATGCTGCTCTCCAGCCACTGTGATGTTCTGTCAGGCAAGAACCTTCAACAAACAGAATCAAATCAGCCACTTCAAGTGGTAGATCTTGAATATCAGTTCAAGGTTTGGTACACAACTCTGTCAAACTGATACAATCAAGCTCACAATTATTGTCTCCTTTATCAGAATCTCACAAGGCATTGGCAAAAGTGTGGTGCAATTTAGGGTGTTGCAGCATCTGATAGAAATATTTTCAGCCACAAGGATTACTTGCTCATACTTGTTCAACCGGCTGTTTGTCAAATCCTGAGTTTGAGTACAAGTCAGCAAAATCACAACTGAAAGACGGACTGACACAATAATTGTATAATCCATCACAATCCCTTCACTCTGGTGGAAGTGCGGCAGTTATAGGGTCTAACGTGCTGAAAGGTAAACCACAGGCTACTTTGCTCCTCCGTGTTACTGAGTCAATACTGAAAGGCAGCACCCTTCTCTCTCATGGTAGAATAAATAAAAGTATTTCTTGTAATTAATCATTCCAAGAGCAAATGCAGTACAGAGATTATGCCTCAGTTCCAGGATGTCATTCATACATACATTGACCCAGGGCGCCAGATTATCCACATCACTGTGGGTAAGCCTCTGTGAAGGCTTTGAAATCAGGGAAAAGTTTGGAATGCACTGATGACAGTAGATAACCATTCAGAAAAATGTCCTCACTTTATTTTGGGTGATTGTTGGTTTCATATTCGCAATTGCACTTTCGCACTCCTTTCTCAATTTTATTACCCAAATAAGTTTTGCACTCCTTCCTCAATTTTATAACCCAAATAAACAACTTCTTTCTAGCAGTATTGCTGTTTTGGCTGGGACACTTTATGGCCATTCTCTGCAAGGTGGTTTAACAATATAATTGTTTAAAGCTTGCAATCTTATCTCATCTTGGATGCGACCATCAGGTCATCAATGTATTGCACCAGGATTGAGTTACATGGAAGGTGCAGACTCTCTAGATCTTTCTATGGGATTAGGGAGAGAATGTATGAAGTCTCCATATACCCCTGTCGGATTTGACAACAGAATATTACTCTATTTACAAATCTGACTGCAAAAACATACTTAGTATCCTCATAAAGAGTAATGGAGAAATACGCTTGGTACAAATGAATAATAGTGAACCATTCTGCATCAGCAGGGATTTAAAACCAAATGACACCAGGATTCGGTACCACAGGCCAACGTGAAACAAAAATATTAATAATTGGACAAGGATCCTGCTCTATTCTATGCTTTCCATTCATTCATTCCACTTCCTAGCAATTCTTTAAAAATGCCTTAATCAGTCATTTTCCGGGAAATGGCAGTCCTTCCTCTGCTTCATGAGTACACTTGCACTGAGGAGTACGAGGAACCACAACATTAGGTTTTACTTTGATCAGCACTGACTCAGCAATTTTTAATAATGCAATTGTTTTCCCTGTAAAATCTCAGCCCTCCTCTTTCACTGTGTCTTAAATCAGGAGGCAAGTCCTCTTTTGTGAGAAGTGGGAACATTCTTACCCTGCGATTTTAATTTGAAGTTCAAATCTGCATCCTATGTCTGAATTATGCAATTCCTTTTGCACAAACGAACAAGACCCAACAAACTAACCAGAATTGTGTCACAAATTATAAATTGGTGACCATTTTCTGTAGGTCCTATTTTTTCAGCATATTTACTGATGCTTTATTAGTGATCTGTTTGTCACTAATGCCTAAAACTTGAGCTTGTTTTCCGAGAAGGGGTAGATTTGGAACCACCATCGGCATGACCTTGGACCAGGCAGCACCAGTATTGATCAAAGTGATACTGTGTGGCCATTCACCTAACCATCTACATATGGGACACTCTGGTGTACCTCTGAGGCTGCAGAAAGCATTCAATCCTTCTCCCCACTTACACTATCTCTACCTCCCACACTTATTACTACTAAGTGAAAGCATTTGGGATTAGTGTGAGTCACTGTGGATTATTCCTTTCTGGATTTACCTAGCATACAATTTTAAGGCATGGGCAAAGTAAGCAATTATACAGGAATCCGCCTTCCAAGGGGCTCCCTGGTAAACTGTCTATGGTGCATACACTAACCCAACTTCTAACTGCTACACTAACCACAACTAACTGATAACCTAAGGGATGAGTGTGTATCACTAAGCAGTTTTCGTGGCTAGGTTTGTGCAGCACAGACCGTTTAATGCATGGGCAAAGCGGACAATAGATCAGGCACCTTCCTTTCAAGCATCCGCCTGGCAAACTAGCTCTGATTTGCATACAAAAATGAAGATTCTTTAATTCAACAGCTCAACAAACCTACTCTGGCAACCTTGCACCCTAGGCAGTTGGTGACAAATAAATTAAAAACAATGAAAGGTTTTCACAATCTCTGGAATGGGAAAACAAGTAGTCAGGCAGAAGGAGTTATATCACTGTTGTAATTCAACCATGTTGTCATCCTGAAAATTAGCCCTGGGCATAATACTACGTAGTACAGTATCACAACTGTGCTTAATCATGCAGCAGCAGCTAAATCAACAACATCCTCATATGCTTTGAAAAAGCAATTTTACATATTAAACGCATATAACAAATTCACAATAGTGAACTTTTACAATGAAATCATTAGGCAATGAGACACTGATGATTTTGGGGTCCCCCCTAACCTAGGGGGAGGACCAAGCAGATGCCTTGTACACAAAGAGCATAAACAAAAAGCACATTTTGTTGAACTTAAGTGGTAGTCCCCTCCTCTTAGGACCACCCCAAGCACAGTTATTGGCAAAAAAACAATCCCAACCAAAGGTCCTGCAAAGCATTATGGGACGAGATTAGCAGTGGGCAGTGAATATTATAGTATCCAATATCAAACTAATATCAATCTCATTCTAAATGGAGTTGAACGCTGCAGAGAGGTCCAGTAGGATGAGGGCTGCGGCGTGTTCTTGGTTGAGGAAGGTGCGGATGTCGTCTGTGGTGGCGAGTAAGGCGGTTTTGGTGCTGTGGTTGCTGTGTAATCCAGATTGGGAAGGGTCGAGGATGGAGTTTTGTTTGATGAATTTGGGTAGATTGGGCATTGACGGTTTTCTCTGTGACTTTGGTCGTGAAAGGGAGGAGGGAGATGGGTCTGTAGTTCTTAAGGTCAGTGCGGTCAGCTGAGGGCTTCTTGAGCATGGGTCTGACTTCTGTGTGTTTCCAGTCATCGGGGAAGATGCCAGTCTTGAAGTTGGTGTTGATGGTGTGTCGTAGTTCGAGGGCGATGGAGGTGGTTGCTCTGTGGAAAATGTGCGGGGGCAGGTGTCCTTGGGGGCCCCTGAGTAGATGCCTCTCATAGTTGAAGTGGTGTCTTCGTTGGTGACTGGGATCCAGGACGAGATGGTAGGCTGGATGTTGTTGCTGGAGCAGGAAGTGGATTTGGAGTTGGGTGTTTGGTCATTGATGTTGTCATAGAGGGCCTTGATTTTCATATGGAAGTTGGAACCGAGCTTGTTGCACAGGTCCTGGGAAGGGGTGATGTCTGTAGCTTTGCTGGGGGACTTGGTGAATTCCTGAATGATGCTGAAAAGTTGCTTGGAGTTGCCGGCGTTGGCGAGGATCTTGTTTTGGATGAAGGTCCTTTCGGTAGATCTGTTACGTTGATGGTATTCCGTCATGGCGTTTTTGTAGCTGGTGTGGTCTTCTGGCATTTTGGTGTTTCTCCAGTTCTTCTCAAGGTGTCAGCAGATGCGTCTGGATTCTTGGATGTCAGCATTGAACTAGGTGGCTTTTCTGGAGCATTGTCTGTCGGGGTTGAGTAGTGGTGCAAACTTATCTGCACAGCTGGAGATCCATGTATGGAGCCCTGTGGCTGCAAGGTTAGCATCGGGCGATGTGGTGGGGGTGTCGTGGTTGAGGGTGGACTTGAGTTGTTCCTCACTGACTTTGCTCTTCTTGGGGGGCGTGGTGCAGCTTTGGGCGGTGTGGGCTTGTTGACGTGGAAGTGTACCCAGTGGTGGTCTGTCCAATGGGTTGCATGGCATGGCTGAAATGGATGTTATTATTACCTCCTATAAAAATGGGGTCGAGGGTGTGTCCTGCCTTGTGAGGGGTTGTGGAGATGAGCTGTTTCAGTCCGATGTTGGCGAGGTTGTCAAGAAGGGCAGTAGAGTTAGGGTCGCTGGCATTGTCGAGGTGGAAGTTCAGGTTCCGATGAGCACGTAGTCCATGGAGGTGATGGAATGGGGTGCAATGAGGACAGCGATGGTAGTGGCGAATGAAGTGTGAGGTCATGGGGTATTTATAGGCTGTCCGGAATTCGGTTTGAAACGACTGTACCCGAGAAAACCCTACTGAATGAAAATCAGCTGATCTGGTTTAAACCGAGTGTCACTGATTTTCATAGTTGTTGCGCCTTTTGGCCACTTGGTGGAGCCAAAGCATTCCATTGGCCTGCCTGTGGTGGCCTGGCGCAGAGGTGTCAGGGGAAAACACTGCGTCTGCACATGGGGAGCCGAGGTGTGAATGACCCAAGGGACAGAGCAACACCAGGCCCCCTCTTATCTATTTTAGGGGATTCTTGTATAGCGCACTGACACCGAGAGGTTTCCTGGCTTCCTGGCTCACGTGGGGGGAGAGGAGCTGTTGTGGTCTGCGTTATCTCTTACTGCGGCCGCAACTGAGCACTTCACAGCCCTTTAAAAATGACCATTACTTAACGAGTAGATAGATTGTTTTCTTTCTAAAGCTAATGAAATGTGCAGGGAATGATGACGTGCCCAGCCAGGTCATGGTTGAAGGACTTTTCATTTGCAGAAAACACTACTATCCAGCCTGTCAGCCGAAGTACAGTCATACCCGGCCGAACCCATAAACAGAAGAAATCATGACGTGCAATCACAAAATGGTGAGCAGAACCACGTCGAAAACTTAGCAAAAGCGATGAGTAAATGGCTGATGTTAAATCCTCCGCTGTACATTCAAAAGGATAGTAGGAAGCACTACCAATCAGGTTTAGCGCACCGCAAAACTAACCTACTTCTAATTGGGCACCAACTTCGGTCTGTGGGTATAGCCTTTAAAAAAAAAGCTCGCCACTTGATTACATTAATTCCACCATGAGGCTTCAGGTGTTCAAGGAACTTGTTAGTTTCCCGAATTGTGTACATTTATAAAATGTGTTGCTCATTAAGCTACCTCAAAACCCCACGAGGTGGAAGACGGGCTTTATTTTTTCCTGCAAAATCTCAGTGCAGGACTCTCTGAGGAGGCACGCGGCAATCGGTTATTCCGGCAGTGGGTCGAGCTCGAGATACTGCAATTTAAGTGAGAGAGCGGTGCTGCAATGCAGCCACTGACTGTGTGCGTGTGATTAATTAATTCCATGAGACAGCACGCGATCGGCAGCTGCCACAGTCAGTGGGTGCCGGTCGTGTACAAAACTCACTGTAACTCTGAAGTTTTGCAGTGTCCTGGCATGGCTGCATGTTCCACTGTTGCTAATTTATTTAGTATATATTTGCCATGTTTAAAACGGTGCTTTTGTCTGCCTAATTGGGATGAAAGGTGAAGTGGGCCTCTTTCAATTGCAAACGTAAGAGTGAAAAAAGAAATGCGTTGCTGGTATGGCAATGATGTTGAAAACCTTCACTATGTAAATAGGCTTAATTTTACTCTCCTCCATGACTGAAAATGTGCCACTGTGTATTTACACACAGTAGCGCAGCTAGAGCCAAATTTCGGGGGTCGGGGGAGGGGGCAGGCTTTGAGGGGGCTAAGAATTTTTTTGGGGGGGAGTAGGGGGGAGGGGGGGTGGACGGCTGATTATTCCAGAAATAGGCAGAGTGGAGCAGCAGGGGCTCGAGGAAGGGGTGAGAAACAACAATGCCTCATTAAGAAGCAAATGGTCATTTAAAGACCTGTGAAGTACTGTGTGTGTGCCAGGGAAGCTGCCTCACCTTGGCTGCCACACACAACTGTAAGACTTTCCCTAATCACTAGGTTTCCCATGCCCACGGGGAGGCCCATCCCCGAGCACCCTTCCTGTGTTCCACGCCCCTGCCATTCTGCTTCGCAGGCGCAGACCCAATCAGGCTGCACTCAGGTCCCTGTGTTGCCTGTCACAGGCCTAGAATTGCCAGCAGCTGCCCTGGAAGCCTCCTGGCCATTTGCCTTCTGCTAAAAAATATAATAACTGGAGAAGCAGAGACTCGGGGTTGAGTCTGAGGGTATGTGTCTGCCGAGGCGTGCCAACTGATGCCTGCACAATGCTCACGTGTCATCCTGCTACTGCCTCCTGCTACCCCCACAGGGCTTTGAAAGTTTTAAAAAAAATGTAATGCATGCAGCATGTTTTTCAAAAGAATCGGCATTCTGTGATCTGGTGACCTTAGATTTCTCTCTCAGAATCTGGGAAAGAGCTCAGTGCAAGGGCAATTTCCACCGGCTCGAAGGAGAAGTCTGAAACTCAGAAAGCCTATTGCCTCTTTAAATGTAGAGCAGAAAGCAAACATATAAAGGATTACTTGTCACACCGGAACCATTACTGCTCACCATTCCCTGGCAACCTCAATGTGCAGAAGCATTTTGTTTATCCTAGCATCTGTGTACTAGTTTAGCATGCACAGTGGAACCTGTGGGGCACATAAAGACGGGGACCCTCAGCAAAGATGGAGCACATCTTGACTCACATTTGGGGGCCAACTGACACTACTTATCACTGTACTCAGAAGGTGCATGGAGCTCGCCAGCTTCCAGGGAACATCACAGTTATTCACAGCAGAGCAGATCAGTGTTCCATTTCCTAACTGATATCTCTCTAATTCAACTGAGCTGTCTAATGCATGTCTGGCTATATTTACTTGCTGCAATAGCCAAGTCAAGTGCCTCACATTTGCATTTCCCCTTCCATTTCTGCTTTTGGCCATCTCTCTCTCCTCCAATCTCACTGATACCCCTCTATTTTTATCTCTTTCCCTCTCTCCTCCTTTTGTTTACCTCCTCCCCTCTCTCCCCTCTCCCAACTCCCATTGTCTCCCTCCTTCTCTGTCTCTCCTCCTTCAGTTTTTTTTCTCTTCTTCCTTCTCTTTTTCCTTCTCATCCCTTTACCCCCTCGATGGTACAATGCAATGAAACACACAGACTGTAACTTCCAACTTGCTAAGTGACCAATTAACTCTTTCATTTAAAACCAGCATTTGTAATGCAATAGGTCTCGCATTTACTTGAGTTTGAGCTATTGACATTGCAACTAACGATGCCTTGTATTTTTGTATTCGTTTTTAAAACATAAATAAAAGGCTTTGTCATTTACAACACAAATAGCTTAAACTTGCATAAATGCTAGACCTATTGCATTGCAAATGCTTGTTAAATCTGAGCTGTGGACTCAAAGGACAATGGAAAGTATTTCATGACTGTGTTAGGCTTCTGAAAAGTAGAGCAGTATACAATTTCTGAAGAAAAATGGAAAAAGCAATAAAAGCAAAGTGTTCCATAAACACCAGTAAAACACTATTTCAGTTACTTTTTATGGCGCGAAAATGAGTAACCACTGAAAAGCATTGTTTTTTTGAGGTATTGAAATCACTGGAAAACACTGAAAAAACACCACCAGAATTTCCTAAGAATAGAAACTGAAAACAGGAAAGCCTAGGTATGTAGGTGAGGGTGCAGCAGAGAGAAGTTCTGGGGCTGGTCTGAATCTGGAAGTGGAGGTGGTCGGTTGTGAGGACGGAGTCCTTCGTGGTGGAGAGTCAGAGGGAGCTCTTGTATACGATGTTGAGTCCTCCTCCTGGGCGGTTGGGGTGGTCCTCCTTCTGGATCTTGTATCTTTCAGGGATGGCGGGGGCGATGTTGGGCGAGGAGGAGGTGCTGGTCCAGGTTTTCATAAAGAAGGGGACATCTGGAGAGAGGGTGTCTCTATGGCATGTTTGTGCAGGGAGCGCACATTAAGAAAGATGCACTTCGAGGCTTTGGTGCTGTTGACATTCAGTGCGGGGGCCGTGGGAGTGCGGTCGGAGGTGAAGGATTGGCGGCAGTGACGGAAGCAGAACTGTCTGTGGGTGGTATTTGGCATTGATTGTTAGCAGTTGTTGTTCCCTCCGGAGTTGAGTCAGAGGAGGGCATCAGAGCAGTGGGAGGTTGCAGATACAGGGTTCCTGGCACTGGCCGCGGTTGGGTCACGGACGGGCGCAAACTGGCTTGTCTTTGGGGACCCGCTGCACGCGGCCGCACAGTGGCCACCAAATAAGGAGGTAAGGGAACTGTGGGAACCAGCAGGGGGGAGGGGCCGCGGGGGCAGCAGCAGTGAGAAGGGCACAGAGAGTAAACGGGCACAGGAGATAGAAAAAGTGGCTAAAACGGCTAAATTAACACACAGACAAGACAGGCACAATAAAAGTACATTGAGGCTAGAAGGAAGACAGAAAAACGGGCACAGAAAGACAGAAAAATGGCACAAACACAGAGACAGACTGCAGTGGCAATCAGAGGAGTACGGCTCGTCCATTGGACCCTCACAGATATAACTTCAATCAAACTCATTAACCCCAATGTACGGAGATTACACATATACTGAAATCACTCAGCTGAAATACCACCAAACCCAAGAGTGTAGCATCTGGTGGTATTTTAGCTGAGTGATTCCAGTATATGTGTAATCTCCATAGTGGACAGTGATAAGTGGCATTCGTCAATCTGTGGGACTGTACAACCGCATCTCAAGTGACGCAACATCATTCAAAACAGGATCTTATACCATATATGGATAGGATGACGTTTCAGATTGCAAGACTTTTAATAGCAAGCAATTACCCTGAAGGGTAAATCGGTTGCTTATGTGGGAGCTGAATACCAGTAATCACCTGAACCCCAAAACTTGATCTCCCCTATTATTACCTAATTAATTTGTCTCCAGTTGATCTTGCAGTTAGAGACCAAACTCCTCATCAGGAAAACACAATTTAACAGAGTTAAATAGAATAAACTATTGGAAGCATAAAAGACTGAGTTCTAGATCACAAATAGGGAAAACATTGAATTTTTTACAGTAAAGTCATAAGGTACAGAGAAAAATACATAAACTGCCATGAAGATCCATTTGCAAAAGTAAAGATAGATGCAAAGTCATAAAACGTATTAATCCCTAGTGAGACCAAATTTAAGTACATTTCTAAGTAGTAGACTCATAAAGAAAACTGACAACATCACAACAGCAAGTTTTAAAAGCAAAAGAGAAGCATGGAAAGAACCCCAAGGAAAATAATAAGCAAAATCCCCGAGTAAAGACAGAAATCCAAAGGTTTTATAGGCAAATCATACAACTTAGTAATAGATTCTGCAAATTCAGCATGGTACGATCATAGTTAGGGTCGCACCGGCAAATCAAAAACAGCAATATAATTTTCCAAATGATTAGTACTAACCCATTTCTTTCTGCTTGCTTCCTCCTCAACTGTACTCTGGAAAGTAAAACTAAAATTAAAAATGTCTTAAACAATGGCTCATAAAATTAGCAGACCTACACTAACCCTTCCAGTGGAAGTCCTTGAAAATTATACTTTTTCAAGGACACTTTCAGCACAGGATGGAAGCTTCATTCACAATACACACTTTCTGACCATGGCATATATTGCTAATATGATGAATTCATTCGCTTGTTGCTCCTCAGAAACAAAGGGAGAGATGATTTTCAGTGGAGGGGAGAATAAGCAGGCAAAAGCTGTGTAGCACTCTAGAAACTGCATCAATTTTACAAATAATGGCATATCAGACAAAAATGTGGTATAACTATTCATAGCTTTATTCACACTTCTAATTAGCATGGAAATTCATTACAAGTGCAACATCATAAGTTCACTGTTTACAACTCCATACATAATTTAAAACGCAAATTATGGGTGGAGCACCGTGTAGCGAGATATGAGAATAAGACCAATACACTGAAGGGGCCCGATTCACAGAATGAACTTAAGACTCAATCCTAAACTTACTACTCTTTTGGTATTCACAGAATGCACTTACAACTTTTGGCATTCACAGAATGCCCTTACTACTTTTGGTATTCACAGAATGAACTTACTACTTTTGGTATTCACAGAAGTTAGGATTTTGTCTTAAATTTGTCTTAAGACAAACTTAAGACAGACTTAAGACAAACTTAAGACAGACTTAAGTTAGGATTTTGTCTTAAGTCTGTCTTAAGTCTGTCTTAAGTTTGTCTTAAGTCTTTCTTAAGTTTTTAAGACAAATTTAAGACAAAATCCTAACTTCTGTGAATACCAAAAGTAGTAGCTTGATGATTTATGTATAGAGGATATTATAACACCTGTAGAATCCGCTGAATGGGTTTCCGCTGTGGTTGTCGCACGTAAAAGTTCAGGTGAGATTCGTTTATGTGCAGATTTAAGAGTGCTTAACCGCAATATAGTTCGGGAATGCCATCCTCTACGCAGAATTGAAGAAATGTTGGCTAATCTGGGTGGTAGTAGGTCTTTTACCACAATTGATTTAAGATCAGCTTACCATCAGATTCCTCTTGTTAATGATTCTCAGTTTCTAATCACATTTGTCACTCCCTTTGGAGTCTACATGTACCAGCGAATGCCTTTCGGTTTAGCATCCGCTACTAGTGTTTTTCAACGGTTAATGGACCAATTGTTTTCATATATCAAGGGCATCCAAGGTTTCCAGGAAAATATCTTAATTAATACAGCTATGTTAGAGTCACATAATGACCTTTTGGATGATGTTTCACAAAAACTAGAAGCCGTTGGCATGACTGTTAATAGGAACAAATGTAAATTTATTACACTAAATGTTGACTATTTTGGGCATGATATTTCTGTCAATGGTATAAAACCTAAGCTATCTTTAATTAATGCAAGATTCGTTAAGAGCATTTTTAGGACTTCGCAAATATTATGCTTCTTTTATACAAAGCTATGCTATTATTGTGCAACCTCTCAGGGATTTGTTAAAAAAAAGTGCTATGTACATTTGGTCTGAAGAAACTCAACAGTCATTTGATTCTGTTAAAAAATTAATTTTGGAGGCACCAGTCATTAGAGCTTTTACTCACGGTCAAACGAGCATCGTGACAGTGGATGCCAGCTCTGAAGGATTAGGTACTGTGTTAAGTCAAATGATTGATGGTCAAGAGTATACTGTAGCTTTTGCCTCCAAAACATTAAGTAGTGGAAAGGCTAACTATAGCACTATTGAGAAGGAGGCTTTGGCTTGCTTTTGGGCCGTGGAAAAATGCAAGATGTATAAACATTTGATGTATATGCTTGGTGACAGTTGTTTCATCAAAGCTTCCTCTAGATTGATCAGACTTTTGGCTAGGTTACAAGTTTTTAACTTTGATATTAAATACATTCCAGGTAGCAAAAAATATAAGGGCAGACTGTTTGTCACATATTCCTCTGGAAGGTGGTGATATGGATGATTCAGTTAAGGACAGTGATTGTGATGCTGTTTTCACCATAAATAATTTGACACAGAATAGTAAGTTATCTGAAAATGAATGGGTTGAATGTGATAGAAAAGATCTTTGTCTTCAAAGCGTGAAGAAGTTTTTAGTCCATGGTTGGCAGTGTGATAGAAGCATGTCTATTCAAGACAAATGTTTTGCACAATTGCTGCGGAATTATCTATTGTGAATGATGTTTTAGTTCGGGAAGACACATTTGTACCGCCTAAGGGTTTAAGGAGCAAAATCATTTCGATTGCCCATTTGGGACATTTAGGAAGCTCTAGCACTGTTCCCAAGATCACGGATGTATACTGGTGGCCAGGTATTGATTTTTAAGTTAAGTTGTTTGTGAATAATTGTCCTGAATGTTTATGTTCTGATAAACAGTGGCGCACATTCACCACTACTTTGTGTCCAGTAGAATGGCCAAAAGGTCCTTGGCAGAAGTTAGCATTGAATTTTTCTGGCCCCTTTAACCTACTTGGGAATGATAGTAAGTTTCTAATTATTTTTCAAAGTGGCTGTACTTTTCTTTCGTGAGTAATTCAGATTCAAGGTCAGTCATTTCTTTTCTACAACATCTATTTTAATAGGTCTGCTTGTAGAAATTGTGACTGATAATGGCACTAATTTTATATCTAATGAATTTGAATTTTTTATGGAGGAGTTTTCTGTTAAGCATATGTTGGTACCTTTGTATAGTCCAGCTTCAAATGGCCTTGTAGAGAGAGAAACAAGTTGTTGAAAGAAGGGGTCCAATTAGCTTTGGCAAACAGTTTGGATGTGTACAAATATGTAAATCAAAAGGTTTGGAATTACAATACAACTCTCCATTCTACCACAGATGTGTCCCCTTGTGTGTTATTAAGGGGAGGAACCAATTTCTCTACTTAATCCATCGTGGCTGAAGGACAAGGTTGGTAGTACAAATGCTCACTCCGTTGATTTACATAATGTCTGAGTACATGTGAATGAAAAACAAAGATTGTATAAGGAGAATTATGACAATAGAAAACATGTTAAAGTAACTTCTTTGTGTCCAGGTGATTGGGTTTTTATAAAAAAAGAACTGTTACGGTTAGCAAAGGTCAATCTAGGTTTTCCGAACCTGTTGGAATTGTTAAAATGGTGGTTATGTTATAGAATCGCGGATGGTGGAATCGAAATGCTGTAATAAAACTGACAGATGAACCAGCAAAAATAATCTATAAGAGAGTCAAAACTCAAACTGATTCTAACTGGTTTGATCTTGGTGATCTCACTCATGAGCATAATAATCTTGGTGATACATCTTGTTCTTCTCATTCTTTAGGGAATAGAGGGGAAAGTGATGCCAATTCTGTTCCTAGCTGCATGGATGGGAATTCTATTCCAGATAATATTAGAGGATCTGGGGATAGTAAACAAGTAAGATGGAGTTCTCGAATTAGAGTTGCGCCTTTTCGTACTGATGATTTTGTGTATTATTAATGTTGTTTTATTGATTTTACTTTCTTTCATTTTGTTTAGTTTGTTTTATTATAGGAAGGGGGGTGTGTAGAGAGTGGTATTTAATTTTTATATCTGTGTACCTTTAAAAAGTGGTAATAAGAATGTTATGTTGACAGGAATCTGCAACCTACAATGTTTATAGTGCATTTTTCATTCTGTGTCTGACTGCTACTGGATCTGTTGTGGGTCTCTGCTGTGGAAATAAACCTTTCAGCTCTACTTCACAATACTTGAAGACTTTGCTTCATAATTTCATGGAAGGACTTTCTACAGTGGCATACGTAAATGCAGTGTTGTGTGGTGCATTGCGGCTGAGCAGCAACTCATGTGAACCATAATGCGTATCCCTACAGCAATACTCCTACAACTGGGTGGGGTGGGATCTGGCCCCCGAGTACCACGCACCTCACCCCCACGGCAGCCAACCTGTCACACTGCAAGGTGCAACAAGATGGCTGGGGGAAATACTGAAAGTGAGTGCGGTAGCTGTACTCACTGGCTGCCAATTGAGAGCCCCAGGAGTTCTGCGGAAGCGGCCCGGCTAGTGCTGGGTGTGGTTTGTGGGCTCCTGTTTGTGACCTGGACAAGGCCTTCTCAGCATTCAGCCTTTCACCATCTCCGCCAGACGACTACACTTCACCCCCTGTTTTACCCAAGAGCAGGTGGCGTGGCGATGAGCTCTCTCAAGCTTCCTCAAGGGAACAGGACAGGCAGAAACAGCAACAGTAAAGGAAACTGGGGCCTGTGGAATGGTAGTGGCAGCAGACTCCAGTGAGTGGTGGGAGCGGTGTTTGAGCCTCGGGCTGAGCCTTGGGTAGGCTCTTAGGGTTGCCTCCCTGTTCCATTCCTCACACCCCACTACCCCACTCCTTCTCCTCTCCCCTCTCCCTGACAGTGACAGTTGCCCAGGTCCAGATTTGCAAGGCAGATAAGGCCTACAACGCCATTAATTTATTTATTTATTTATTTATGTGACTTTTAAAGCGCTACAATTACCCGTGGGTGTCTCGGCGCTAAGAGCTATGTAAAGTACCAGTATCTTAAGGACAAGTAAGTTCTGAGTCTAAAAAGCTGAGGGCTCATTGAGAAAACAACCAGGTCTTAAGTTGCTTTCGAAAAGTGAGCAATGTGGGGCTAGATTTTATGATGAGAGGAAGGGAGTTCCATAATCTTGCTTCTGCAACATTGAAGCGTCTGTCTCCCCAGTTTACTTTCCTTGTTCTGGGGATTTGAAGCAGGAGGGCCGTGTTGGAACGAAGCGTTCTGCGAGTTGGGAGGGGCTTTAAGGAGTTTCTGAGAAATTTGGGTCCCATGTTGTTTATTGCCTTGTACACAATGCACAAGGACTTAAACTTAGTACGGCTTCTGACCGGGAGCCAGTGTAGTTGGGCCAAATGTTTTGTAACAGAGGCAAATTTTGGAATGCCAAGTAGAACTCTGGCAGAAGCGTTCTGAATCATTTGTAATTTGGAAATGACTTTTTCCTGCGCGTTGAGGAAAAGGGCGTTATAGTAATCGGTGCGAGAAAACACCAAAGTTGAAATGAGCGTTTTGCCTGCTGTGATGGGGAGGTATGGCAAAAGCTTCTTAATTTTTCGCAGGATGTTAAATGACGATGAAACAACAGAATTTACATGGTGATGAAAAAGGAGTTTGTCATCAAATGTAACTCCCAAGTTCCTCACTTTGCTAACTGGTTCAGGTGGAGTGCCCATCTCTTCCGGCCACCACAGGGGGGACCAGGCTGGCTGAACCTTGCCGAACAGCATAACCTCGGTCTTGGCAGAGTTCAGTTTTAAGCAGTTGGAGGCCATCCAACTGCTAATGGCTCGCATACCGTCCTTAAAGTTGGCCGCTATCGTGGATCCGTTTTTGTGAATAGATAGTACCAGCTGGGTATCATCGGCGTATGTGGTCAGGTTGATGTTGTACGTTTTTATTACCCTCGCCAAGTCCGACACATAAATGTTAAAAAGGGTTGGACTTAGCGAGGAGCCCTGAGGGACACCGCAAGGGAGTTTGAATGTTGGTGAGGTGAATGGACCCATCTTCACTGCCTGTTTGCGGTCGGCCAGGAAGGAAGCTATGAGGTTCTTGCCCTTGTGTTTGATGCCAAAGGCCTCGACACGGCCGATCAGAGTAGAGTGATCGACCGTGTCGAAAGCTGCTGATAGGTCTAACAGAATCAAAATGGCCTGACCATCGTTGTCCATTGTAGTTCTGATTTCATCAGCGGCCTTGATCAGAGCCGTTTCTGTCCCATGACCTTGTCGGAAACCGAACTGGGTGTCATCTAACAGGTCATTGGCTTGAATGTAGTCAGATAGTTGTTCATTCATGACAGAATCAAGGATCTTAGCTGGAAAAGGCAATGAAGCGATAGGACGGTAGCTGGAGGATTCAGATGGATTAAGTGAGGGCTTTTTGAGTAACGGTTTTATTATAGTATTTTTCCAGATGTTTGGGTATATACCCGATGAGAACATGGTGTTACAAATGTGAGTCAATGGTGAAACAATGGTGTCTGGAATGGAATGAAGTACAGAGAGATGACAAGGATCCAGAGGGGAGCCTGATTTGGTTGACATAATAAGTTTGTGAATACGGTGTGAGTGTACCTGGGTGAATTCCATGAAAGTAGCTGAATTCAGCTCTGGTTGAATGTTCGTAGAGTTCGGATTGGGAATGAAGTCCTTAAATATAGAGGTGACCTTGTCTGAGAAATAGTCAGCTAAATTATTACATAGGCTTTGTGAAGTTTCGGTAGGAGGGTGAGCTGGTTCTGGGAGGTGGTTCACTACATCAAAAAGCTTTTTCGTGCTAAATTTCGCCTGGTCTATTTGGGTGGTGTAGTAGATGTTTTTTTCCCTGGTTATTTTCTGCTTATAAACAAGGAGTGCAGCTTTGTAGGTTGTTTTATCTGATGTGTTGTAGTGTTTGCGCCAGTTACGCTCTAGGTTGCAGCAATATTGACGTTGTAGCCTAAGTTGTTCTGTGAACCATGGAGCCGAAGGAATTTTTCTGTTACGTTTGGAGGTTCTGGGCGGAGCTAGAGTTTGAAACGTCCTTTCCAGAATGGAGGTGTAAGTGGCGGCCGCAATATTTGGGTCTGTTTCCCCATCTGTGTGTACGAAAGCATCGGTGAGAATCAGATCAAGATGGTTGTAATCTAAGTTTCGCCAATCTCTGGTGGTTAAAAGAGAATCATGTGAAGCATTTTTACCTGACTTTGATTTGATTTTGATATTGAAAAATATAGCGGAATGGTCAGACCAAATAAGAGGTAGTACTTTGTTCACGGTAATGAAAGGGTTATTAGAGAAAATACCGTCAAGCGTGTGCCCTGCCTCATGTGTGGGAGTCATTATCAGTTGTTCTAGTTCTACAGCAGATAGGTCCGCGATGAGCTGGTCCGTGTCTTTGTCCGTCTGAGATTCTAAATGAAAGTTAAAATCACCCAATATAGTGAAGTATTTATGTTCGGCAGCTAGTTCACTTATTTGATGAAGTTGGGACAAAAATGCGTTACGAGAACCTGGGGGACGGTAGAGGAGTGTGCCTGTGAATGATTGCTTGGTATTGAGCAAAACGGTAAATACCAGGGCCTCACATGTCGTGTGTTTAAGGTCAGTAGCTTTTACTCGTAGAGTATTACGATAAATTATGGCGATGCCGCCGCCTTTATTTGATGCCTTGCGGTCTTGCCTGTAGACACAGTAGCCCTCTGGCATGGCGGAACTAATCACCATACAGAAGGACACTACAAGGAAGTCTCCAACCACATGGACCTCTCCAGTGCGCATTGGACCACCTAACATTTATTCGGCATCCATCTGGCCAGCAAGCCTACTCGGCCAGCCTAGGAACCTCTCCATCAAGTCGACGCAAAAGCTCACAGCCCATAGGAGATCGTAGGGGATCTACCACTATGAGGTCAGGATGGAATAGGGACCAATCCCTCCCCGCCCCGCAGGGACCCAAAGGCAAAAGGAAGACCAGGGCAACAGAACTTGACCAGGTGATCTGTCCGGAAGACCTAGTGGACGTAACTCCCCCAGGTTCAGTGTCACAGAGCCCCCGGTAAAGACACCGGGGAGACCTGACAGTAGGTGCTCCCATGAGGGGAAGCCCACTACACACCTCTTTCAGCCAAGAATGTATTATAAATTTCACTTCCTTAAGAATGCAGGTTTTTCCATATTCTCCTCAAGTGGTAAAATCGAGGGCCTGCGGAGCACCTTCTCCCTACTCAATTAAATGTTCAACCTGCTGGCCCACAATCCAGTGACCTACCACCTTCTGAGCAACTCACAACTGCTTCATAACCAATGAAGAAGGAGGCTGACCCAGCTGCAACTAGCAATGCTGGTCAACATATGAAGGAAATAATAGAAAAGTACAATTCCCCAACTCAAGCATCTCCCAGTCCTCCCAGTCCCCCCTCTGGGCAATCAGTCTATGGACTGGGTACATCAGTCCATTTATCTATTCAAGCAAGCACTAATCATGACTGGGAGACAGCTCAACTACCCACAAGCCATCAGTTGGGACTTAAAGGACACAGCCCTGAAGAACGTGCCAAAGCTCATTCCATTGCTCACAAAGAAGCTAGAAAGGAGAAGGGAAAAACATGGTACTCCTGACGAACAATAGGCAAATTTGCCATTTTTATCTTATTTCCAAAAGCATACCCTAGATAGGTAGCCACAGCTGCAAACAAACCTAGCTGCAATGGAGCACTCTGAAGCAATGATGAAGGGGAGTGATGTAGCCCTAGAAGTCCTGGGGAGTGAACACAAAGCACTTTCATACCTAGGATCTCAGGAGTGGGCCGATCTGGTTGCTTCCTACATTTCGGACTCCCCAAAAAACTCAGCTCCACACCTGTACAGCAAATGTGCAGAACACGGCCAGGCTGCAATGCTGGGAACAGCACATCCCTACCCAACCACAGGACCACAACCGACATCATGGTCTCACCGAACCGACCAACCAACACTTGAGACACCTTATTAAACACCATGCAAATAACAGCTGATGCCAATATCAGTCGGATAAAATGGACCTGCAACTGACACTACTTTACACCTTAGCTCTCTTTGTAGGAGTCATTGATGAAAAACTTGGGAACTTAAATTCACTTATCAGCCAAGCCCAACAGGAGGCCAAACTGTCATGTAGTTGTGGACCCATTGTCCACAAACTATCCTCACTACCCTCAATCTTGTCCACCCTGCTTGAGGGCTTACACAAAGAATCAAAGGACAATAAAAATACTACCACACTGGAAAAAGAAACATTGAAGAAACCAACTGCAACGCAAGCTGTGGCAAAAAGCTTAATCCTTTCAACAATCGGGAGTCATGGCGGGGACAACCACGATACCGCATTAGCACAAACAAAAAGCAAAACATTCACAGTTCAAAATGCCAAACAAAGACACCAACTTCGAAGGAAAGGCCGGGAAAAAACAGACAACCTTAGTCATACAGCAGTATTCCCCCTCTTTGATATTATACAACAGGTACAGGAGACAATACAGCTTGAAACAGCCAATCAGTCAACTGCCATCCCTGGTGCCACAACTTCGCTAGCTGACCAACCACAATTAGTACCCAGCAGGGCAGCCACGGAGATTCCGGTTGGCTTAACTTATATACCAGTTATCAAAAATACAAACTTGACACAGCCTCATTGGCTTAGTCGTCACTGCCCTGATCCAACCACAGCAGATGTAAGGGATTTACCTGTGATACAGGAATGCAAACAAGTGAGAACTCAAAATAAACAGTTGGTGGGACACAGGGCTCACACAGAGGACAAGGCAAGATCTAACACAGTCCCACCACAAGCATAGACAATCCACTCTATTACAAATGCAATGTTAGCCTAGCCCTTAGTACCTAACCCCTTGCACTCACTAACACCAAGGGAATCTAAAGGGGAAAATGCCGGGGCAAATCCAGTCTCAGCAATGGCACAGGGATTGCCAATCAGCACAATTATAAAGACAGCATCCAATTCGGTCCCTTGCCTCATGCAACATCAAAAAAGAACCAAAGACTACAGAACTGGGTACAGAAGGCTCTCCTGGTTACTGCGCCTTGATAGTTTAGGGCGCCAAAGTCATCACATGAATATTCAGCAGCATCTTTGGCCCTCAGGTTGGACAGATACAGGGGAGCAGCCCCCAGAACAAACCCTGCCTGGCAGCCAACACAATCGAGCACTTTACTCTTCAGTCCAGAGTTTAAATCGAAAGGGAACTGTGACACTCTGAGTAGAGGGAATATTCTGCAATTATTTGCTACCATACCAACCTTGAGAGGCATCAACACAACTGATCTCTTTTCTATAAAATGTATAAGGGCTGATGTGGCACAGTGCAGGCATTCTACCAAGGTCACCTGGAAATCAATCCAAATAGCAAAATAGTATTGAACTTATGCGAAATCTTTAAAGCATGGGGCATACGTATTTCACCATCCTACAAGATCAGATACCCTCTCCCACTACTTCCAATTGTGCAGGTGGAAAACGATGAACAGCAGAGAAAATACATCCTCTGTGCTTAAGGGAGCACTAGGTCGGTTGCCCAAAGGAAGCAGGCATACAGCATTCGAACTGGCCAAAAACAGCGCCTTTCTATGCATCTGGAGACCCAGCAGATCCTTAGAGCTTTCAAAATATACTGGTCTACACAATGACAAACCACTGAATACAAAAGGCGGCCGCAACAGGTCAAAACAACTCTGAGATTATGCTCATGGAAGATCAATGGACTAAACAGCAAGGTAGCCGATCACGAGTTTATAACATACCTCGAAATCCTTTGATATTGTCCTTTGCAGGAAACGTGGACGACAGACCTATACCACACTCAAGCTCTCAGGAAATTTCAATATGGACATCTCTCAGGCGGTTTATCAACCTGCATATCAATAACAAAAATTGCCACCACAAGGGAAATCCTACCTCTCTTACCATCAGTAAACACTATCAAGCTACTTCTAAAATTTAAAGGTCTCAAGGAGGAGGTGCTAATTTCCAACACATATATAAATCCAAAACAGAGAAATCAGGAATCAAGGCACCTAGTAGACCATCTCCTGTCAATCATAAGCTTGCAGAACACCTCCAATCTCATCCTCTCCGGGGACTTAAGCCACAAATCTTAAGCTCATCAGAAAATGATGCACAAGCTCAATCGCTCTACTGGAACATACCAACCCAAACTAGAAGAGAAACTGCCAGAGCAACCAAGACGGCCAGGAATCATTGAAAGATTTGGAGCACATTAATCTAAGGGCACTGAATCGAAGACCAGCTGCCTCATATTACTCAGAAACTGCAAATTCCACTTTAGACTATACCCTAGTCTCCCTCCCACTCTCCTGACCGATTACAATTTCGGAGCCGCGAGTGAATCGGATCTGCAGGAGCGGCAGGAGGCGGAGGCGGTCTAATTGGGAACACCTGGAAGCGGGCTCCGAGCGCGGTGCTCAGGGATCGGAGGACGACCGTGAGCTGGCTGCTTTGTCCTGTGTTGGGGAAAAACGGGAAGGTTTTGCCTGTAGAGAGTCAGTCTTTACTGCTCCGCGGAAGTTCCTTTTTGTTACTTTGTTACCTTGTTACCAGCGCAGTTTCGGATAAGGAAGCCTGAGGAGCCTGGTTGGTGAGTGCTTGGAGCACGGGGAAATTATTTAACTATAGGGGCTCCTTCTCGCCAACTTTCACTCCTGACGCTGAGAGGAGTGCGGTTTTCGAGGGACAGAGGGGGTTGCCTGCTGCTCTGGACCTGACTCCACAGGCGCTTACACGCGGGGACAGGACCGCACTCCCCAGGGTGCACCTGTGACTGCATACCTGTTCTGGCTCAGGGGGGGGGCGTGTACATAAGCCATTCCCCGCAGGCCAGGACAAAGCCCGGTACAAAGGGTGGGCCTGTTTGTGCCTGTTCGTGGACTGGAGTGGAGTGTCTGGACTGGGCCCAGGGTTGGATTGGGATTAAAAATCTGCCCGGACAACGCATACAAAATCAGCCCAAATTGCATATTGCGTATTGCCTTCCCTGGGGTGCTAGCAGTTTGCTTGTGTGCCTTGGGCGGACATTGGGCGGACATTGATGCGGAGCATACCGGGACTGCGAGGACCAGCAGCCCGGATACTGACACAGCTGCGGCCTCTTCCCGGTTGGACACGCCCCCCTGTCTTTACCTACTTAACTGGTGTTAGCTACCGCATCGCGGGACGCGCGTGGGCACGCGCCAGGCGGGCTCGTTCCTGACCGATCCAGACCGGACCGGACCGGGCAACCCCCTTGGATTTACTTTTTACTTTTTACTTGACTTTTTGCACACTATATTACGTGTTCATATTATATATAAGCATTGTTGTAGTGTGTTTAATATAAACATAGACAGGGTAGCAAAAGATGGCCACCAGAGAAAGCAGAACTAGGGCTGCTAAAGGGGGGAAACAGCTTACAGGCACCCTTGATGATTTTATCACTAGGTCCAATTCTGTAATAGATATGGGTATACATCTAATGGAACAGAGAGTATCCTTGGATTTAGCAGCAGCAAGAAGATTGTCACAGGATCCTGTAATGTCAAAAAAGTTGTCGCTGGGTCATATAGCATCGGCTAGAACTCCCGAACGCGTGACTAACTCTGCTCTCCTTACCACGCTTGTTGATATACATCATACCCCAGCTTCAGACTCCAGAATACCAACTACCTCAGAAACATCCATGCTATCTGTTGTAGATAATACAAGTTCTGTAGGGCTAGCTGTGGCGGATGAAACTTTGGGTGCAAACAATGAAATAGACGCCCGGGGAGATGAGACTAGCTCGAGGCAGTTACAAGGGAGGAAGGAGGGCGCGATACCAAAAAGAAAACGCCCTAATGCCTCAGCTTTTGCTAGGAAAAAATCCAAAATTGTAAAAGAATTGGCGACAAGAAATGTGGTAAATGTGGTAAATAATGAAGGAAATGGGATTGGTTCGGTTCCTGACAATTCAGTAATAAGGCGCAAAGATGTTGAAATTGTTGTAAATTTAGATGTGCCTGAGGGTTCGCAAGACATAGCAAACTTTGGAATCTTGGGAGGTGCTGAAACTAGTAATGTGGATGGTGGGACTGAAATCCTATTGAAGAACATAGGAGAGATTTTAAGGAAACTTTTAACCCCTCTTGAAACAAGACTGACGTCTATAGAAAATCAGTTACTTGAGGTGGAAAATAGTATAATAACATTAACAAGTCTTGGCATAGTGGGACCAACACCGAAGTGTACACCAGATGGTGCTCAGAGTTCACTGTCTTTACCAACACCACATGTGACTAAATCTAAGCCTCCGGCAAAGGATAAGACTGTTAATAATCCAAAAGCAATTACCCTGAACCATGTAGCCACCAATCAAACAGACCAGGGAATCCTAGGACAGGGTACTAATACCACTAAACCAGATCAACAGAACCTAAAGTGGAGTCAAAAAGGGGGCAAAGTGAAGGGAGGATACACCAACTTGCCACCTGATGCTAGTCCTTTTGTTGTAGTGTTGACAGGGGTTCCTGAAATAAATAATCACCATGAGGAAACCTTCTGGTCACTAAAAAACAAAGTTTCACACTGGTTGAATCTCAAGAGACCATTACCCTATCATGAAAAGAGTAAAATCTTAATGGTCCGTAGGACACCATGGAGAGGCTCCACAAACAAATCCATTGCTGGTGACTGTATTATCGTAACATTCGAAGATCCACATACTGTGAATCACATCTGTGCGTGGAATTCTTTGGGTGGAACCTTTGGAATTGCCACTAGGCCACTCTCCTTCTTCTATCCGCCACATAGGTGTACTGATGGGGAAGGGAGATGGACTACTGTTGACTATCAAGGCCATGGAGGGACAACTGGTGAGAGACAGGGCAATCGAAGACGATGGATGGGTGCCCCAACACAAAATAGATTCAGCTGTCTGGAAGCAGAGGACTGACTGAGGCCTGTGAAGAGTTGCGTAACCAGCATTAATGGCTCGTCTCGCACTAGTAGCCCTATCTCTGTGTATGATCCCAGGGACTGTCTGACAGATGAGGCCAATGTGGTTAATGCTGAAGGAAATGAGCAGGGTGGGAAAAAGGACCCCTATAATACTGGAAAAAACGGGACACTCACTATACCACATGATCTACAGAATTCACAGATAATGCACAAAACGGGAGTGACCCTCCCAAATCCAAGGCGATCAAACTTAGAACTAGTATCATCAAATATTAGCAGCGAGGTAACTGTGAGACTAATATCCTGGAATATAGCTGGAGTAACCAAAAATCTGAGGGACCCCGATTGGGCAGAGTTTATTGACTCTAGTGATTTTTGCCTATTACAGGAAACGTGGGCAGTAGACATACCACATAGGGTGGGCTTTAAAACGTATGGGGCTGGAGCAGTCCCTTCTACAAGGGGAAGACCATCAGGTGGCTTAATTACTTGGGTTAAAGTAACACTAAAGATCCGAGTTGAAGTCATAGACACTGGTTCTTTAGATTTATTAGCTTTAAAAATTACAAATGATGTAGGGAAACCATTTTATTTAATTAATGTTTACAATAGACCTGCCTCTACATCTAAGGAATCGCTAGTCATAACAAAGTTGGATTACTTTTTAGGTAGATCAGTTGGCAAAGAAGCGATATTATAGCCGGTGACTTAAATTGCAATTTTGAACCGGTTAAAGGGCTTAGTGAGATATTTAAAGAGGAGGACCAAGTAAATAATATTCCTCCGTTGGATAACATAGAGTCTGTAAACTGTACAACTTTGGCAGTACAATTAGTAAAGTTGACCGCGGAACGTGGGCTTAGGGCCTGTAATGGTCGCCTCCTGTCGGATATCTCGAAAAATCCGACCTTCTCTAGAAACAACTGTAAAAGTAATCTAGACTTTATAATTGTCTCGTTGTCCATCTGGCACCACATGGTTGACCTTGAGGTGAAAGATAGATCAGAGAGTGACCACTACCCCTTGGACTTACTGATAAAAGAATGTCTGGTTGCAGAGGATGGGACCATAAAACCGTTAAATACTTATAGTTCTGCAAGCAATGAGGGCCTGGTTAGCAATAATAGGCACACACTAAAATGGTCTCATATATTAGAACATGGTGACATCCTTGCAGCAATATATTCACAGCTTGCTGGGTATTTTGATACCTTCGCGGATTCCCCACCCAAGAGCAGCACCCCTGAACAATTTATTGCTCTACATAACAAGTTTTTTAAGGCATTAAAAGTACTAGTGACAAAAATGCCAAAAAAGAGCCACCAGAATTTGAGCAATATGTCCCATAGTAAACCTTGGTATGACAGGTCTTGCAGGGTATCTAAGCGGAAACTTCTGTTGGCAATTAAAACTAAAACACCAGCAGAGGTCAGAATTGCAAGGCAAGATTATAAGAGAGTGCAGGCAGTATCAAAGAAGCTGTGGGAGGAGGGCAGCTGGGCTGAAATGTTGGAAGCTGCAAAAGCAAAGGACACAGTAGGGTTCTGGCGGTTAGTTGCGAATGGGAACCATGTGGGGAAGGTTGTAAAAGATGTCCATCTTGATGAAATGACGTGGGTCAATCATTTTACAACCTTATATAAAAAACACAATGGGAACCCCAGCGAGATTAGCGCAGAAACGCCATGGCATACAGCCCTCACTGATCCTCTGGAGTTTACAATTGAGGAAACAGAGTCGGCAATAAACTCTGTGAAAAGTGGTAAGGCGCCGGGGCTAGATAAAGTACCTGGGGACCTTTATAAACACAATACAAAGATATGGGCACCCTACATAAACCATTTATGCAATATGTTGTCTCACAGTAAGGACTTCCCTAACAGCTAGCGGGGAGCCGAGATTGTCCTAATTTTCAAAAAAGGCGATAGGTCAGATCCCTCGAACTATCGACCTATCAGCCTTATGGACATTCTTCAAAAAATGTATTCAAGACGCATTTTAAATCGTGTAAATGAATGGCAAGAAGACAAAATGGTCATTACTAAGTTCCAGGCTGGGTTTAGGAGAAAAGTGAGCACCATTGACCAAGTCTTTAGGCTCTGCCGCCTATACTGGAAATATGTCCATATTAAAAAGGGCCGTTTCTATGTTGCCTTTGTAGACCTTAAAGTGGCATTCGACCTAGTACCTTAAGAACTACTTTGGAGGTCCCTCCATGAAGCTGGATTACCTGACTGTCTATTAGTCCAGATAGTCGAGCTGCATGCTAAGAACTTTGCCAAAGTGAGGTGGTGTCCGAATGGCGAACTCACAAAGAATATACCAATTGAACGTGGTGTTCGCCAAGGATGCGTTCTGGCACCGACATTATTTTCGCTTTTTGTGAATGACATCCCCGAGCATTTAGATGGCTGCCTGAATGATTCACCAAAACTAAATGGAGAAAGGGTGCCTGCGTTACTTTTTGCGGATGACACCATTCTAATTTCGCAAACCATGAAAGGTCTCCAGGCACTACTTGACTCATTTAGTGAATATTGTAGCAAGAAAGGGTTAGAAATTAACACCAAAAAAAACAAAATGTATGACCCTAAATCCTGCCAAATCTGATAAAGGATCCCTGTTTTTAAATAGCCAAAAGTTGGAATTAGTTGACTCCTTTTCTTATCTAGGGGTTTCGCTCGACTCCAAGTTCACATGGAACCCACAGATTGAAAAAAGTAAGGTAATATTCGCACAGAACTCAAAACCCATCATTACAAAACATAATTCAAGTACCAGTAAATCGGTGTCACCAGCAATAGAGCTTTTTAAATATAAAGTACAACCAGCAGCTCTTTATGGTGCCGAAATTTGGGGGCCGATGTCAAAAGATGCTTTTGATACTATGGACAATAAATTTGTGCGTAGCCATGTAAGGGTCCCAAAAGGCACGCCCCTGGGACCTCTTCAGTTAGACTTGGACTTCAAGAGGATGGATCATTACACCATTGTCCGCCCGCTGTTGTTCTGGGTCAGACTATGGAAGACTCCAGAGCTGCTTGATTATAGGAATGGGTTAAAAGAGTTACTATGCTTAGATGTATCCAACTCCAATGTCTGGCTAAAACATATCAGAATATGGTTCAATTAAATAGGTCTTCATCATTTCTGGGAAAGCCCTGATAGGTTGCCGCCAAGTTCAAAAAATGTGGTAAAAAAGTCTTTTTGGGGTTTTATAAATAACCAACTATACAATGGCAATAGTGGTGGATCACTTGTTAGCAACTTTTTAACTTTCAAGGATGTTCCACTATTTGAGAGTTTCCTTGATGAAATTGAGCCCCCACTTGCTAAAACCCTTTTTATGAAATTTAGATACGGTAACCTCATGACTAATTCAACCCTTGCCCGTTGGTCTAGGAAAAATGTTAATGACATTCCAGCCATAGGAGATCTATGTACCTTGTGCGAGGGCAATCACAAGGAGGATGATATGCATATCCTTTTCTTCTGCCCGGCATACATGCCGGCCAGAAAAAAATGAATTAAACCCTTGTGTAATCTATATGGAATTAGGTCATGTAAGATGGCACTTAGAATAATTAAATCTGATACATCACAGACTATTGTATTCATTGCCAGCAGATATCTCTATTCCATTTACTTTGTTCGTAGGAAAAAGGGCTTGAAGTTGCAATGCTATGGGGTGCCTTTATTTATGTATTTTAATAACAGGCTGAGCTGATGAACTAGACAGCAATGTCGTAATTTTTATATGTGGAAACTCTTTATGACTTTTAAATTACCAATTTTATAAATGATATACTATTATTGTATTTTTATTGTATGTAAATTGAATTGGGTTATTTTATTATGAAATGTTGTTGTTCAAATCTTTTATGGCAACAGAACGCCGAAATAAAGAAATATTGAAATTGAAATTGAACTCTGAGATTATGCTCATGGAACATCAATGGACTAAACAGCAAGGTAGCCGATAACGAGTTTATATTATAACATACCTCGAAATCCTTTGATATTGTCCTTTGCAGGAAACGTGGACAACAGACCTATTCCAACTACAAGGGTTCATCTGCTTCCACACTCAAGCTCTCAGGAAATTTCAATATGGGCATCTCTCAGGCGGTTTATCAACCTGCATATCAATAACAAACATTGCCACCACAAGGGAAATCCTACCTCTCTTACCATCAGTAAACACTATCAAGCTACTTCTAAAATGTAAAGGTCTCAAGGAGGAGGTGCTAATTTCCAACACATATATAAATCCAAAACAGAAAAATCAGGAATCAAGGCACCTAGTAGACCATCTCCTGTCAATCATAAGCTTGCAGAACACCTCCAATCTCATCCTCTCTGGGGACTTAAGCCACAAATCTTAAGCTCATCAGAAAATGATGTACAAGCTCAATCGCTCTACTGGAACATACCAACCCAAACTAGAAGCAAAACTGCCAGAGCAACCAAGACGGGCAGGAATCATTGAAAGATTTGGAGCACATTAATCTAAGGGCACTGAATCGAAGACCAGCTGCCTCATATTACTCAGAAACTGCAAATTCCACTTTAGACTATACCCTAGTCTCCCTCCCGCTCTTCCATCATGTAATAGGATCCCACCTAGGTGATCAAGGGGATAGTGGCCATTGACCCCAGGATGTTTCACTACAAATAATTCCACATCACTTTATACTCAACCCAGTTGGCAGGCAAGCATGCCATCCAAATTTAAAATGAATCAAGTTGTCACTGATAAAATCTAGGACGGTTCTCCATGGTGCAAAGATAATGCTACAGCATCCAATCGATCGCAGTGACAATCCAATCAGTAAATGGGAAACGTTCATTACCAATCTTTAAACTTCCTTTTTATCTACTGCCTGATACATGTCATCTAACGATCCTAGGGCCGGGCCTCTACCGCTCAGCAGATCGATTTGAAACTGTTAAAAAAATACATAAACAAATTACATAGATCTCTAAAGCAACACCCTGGAGATCAGAAAATAAACCTATTATTATGACATCAGAAAGGCATAATCAAAAAACTTAAATGGGAGATCAACCTGTCCAATGAAAATGCGTTATGAGCAAAGCTTCACCATGATTCCAAAGAAATCAATAGCTCATGCTTTTGGGCCACCATCAACAAAGCTCTGCAGAGTAGACTTGGATAACCTTTTTGGAATCCCACTTCAATCAGCAAATGTCTGGATCAAGATCTAACTTGGACTTCTAACCAACACGCCCCACTCAAATCGAATGGAACCCGGAGGAAGTGTATGATCAAATCTGCATAACAACTATCAAGATTTGGATCTTCGAGAGGACGGAGAGAAGGGGCTCCGGGGCCAAACGATATTCCACCAGCCCTTTTTAAACAAGATCCAGAGTTCTGGTCAGGCATCCAGTCATCCCTCTTCAAAAGCGTCAGACAGCTTGGGAATCTACAAGCCTCCTGGAAGGCCCTATAACCTCCTTGATCTACACGTCCGGTGACAAAATCACACCGCAAAACTATTGGTTGAATGCACTACTAGACATTGAGGCAAAATACTTCACCAGTACTTTACTGATAGACCTCCAGGACTGGGCTAACTAGAAGAAAATAATCCCTCAAAATCAAAAGCAGGTACCTCAAATAACAAACTAATGATTTCACTGCTCATCGACAAGGTAAAATCAACAAAACAGGAGATCCATTTCTGTTTCATTGATTTCAAGGCAGCCTTTGACAATGTCAAACGAGGAAGACTGTTGAAGAAACTGGCGAATTGGGGCATCCTGTCAGCACTCTTGAACCTTCTAATAAACCTACACACTGACACATGGGTACAGGTCAAACTAGGCAACTGCACACGTCTCTGTAGGTGCATGCCAACTACATGGTTGTGTACTATTGGGAAACATCCTAAACAACGAAGTAAAACAACGGCTTACCTTAACAACGAAGTCTTAACAACGAAGATTCACATTCCACGAAGTCTTGAACCATGAAGTCCTAAACCACAACCTTTCAATGAAGTCTTTTACAACAAAGAATCATACTTCCGGGAAGTATGTGAAGTCTGTCACTTCTCTCCGCTCACCTACCCCTCAACTACACTTTTTTGGGGCAGAGTTGGAGTGTTACGTCACTCATCTCCGCAGGAAGCTACCCACGCACGACTTTAAGTCAAAATAAAGTAACCTCTGTATTTTAAAGATCCTGACAGAAACGACAACAAAGGCAAGTAACCTTGATTGCTCCCTGAAGTGAGAGAAAAACACTGTGAAGGGACAGAAATGTTTACTTAAAACGGGCTCCAGTATTCACTTTTAAACCTCAAAAAGAATTGAACTACAAGCATCAGGCAGATGTGATTAAAAGGGTCAGCATGAGGAAACCCTTCTTGAAGAATTTTGGGCTGTCACCTATGAAGTTTTCAGAATAAAGGGCAGAAGCTGTGACCCCTGGCTCCGAGGTTTAATCAGCAGCCAGCTCAGCTTTAACACGTAGTCAACAAGGATGAAATAAGGAGAGGTATCACAAATCCAATGTAAAGGGCTGCAGCTGTAAATAATTTGGAGTTTGTGATGTATTAAAAAAAATTACTATATATAAAAAAATACAAAGAATAAATTATCAAAGAAATAGGTAATGAGCAATTAAAAAATATTTCGTGGATATTGTGATTACAATACTGCCATTTATTGGCCAGTCACAACGTGATTCTGTCAAGAAGTGTAAGAAGTGTACCTGAATTCCTGTGATTCCGTAGGAGCAGACGGCTTGAAGGTAGAGGCGAAGCTTCAGAAGATATTTTCCCAACTCCCATACACCCCTGGACCCAGAGGACTCTAAATCCAGGAATGAGGGGGAAAGGGGAAGTGGAAGAAAAAACAAGAGAGACTGCCACACGAGTGTCTTCGTTCTCGACTATTCTGGAGAGTGACACCTAGAATATTTAGCAGAGGATTAATACAGTTCCCATGCACTAGAATGATACCTTATCACACAATATCCCAATTCCTTACCATACCTTTCTCTGTGTGGAATTTAGCCTCTCTCTTAATGACTGTATATTATATCCAAAATGTAATATTCAGTTTAGTCTTTGGCTGGCACTGCTCAGAAGAAATATGCAAGGATGAGAATTTCATAAAGGTGGTATATAGCTGTATTTAACATATGCATATATTGAAAATACCCCAATATACAAGCTGCTGACAGTCTCTATGTGTCCTTGCTGGTATCAAAGCGAACTCTGAAAATAACTCAACAGTCTGCTGGAGGTTTTGCTGGAAATTCGAAATACTCAGTACAGTTCAAGTCTTTGCCCAAAAATGTGCTTAGCCGAGTTTGCAGATAGCTGAAAGAAGTAGTCCTACCCGCATCAGAATGCAGCTAAACGGGTACGGATAGCGCCTACTGGAAACGCTGACAGAAACTAGGACTCCGCTCTCAATGCGCCACACGCATATCGTTGACCCCAGGACTTCATTGAACTCACTCTGGAATTTGCGCTGACAAGAGCTCTCGAGAACCAACGGAATCAGAGCTGACTCCTGAAGGGAACTCGGGAAATATCCAAAACTCGGGTACCTCAAGAAACGTTTAAACTACGCGCTCACAGGAGCACGTCGTATCACATGGAAGTCTTCAGTTGAAGTGCGCCGCGTATAAAACGCGAGCGCACGAAATGGCGGCTGAAAAGATTCAACTAGAGCGCTAACCTTTTCTCTAGCGGCACAAGCAGGAAGTGAATTAAGGCATCAAACTAGAATGGCTCTGAGCCACTCTCTGTCGCCAACTCCATAAGGAGAGTGTGGAACTTGGTATCTTGCGCCATTTGTAAGACCGTTTTAGAGTGAGTAGCTTGCCTGAATTGGACCGGGACCTGACAGATTCTTTTCGTGGTTTAGAAAGTCGTTGAAAAAAAAAAGTAGTGGTTTAGAATAGCTCGTTGAAAAGCTTTCGTGGTTCAGGAAGTCGTGGTTTAGACAGTAGTTGTTTAGACATATAAGCGTACTAGTACCAACCCTGTTTAACCTGTACATGGCAGAAATTACATAAATATTAAGCACCTGCAATGCCCATGCCCCTTGACTCGCCAGCAAAGCCATCTGCAGCATTTTATATGCTGGTGATGTGGTCCTGGCAAGCCATACATGGGGATGCAAGGTCTCCTCGACAAAAGAGTATGCAGCAGAAAACCATCTAGAAGTGAACCTTGGAAAAATAAAAACCCTGACAATTAAAAAGGGCAAACGACAGCCCCACACTTGGTACCTGCAAAAAACGCTAATCACGAAAACCCCTGCTTAAAAATATCCAGGGGTAATTATCGATGACGGTGGTCAATTTGCCGGTCAACTCGAGACAATCAGAAGGAAGGGGACGGCAATAGCAACAAAATTAAGGCAGCTAAAACAAAACTAACAGGCCCTATCTTTAATCCCCTCCTTTGGGTTGCACATGTCAAAATCTTACCTACCATCGCGTAAGGCAGCGAAGCCCTGAGGGGTAGGGACTCAAAAACCTTGCATACCACAATGGACAGGGACTATAGAGACTTGTTTAATATTCCAATTTACGCCTCACCATCCTAGACCTGGTTAGCGTTCGGCCTAATCAAACAACTCTTGGCAAGGCAAGGCTCATGTAACTTACTAAACCAAATGGGATAATGGACGGAGTGGTGAACATTGTACGCACTAACCCCAAGTCAACTTATCTGGGTTTAATACATCATCATTCTTTAGCTCACTCCGCCACACCATTTCAGACATGGCCATGTGCAAATCAGTCTGACCCTATGCCTCTTGGGAACAGTCCAGCCCGAACTGCCAAGCCATATCTTCTCTTGACCGGAAACAAGCATCCTGGGACCAGTTTCTGGCTAATCAGCCGTCATCAGCCAGGCTAGCTTGAATCCAGTGGCAAAGTGAGCAAGGGACCCATGTCTGGGAATACCCTTCCAACTCAGGGTGAACAAAGCAAAACCAAAGGGGATGATGGACGGAGTGTTGAACATTGCAAGCACTCACCCCTAGTCAACTGATCTGGGTTTAATCCATCATCATTCTTTAGCTCACTACGCCACTCCAGTTCAGACATGGCCATATGCCAATCAGTCTGGCCCTGTGCTTCATGGGAACAGTCCAGCCCGAACTGTCTAGCCATGTCTTCCCTGGACCGGAAACAGGCATCCTGAGACCGGTTTCTGGCTAATCAGCCATCATCAGCCAGGCTAGCTTGACTCTAGTGGCAAAGTGAGCTAGGGGCCGACGTTTGGGCATAACCTGCCAACTTAGGGCAAACAGAGCAAAACCAAAGGGGATGATGGACGGAGTGTTGTACATTGCAAGCACTCATCCCCAGTCCACTGGTCTGGGTTTAATCCATCATCATTCTTTAGCTCACTCCGCCACCCCAGTTTAGACATGGCCATATGCAAATCAGTCTGACCCTGTGCCTCATGGGAAAAGTCCAGCCCAAACATTCAAGCCATGTCTTCCCTGGACCGGAAACAAGCATCCTTGGACCGGTTTCTGGCTAAACAGCCGTCATCAGCCAGGCTAGCTTGAATCCAGTGGCAAAGTGAGCAAGGGACCCACGTCTGGGCATACTTTGCCAACTTAGGACGAACAAAGCAAAACCAAAGGGGATGACGGACGCAGTATTAAACTTTGCCAGCACTCACCCCCAGGCAACTGATCTGAGTTTAATCCATCATCATTCTTTATCTCACTCGCCCACCCCAGTTGAGACATGGCCATATGCAATTCAGTCTGACCCTGTGCCACAATGGAACAGTCCAGCCCGAACTGCCAAGCCACGTCTTCCCCGAACCGGAAACAAGCATCCTGGGACTGGTTTCTGGCTAATCAGCTGTCATCAGCCAGGGTAGTTTGAATCCAGTGTCAAAGTGAGCAGGGGACCCACGTCTGGGCATACCCTGCCAAATTAAGGCAAAGAAAGCAAAACCAAAGGGTATGAAGGACGGAATGTTGAACATTGCAAGCACTCACCCCAGTCAACTGATCTGGGTTTAATCCATAATCATTCTTTAGCTCACTCTGCAACCACAGTTCAGACATGGCCATATGCAAATCAGTCTGCCTCTGTGCCTCATGAGAACAGTCCAGCCCGAACTGCCAAGCTATGCCTTCCCTGGACCAGAAACAAGCATCCTGGAACTGGTTTCTGGACAATCAGCCATCATCAGCGAGGCTAGCTTGAATCCAGTGGCAAATTGAGTAAGGGACGCATGTCTGGGCATACCCTGCCAACTTAGGACGAACAAAGCAAAACCAAAGGGGATGATGGACGGAGTGTTGAACATTGCCAGCACTCACACCCAGTCAACTGGTCTGGGTGTAATCCATCATCATTCTTTAGCTCACTCCGCCACCCCAGTTCAGACATGGCCGTATGCAAATCCGTCTGACCCTGTGCCTCATGGGAACAGTCCAGCCCGAACTGTCAAACCATGTCTTCCCTGGACCGGAAACAAGCATCCTGGGGCCGGTTTCTGGCTAATCAGTCGTCATCAGCCAGGCTAGTTTGAAGCCAGTGGCAAAGTGAGCTAGGGGCCCAGGTCTGGGCATACACCGCCAACTTAGGGCGAACACAGCAAAACCAAAGGGGATGATGGACGGAGTTTTGAACATTGCCAACACTCACCCCCAGTCAACTGGTCTGGGTTTAATCCACCATCATTCTTTAGCTCACTCCGCCCCCCCCAGTTCAGACATGGCCATATGCCAATCAGTCTGACCCTTTGCCTCATGGGAACAGTCCATCCTGAACTGCCAAGCCATGTCTTCTCTTGACCGGAAACAAGCATCCTGGGACCAGTTTCTGGCTAATCAGCCGTCATCAGCCAGGCTAGCTTGAATCCAGTGGCAAAGTGAGCAAGGGACCCATGTCTGGGCATACCCTGCCAACTTAGGGCGAACAAAACAAAACCAAAGGGGATGATGGATGGAGTGTGGAACATTAAAAGAACTCACCCCCAGTTAACTGATCTGGGCTTAATCCATCATCATTCATTAGCTCACTCAGCCACCCCAGTTCAGACAAGGCCATAAGCAAATCAGTCTGATCTTGTGCCTCCTGGGAACAGTCCAGCTTGAACTGCCAAGCCATGTCTTCCCTGGACTGGAAACAAGCAACCTGGTACTGGTTTTTGGATAATCAGCCGTCATCAGCCAGGCTAGCTTGAATCTAGTGGCAAAGTGAGCAAGGGAACTACGTCTGGGCAAAACCCTGCCAAATTAGGGCGAACAAAACAAAACCGAAGGGGATGATGGACGGAGTGTTGAACATTGGAAGCACTCACCCCTAGTCAACTGATCTGGGTTTAATCCATCATCATTCTTTAGCTCACTATGCCACCCCAGTTCAGACATGGCCATATGCCAATCAGTCTGACCCTTTGCCTCATGGGAACAGTCCAGCCTGAACTGCCAAGCCATGTCTTCCATGGACCGGCAACAAGCATCCTGGAACCGGTTTCTGGCTATTCAGCCGTCATCAGCCAGGCAAGCTTGAATCTAGTGGCAAAGTGAGCAAGGGAACCACGTCTGGGCAAAACCCTGCCAAATTAGGGCGAACAAAGCAAAACCGAAGGGGATGATGGACGGAGTGGTGAACATTGCAAGCACTAATCCCTAGTCAATTGATCTGGGTTTAATCCATCATCATTCTTTAGCTCACTCTGCCACACCAGTTCAGACATGGCCATATGCAAATCAGTATGACACTGTGCCTCATTGGAATAGTCCAGCCCGAATTGCCAAGCCATGTTTTCCCTGGACTGTCATCTAGATTGAATCCAGTAGAAAAGTGAGCAAGAGACCTACGTATGGGGTTGAGCATACCCTGCCAAATTAGGGTGAACAAAGAAAAAACAAAGGGGATGATGGACGGAGTGCTGAACATTGCAAGCACTCACCCCAGTCAACTGATCTGGGTTTAATCCATCATCATTCTTTAGCTCACTCTGCCACCCCAGTTCAGACATGGCCATATGCAAATCAGTCTGGCCCTGTGCTTCATGGGAACAGTCCAGCCTGAACTGTCTAGCCATGTCTTCCCTAAACCGGAAACAAGCATCCTGGGACCGGTTTCTGGCTAATCAGCTGTCATCAGCCAGGCTAGCTTGACTCCAGTAGCAAAGTGAGCTAGGGGCCGACGTCTGGGCATAACCTGCCAACTTAGGGCAAACAGAGCAAAACCAAAGCGGATGATGGACGGAGTGTTGAACATTGCAAGCACTCACCCCCAGTCCACTGGTCTGGGTTTAATCCATCATCATTCTTTAGCTCACTCCGCCACCCCAGTTCAGACATAGCCATATGCAAATCAGTCTGACCCTGTGCCACAATTGAACAGTCCAGCACGAACTGCCAAGACACATCTTCCCTGGACCTGAAACAAGCATCCTGGGACTGGTTTCTGGCTAATCAGCCGTCATCAGCCAGGCTTGCTTGAATCCAGTGGCAAAGTGAGCAAGGGACCCACGTCTGGGAATACACTGCCATCTTAGGGCAAACAAAGCAAAACAAAAGGGGATGATGGACGTAGTGTTGAAAATTGCAAGCACTCACCCCTAGTCAACTGGTCTGGGTTTAATCCATCATCATTCTTTAGCTCACTCGGCAACCCCATTTCATACATGGCCATATGCAAATCAGTCTACCTCTGTGCCTCATGAGAACAGTATAGCCTGAACTGCCAGGCCATGCCTTCCCTAGAACGGAAACAAGCATCCTGGCAACGGTTTCTGGCTAATCAGCCATCATCAGCCAGGCTAGCTTGAATCCAGTGGCAAAGTGAGCAAGGAACGTATGTCTGGGCATACCCTGCCAACTTAGGGTGAACAAAGCAAAACCAAAGGGTATGATTGACGGAGTATTGAACATTGCCAGCACTCACCCCCAGTCAAGTGGTCTGGGTTTAATCCATCATCATTCTTTAGCTCACTCGGCCACCCCAGTTTAGACATGGCCATATGCAAATAAGTCTGACTCTGTGCCTCATGGGAACAGTCCAGCCCGAACTGACAAGCTATGCCTTCCCTGGACCAGAAACAAGCATCCTGGAACCGGTTGCAGATTGATTGCTATATGCTAATCAATCTGACTTGCTGGCACAAAATTAGGAACTGACCCGCAAATACATTGAACCACCAGCTTTGGCGGGAATTTTGGTACAGCACAACTTTACCGGCCAGACAATATTTAAAGGACTACCTGGTGACCACCAGTTTATCTGACCTTTGGGATACGCAAACCTACCATACAGTCTTCAAGCAAGTAGTCAAAAAGGCAATAAAGAAACTCTCTCTTGTGGATGCCTTTGGCCGAAGAAGCCATGTCTGTATGACATTGAATGGATATAAGTCACTAGGTACACAGACATATTTCAGCCTGGGGTACTCCAGGAACACAAAAGGAAATTTCTTAAAATATAGGTTAGGATTGCTGCCAGCAATCGCACACCTTCCATCATGGCTGAGGGGGCAATTTGCTAACATGTGTCGGCCTTGCAGCAATGGTATTGAGCATATGACACATTTAATCTGCTCCTGCTCCATCTTAAAGGATGAAAGGGTATGCCTACTCCTCAAACTGCAATTTAATCCCGAGGGATTCATCCCCGGAGGCAGGCCGTAATCGCATGCTTCAACTCCAAGGACCCGCAGGTAAACAGGAAACTAGTGAAATTCCTGACACAAGTAGAAGGTAAGCTGGGAAGAGTGGCACACCTTTCTACTGCCTAAATAGTTGCTATTACTATGACAATGAACTGCAACTCCCATAACTAAAAACTTTACACCCAGCCACAGGAAGTTCCTTGGAACAGGTTCCAGCTCTGCAGAGGAAACAATAACAATTTAAGAAATGAGCAAGCCGTTAAAAAATTATGAGACTTTTACAGTTTTTAGAAAACCAACTTCTTAATATAATCCCCTTTTTTCCTTCCCAAAACCTTTCTTCCTCCCCTCCTTTTCCTTAAAAAATATGAAATTTAAATTGTATTTTTTGTAATGGTTTTAATTATTCAAATACAATAAATTAGCAACTACTACTTGATATTTGCAAATTTTGCATATTTTGAAAATGCTACTACACTTATGTTTATGTATACTGCTGGCTGTGCAGCCTGCATAGGATGAAAAATGAGTTTCAAATTTTTTAAGAGAGATAGTATAGGGATTATGTCTTGTTGAGTAGGTTTTATCTTATTGTATTTATATTGTATATATGTTGGCCATGTTATCTGCATTTCACTGACCACACTTCCTGTCATGCAACAAACTATGCTAATTCTTATAATTCTGAACATTTGAAAGCTCTGACTTTTCTCATTGTGGTCTGATGTGTACATACCCAGTTTTCCCTCCAGTCTTTCAGATATACTGCAGGAGCTGTTAAAGGAAAAAGACTTGAGATTATTTTCTGTAGAAATTGACATTGACTGTTCCCTCTGTTTTCCACTTGAGTAAAAATTTCATCCGGAGCATGTTTATTTGCCATTTTAAAGTAATTTACTGCATTTGGGTGACTGTTACTCAGGTACAGTAATGAAGGATTACAGAGATGTAAAACTACTATTTGGTGGAGGTGCTTGTAGTAACTACACAAACAAAGTAGCGGTTTGTGGTGTTTCCCAAATAATGAAGAGTGAGGAACAAGAAGAATAGAATAACGCAGGTAGGTTTATTGCACCTCATCCACTAACAGCCAGCAACAACTGACTAGCATAGAATCTAACAAGAGAGTTCTAACAAAAGCATTCTTAGAAGAATATTGAGTACAGTTCTGTATTCTGGTTCTATGTGTGTATGCATGAGCAAAACAACAACTAATATCACACATATTCCTCCTTAACAATAACAAATGATATAAAAGTAATATATAAAAATCATTGTTGAGAAAACCTAAATAAAACAAGAGAAAGAAATTGCATAAAAAAAACCCAGAAGAAATATATTGTACATGGTCTTTCATATACACAGGAAGTCTGTGCAATATTTGACTTCTTTCTCTAACAAAACTTGGAACACTAGAGGAACCAGTGGAAGAAGACAGAGTGCCAGACAATTTGGAATAAGAGCTAATGTTATCACCATGTGTCTCAGTTAATGGGACATCCCAATTGACCACAACTATGCGGCTCTTATTCCAAACTCTCCCGTCACTGGTCTTGACAGCATTCTTAAAAATTTTAACCACAGGTCTAACATTAGTATATTTAGACCAAGGTCGACAATCAACAGGAGCTTTAATCTTTACAAGATCACCTACCTTTACTTCCTGAAATTGATCACCTTTATTTTTATCAAAGTATAACTTCCTAGTAAGCTGCTTCTCCCGTTCTCTCTTCCTCCAATCTCCTATCTGGTTGTCAACAAAGCCTTTATTTAACTTCATCCACCCAGGACACAATTTAGAATTGGGAATTCTACCTTTAAAGAGTTCAAAGGGAGATCTCCCAGTAGTCGAAGGAAGAGATATGTGGTAAGCTGTAATCCTGTCCGGAAGTGCATCTTTCCAATTCAAACCATTAGCCCTGGCAAGTTGTATGCTTTCCTCGGGAGTTTTATTGACCCTTTCTATAGCTCCATTAGTTTCTGGGTGATAAATAGAACACCTCTTATGAACAATGCCACAGTTAATTAGAAAGCGTTTAAATTCATTCTAACAGAACTGCGGACCATTGTCAGAGAGAATACTGTTGGGAAAAAACTCTCTCTCTTAAAAACCTCTTCTAAAAATGTAATAACAAATTCAGTGGAAATGTGTCTAACACACCCACCTCAAACCACCTGGAGTAAAGATCCACAACAACATTTAAATAAGGAGTGTCACACACACACCATGCAGAGGACCAACAATGTCAATAGAAATTTCATCCCAAGGATGATTGGGCAACTTCCTGCAAACCATGAGTATTTGTTTGTTCTCCAATATTTTATCACTGGCACAACATTCAACACACGCTCGGACCATCCTCTCAATATCTAAGTCCATGCCAGGCCACCAGAATTGTAACCTTAGCAACTCTTTTGTCTTAACTATTCCAAGGTGACTATTGTGAGCAAAATTGAGTTGAGTAATTTGCTCCTAATACCCTGTGGAGGAACCAATTTCGTGCCCCGAGCAAGCATACCATCAACAACTGAAAGTTCTTCACAAACAAGAGCCCAAGGCTTCTCCAAACTTTATTATTCGTCAACATCTCCATCACTTTCTTTATCTCATCATCCTTCTCAATTTCAGACTTCCAATCAACTTCACCAACAGCAGCATCAGTAATTTCACATACATTAATTACATCATCATCTTGGCTCACTTCATCCTCTACGCATTCATTTACATTAACCAATCTGGAAAGAGAATCAGCGGATTTGTTTATGACACAAGGAATATATTCAACGCCAAAATTGAATTCCTGAAGATAGATGATCCATTTCTTAATTCTAGACAAGATGGAATCATGACCCTTTTGTGAAAACACTTCTTTTAGGGGCTTATGGTCCGACAACACACCACCTTTTGTGCCCCAAATCATATTCTTAAATTTACTTAATGCCCAAAATTTGGCTAAAGACTCCTTCTCTATGACAGAATAGTTAGGTTCTGACCCCCTAAGACATCTGGATGCGCAAGCAATCAAACAATCCTTATCACCCTTCTTTTAAAGCAAGACTGCACCCAATTCTTTTTCGCTAGCATCAGTCATGATGTAAGTAGAATCACCTGGAACAAAAGCTTGAAGAGATGGAGCTTTTCTAGCTGGTGGTATGCTCAACTTTGGGAGCGTCAATCCGGGGGTGGCAATTTTAAAACAAAAACGAATTGAGATCGAAATTCTTAGGACAGCTACAGACACACGGGGAAGGTGGGCAATTGCTCAAATCCAATTTGAATGTAAGAAATTTGGGGCATATTACCAAGCAATAGCGATATTATCACTATTGCTTGGTTAGAGACAAAAATTTACAGCTGAGCTGCAGGGATTTTTATCGAAGATAAACCTCGGTATTACAAAGGTTTATCGCAAATGCGATAAAAATCGGCCTCAATGCATGAATATCGCTGAAAAGTCCGTGATATTCATGCATTACCGAGCTAATGCTCTTAGCCATGTTATCCACCTCCCATTGGATAACATGGTTAAGAACTGCTCAGAGCAGGTGTTAGCTTTTGGTAATAGGAGATAGCGATGTTAGCGACTGTTTCCAGTCGCTAACTTCTTGGTACGCCCCTTTGCATGTCATTAGTGATAAATATCACTGACATGCAAAGTGGGGCCCAAGATGGTCGATATCTCCTACTAGCTGTCACTAACTGGTGTTAGAGACAGCTAGGTAATAGGGTGATAATTTTATCTCCGCTTTCTTGGCTTTTAAAGCCAAAAAAGCGGAGATAAACCCCCTTGATAATATGCGCCTGTGTTTTATGTGTGGTATATGGGCCTAACATAGATGAACCTAAACTGTACGAACAACTAAGCATAGAGCTATTAGAATGGGAGGGAGAAGTTCTGGTCATGGGTGATTTTAATTGTGTTATCAACTATAAAATAGATTCTACTGGATAGGGCTCCTTAAATAGGATGCGCAAGGTTAGATCTGCAATATTGGAACTTGGAAGATTACATAATTTGAAGGATGCATGGCGCTCTAAAGACCCTCTTATAGCGGGCCAAACTTATTACTCGGTGCCCCATAGATCCTGCTCCAGAATAGATATGGTCTGGGCAACGGACCAAATCGCAGACTATTGTAATATGGAACTATGTCCAAGGATCACATCCGACCATAATCCGATTTTACTTGAATTTGAAATTAGGGATCAGAGGAGGGAGACAAGAAATTTCACATTTCCAAGATACTTACTCATAGACTCTTGCTTTGTCGCATCACTAAAAGAGCACATTAAAGAATTTATAGAGCTGAATATTAATTCAGCCACTATAAATATAGTATGGGACACTTGCATATGTAGTAACAGGGGATTTGCTCAGCAATATATATTGAGGTCAAATGCCGAGAATCATCTAGCTACTAAAATAACTACCTCTAATATATTGCAAGTAGAACAGCAGCTTGCCGAAGCTACTATACAAGCAAAATCAAACATTGACGAGCTAAGAATAGAGCTGGGTAAATTACAAACATCTATTAAAAAGACCCTTAGAGAGAGATACAGCGCCAAAATTCATAAGTATAAAATGGCTCAATATGAAAGTGGAGATAGAATCGGTAAAGTGTTGGCATACAAGACAGCTGATAAGAAAGCAAAAACTAAGATTAAAACAATTAAAGGTCTAGATCTACGCGAATATGAACAGCCAGATCAGATTTTAGACCAGTTTGTTAGATATTATCAAAATCTGTACACCCCAGACAATATACTCACTGAGGCCATAATATTGCAATATCTTAACGAATATTTATCATCACAAAGAGATATTGGTACAGAAACCTCTCAACAACTTAGCTCAAAAATAACATTAACTGAAATAAATTTAGCAATTTCTGCTCTACCCCTAGGAAAAGCAGTTGGAGAGGACTGTCTACCTCTGGAACTGTATAGAATTTGTGCTCAGGAGCTGTTACCTCTTTTAGAATTGGTCATTAATTCTATATCCAAACCTGGGAAGGCTCTAACATCGATGGAAATAGCTAAAATTATTTTCTTTCTTAAAAAAAACAACCACCGGAGGAATGTGGCTCCTACCGGCCGATATCTTTGCTCAACTCGGATGCAAAAATCTTTTCTAAAATGTTGGCACATCGTCTAGCCCCCATCATGCCGGATTTGGTTAATATGTAGCAACATAGCTTTGTGAAGGGAAGAGACACCACGGCTCATGTAAATACTGCAATTACAGCTTTTGACGTAGCCGCAACTACTCTCACCCCACTCGGAATGGTCATGCTAGATGCGGAAGAGGCATTTGACCGAGTGGGGTGGGAATATCTGTGGGAAGTACTAAAGAAAATGGGCATCCATGGCCAGTATCTTGATTGGGTCTGTTCACTTTACGATAATCCGCTGGCTAAGATCAGCTATGGGGGAAGGGAGTCAGCTAACTTCCAGATAGGAAGGGGAACAAGGCAAGTTTGCCCTCTGTCCCCTCTGCTTTTTGCTCTGTCTTTGGAGCCATTTTTAAATGCACTGTCTGTACAGGCGAATATTATTCCAACTTATCATGGCGGGAAGAGTCTAAAAATAACTGCTTTCGCAGATGATATTGCGGTATACACAACAGACCTAGTTAGAGCTATACCTGAAATAGTTGAAGAAGCTGCACAGTTTGGCAATGTGTCAGGATATAAACTAAATGTAAGCAAGACACAAGTCATCGCTAATTATAATCCAGCTGAACCAATACCTGGCACATGCCAAAGTGAGACATATTTAGGAATTAAGCTAGCAGCTAATATTGATAAAATAATAACTATGAATTATGACTCTTTATTAAAGGAAACCGCTCTAATCTTTAAAAAATGGCACAAGATCCCGCTTAGCTTAGTAGGGCGAATTAATCTTGTAAAAATGAAGATACTGCCTAAAGTATTATACTTATTTAGGGCCATTCTTTTTCAACCCAACAAACTCTTTTTTTTTAAACTGGAAGGCATCTGTAGTAGCTTTCTATGGGGTTACAAGAAGGCTTGTAGGGCCATGAAATTCCTGGAACTACTAATTGAAAAGTCTGATGAAAAATGAGAGCTCACTATTCTATCATCAGTACATGCTGGGACCTGACTGCAACCAATTCTTATTTCGTTTATATGATCCTAACTATTTCAAACGCGTTAAGTTTAAGACGGCTAGATATATTAAAAATATTTGGGACCAAATTATGATTATCGATAAGATTTCCTTTTTTAATGCCGAACTTAGATTATGGGCCAATCCAGGCCTTCCAGACATATTCTCAGACGGGGCAGGAAATATTTGGGCTAGACATGGTATTAGCACTTTGGGTGACTTATATGGCCCAAATGGTTTTCTGGACTTCGATACATTAAAATTTTGACCTACCAGATGATATGTATTTTAAATATATTCAAATAAGAGATTACCTGCTCTGAAAAATGAAAATATCTGAAGTGGCCCAATCAGACATATTAGTATGTCTATACTCTGGAAAAATAAAATCACTTATTAGCCTGGGCTACGGATATTTAATTTGTGGCAAAAATGACGATAACATTAAAATTGCGTCTAAATGGTCTTGTAGACTTGGCATGAATATCAATCCCACACAGATTGTACCCTCACTATCCCATATAAATTTAATAGTTCACTCCTCTAATTTATGGCTAAAACTATACAGAACCATTACGCAGCTATATTACACTCTGCATAGAATATCTAGTTGGACGCAGGGAAATCAAGTAACCGATAGAACAAAATGTCCGAAATGTGATATGGCAGAAGCTGGCATAGAACACATGCTCTTCTCTTGCCCTAGACTACGTACATTCTGGAAGGGGATAACTGATGTCTTAAAAAGCAAACAAATCACTACCCCAGTGCTTTCAGCACATTTGGTGCTTTTTGACATCCAAGATGTTAATTGTCAACACAAAGACCTAATAACCATAATATTTGCTTGTGCTAGGCTAGTGATAGCAAGATCGTGGATTTCAAAAGAACCTCCAAATGTATCAGAATGGTGCACTTTGATAAACGAAATAAGAGTAATGGAACTTTCGTTAGCAAAACATAGAGGTCCAAAGGCATCCAAAAAGAAGGAAAAAATGTGGCTACATTTTTTTGAACTCTGAAATATTAACCTCATAACCACTATATTATAAGAGGCCAAGCTTACTGAGATTTATTTGTTTCCTGTCAAAAATTACATTTGTTTTCTAAAAATGTATTTGCTTTTCCTCTGTTCTTTTTTTATGTTAATTGATCCGCTTATATATTTTTTTATTGTTATTTTCATGACATGTAAATTTAATCTATTCCTTCTTGCAATAATAATAATAAATAAAAAAAAAAGAGATGGAGCTTTTCTCAGTTCATCCTTAATTAAAGATATTCTTCCATACACTGTCTTGACCATTGAACAACTACATTCTTCACAGTGAGTCTCCTCAAATTATGAGTTTTGTCAGCATAGTCTGGAATGAATTTACTATAAAATTCAACCATGCCTAAGAAAGAGAGAAGCTCTTCCTTGTTGACTGGTTCAGCAATCCTAACAATGGAATCAACCAATTCTTTCTTAGGAAAGACACCTTGACCAGTTATACTATGACCAAGATAATTCACCTCTTCCACACCAAGCTTACATTTATCCTTTCTGAGAGATAAACCAGCCTCCCTGAGTCATTCCCACACTGCACAGACACGAACATTATGGTTTTGCGTTTAGCTACCAAAGATCAATAGATCATCTTGGTAGCCTTGACACCAATAAGTCCTCTACGACCCTGGACATGATACGCAGAAGCACCAGAGCATCAGAAATAAGAACAAATAGCATTGTACGAAACTTATACACCCCATAGGAGTCACAAAAGCTGTTCACTCTTGCGAGGATTCATCTAATTCAACCTGATGATAGGCCGACGATAAATCAGTCGTGAAGTATTTTGCACCAACACAGGTACCAACCATCTCCTCAATATTCGGCAAAGGGAATTTATCTACAATAACTTCTTTGTTCAAGTAGCGTAAGTCAATGCATAGGCGTAATTCTCCACTGGCTTTCTTAGCTACAGCTATGGGAGCCAACTATTCTGTTGCTTCCACTGGTTCAATGACCCCCATGTCCACTAGTCTCTCAATTTCTTTTTGAACACCAGCTTGTTCATTTAAAGGAATTCTCCTGACTTTCGCAACTACCGTAACAGCACCTTCTCTTAGCTTAATACGATGTGAGTACCCTTTGAGACAACCAAGACTGTCTCTAAATACATCATAGAATTGCTTGGCAAACATAGAAGATGGATCATCAATTTCTTGGACCTGAACTTGTGGTGAAGCATTGGGATTAAGACGTACACCAAGTAAACATTGATAAGGCCAACCTACATGAGAATAACCATGTTTAGCCACATATACTTTTCCAGCAATCATTCATCCACACAGCTCAATAGTAGCTAAAAAATATCCTGACATCTTAATTGGAATTCCCCCATACCTTTAAGGAGAAAGGTTACTTTTGGCAAGCCTAACTTTGGGGCCGATTAGGATGGCGGTGAATCCGCATCCTCCGGGCCGGCGGAAGCCACCGCCGGCCTGTAGGATGCGGATTCACTGCCGCGGCCACAGAAAACACCCACCGCCAGATTAGGATGGCGGTGGGATTGCGCTGGGACCAGCGGCAGATGGCAGATGGCAGGTCCGTCCGCCGCTGATCCGGGGGATGTGGAGGGCTATTTGGTGGCGGTGTCTGCAAGACACCGTCAGCCAAATTACGATGTGCATTGCTACATGCTTTTCCACAGCGGCTTTTCCGCCGTGGAAAACCATGTGGTCTTTGGTGTTTAGGGGCCCGTTGCGGGCCCCCAGGGTGTCAAGGGGTGGGGGGTGCACATGGGAGGTTCCCCCCAGCATTTACATGCACAAAGCGGCAGGCACCGAGCGGTGCCTGCCGCTATGTGCATGTAAATGGAAAACATGCATTTTTAACCTTGCGGCGGGTGCTGCTTCAAGCAGCACCCGCCGCAAGGTTAAAGATACAGGATGGGACTGCCAGGGTGGCGGTCACATCCTAATTGCACCGGAAGGGCGCCACTGCCCCTGCGGATGGTCCCTACACCTCAGGGGTGGCGGACAGACGCAGGTCAGTCCGCCATCCTAATAGGCCCCATAGTTATGAATATGTTGTCGGAAAACATCCTCTCCTATCATTGTCAAATGGGAACATGAATCAAACTTAAAGTTGAGTAATACACCTTCAATTCCCACCATATGAGAGGGATGTTCTGCTCTTTGCCCATCAATTTGAAAAGTAACCACTTTCCCTTGTGGTTGATTTTTTGTAGTTTAAATTTTTATAAAGAAGATGATTGTGGGAGACAAGCTGCGCGATGGAGTCAGAAAATGGGGATCAATATCACTGCTAATACTATCTCATCTGCATTCAGTGGTATCTGTAAATCGGTACATTCCTCTAACTTGAGACTACAGCAGTATAGAACCATTTGCTCATTATATCATACTCCTGAAAGGATAGCGAAAAGGGCAGTAAATACTCCTACTAGTGATCGGACTAGGTGCCCAAAATGTGATTTATTCGCAGCTGACCTGCAACATATGTTTTTTCAATGTCCGGCACTAGGAGAGTTCTGGCGAGGGGTCGCTAAAATTCTGTCTAAAAAACTTAGCAGACCTAGGGTACTTATAGTACTGGATGTGATGTTGGGTGGATAGAATAGTCCAGCCAGAAAGATTTAATAGCTATTCAATTGGTTTGTGCCAGATTAACTATAGCCCGGGTTTGGATCATGTGGAGCCCACCGGTGGTGTTGGAGTGGTGGGGCCTGGTTTAAGAAGTATATAATATGGAGCTTGCAATTGCAAAAACACGGGGGATTTGATCATTATGTAAAATGGAAAAAATCTGGGGAACATTTATGTAAAATCTTACCTTTTTTTTTCTTCCTTAATTTATGTTGAACAACTTTATTTATATTTTCTTTTTTGGATATATGGATGCCATACAATTGTTTATTGTTTATTGCTTATTACAATGTCCTCATGTTAACAATAAAAAGAGTTAAAAAAAAAAGAAAAATCACCTCTATTAACTTTGCTTTTACAACATTTAGCAAAATTACCTTTCCGACCACAGGTGTTGCACACAACAAGTAAGGCAGGACAGAAGGAAGCATCTGCAAGATGTCCTAATTGTCCACACCTAAAACAAATTGGTTTCCCTTAATATGTAGAGATACTAGCATTAGGAGTCAAAGAAGTCTTTTTGTCTTTGTCCGTTGTGTTTTTCTTCTGCACTTGGTATACCACTTCTTTTACTTTAGTTTCAGTTGTGGTAAGTTTATTCTTTTTGCCATTAAGTTCATAAACACATTTCATCCTGTGTTCTATTTACTTTGCAATTGTTATAACCTCCTCTAAAGGAGGTTCATCTTTTAACCAAAGTTCTTTTCTAATATTATCATGGGCACACTTCAAAAAAAATTGATCTAACTTTTTTGTTCCCGAAGACCAAAGTGATACCTTTCGATTATTGTATATAACCGTGGAAGACAATGACGATCTAGTTGTAAAATACATATCTCATACCCATTGAGATGCCTTTGTTCAGCTGCACTAAGTTCAGGTAGATGTTCTTATGCTTCTTACCGTTCACCCCCAAGACAGTGTAACAATAATGAATGTTTATGTTCAACACTTAAATTGGTACCACAAACCCTGGCATAATTTACAAATATCTTTTTCCATTTCTGCCATTTCACATTCGGTTCACCTGGACTTGTTAGAAAGAATGGAGATTGAGTTACATTTTGCATAATGCAATAATTTCACACTACCATGACTAGTTGAAAGAGAAATACATAAAAAAATGAAAAAATATTTTCAGAGTGAACTTATTTTCTCCCTAAATAAAGAAATATAATAGTGACTAAATAAAGAAGGTATTTTTCACATGAAGTAGCAAGAAGAAATTCCACAGTCTATTTGAAAAGAAATGATACCTCATTTTGTCAAAGGTGTGCCAGTCACCGAAAGCGCTGGCTATATAAGCAGTCTCCTTAAGGTTGAGTACCAGAAATAATTAATCCTCATGTTAAATTTCATGAACAGGTACACATTGAATCAAAAAGAAATATAGAGCACATTGCTGTGTTCCAAAGTTATGAGAAATTAAAGTAAAAAATCCCCGAGTTTAGATGACTGGAACAGATACGTGTTAAGGCAAGCACAGGTGTTGCACATATAGCTGTTTTTCAATGTAAATACATAGGCAAAATCCCAACCAGACAAGATTGATGCTTACTATGACGTGTAAGTACCCGATTGGTTGAAACTAAGCCTCATAATGGATGTTGTGCGTTATGACGCACGGAACGTATTCAATCGCCGCAAAGATGAAGGCACCACCAGTTACGTCAGAAACGTTCAACTAGCTGGAACGCAAGAAAGTTCTTGCCGTTGTGGCCTGGCTTCTCCTTAAATTGAAGAGTTGGAACGCAAATGCGTTTCACAACACACGCCACCCTCTATCCTCCTCACCGAATATTACGGCGCAAATACTCCATACGACCTTGATGCCGATAAACTAATTTGATGACCAGCCGCTGGAGAAGGGTGAACTTCTCATGCCAATCATGGACAGCCGCTGGAGGAGGAAACTTGTTTGCGGAGAGACCAACGCATCTGGTGTTAGGGTGACAAGTCGCCCGCTCGTCGCCAAAGAAATGTGGTGTTTCCCAAATAATGAAGAGACAGGAACACAATGAATAGACTAACGCAGGTAGGTTTATTGCACCTCATCCACCAACAGCCAGCAACAACTGACTAGTATAGAATCTAACCAGAGTATTCTAACAAAACCATTCTTAGAAGAATATTGAGTACAGTTCTATATTCTGGTTCTATGTGTGTGTGCGTGAGCAAAACAACAACTAATATCACATGGTTATTCTTCTTTATTGTAAAATGTGTCTAGCAGTAAAAAGGGCTCTTGCAGCAGTAAACATGAAAATACAGAATGGCACATACATTCTAAATTGTATTACTTATATTGATTCCAAATGACCTATTGACACTCTACATTCTAACATTCTACAACTAAAAGCCCAGTTACTACACATCCCCCTTTCTTAAAGAAAAACAAAACAATAAAGAAAAATTAACTAAAAGAAAAATCAAAAACCTTACAATTAAGTAGGAGAAATTGAGCATCTAAATAAAAAAGATGTTCATTTAATCACAAACAAAGTCTTGTAAATTCTTAGGAGTCATGATGTGTCTACCACATCTACTAAATTTGTCTGCTATTACACCATTTCCATGTAATTCAAAATTACCAGTGGATGATGTTGTGTTTTGCTCCTCATACTCACAAACATCATCCAAATGTGGTTCAACCTCACCATCACCTACATTCAACTCTGAATTTGTCTCCATAGCAGGTAAAGAAGAGGACCCGGTGGGAATAGAATTTTCACCAATAACATCCTCTTCCCTTTTCTTTGATACTTTTGCAGGGCAAGGAAACGTGTTGTTGTACTAAAGCAATACGATTCAAATGAAGAACACTACCAGCATCCAACATCACAGTGTTCCGCATGACCTTAGTGTCAGTCTTGGGTTCCGAAAATTGATCATGTAATTTCCTAACTTTCTTTCCACTTTTTACTCCGACGGGTTGTCCAATTTCCAAGGGCACTTCTTTAGTGCCATGTCTTGAATCAAAATAAGCTTTACTTTTATTGGAGATTTACCAATACACTCCCTAACTTGATTACAATCCCACTCATACTTTCTACTCCTTCCCATCCATCCAGGGTTATTCTTGCAACATGGGAATCTTCCTCTCATAATACCAAAAGGGCTTTCACCAACTGTGTCATGTACAGTAATCCAGTAAGACCAAATCAACTTGTCCAACTCATCATTCCAATTTGTATTTCCTTTGTTAGCTAATTGTAATACTCCTTTGATAACTCTGTTGACTCTTTCCACAACAGAATTACCTCTTGGATGGTACAAAGCTGTGAACCTTTGCTCGAAGCCAGTAAAATCCATACATTTCTTCATAATATCTGATTTAAATTGCACACCATTGTCTATAAGGATGGAAGCAGGATAGCCCTCCCTAATGAAACATTTCTCAAGAAATGTAATAACTGAAGATGTATCAATTTTCGCAACCACTGCCTAGAAAATAAGTCCACTAACACCAACACAAACTTAGTAAAACCATCCTGCCAAACCATAGGTACCAGAATATATAGGGCAAGATCTTCCCATGGTAATTTTGGAAAACCTAGAGAAGATGTGGGAGGATTGAATCTTTTCTGACTTTTGTCAGAACACTAACAACTGACACCTCACGCACAAATCTCTCGATCTCCAAGTCTACTCTAGGCCACCAATACAATGCTTTTATTGTTTTTTTTGTTCTGGACACACCTGGATGTCCTTCATGTCCAATCGAAATAATTTGTTGTTGTATACCTTTTGGAGGAATAGTTTTCTCACCTCTTTAAACAAACTCGCCATCTCAACTCAATTCATCCCTCACTTCCCAGAATGCCCTGAGCTCTGGAATACTCTTGCACTCATTAGCCCATCCATTAGTGACTCTATCCTTCACTGCACATAAGATATCATCTTTTATGGATTCCTGATGCCATTCATCCATACACAAACCGCAAAATCTGAGAAAATGCTAGCAACACAATAATCATTCCATGGATGCTGATCCACTTCTTTCATGGGTAGAGATATTCTGTTAAGAAAATCTGCAATGATGTTCTTGGTGCCAGAAACGTACTGCACATCATAAACAAAATCTTGGTGACTCATGGACAACCTAGCAATTCTAGCAGAAGCTCTGCACAAACCTTCTGTGGTGAGAATTTTGGTTTAGGATTTATGATCAGATCAGAAGACAAACTTTTTCCCCCAAATGAACTTCCGAAAATGTTCCATGGCCCATATGCAAACAAAAGTTTCCTCTAAATCATGGAGTACTTCTCCTTTATTGGGGAAAAAGAGCGTGAAGCAAAAGCTACAACCACTTCCTTGCCATGCTCTGCCACTTGTGACAACACTCCCGCCCAAACCTGTACCACTAGCATCAGTGGTTACAAAAGTATCAACTTTCGGATCAAATCCTTGTAACATAGGAGCATTAGCAATAGCCATCTTAATATCTTTAAAAGTATTTTGACCCGCATCACTCCACACAAAAGCATTTTTTTCTTCATTAATTGATGTTTTAAGTAAGTTTTCTGGGAAAAATGATTAACAAATTTAGAATAAGATTTGGCTATACCAAAGAAAGACCTAAGTTCATCCTTAGATTTAGTGCAGGAGCATTGATAATGGCATCAACCAGTTTTTCTTTTGGTTTGATGCCACCATCACAAATTTCATGCCCCGAATAAGTGACAGATTTTTCAGCAAATTTACACTTGCTACCTTCAGCCTCCAAGCCATTGTCTCTTAGAATCATGAGAACTTCCCTGAGAATTGTATCATGGTGAGATTTATTCTTTCCCATGATTAATGATGTCATCCTGAAAGAAGACAATGACAGAAATATGACTGAATAACTGTGTCATTAACCTTTGAAATACTGCCGCAGCAGATGCCAGTCTGAACAGCATATTTTTAAACCTATAGCATCCAAAGAGTGTTCAAAATGTAGTTAAATGTCTACTTTCAGTATCTAAAACTACTTGATGATATGCTGCGGATAAATCAAGGGTGGAGAACGACCTAGCATTCCTAGTCAAAAACAACATTTCATCAATTCTAGTTAGCGGAAATTGATATACCAGGATGATATTATTCAAATACCTCAAAGCCACACATAAGCAGGCCTTTCCATTGAATTTGTGGGCAACGACCAATGGAGAAACCCACTCTGATGCCTCTACAGGTTCAATAACTTTGGCTTTCAATAAACTTTCTAACTCAGCCTCCAATTGATCCCTAACAATAAAGGGAATATTATGTGCTTTATGTACTTTGGCAATAGTTCCTTGTTTCAATCTGCACTTGTGGATTCGTAGCCCAATCTCGTTGTCCACATTTATGTAGTAACCACACAAAAAAAGTAGTGGGTATTCATCTTTATTGTAAGGTGCGTCTCAGTAAAAAGGGTGCTTGCAGCAGTAAGCAGGAAAAAACAAAATGACACATACATTCTAAATTCTATTACTTGTATAGATTCCAAATGACCTATTGACACTCTACATTCTACAACTAAAAGCCCGGTTACTACACAGCTTCAGTGAATGTGGGTGTGTGTGCTTGGTTTGTCCAATTTAAAGACTGCCTAGTCTCGATTCCACCATATGCCTTTTGCCTCCACCACTCTCCACTTCCTGACTCATAATCGTACTCCTGAAGATTATTGTATATCTCCCTTTGACACCGTATTCCTGCTTTTCTCTTCTTCCTTTCTTATCCTTATCTGTCTTTCTCCTGTTTTGAGTCAAAGTCTGATGATGAAAAAACTTCTTACCCTCAGATATTGATATTAGTATTGTAAAAGTGACCACATCAGAAGAGATTACATTTATGACCCCCATATGCAGGTTTACTAGCAGAGTTGTCCTTAGTGCAGCAGACAGGGTTGCCAGAAGTAATATAAATAAGTCTTGGACAATTGTAATACATGAAAGCCATAGCTGCAATGCCCCTGGCAACAAGGTAACAATTTTAGTAATAAGCCTCCCCAGTGCCACACCATATAGCACTCAAATATCAGGTTTAAATATATTTTCGAAATGCATTCATTTTTAACCAAACAGCCTATGAGTTCTGAAAATATACACACTTTGTCTCAAATATTCTTTCAGGATTGGTATGCAAAGATGAATTCAACCAAACAAAAGCTTCTAATTTAATAGGCTAGCCTATTCCCAGTGGAGCTACTTGAAGGTATCTGGAGAGCTACCAGTAGCTCACGAGCTAATACTTGTAAAAGCCTGATGAAAAATTGGTCCCCGTGGTCCAAAAACGTGCCCCGGTAGCACCCACCTGCTAATACCTGCGCAAATTAAGCACAGCAAGTTGCGGACTGTACTATAAGAACTTTACTTCTTTACCTTGTGACTTGCATAGACAAAAAGACTGATGCTTGAGAAATCGTACTGAATGTAAATCAGTACAATAAATAATTTCAGATGTATGCCAAGAGCTTAACAAATATCTGAACTTTCAGAAAGCTGCACCACATTAAGTACGTTGGGACTTGAAGGAGACTGACTGCTCTGTAGTCACAACAAGCCGCCTGGCTTTACAATGACATTGCAGTACATCATCGATGTTGTCGGCGCATCTCCATGGTAACCCTGGCCTACAAACTGCAGCCTATTAAACTTGAACGAGGGCTCGGGGCCAGCGGCTGAGCAGAGCCAAAGTGCCGCCGGAAGCTGCTGATGATGTTATAAAGCACGGCAGTTAGCGAAACTCGTTTCTACATTAATTCCTCCCAAATATTTTTTGTTTGAAGCCCAAACAATTGAAGTAAAAGGTTATCTATCTGGGAGATAATCGGTAATGGTGCCTCATTATTACAAGCTGCACGTTTATTATCGCCTTCCACAGCCGTGTCAACAGTAGCTGCAGCGGGAGAGATAATTGCGTTTACTCATGCACACGGTTTATTATCAGCCGGCTCCAGGAGCGGCTTTAAGACAGTTAGTGATGCCGCTCGCCAGTTGAAGATTAGAGTCCCCAGAGAATAATTAACTATCCCAAAACCCACTTTTCTGCAGGATTCTTGCACTGTGTTTTCCACCCTCCCGCTTAATCAATTCATTCTGGCAGGTGTGAAAAGCAGATAAGGCGGGCGGCGGCCATCTTTGCTTCGCACTGTGTAACCCTCCGACAATTGGACGAGCTGCCGTCCTGGCTTTCCTTCGGCTGAACTGTCGTCAAAACTTGCCAGCCGTGATGTGACATTTTAGGCAGGCCAACGCTGCTTTCCAAATATTGCCTTGACATGAAGGGGCATGCTGGGACTGCTAGGGAGCCGCAGCACGCGCTGTCTGCTTGAAGTGTAATCCTCTGGAGCAATAGGTGTGGGAGTCGGCTTTTTGGCCTCGTCCTTCAACTGGAATTAAAAGCAAATGCATTTGTTGTAAGAGGCTCTCGGCAGTAAAGGGCACAATTCTAGTTGATACAATAGGACTCCTGTATGAGGGCTTCTGACCCTAGTGGATGGCAAAATGAAGCCGAGATTAGAGCTGTACCAGCTAACAAATTATCAGGGAGGTCCAATCTAGAGCTGATCCAAGGGTCTGACCTGGCTCTAAGAGCCCATGCACGAGCTGTGAAAATATTTGACATGTATATCATACAACACACATCAAATACATATATGATAAAGTCTTCAAAATTCAAAACGATGTAAAGATCTGCTTAGAAGCAGCAGCATTTCACCTTAGTACATCGGATTACATCACTGCATTAAGCAGTATTTATTAAACATGATAGTTTTTAAACACAAATTTAAAAACCTTCCTTCCCCCTCCCTGATGACTGTCATATGTGACAAGTTAATTGTGAAGTGTACTGTAGATGTGGCCTAAGTTCTTTTCACAGTTGAAGCTACATCATAGTCTATTAGGTCAAAGACAAGGACTTTGCACAGTACTCATCCTGAATTTATCTATTTGAAAATGCTCTCATATGTGGTAATGAAGAAAAAGAAGGCTTGGAGAAATACATTATTTGCCTAAGATCACACAATTTGGTCCTGTGGGGAAGCCGGCATTGATCCCAGTATATCTGGTCTCCTATTGTGTAACAGCCAATAAAGGAGCATCTCTTTTTTCTCCTTTTTGACATCAAAGGTTAAATGAAAGCTCAGCTTGATTTGAGCTTGATCATCTAAGAGGACCTCCAGCTGTGCCAGATTCAGGCATCTGCGGTGAGCCTGGCTGGAGCTTTCAGTGAATCGCTGTTAGAACTGGCATCTTTGGCGTGGTTTCCCCTGACTTTTTGCCTCTACCACGTATTTTTGATGCTGTGCTGGATTTCGTTTTTGCTGGTTTAGATGCTTTGGGCACTTTGCCACTGCTGATCAGTGTCAAAGTGCAAGTGCTCTCTGAGTAAATTGTTATTGTAATTGGTTATCCATGATTGGCATATTTGTATTACCAAGAAGTCCCTAGTAAAGTGCACTGAGTGTGCCAGGGCTGGTGATTCAAATGCTACTAGTTGGCCTGCAGCACTGATTGTACCACCTACATGAGTAGCCCTAAAATGGCGTCTCAGGCCTGCCACCGCAGTGCCTGTGTGCAGTCTGTGAACAGCCATGTCAACCTGGCCAGTGTCCCCACTGACCAGGCCTAACCCTTCCCTTCCTGTACACATTGGACATCCCTATGGAAACCCAAGGGACCCCATTGGGCAGAGTGCAGTGTATGTGAAAGGTAGAGCATTTACTAGTGCAGGTGAAATGCTCTGGTAGTGAATTACAGCCACTTTCGCTTTTCACTATTGTAAGGCTATCTTTCTCACATGCTATCCTGGGGGATGCTGACTATAGGGGTTACCTGCATATCTTACCATAGGAGCAAGATAGGACATAAAAGTCTGGTATCCCTGAACTCAGAATTTCATAACACATCTTTTAGGAAAGGTGTTTTTTAAATACTGTGTTTGAGAACAGCACTTTTAGAAAGTGGCTGTTCTCTTGTCTGACCATTCTGTGTGCTTGGCCTGTTTATGAATTGACTGTCTGGTTTGTGAGTGGCAGGGGCTGGGTAGCTCCCAGAGTCTGACTGGGCCAGCCCTGGGCTGAATAGCTCCATCTGCATCTAGAGCGGTGGGAGGGGGTAGCACCTGGGCCTGAATAGGGCTGTGCCTGCCTTCCACAATGCTGGCTCTACCTCCTGCTGGGCGGCTGACGACCCTGCCCCTCTCTCTGAAAGGAAAGGAGAAGCCAGGAAAACAAAGTGCTCAAGGAACACCCAGAACTGGTTCAGACCGGGCTCAGAGCCCTTGTGCAAAAGGGAACAAAAACTTTTAGGAGTATAAGTATAGGACCCCAGACTACAGAAAATTAGATAATCCTGGAATCAAGAAGGAACCTCTGCCAAGGAGAAAACTGGAAGACTGAAGAGGAAAGACTGTCCTGCTGTGTGTTTGTGGGCTGACCTGCAGTTGCTTTGCTGCCTATGACGGGGGAAGGACTTTGCTTTGTGCTGTGTCCCCTTGCTTGAAGAGATCTCCAAGGGCCTGAGTAGAGCTGGCTCCCTGTTAAGAAGTCCCAGGAACAAAAGGACTTCACCCCAGCTTCCCTCCTGAACTCTACTGAGAGAGTTCTGTCCTTCCTAGAGTGCTTGGGCCAGTTGGGGTGCCTCTGGAAGTTGTACCTGTTGTTTGGGAAGGTGGACAAGAAGAAACAGAGACTTTCTGCAAAGTTTCATGCATCACTCGCTTGGGGAGCGCATCCCCGACAGTGTGAGGAAATTCCCGCTATCGGGAAGATCGAGATCGTCGCAGCGCCTGTTGTCGCTGCAAGAACTGACGCATCCTTCGCTTGCGGAATGCATCGCTCCGGGAATATTACCATTGCTGCGAGTATCATCGCAGAGCCTGTAGTCGCTGGGTGAGATCGTTGCACCGCTTGCTTGCGGACCGCATCACGTCGCAGAAAGAGTCGTCGCAGAGCCATTGCATCGATGGGCCGTGAGAGGAGAAGATCGACGCTGCTCTGTGCATCGCCGCCGCACCTGAGATCGTCTCCGTCCCGAAGATCGTCGCATCGTAGCTTTGCGAGACCCTTCCTACGAAACCTGCTCACTGGAATCCATACAAGGTATTGCATCCCTCCCCATACAGCCCGGAGTCACGCAACATGCCCGCTGCGTCCAGCGAGGTTGTCGCATGGCCTCCCCAGGGTCTCAGGAGTGACGCATTGCTTGTTTTTCAACGCTGCAGCTTTCACTTGGAACTTTTGTCGCATCTAAAGGTACTGTTGGCTAAAACGTGACGCAACTGTGGATTATTTTAACGCAAACCTAAGAAGTCTTTTGAAACCATATTCTTGAACTGTGTATGTTGGATTTTTGTCATTTTGGTTTTGTTTAGTTTAGATTAAATACGTTTATTTTTCTAAACTGGTGTGGAGTCTATTTGCGGTGCTTTCACTGTGTTACTGTGAGTAATGGTACAAATACGTTACACATTGCCTTTGATAAGCCTGTCTGCTCGTGCCAAGCTACCAAGGGGGTGAGCAGGGGTTATCTAAAGACTGTATCCCCCACACCCTGATTAGAGGCCAGGGTCCCTATTTGTCACAAGTGCCTACCTGTGCCAAGTAGAGACCCCGAAATCTAACACTCACCTACCTCTAATGGAGGTAGACTTTTTTGGGAATGTTTTGGAGCAATTTTTCATTTCACCAAACCATGCACAGATCACTGTCCGTAGTAATATCAACAGTGGTTCTTTCGGGTTTCTGAAAAAATTGCTTTAAATCATCCGTATGCTTTCCGCAATAAGCAAGATATAATTTCAAAAGTATGCTACATTAGTCACCTTTAAAGTGCAACACCAAACAATATAAGAAGGGTCAACATGATTTTTAATGAAACAATTATTCTTCTGCTTTTTAGTTTTTCAACTGACACCTTCCGTTATAACAAAAAAGGAGAAATTTTTACTTTTTCTTATTCTTAAAATACAAAATACGGCGCAACAATTCAATTCAATATAAGAAGTGACTGAGTGTGACATATAGTGACATTGTGACATATAAAAGTGAAAATCTATGTACAAGTGAAAAAGTGATTATAAAGACTGGGGGAGAGGTTAGAGAAGGCCAACTATTATCTCCATAGTACTCAAGGACCAACACGCTATTTTAATTTAGCTGTAATGTGTTGGACTCGGTAGGTTGGTCCTTTGAAAGTTCTGTCGACGTTTCGACCCTGTGGACACCTAATTTGTGGGTCACTGGCGGGTCTTCTTCAGGACGGGGACTGGGAAAGGATTATTGCGCCTGTTGGTTTAAAAGGAATAAAACCATCAGGTTTAAGTGTTGCACATGGATTCATTTATTGGAAAAGGTGGTTAAAATCATTACCAGGTCTTCACCGAGCAGACATCCATATATTTTACTTTACGTGGGTGTCTTCAGCAATCTTGATTCTGAAGAATCCAAAAAATGAGTATTAATGGAGTGATTGCTCAATATAGGCCATACTAGGAATTGGATTAGACCTCAAGGGTGTATTACACTCACCTATTCAGTGTATCTTATGGCCATATTTAAAGATGTTTCTATTTGTAGGTCTCTAGTCACCACGATCGTTGTGCATTATTTCCAACAATCTGCAAATTAATGTCATTTGCAACACATTAGTGTTTTAAAAACGAAGATCAATAGGAGTGTCTAATCATGATTAATCCACACATTCATTTCAATGGGCAGAACTTACCATTTGCATATGAGGATAACCATAATCAATTCAGCCCACTTGCTTACAGGGCAGGGTTTCTGTAATAATGAAAACGGAAAAATCCGTCAGAAGCCAGGACCTCACTAACGTAATTAGAAATGGTGTAGGTCTCTATTTGCGCAGTGCTTACTTGAATTATTGTTGTTTCCTGTCGTCGGATCGGGAATCAGAACACGTCCGCTCGGCAGAGCAGTGCCGAATAGTTGTGAACAAGTCAAAAGCGGCGGCGGTTATGCACTTCCGCGTTCGCCTCGAGGACGTTGGCGTTATGGTTGCATAGCAACCATGCGTTGGACACGGCACGCGTCAGAATGACGTCAGTCCGAACAAGTTGTAGGTATGCCGATTCAGTTACGGGTTGCTAGGAGATCAGACCGCATGAAGTTAAACTGACCTCGAGGGAATTGATTAACGGTATTGACGCTACTGCCTATATTTCTAAGCAGATTAAGGAACAAGGAAACGCAGAGTGTTAACAACATACCCTAATGGCAAAGTCCTAGTACTAGCAGAGTCATAATTAACGATAACATGTCTTAGAAAAACAACGTTATCATGTCTTAGAACAACATAAAAACGTAAAACTGATCCAGAACGTTATCAAAATATCGTAATGGCAATGTCACAGCACTACCAAAGTCACAGTTAACGTTTAACATGTTACAAGCACATTGTATTGTAAAAACATAAAGCGCCAACCTGATCCATGTACATTGTGTTTGCGAAACATACAGCGAGATATTACAAGGTTAGAGGTAAGGCAACAGGTAAATTCATAGCCAGAAGTTTACAATTGTCCCATTTGCCTCGCTGTTTCTTCTCTCTCATTAAGCCCTTGTGAAACACTGTTCAGAGAATGTATCCATTTGCACTCTTTATAGCTCATTGCCTTTGCTATGGAACCTCCCCTTGGGCCTATGGTTACCTTTTCCACCACCCTCCACTTGATCTCGTCATGCTTATGTTTAAGGGTGTTATAATGCTCAACTAATGGGGCCCCAATAGTATTGCATCTAATTCGGCTCATATGTTGCAATATTCTTTGTTTGACTTTTTGGGTAGTTTGACCAACGTAAATCAATCCACACGGGCAAGTGATGGTGTATATCACCTGTGTACTGTTGCAATTCGTGAAATGTGCCAATTTATATGTTCTGTAGTTGTGCGTGAAGCTGGATCCTTCCTGGCAAAGATCGCACACTTTGCAACTACCACATTTGTGGTTGAGGGTGAGAAGAAACTGTTACAGACGCCAGGACTTCTTCAAGGCTGCGGAAGATCTGACATCGCGACTAAGGAGTCGCGGATATCCATCGAGCTTGCTAAAGAAAGCGAGAAAACACGCATGGTACCAACCGCGCGAACATCTGCTGGAACCAAGAGAGAAGACAGATGGCATGAAGAACCTGGTATGTGTAACCACATACAACACTAAAAGTGTGGATATCAAAAAAACGATAAAGAAGTACTGGAACCTGGTGGCGAGTGACCTACAAATGGAGGAACAACCACTCTTCGCATTCAAACGAGGACGGAATATCAAGGATGTAGTTGTTAGCGCCTTTCTCAATCCACCTAAACAACAAGACTTAAGAAGTATGTTGAATTTGCCTCCTGTGGTTGGCAACCACAAATGTGGTAGTTGCAAAGTGTGCGATCTTTGCCAGGAAGGATCCAGCTTCACGCACAACTACAGAACATATAAATTGGCACATTTCACGAATTGCAACAGTACACAGGTGATATACACCATCACTTGCCCGTGTGGATTGATTTACGTTGGTCAAACTACCCAAAAAGTCAAACAAAGAATATTGCAACATATGAGCCGAATTAGATGCAATACTATTGGGGCCCCATTAGTTGAGCATTATAACACCCTTAAACATAAGCATGACGAGATCAAGTGGAGGGTGGTGGAAAAGGTAACCATAGGCCCAAGGGGAGGTTCCATAGCAAAGGCAATGAGCTATAAAGAGTGCAAATGGATACATTCTCTGAACAGTGTTTCACAAGGGCTTAATGAGAGAGAAGAAACAGCGAGGCAAATGGGACAATTGTAAACTTCTGGCTATGAATTTACCTGTTGCCTTACCTCTAACCTTGTAATATCTCGCTGTATGTCATGTTCTGACCAAATACCTAGAAGCCAATATAATTCCACATGGCTTACAGGTCCGGAATGAGCCTGGTATATTTATAGACGTCCCTAAGTTTCGCGAAGGCTTTAGTTACGTGGCCAATAACTGCTCCAGGCACTGGATGGTGCTTGGAGTTGAGACAGCCATCGAGTACGTGAGGAAACTAATACAGGAAATAGCTGACCTGAAAACTGAGATCTTGGGTGACTCAGCTCTCACCAACGCAAAGGAGGCGTTGGAGCGCGCTGAGAAAACATTGGCTGAATTTAACACTATCACGTTAGGCAGAAAGCTTGACAAACAAGCAAAAGACGTCAAGAACTACGATAAAAAGGTCACATACCCATACTTAGCTGACAACTATTACCAGCAGGACGCCCAAGGCTTTTTTACAAACAGGGGTAGACAGGGACCGCGTAGGTTCTATACATTCTCTAACTCTTCCGCAGGTAGTGGCTCGGATTCAGACATCAACCAACCCTCCACTAGTAACTCAAACTATCAGGCACAGGATCCTTTTTTAGGGGAAGGCCCCTCCAGAGGAAACAGAGGCGGGGGGAGACACCAGAACTGGGATCGCCCAAGGAGATGGGGACGGGGGAGATCCACGCAGGGCACGTCCCGAGTCAGGTTTTATCAACCGGATACACATGGGGAGATATCGACAAGGAGGCAGACATATCGCTGGTGAGGCTCCATGACAATGAGAATCTAAGTGCATCAGGGGTTACAAACCTATTAAACCCATTGGTTCCAGTAGGACTAGGTGACAATAGAGATCAACACATTTTAAAGGTTAATGCGATCCAATCACAGCAACTTTGTGAACACATGTCACTATTACCCCTTGAAGCTAACCTGGAGTTACAATTGGATACCACTCTGGACACTAATCGCCTACTGACAATAACATCCCGAAATCCAGATACTGAAACCCCCACACAAAATCTGGATCCAGTGATCAATTTATCCAGCTATACTCTAACAGATGCTGAGCGAAATGTTCTATCCAGAGGCCTTTCTTTTGTGCCTACAACCATCCCAGATCCTTTCCAATTAAAGTTAGAACTGCAGAGATTTTTTAGAAAAATCCGATTGAAATACTTCTTCACCAAAAATGACTCATCACCCACAAGAACGGCAACGATGTTTAGACCTGTCTCTACGTTTACACCAGCCTCGTTCACCATGAGTGAAAGAATATTGGCGTTTGAAAAAGTGGTCTTAGAAGAAATCATGCAATCACTGGAAGAACGAAGATATATACAATACAATACAAGTAAAGAAGAAAAGGACGCACTTTATGACCTATCACACAATGAAGCCATAGTCATAAAAGCAGCAGATAAGGGGGGTGCCATTGTAGTACAGAACACGCAAGACTACATTGAAGAGATTAATGGGCAACTCCAAGTACAAGACAGTTACAGGAAGATCAGAGGAGACCCTACTTTTGAAATAAAGGCACAGATTGAAACAGTAACTAAAAATGGAATTGATATGGGCTTCTTAAGCCAGAATGAGTATGATTTCCTCAATCAACGAGAGCCAAGAATCCCTACAATATACACACTCCCCAAGGTACATAAGGGACTTGAGAAGCCTCCCGGTAGACCCATAGTTTCGGGTTGTGGTTCAATTTTGGAGCCTCTAAACAGATTCATTGACCACTTCCTACAACCCTGGGTCTCACAAACCAAATCCTATGTACGTGACAGCATGCACATTATACAGCTCCTGGAAGGCCAGCCATTTGATAATAAGAAACAGATGATGGTGACATTAGATGTGTCATCTTTGTACACTTCTATTCCCCAGACTACTGCAATAGACGTGATGATGAAAACACTTGACAGACGAGAGAGACCCCACTGGATACCGACCGATTTCTTGATTAACCTCCTTGAAATCGCAATGAAGAAGAATTTCTTCGTGTTCAGGAATCAGTTCTACTATCAATGTAAAGGAGTAGCCATGGGGGCTACCTATGCTCCGAGTTTAGCTAACATCTTTATGGACCACTATGAGGAGGAGCATCTATATGACCACAGCAATCCCTACCTGCACAATATTGATGTATGGAAACGCTACATTGATGATGTGCTCATGATTTGGTCTGGAACAGAAGTGGAACTGAAAGACTTCCACACATGGATAAATACCAGGAATAGCGATATCCAATTCACGATGACCAGCAACTCAGAATCGATTGACTTCTTGGACCTCACATTTAAGGTTGAAAGTGGTCAATTATATACTGATCTGTTCCGCAAACCTATGGGAAGAAATACACTTCTGATGTATAAGTCACATCATCCAAGGAACTTGAGAGACAATTTACCCTATGGGCAGTATCTGAGGGTGAGAAGAAACTGTTACAGACGCCAGGACTTCTTCAAGGCTGCGGAAGATCTGACATCGCGACTAAGGAGTCGCGGATATCCATCGAGCTTGCTAAAGAAAGCGAGAAAACGCGCATGGTACCAACCGCGCGAACATCTGCTGGAACCAAGAGAGAAGACAGATGGCATGAAGAACCTGGTATGTGTAACCACATACAACACTAAAAGTGTGGATATCAAAAAAACGATAAAGAAGTACTGGAACCTGGTGGCGAGTGACCTACAAATGGAGGAACAACCACTCTTCGCATTCAAACGAGGACGGAATATCAAGGATGTAGTTGTTAGCGCCTTTCTCAATCCACCTAAACAACAAGACTTAAGAAGTATGTTGAATTTGCCTCCTGTGGTTGGCAACCACAAATGTGGTAGTTGCAAAGTGTGCGATCTTTGCCAGGAAGGATCCAGCTTCACGCACAACTACAGAACATATAAATTGGCACATTTCACGAATTGCAACAGTACACAGGTGATATACACCATCACTTGCCCGTGTGGATTGATTTACGTTGGTCAAACTACCCAAAAAGTCAAACAAAGAATATTGCAACATATGAGCCGAATTAGATGCAATACTATTGGGGCCCCATTAGTTGAGCATTATAACACCCTTAAACATAAGCATGACGAGATCAAGTGGAGGGTGGTGGAAAAGGTAACCATAGGCCCAAGGGGAGGTTCCATAGCAAAGGCAATGAGCTATAAAGAGTGCAAATGGATACATTCTCTGAACAGTGTTTCACAAGGGCTTAATGAGAGAGAAGAAACAGCGAGGCAAATGGGACAATTGTAAACTTCTGGCTATGAATTTACCTGTTGCCTTACCTCTAACCTTGTAATATCTCGCTGTATGTTTCGCAAACACAATGTACATGGATCAGGTTGGCGCTTTATGTTTTTACAATACAATGTGCTTGTAACATGTTAAACGTTAACTGTGACTTTGGTAGTGCTGTGACATTGCCATTACGATATTTTGATAACGTTCTGGATCAGTTTTACGTTTTTATGTTGTTCTAAGACATGATAACGTTGTTTTTCTAAGACATGTTATCGTTAATTATGACTCTGCTAGTACTAGGACTTTGCCATTAGGGTATGTTGTTAACACTCTGCGTTTCCTTGTTCCTTAATCTGCTTAGAAATATAGGCAGTAGCGTCAATACCGTTAATCAATTCCCTCGAGGTCAGTTTAACTTCATGCGGTCTGATCTCCTAGCAACCCGTAACTGAATCGGCATACCTACAACTTGTTCGGACTGACGTCATTCTGACGCGTGCCGTGTCCAACGCATGGTTGCTATGCAACCATAACGCCAACGTCCTCGAGGCGAACGCGGAAGTGCATAACCGCCGCCGCTTTTGACTTGTTCACAACTATTCGGCACTGCTCTGCCGAGCGGACGTGTTCTGATTCCCGATCCGACGACAGGAAACGACAATAATTCAAGTAAGCACTGCGCAAATAGAGACCTACACCATTTCTAATTACGTTAGTGAGGTCCTGGCTTCTGACGGATTTTTCCGTTTTCATTATTACAGAAACCCTGCCCTGTAAGCAAGTGGGCTGAATTGATTATGGTTATCCTCATATGCAAATGGTAAGTTCTGCCCATTGAAATGAATGTGTGGATTAATCATGATTAGACACTCCTATTGATCTTCGTTTTTAAAACACTAATGTGTTGCAAATGACATTAATTTGCAGATTGTTGGAAATAATGCACAACGATCGTGGTGACTAGAGACCTACAAATAGAAACATCTTTAAATATGGCCATAAGATACACTGAATAGGTGAGTGTAATACACCCTTGAGGTCTAATCCAATTCCTAGTATGGCCTATATTGAGCAATCACTCCATTAATACTCATTTTTTGGATTCTTCAGAATCAAGATTGCTGAAGACACCCACGTAAAGTAAAATATATGGATGTCTGCTCGGTGAAGACCTGGTAATGATTTTAACCACCTTTTCCAATAAATGAATCCATGTGCAACACTTAAACCTGATGGTTTTATTCCTTTTAAACCAACAGGCGCAATAATCCTTTCCCAGTCCCCGTCCTGAAGAAGACCCGCCAGTGACCCACAAATTAGGTGTCCACAGGGTCGAAACGTCGACAGAACTTTCAAAGGACCAACCTACCGAGTCCAACACATTACAGCTAAATTAAAATAGCGTGTTGGTCCTTGAGTACTATGGAGATAATAGTTGGCCTTCTCTAACCTCTCCCCCAGTCTTTATAATCACTTTTTCACTTGTACATAGATTTTCACTTTTATATGTCACAATGTCACTATATGTCACACTCAGTCACTTCTTATATTGAATTGAATTGTTGCGCCGTATTTTGTATTTTAAGAATAAGAAAAAGTAAAAATTTCTCCTTTTTTGTTATAACGGAAGGTGTCAGTTGAAAAACTAAAAAGCAGAAGAATAATTGTTTCATTAAAAATCATGTTGACCCTTCTTATATTGTTTGGTGTTGCACTTTAAAGGTGACTAATGTAGCATACTTTAGAAATTATATCTTGCTTATTGCGGAAAGCATACGGATGATTTAAAGCAATTTTTTCAGAAACCCGAAAGAACCACTGTTGATATTACTATTGTATTGCCCAGGTTCTCAGGGATACTGGGTTACCCCGTAAGAATTATTTATTTATTTATTTTTTTTTTTTCAGATCACTGTCCGAACACAAATGATTGCAGTGGCATGTAATTGGTTTAGTGAAATTAGAGTGATGACAGTGCATCATCTGGAGTACATTGGAAGTTTGAAAAGTAGTGTGAAATGTGTGGTAAGTGGATTAACCACACATGAAAAAATTGTTTTCTGATTTGAAGTAATGAAGATTACCAGCAACTAATTAGGACATATCCCTAAGTGCCTACATCCTCTTCCCAGTCATTACTTATGAAGAATATCCAAGTAAGACTGGGTTTCAGATCTGAGTATGAAAATATACAAAGTACATTGAGCTCAATTTAACACCTGTGTATTTAATACAGACAATAGAACTGAGTTCTGTTGCAAGACTAACCCAATTCAACCTGCATCATTGTATATGAGACTCTCCATGCTAGTGAGACTGTGTTCAAGAAACCACATTTATTGTTTTAGTTGTTTTGTGTTTACTTCTACATGTTATGTTATTACTTGTGAAATATGACTGAGACCTGAGTGTTATTGCTTGTGTAATAAGATTGAGACCAGATTATCGTCTTGTACCAGTGTTTCTGGATATCTTGTTGGTCATCATTTTACATTGACCCTTCTGGGAAGTTTACACTGTACCTTGTACCTACTAAGGAAAGAAAAGAACAGCAATACACAATAACTTGCTGGAATAACAGAGGGAACATTCCCCACATATCTTTAGGTTAATTTTGTCCCTTGACTCTGAGTTGACCAATAATGTTTGAGTGCTTGTTAAGTGTAAATTGTTAATACCTGTGTCTCTGCTTGCCACTAGACTAACATTCTCTTCAGAGGACACTGTCACTTTACACTTCCGCAGAATCTGGGTGTCCAGCTGGACTAGGTGGTAAGGGGATAGCAGCGTCTTTTTCTCTCTTCCCAAACCCCTTCCATATTGGGACACCTGCTAAGACTTAATGTACATACAGTAGTCTCAATAGGTGTCTTAGTAGGTCTGGGGAACTTGCATCACCCTTGCAGAAAGCCTGCATTTCAGATGAGTGCCCGACGAAAAAGCCAAGCCACAAAAACTACGTTCAGCCTGGGCGATGGACCCCCTCAATCACGGGCACATTAAAGGGCCTGTTCCACGCCTTGCACACAGATGATTTCTAGCCTGTTAGAAATCACCGCTCACCTAGCAATAAGGAAAAACAGCTTCCTTGTGCTCGGTGATATGAATGCCCATTTTGACGACCCCCTCGACTTCGAGGCTAAGGACATTAGGTCTGCTCTCCAGTCTCTGCAGCTAGACCTTATAAACCTTGATCCTACTCACAGACTTGGTCACCTCCTTGACCCTATCTTTGGGAACGTTTCCAGAGTGCAAGCTTCTCCTCCTATTCCGGTACCCTGGTCGGATCACTCCATTATTCCATTCTATTTGCAGAGATCTGAGTCTGACCCTAAAAAGGACACGGACCACCGGTACCAGCGCCGGAAATGGAAAAGCTTCTCCCAGGATATCTTCAACAAATTGCTCGTAACAGGAGGCTCTCTAGAAAGCACTGACTGTGAAACAGCCTACAGTCAGCTGCAGAATCGAATCTTAATGGCCCTAGACAAAACTGCTCCTATTCGCAGTATGAATCATTTCAAAAACGCCAAAAATCCACTCCTTGGTACACTCCCGAACTCCAGGCAATCAAATCCGCTTGCAAAAAATTAGAACGCGAATGGCGTATCAACTTCTGCCCAGCCATCAAATTACAATATAAAAAAGCGCAAAAGGAATATAATAAAATAATCCGCACTTCCAAAGCCCTGCATTACAAGACGCGCATTGGAGAGGCGGAGAACTCCTCTAAAGAGCTTTTTAAAATTTTTAAAGAAATTTCTGTGCTCACAAATGATAATGTGTCATGCAATAACTCAGTGGAAACTTGCAATAAAATTGCACATTATTTCTCAGAAAAAATCACCAACATCTATGTCACCTTCTCTGACAACCTGACATCTGGCCATGATTTTATGGAAAGTGTAGTTGTTAGTTCTACTGAGTCCTGCCTTCAATGCTTCTCGGCTCCCCCTCCTGAAATACTTATAGACATCTGTAAGAGCGTCAAATCGGGTTCCCCTCGTGACCCTGCCCCCCCGAAAGTACTTAGAGAGAGCTTACAGGTACTAGAACCTTACTTTAGGCACATAATTCAACTATCTTTCTCTTCAGCTTGCCTACCGCTAGATTGGAAGAAGGCAATTGTACTGCCAATCAAAAAGAAACCTAATGTAAGTCAGGATATCTTGGAAAACTTGAGACCGATCTCTCTCCTGCCATACCTTGCAAAAGTGACCGAAAAAATTGCCAATAAACAACTCATGGCTCATTTAGAAGCTAATAAATCCCTGCATAGCTCCCAGTCTGGTTTCCGGACTAACTACTCCACTGAGACAGCCCTCCTGAGAGCGACTGAAACGCTACGGGCAGGAGCTGACGAGGGTCATACGATGGCACTCATAATGCTGGACCTCAGTGCTGCGTTTGACACTGTAGCTCACTCCATCTTGCTACAGTGTCTAAACTAGGCTGGGGTCACCAAGGCTGCACTGGGATGGCTCAAAGCTTTCCTCATAGATCGCAGCTTCCAGGTTCAGAGAGGAAATTCCCTCTCAGACAGCATTTCCCTAGAACAGGGGGTGCCTCAGGGCTCTGCCCTGAGCCCCACCCTGTTTAACCTTTATATGGCCCCGCTGGCGGTTGTGGTCCAATCGTACGGCATAAAATTAGTATCTTATGCCGACGATACCCAACTCCTCATCTCCCTATCCCAGGCACCCACCTTAGCTGCCGCAAATTTTAAAACTTGCATGCAGGAGCTTGCAGGCTGGATGAATCAACACTGCCTGAAGCTCAATGGCTCTAAAACAGAGGTTCTTGTGATAGGGGGTAACACGGCTAGTTGGACTCAGGACTGGTGGCCTCCTTGTTTAGGCCCTTTACCTTCTCCTTGCAAGGAAGCAAAGAACTTGGGTGTATGGGTCGATCCCAGACTCTCTTTTGATAGCCACGTCCAGAAGCTAGTAGGGAAATGCTTTGGGGTGTTGAAGACCCTAAACCGTACTCTGGACCTCCTTCCTTTAGAGGCCAGACGCGCGATGACCCAGACTCTAGTCACCTCCCGTATTGATTACGGTAATGTTCTACTCTTAGGGACTACCGAGAAGAACATCAGAAAGCTGCAGGTTCTTCAGAACACGGCAGCGCGGCTAGTCCTCAGGCTACCCAAAAGAGTTGCCTCTAAGCCCACCCTGGCTGCCCTTCACTGGCTCCCTATAAAAAAGAGGATCCTGTTCAAAGCGCTCCTAATTTGTTACAGGATTACCTCTCAGAAAGCCCCTGAATACCTGAAGGATCTTGCTATCCCCTACGTGCCCAACAGAGCACTGCGCTCCAAGGGAACTGGTCTTCTGAAAGCCCCACGGATAAACAAGGCCAGAATGGGAGGGCGCTCCTTTCGTGCGCTGGCGTCCAAAAACTGGAACTCTCTCCCACTGAACATCAGACTTGCAGAGACAGAGACAATATTTAGAAAACTTTTAAAAACCCACCTTTTTACACTATAGGTCTCTCACTTTCTCCTGCTGCTCTCTCCACAGCGCGGGGACACGCCGGGATGGCGTCACCAGGCGCTTTATAAACTCCTTTATTATTATTATTATTATGAAACCCCATCCTTGTTAGACTTGACTAGTTTCCTAGCGAGCACAAGGTTCAATCCCTAAGGCAGGAAATTCAGGGCATATTATCAAGAAAGGCGTTAAAAATTATCGCTGGTTTAGCGGCAGAAAACTGCAGCTAAAGCGGAGATAATGGACTTGATAATATGCCCTTGAGAATTGCAGTAGAAGACGAGGTTCTGGTGTGAATATGGGCTTCTATTGGAATTCTCCAGTGCATATTATCAAGCCCATTATCGCCACTTTAGCAGCAGTTTTCTGCCGCTAAACCAGCGATAATTTTAACGCCGTCCTTGATACTATGCCCCTTCGTGAGTTACAGCAAGAGTTGCAAATATAGAAAATCCAGGGGAAAACCGTGGGACAGAACCGGCAAGACTGAAAAACCCAAGGTTAAAGCGCCAGTCAAGCAACACTGTGTTTTGATTCCCAGCCCCCTTCGACAACCACCTCGACTCCTGCTTCGCAGGCATTGAATTTATCAGTGGCAACGCCAACAACGGTACCCTTGGCCACACTAGAGCGGTTCTTTGGAGATATCACCGAAGACAACATATTTTCAAACCATTGCCAGTTGCAACTCCTATGTCATCCTCCAGCATTTGTCCAAAGTAACCTCTATTTTCTCCTATTTAGGTGGAAATGTTGCTACATGGTCCATTCCACTTGTTGAGCAAACCGATCCACTTCTATATAACTTTGACCAGTTTCAAGAATCTCTGAGCAGGCAGTTTTCCAAACATTTATTCGTTCAGGCCAGTGACAATGACTTGTTGAATTCATTTCAGAGGAACACAGATTTGTTGTCCTACATTTCCTCTTTTACCCTGTTAATTGCCAGACGAGTTGGCCGGATGAGAAGCAGGCGTCTCTCTTTGACTGAGGACTTCGAGATGACATCAGAGATGTTTAGCCCAAATTGAGGAACCTTCGACAGACTGCTCCACTTTATTGACCTAGTCGTCAAACTAGATAATCGCCTGAGTGAATGGTAAGCCGAATGATCTGGGGTAACACTCGAGTAGTCATAGTTAAAACAGAAAAGAAAGATTCTTCCACGCCTGCTCATAATACCACAGATCCGATACAAATTGGCAGTGTTAGAGGGCTCTATCCAAGGACGAAAAAGACTGCAGGCACATGTTAAACCTATGTCTTAACTGCAGCAAGTAAGGCATTTTGCCTTGTGATGAATAGAATTATGAAAGGACACTTGTATAGCATGCTGTGATTATTATTTATTATTTTAAGAACTTGTAAAGCGCAGCTGTCACCATTGCAGGCATCCTGGCGCTGATAAGATCGGAAGAAGCGGAAGTGATCACAGGGAGTGTGAGCTTTCAGGCGGTTACCATGGGAAATAACCAGGTTTTAATCCTTCTTCTGAATGGGAGGAGTTCAGTGATGTGCCTAATCTCGACAGGGAGAGCATTCCAGAGTTTGGCAGCTGCCACCTCAAAGGATCTGCCTACGGCTCGGACTTTCTTGAATCTGGGTACCACTACCAGCTTGGCCTCAGAAGATCGAAGCTGTCTGGTCGGAGTGTAATAGGCAAATTTCGATTGTAAGGGGGCTGGGCCAGTTCCATGGCGAGCCCTAAAGACTATGCAAAGGGCCTTGATTCAAAAGAGTCTCCTGGTGCTCTGCACATTGAACATCACTGCCAAGTATTGTTTAGTCAATTAATCCTCATTAACAAGCCACGTTTTCAGTTTCTTCCTGAGTAAAGAGGTTGCAGCAATGGCCTGTAACTCAGATGGAAGATTGTTCCATGCTGATGGCTCTAAGAAAGAAAAGGACCTTACCCCAGCCATGTAAAGCTGAATCCTCGGGATTCTGGCCAGGAGAGTATTGGCTGAATGAAGGTTCCTTGAAGGAGCATAGAAGCTAAACACTGCTATGATGAAGAGCTCTATGGACCAACACAAGTGTTTTCAATAACATTTGCCTCTTTTTCGGGAGCCAGGGAAGAGACCGCAAATGCCGGGACATGTGTTTTTGGAGGCAGGACCAGATGAGTGAGGACAGCTGCATTTTGGACCATCTGCAATCTAATAATTAGAAAGTCCAGGGCGTTACCATAATCCAACCTAGATGTTATCAATGCCTGTATGACCAATTTCCTGGCTGTGAATGAGAGAAAATTTAAAATATTCCTTAAAATGCACAACAGTCCAAAACAAGCCCCCCCCCCCTCCATTTTAACCTGAGATCAAAAGAGAGACAGTCGTTGAATTTGACACCCATATTCTTTACTGAATTTCCTTGATGTTCAGAGTTCTGCTGTATCTCGGGGTCTTCAGGCCATAAAATAGCAGTTCTGTCTTTCCTGCATTGCATTTCAGTTGATGGTGAGTTAGCCACTGGAAGACAGCTGTGAGAAGGGATCTCACAGTTTCACATGTGAGTACTGCCTCCCTGCCCCAGGAGAACAGCAGCTGAGTATTGTCAGCATAGGAAATCACTTTTGCTTTCAAGACCTGGGAAAGCAGAGCTAGTGGAGTAAGATAAATAATAAATAGGGTAGAGCTCAAGGCTCAACCCTGTGGCACTCCCACTAGCAGTTCCCTAGACTCTGACGAGAAAGGAGGGATCCAGACCTGAGAGGGCCCAAGTAAACCCAGCAATCCTAAGCAGGTGATAGGAGTAGTGTAGGCAACAGACTCTACAGACTCAGAGCTGGTGGGAAATTCCAATGCTCGATAAAGACAAAGGCTACTTTCCCAAGCAACACAGAACAGGCAGTCTCACACTATCTGCTTAACACCACCAGCATAGTACCTAGACATCTCATGATCATTGTAACATTTATACTCTCTACTCAGGGGCGTAAGGTCATTCCCATACTTCTGGGTCTATGGAAATTTTTTTAGACCTGGAAGAGACGAACACACTGGGGATTAAAATCATTAGGAAGGACACCCCTGAACCTGTGAGAGCCGTGTATGGCTCTGAGTTGTTGTCGGGACTGATTTGTCAGACCACAACCCTGACCATGGTATGCACTAATGGGCATATAAAACAAATACAATTTTATTTAATTGATACTTCTGTCTTTGGGGCTTTACTAGGGATACCCTGGCTCCAGCTTTACAACTCCAGGATAGATTGGGTATTGAGGAAAGTGACCTTTGATTCTAAACACTGTTGGCATTCCTGTTTTCCTGTATCAAACCTTGTCTTACCTTTGAATTGCGCCTCCACACATGTTGTGGCAAGTTTTGGAGAATCTGACTTACCTGAGCCCTATCAAAACGTTAATTACGTCTTTTGTGAACAAAAGGCCACACAGCTGCCCCCCCACAGGACATACAATTGCCACATTGACTTGATTCCAGGGTGCACATTTACCATGCAGTAGTGTGTCTGCTCTTTCTGATGTAGAAAATTGATACCTACGTGAGTAGCTGGACAAACTATTATCCTAGAGATTTATAAGTCTTTCCACCTCACCAGTATTGTCCCCATTATTCTTTATGTCAAAAAGAATGTTGAACTGCGCTTGTGTATTGACTATTGCACAGTCAATAAAGCAACAATAAATAATCGCGATTCACTGCCACTCATACCTGTCCTTTTAGACCAAGTACAATAATCCAGCTCCTCGATTTACAGGGAGTCTACCATTTGATCAGGATCATTGAGGGGGATGAATGGAAAACTGCATTCGGAACAAAGTTTGGTCTGTTTGAATACACAGTGATGACCTTTGGCCTGTGTGCCGATCCTGCAGCCTTTCAATTTTTCATCAAAGAAGGGCTGCAGCAGGTCCTTGAAATGTGTGTAGTAGTATACATAGACGACATCCTGATTTTTTGATCATCTGAAGAGGAACAATTAAATCATGTACGAGCAGTGCTACAAATGCCCTGAAGAAAACACTTGGGACCTGCTACCACTGTCGAGGCACCCCTTCTTGTATTGCACTTCCATCTCCAACATCCGCCCAAGCCTCAACCAGTGAGAAGACCTTTGGGGGAGAACTGTCAGAGACCGTACAGTGTCCTGTATCATCTGTCAACATAAGCAGGGTTTTCTGATTAATTCTATAGCAATTATGACCCCCCCTCCCCTCGGATGATCATAAACTCTTAGGGGCCCATTACGATGTCATTCAGAAATGCTCTGAATGGGATTCGATATTGCAGAATCTGATTCGGAACGCTTGTTTCCGAGCGAATCGTACACATTTCCCCACGACCGATCACGTTGCCCCGAAACCATTCGAGCAGTCCCAATCAGTTCTGAAAGGCATTCAGACAGCCTGAGTCTTTTGACAGTGATGTCATTTGAGATTTCATCAGTGATGTCATGAGTGATGTCACTGACCATGTCATGAGTGATGTAAAATGTGACGTCATCAGCAGTGCATTGCGGGCACGCGAGATATAGTTAGCTGAACTAACTATAACGGGGGAATTTCATATGGTTTTGTATGAGTGAAATGTCCAGCTAACTATAACATGTGTGAAACCTATGGTTTTTTCAGTGAATTTCTAAGGTTTATTGAATGCTAATTCCTAACTATAACGTGGCTGAAACCTATGGTTTTTTCAGTGAATTTCTAAGGTTTTTTAAATGCTAATTCCTAACTATAACGTGGCGGAAACCTATGTTTTTTTTCAGTGAATTTCAAAGGTTTTGTAAAGGATAATTTTTAAAAGTATTAATTGTTATATTTTTTTATACTAATTTACTACATTGTTTTAAAGTATTTATTTTTAGATATTTTATTTTTTAAATTACATTACATATTTTTAATATAAATTGAAAAAAAAGTTGTAAAAAATATTGTAATTGTAATATTTTTTTTATATATTTTTATTTATTTATATATTTTTTAGATAGCAGGTAATGATATCCTATGGAAAGAAATTTAAGTTACTGGTAAGGTCAGTTAAATTTACTTTTCAGGAATAGTAGTGAGCTGAAAGATGCAGCACTGAGGTCTCTCCAGATAACAGGTGAGTAAATTGGAATTCTTAGTTCGGCTGATTTTAGAGGAATTTTTTAAGTTCCACAACTCCACACTTGGAAGAATTTCCAAGTGAAACCAGTCAATGTTAGCCCATGGAAGGAAATTCAAGTTACTGTAACTACGATTAGAATTACTTTTCAGGATCAGTAGTGGGCTGAAAGATGCAGCACTGAGGTCCCTCCTGATAACAGGTGAGTAAATCGGAATTCGTAGTTCAGCTGATTTTTGAGGAATTTTTTAAAATTTCAAAACTCCACACTTTGAAAAATTTCCAAGTGAAACCAATCAATGTTAGCCTATGGAAGGAAATTCAAGTTACTGTAAGTATGGTTAGAATTACTTTACAGGATCAGTAGTGGGCTGAAAGATGCAGCACTGAGGCCTCTGCTGATAACAGGTGAGTAAATCGGAATTCGTAATTCGGCTGATTTTAGAGGAATATTTAGCTCAATAGTGAAGGAAGGGGGCGGGACCTAAGGTGACATGTGTGCAAACAAGCCCTCTGGCATGTTTTAGTTTGGGGAATTAATTCCTCGTCAATCCTGAGGTCCCCTGTGAGCCAACTAGCCCACCAAGTACCTCCAGTATGCGCCAGGGAGCTGCGTTGCAGAGAGGTGTTCAAAGGGCACGTCCCCTGTTTTTTAACACTCTGCAACGCAGCTCTGTGGCGCTTACTGGAGATACCTTTTGGACTAGTTGGCCCCTAAGAGACCTTTGGATTGAAGAGGAATTAATTCCCCAACTTAAAACATGCCACAGGGCATGTTTGCATACATATCACCTCAAGTCCCACCCCTATCTTCACCACTGTGCAAACACACCCAGTAGCGCTTTCTAAATTGGGGATTAAGTCCTCTTACATATTGAGGGTCCATGGGGGCCAACTAACCCACCAGGAACCTCCAGTATGCGCCAGGGGGTTGCGTTGCAGAGAGGTGTAAAAAGGGGCGTGGCATCATTACACCTCTCTGCAACGCAGCCCCCTGGCGCGTTTGCAGAGGGAGAACTAATTCCCCTTGCATACTGGGAGTCCCTGGGGGCCAACTAGCCCACCAGGAGCCTCCAGTATGAGCCAGGGGGCTGCATTGCAGAGAGGTGTAATGAGGCCACGCCCCTCTTTACACCTCTCTGCAATGCAGCCCCCTGGCACATTTGCAGAGGAGGAACTAACTCCCCTTGCATACTGGGGGTCTGTGGGGGCCAACTAGCCCACCAGGAACCTCCAGTATGAGCCAGGGGGCTGCGTTGCAGAGAGGTGTGATGAGGCCACGCCCCTTTTTACACCTCTCTGCAACGCAGCCCCCTGGCGCGTTTGCACAGGGGGAACTAATTCCCCTTGCATACTGGGGGTCCCTGGGGGCCAACTAGCCCACCAGTAACCTCCAGTATGCGCCAGAGGGCTGCATTGCAGAGAGGTGTAATGAGGCCATGCTCCTTTTTACACCTCTCTGCAACGCAGCCCCCTGGCACATTTGCAGAAGAGGAACTAACTCCCCTTGCATACTGGGGGTCCCTGGGGGCCAACTAGCCCACCAGGAACCTCCAGTATGCGCCAGGGGGCTGCATTGCAGAGAGGTGTAATGAGGACACGCCCCTTTTTACACCTCTCTGCAACACAGCCCCCTGGCGCGTTTGCAGAGGGGGAACTTATTCCCCTTGCATACTGGGGGTCCCTGGGGGCCAACTAGCCCACCAGGAACCTCCAGTATGCGCCAGATGGCTGCATTGCAGAGAGGTGTAATGTAGCCATGCCCCTTTTTACACCTCTCTGCAACGCAGCCCCCTGGCACGTTTGCAGAGGGGGAACTAATTCCCCTTGCATACTGGAGGTCCCTGGGGGCCAACTAGCCCACTAGGAACCTCCAGTATGCGCTCGGGAAGGTACAGAGTACAGTACAGAGTACCCTACAGAGTACCCTACAGAGTACTGTCCTTCGTACCCCACTATTTAAAAAGGCCTAGGGGTCAGGGTGTTTCCACCCTGCCCCCTTTACGTGTTTTGCACGTTTGTTTCACTGGTTTCTTGTGCCTCGTACAGAGTACAGTACAGAGTCCGGTACTTCATCTATAGATATATCTATGATTTTACTTTTGATTTTCTCAGGAACTACTGAAAGGATTTACACCATTTTAAAAAAAGGGTAATCTGCGAACCGAACTCTACCTTTTTGCCAAATGTGGTGTAATTCCGTTCAGCCATTCGGGCTGTAGCCCTGGCTAAAGGTCCCTATGGAAAACTGCATGGGGAAAACACGTTTTGGGACCCCCCTTTTTTCTCAGCCCCCGCTTCACGAATCACCCCCACACTTTCAGGGAAGGAGCGGAGCAGAGCAGGCCATTTTCTTGGAGAATTGTATCGCGTGTATTCATCGACCGGCGCCAAAGTTATTCCAAATAGAATGTTGCGGATTTCCTCTGGAAACTAGGTCCTAACTATAACTACCTACTGGCGAATGCCAGTAGGTAATATACATATATATATATATATATATATATATAAACCACAAATATTCACTACCTCCAACTTCTCGGCGAAATGAAGACACGGACCCCAGGCTGTAGTAAGGTAGATTTATTAACCTCTCAGGCGACGCGTTTCGAGCAACTAGTGCTCTTGATCACACACCATACACCTGGTCAGCTGACTATTAAATAATTTTTTTTAGTAGTGATGCTCCACCTCTCTGATGAGTCACGTGTTACCATAAACACAAACAAAATACTATTTGATACAACGCATGAATGCGGAGTGTGGTCAATAAGGGCACAAAAACAATATTACTGCATGACTGCATAATCTCTTTATATCACATACACAATGGGATAAGATAACCTGGAAATGAAATTTCATAACTATAACCAATCTATAAATCAGATCGATCCAAAAAATGTATATACAAATAAATATAGACCTATTTACACTAATTATATACAATATACCTATATACAAAAGGCCAATGATTTAATATTCAGCCTAAATGTGCATTCAACTATACCAGGTCAAAAATTAGAACATTCTATAAATAGTTCTAATCTGTGTATACGATATATGCAGTCTGATTGCTGTCATTCATAATGTACTTAGTGTGCCCTGGTTACCCATACAATAGTGATTGCCCTAACCAATTAGTGCCCAAAATCGTGAAATAAGAAAAAAAAAATTGTGAATATACCTTGAAATAATCAAAGAAAAGAGAAAAAATAACTTTAGAATAAATATGAACAATATTTACAAAGTTACGTCTGGTTGCACAACAATAGCGGGTAAATTGATTCAGCTGAAAGTTTCATAATAGTTGAATTCTCAAAACAACTTGTTCACCCGTGGTGTACCAGGGACCAATCAGACTTCAAAATTCTTAATGAGATGCAGTTCTGGAAATCCCTAAATGACGAAAACATAAATTCATGCTTAATCAACCAATAGCAAAATACTGAAAACACATACATGCATGTACAAATGAAATAACTACAAAAAGTGATTACAGAAAGTGATGTAAATCTTCTGTGGCGTTAAGTCCGTTTGGGTATTTGCTGTCAAGCTCAACTATGTATTCAGTCTCCTTTTTTCTCAGTAATTTTTCTCTGTCTCCCCCTCGTTTGAGAGGTGCCACTGCGTCAATGACAAAATATGTCAAATTGCTTAGATCATTGTTGTGAGTTGATCTGAAGTGGCGAGCTACGGGGTATGCACTATCATTGTTAACTATTGCACGTAGATGCTGTAAAATCCTAACGTGCACCTGCAGCTTGGTACTGCCTATGTACAGTAGGCCACAGGTGCACGTCAGAACATACACTGCAAAGTCACTGTGGCAGTTGTAGTTACCTCAAATAGCTCTACTGACTTGACTGAAAGGCGTGTTGTAATGCGTGGTATTGATACCGAATTTACACGCCCTACAAGTTGAGCATTTGTAAAAACCATCTTTCTATTTAAGCCAGGTGCTGCCACCACCTAGCTCTGGACTTGATTTCACCAAACTGTTGTGCATGCTTCTGGACTTTTTCTAAGTTATTGTTGGTGTAGCTGACAATGTGTCATTGAAGAACCCATCGGTCATAAGAATTGGCCAATGTCTCTTTACAATGGACCTAATTTGCCTATCCTGTTTGTTAAAGGATAAAATCAAGCGAGGAGTATTACTATTGTTATCTGACTCTTGTGCTTCAGATTTCAGTAGAGACTCCCTAGATCTTTCTCGACTACGTCTCAATGCACTTTCCAAAATCTTATCATCATATCCTCTAGCTTTAAGTCTGGTAATAGTGTTTTTCGCCTCATTTTCAAAAACCTCAGGAGTGCTGCTAATTCTTTTTATGCGCAGCAACTCTCCGTACGGAATATTGGCAATTACATGTTTAGGATGTTTACTACTGGCATGCAATATGCTATTTCCAGCCGTTGGTTTCCGGAAAAGCGATGTCGTCACCCTGTTAGTATCAATGGTGATATGTAAGTCTAAAAAATCTGCTTGTACTTTACTTATATTGGAGGTGAAAAAGAGATTTTCCTGATTGTGATTCAAAGCATCAACAAAATTTGAGGCACTTTGTTGATCACCTTCCCATATGCAGAACACGTCGTCTATAAATCGCATCCAGTGTTTAACATGATTAAATCCAGGTGTGTCGATGAGACCATGCCCCTCCAACCAGCCCACGTGTAAACACGCGTAGCTGGGGGAGAAGCATGATCCCATCGCCACACCTCTGATTTGTTTCCAAACTTCCTTAGCAAACATGAAAAAATTATTGTGCAAGCACCAATGTATCAATTCACATAGCATCTTATTGTGACTGTAGTATTCGCATGATCTTAAACCCAAGTACTGACGAATTGCTTCAATACCCTTAGCATGGTCTATGGAGGTATATAAAGACTCGATGTCAAGAGTCACCAAACACCAATTGTCCTGCCATTGGATCGAGTCCAATTTATTTAAGAAATCACCTGTGTCTTTGAGGTAACTCGGTAAGCTTTTAACAAGGTCTTGAAGAAAGAAATCAATGTAACGGGAGATGTTTTCCCCAATGCTATTGATGGCCGATACAATTGGTCGACCCGGTGTTGGAACTTTTTGTTTATGCACTTTAGGAATCAAGTACAGAATGGGCAATATAGGATGTTCCACATGCAAAAAGTCAAGTTCTGTTTGTGAGATGGAATTGTTTCTTTTGTATGTTAACAGCATCTTTTTAAGTTCATCTTTTGCTTTTTTATATGCCATTCCATTCGATCTCACATAACAATTGGCATCATTCAATTGTCTCATGGCTTCAATAATATAGTCTTTTCTCTGCCATAAAACAATATTTCCGCCTTTGTCGGATTTGTTCACCACTACTTCGTGATTTTGACTTAACTTATTCATTAGCATTTTATATTGATTAAATACAGCATTGTGCTTATGGGTTTTGGCCTGTGACGTGCGGTGTAGTTTTTTTAAGTCTTCAATGACACATTCATGATAGATATCTACCGCATCTTTAGGCATGACAGGCAAAAAACGTGCTTACCGGTTTAAATGGACTGTCACCGGCTCCCTTCTGGCGAATATCGACATTGTAAAGTTCACGCTGTGTGCTCAAAGTTTCAGTATTAGTAGCATTAGTAGATGGGGTTCCAGAATCTCCTAAATCACAAAGAGTTAATAACAACCTGGCGTCACGAGCTGCTGGTGTTGTGGGGTTACAGATAGACCTTGCCGCTGGGTTAATGCTGCCTTCATTATTTTTGGGCATTGGTTTTGAAGAGAAAAACTTCTTTAGTTTAAGTTTACGAATAAACCGGAAAACATCCGCTCTAGTGTTAGTGTAGTTGAAGGTGCTCTCAGTACAATAATTTAATCCTAGAGCTAATAATTGTTTCTCAGCTGCAGACAGTACAATATCCGATAGGTTAGTTATAGTGCAATCTTGCATTACTTCCTTTTGTTGTACCATTGTTTCCTCTTTTTTTGCTGCTGCTGCTGTGGCTTTTCATTTTTTCCTTCTGGCATGGCATTTTGCGTTCCGTTTTTTACATTGTAATTCTTTCGTAATCTTGGTAGTAGTGTTTGCAACCGATCCTCCACTAAAAAATCAATCTCTTCACGGAGGTCCAATATTCTGCCACCTTGTCTGCCATCAATGCTGCCTGTTTCAGATAACGAGGTACTTGGCGTACTGGCCAATGAGACTGCGTCCGTGTCAGAGTTTTCGATGTTCTCCACCAATGGACTGGCTCCGGTAGGTGCACCAGTCTGATTCGTCAGCTTTGTCAACTTCGACTGTTTTGCTTTATCAAATTTGCGAGAAAAGATATAAACTTGACCTGTTTCGTAGTCTTTGCGGCCTCTTGCAAATTTGTGCACCTTCCTAATTTTAATTTGTACTTCATGTTTATGGAGCCTATCGCTGATTTCCTTGCATGTAGCTGTTATCATCAGTTTAGACTCAGAATCAGTGATTTTATCCAGCTGCTCATCCAACACTTTTATTTTTTCCAGCAGTTTGTCCCGGTCTACTGCCGCATATTTCATAAGAACTTTGACCAAATTCATTGAGGCCACAAGATTCATCTCGCCCCATTCTTTCAGCATTGCGGGAATCGGATCCTCGAAACTTGGCGCCAACATTATTCTTAAGCCTCGCGGCACTCTACCCGCCTCCTCGTACTTGGTGAGCGATTTGTGCTCCCACCACTTTGGGATTTCGGATTTTGTTTTCTTTTCAAGTATTTTAAGGAGCTGCTTGGCGTCCTGCTGTGCACCACTGGGCTGGCTGATTAGCGTGACAGTGCTTGTACTGCTCTGATGTATATTGCTGAACAGAGCCTCTGCCGCATCTTCACGCTCCCTTTCCAGACTTGCTGACATGGTGATCGTGAGCGGATTTATTTTTGTTGCGTACCGCTGGCGTTTTGCCGATAACGGTCTTCTTACCACAAAGCCTTAAACTCGTCACCTGGATTCTCTCGAATAACGCCACTTGCTATTGGCCGTTACACGTTCCCAGCCGGCCTACCCGACCAGCTCATTGCGCGTCCCGTCCGCCGGCACTCGTGGTTCGCTGTCCGGTCCAGGGGGTCTCGTAAATTTCCTCCTCGGAATAGAAACTGCAAAAGTAGCTGTGAGACGAGACCTCTTAATGACGAGTGCGTGCCGTGACAGGAGGACAGCACACCTCCGTTACATGTAAACCACAAATCTTCAATACCTCCAACTTCTCGGCGAAATGAAGACATGGACCCCAGGCTGTAGTAAGGTAAATTTATTAACCTCTCAGGCGACGCGTTTCGAGCAACTAGTGCTCTTGATCACACACCATACACCTGGTCAGCTGACTATTAAATACATTTTTTAGTAGTGATGCTCCACCTCTCTGATGAGTCACGTGTTACCATAAACACAAACAAAATACTTTTTGATACAACGCATGAATCCGGAGTGGGGTCAATAAGGGCACAAAAACAATATTATATATATATATAATATATATATATATATATTCCGTTGGAAGGGAACGTAGTTTGGATATATATATATATATATATATATATATAGGTATAGATATATTAAAAGGCCCCAGAGAGCCATTGTTATCAGCAGTGCATTCCATACTTTTGTTGTGCTGCTGTTCTTACTGACAGCAATGTTGTAACCTCAATACACGCCTGCACTGGCAGTATGGAGCTGCAGATGAGCGCAGCTATACACACTGTCGAATGGGTCACGTGATCGGGTGACGGGCATCTTGCTCACAAGAGCATAAAAGGTCATGTCCAAACCAAAATCTTTGCTTGGCTTTGTGCATTGGGAGTAGTATAGAAGAACTCATTCATCAGGTCTTTCTGCTATCCTGCTCATGCAGCATTCATCCAATGGTGTTTTTTAGTGGTAGACCTCATAGCGGGACAAGACACACAATTTAGCAACTCTGAGCTAAGTCAAACAAAGGAATCATGCTGTGTAATTTCACCAGTATGTGAGTATTTGATAAAAGCAAACTTGCAGCAGAGTTTAATTACTTTACATGCTTGTTTTACAAGGCTAACCCCATTTAACCTGCGCAGTTGATTAGAGACTTTCCGTGCTAGTGTTCTATTTGAAATCTTGGAGAACAGAGCACGGAGACTGTGTTCAAGAGACCACATTTATTGTTGTAGTTCTTTTGTGTTTATTCCTTTGTGTTTATGTTATTACTGGTGGATTAACCCTTTCCCTGCTGCCGTCGGCACTACCTCCCAAGTGCTGCCGTCGGCCATTGGCCGACGGCATCCATCCGCGCACGAAAACGCCCACACCGCGGCGGAATTACCGCTGCGGTTAACGGGTTAAGGCTGAGAGACCCGAGTGTCATTACTTGTGCAATAAGGCTGCGACCTGAGTAAATTCTTTTACCAGTGTTTCTGGATATCCTGCTGATCATCATTTTACATTGATCCTCCAGAGAAGATTGCACTTTACCATGCACCTACTAAGGAGACAAAAGAAGAATAATACACTATGACCTGCTGTGTGAGAGTCGAATAACATAGGCAACATTCCCACATATTTTTAGGTGATTGCTGTCCCTTGATGCTGAGTTCGACAATAATATTTGAGTGCTTGTTAAGTGTAAATTATTACAAATTGTGTCTCTGCTTGTCACTAGACCACTAGACTAACACCATTTTCAGAGGATGCTGTTCCTTCGCATGCACTCCCGAAGAATCTGAGTGTCTGTCTGGACCAGGCAGAAAGGCATAGAGGTATTTTTCTCTCTTTCCAAACCCCCTTTCCTTTTGGAACACCTGCTGAGACTCCATGTACATACGGTCTTTAGATGTTTCAGGAGGTTTGGGGAACTTGCATCACCCCTGCGAAAGCCTGCATTTCAGGTGAGTGACCCAATAGTTCCTTTTTGACCATGACCCCAAGTATTAGAACTTGGTGGAGCTAGAAAGCTTGTGTTAACTGGTGCACACTATGCACTTGAGAAGATAGGTACATACCTTTAGGAATAAACCAAAAGACACAGGTTCAATGGTGGAGGAGTGCATAAGTCAATATGATGATGAATGCAATATTCCAAACCTTAAGTTCACAAAATCAAGGGCCTAAAGGCCAGGAGCACACCCGTTGATTCTGTTGACAGTAAACACTACGTTTCAAGTGGTGTTTCATGAGGGTATATCAAACTCAGTTCAATGTCTTTATTACCTACTAGTTATTTTCTTTGCTAATAGTCCTATTCTTCCTTTTCCAAGTCATTACATAAATGAGGGGAGTCACAACCACAAGAAGGATAATGTTGTATTACATTTAAGGGATATAGGCAGTTTCCTCCTTTCCTCTTAGTGGTTATCCTTTCTTTCATGCCTATACTGAATTGATGTAGTGCTCCCCCAACCCTCACTGAGTCGGCAGCCCAAGACCCTACCAGTCAATGACAATCACATTCAACCAAGAGTTTTGGTGTAGGTGCTGGAGGAGGCCTTCAGATGGGATGGATGACATGATTAGGACTGTCAAGAAGAGGCTGGCAACCGAACTTCTGGCATCCAAAATAACAGGAAAAAGAAATACGAAGACATGTGAAAGCAGCAGCCTAGCTGGACAAAGCAGGAGAAAATAATCAAAAAAAGAGGACACATGTGACTCTAAAGCACCAACAGAAAAACAAAAGTGAGGTTCAATTAGCAAACCAGGAATCCAGTGGAAAGCTGCAACCCAAATAAACATCCCTGTAAACCAACAGGCCACACAAAAAAAGGCAAGATAATCTAAAAACTGAAGAAAAGGGTCCAAAGAGAAGATGCTCATGGATGTCAATTCATCAAACTACCAGGGGTAGCATAAGTACCGCACACACCATTTGACCTTTACTTTCACTCACACACACATGCTTACACACACACTCTCTCTCACAAAAACACAATTTCACCCGCAAGCACACATATGTTATATTCAATTCAATTCAAAAGTGCTTTATTCGAGTATTTACTCATAAAAGCAGACAAACAAACACATAATAAAATACAATTAAATTACAAAGTCAGACATGACTTTAAGCACAATACACGTTAAAAAAAGGAGTTTAAAATAACATTTCATCCAGTTGTTTACCATCAAGGTGCAAAGTTCATATAATACAAGTCATATTTCAAAGCAATCCTATTTCATAGTTAAAAATTAATATAAAATATTTTCGTCAGATAGACACCTGGCATGGGAACAGAGAATAGATAAACTAGCAGTCTCTGATCAGCTAGGCAGAGAGTAGTCACCCTGCTAGCAATCTCTGCCTAGTTACCCACGCCCACCCCAAGTACTTAGCAGTCGCTATAATAATCCAATTTAAGGAGGTAGTTTTAACAATGCGTAGAGCTACCATGCTGCTTTTAGTACCCAAATTTCTACACATGGGAGCCAACCAAACACGTCTGGGAACAGAATATACATGACAGACAAACAAGAAGTGACCCAGCGTCTCTTTACCTTCCCCACAAACTGGGCAAATAGCTGGACCTCCATTTCTCCATTTAGATGTTAAATTACCAAGAGGTAGAGAGCCAGCCCTCATTTGGAAAAACAGTTTCCTGTCCATGGGTTTAGTTATAATATCCCAGTAGATTTCAAACATTGGAAACAGTTTAGCTTCAAGGAAGGCAGTCGTCATAGACCCAATGTTATTGTTAAGGAGACTCTTATTTTCAGCCTGTTCCCAATAAAGGTTTTTTATAAACAACTTGGATGGGAAGGATGACCCGGTTGGATCAGACCACAATTCGCTTAACCCTAGTTCACTTAATGCTGTTCTTAATGATCTAAACCATTTAATTTTATGAAATCGATCTGCTTTGATCACATCAGCAAATCCTTCTGCATATTGTGACAACTCAGGGGTGGTCCAGATTCTACGCCAATATAATATCGGTCGAAGTTTACACATAGCCGAGATTTCCTTCCTGCCAAGGTCATATCTGAGTGGCAGGAGGGGGCTGCTCTGTGGGGTGCCAGTTAGTTTTCGGAGGAAGCTATTCTCTGACCTCTGTACCATTTGACCTTTACTTTCACTCACACACACATGCTTACACACACACTCTCTCTCACAAAAACACAATTTCACCCGCAAGCACACATATGTTATATTAACATACATTTAAATCCAATTTAATGTACCTAAGCTGCCAGACAGGGACATATACCAGCTAGTTGTGCTCCATTTTGTATAACATAAATAGTGAATAATATTAAAAGAAACTACATAAAACCAGGAATGTGGAGCCCCAACCTATGTCCATTATGTTCCAGACACTCATTTTGCTACCTCTGAGGCAGAGGGTCGCAAAGGCACTGTCAAGGGTCACAAGGAGTAAGACAGGGTTCACAGCTGACATCCATGAAGGGGCGTGCCACAAACACGACCAAGACAAACAGCGAGCATTGAGCACCTAAAAGCAGGAGAAAAGACCGGGGAATATAAAACATGAGAAACTCCCAACTGCAACAAAAGAAGAAAGGCAGATAACAGACAGACAGAAAAGCATGAGCAGTGCCCTTTAAGCAGCAGAGCCAAATTGGTCCAACATGGCAAGGTGAGGAACTGAAAGCAGATTAGAGGCAGTATCGGAAAAATAGTGGCTGAAGAATTGCTACGTAGAAGAGTTAGAGGAACACATTGGAGTGGAGAAGTGTGGCTCACTGGTTAGAGGAGGCAGACCTGTAAGCAGAGGTCAGGCCGGGACCAGGGTTCAATTCCCGGCTCGGTGGGGTCTTGAGTCCTAAAATGTCCATGGACTCGACAATTCTCGCTCCGGTGCCTACTCGATTCACGGGTTCACACTCTTTGACTCTGGGCAATAGCTTGCTTAATCTCCACAACGGCCCCTCGCGGGGGGATGCCTGGCTTTCACCTTGCGGATACCCTGCCGGGGTTATCTCACAGGGGAATACCAGGACGGGTTCCCTAAGCAAGTGCTTAGAAACCGGTGGTGATTTGCGCTATATAAATTCATGTACATTTACATTTACATTACCTGTAGGGCGAACTCACTCACATGCCAAAAACTCACAAATAATTTCCGATACACTTCTACACCTATGGGAGGGGTGGGAAGTGGACCTAGATGGTATGCACGAGGAGGACTGGCCGTAGGCCTCAGCATCCCCTAGGGAGGTGCCCATTAGGACACTTTTCTGAGTGGTACACCTCAAAATACTTCACAGGGCTTACCTGTCTTGTAATACGATTGTAAAAATGGGCAAGAGATCGGACTTGCTGTGTCGCAAACACTGTGGTCAGGAAGGTACTTTTTATTATATTATCTGAGACTGCTGGAGGACTCGGTTTTACTGGGATTTGATGGTGTCATGTGTGAGCGGAATCTGTGGTAAAAGCCTCTCGCTCACGGCTAAATGGTGTCTCCTCATTGTGAGGGAGGTCACTGACCTGGTGCGCGCGGTCCAAACCTGGATAACTTTGTGCATGATGATTGCTAGGCGTAACATAGCTCGTCCATTAGGGGCGGAGTCCACACCAACTCTCAGAGACTGAAAGAGAAACATGGACTGGTGCATGGTGGCAGAGAAGGCAGTCTAAGAGAGTAGAGGTTGTCACCAGACGTGGGAAAAGGTCTGGGGCAAATGAAATGTTCACAGGGGAGGTCCATGTACTGCCCCGAGTGTTGTGCCAATGCTGTTCCAAGTTTATGAGGGCGAAGAGCAGATGAGGCCCTGGGTGGGATGAGTACTGAATAGCTCTCTACTGGGATTGGCCATAAATATCATAAATGTCATTGAAATGCATAGTTTTAGCGATCATATTTACAAGAAAGTAGTGTCATATTTTGGGATAAACTTCCTCACTCTAATAATAGATTTATAAGTGCTTGGTCGGTGGTCTGGAGAAATCTAAACTCAGAATTTAAAATGCAACACCATGGTTGTAAGTTGTCTTTACTAATAAGAATGTATTTCTACCCAAAAAAACCTGTTATGCAACATTCGGATAATGACAGACTGGAGGAAAAATCCTCACCCTGTAACCTAAACCATGCACTTTGCATGTAGGTCTTTGATGAGATGTAATAGGTCACTGTTCTAGATTAGGATTTTAATTTATAAACTGCAAGTAACAAGAGGTTCTCTCTGGCAAAAGGAGTAACTCACTGAACTATTTACATTGTTGCACTTGTGCAATCTGCATGGTACATATTCTTGCAGCTGGCATATTAACTCTCCGCACTAATTTATGATGAGTCAAAACTTACCCTAGAGAAAACTCCGATCCCTCTCCAGCAGGAGCTATCTTATATCTTATATCTCATATATCTTATATCTTATATTTCAGCGTTATCTTGAAAAGTATATTGTAGCAGGAATATTGCTAGAGGCAAGGATCCTGCAGCAGGTCCTTTTAACTGCATAATATATTTGAAAAAAGGGCTCTCCCTGAAGTAAGCATCCAGTGCGGTGGCACCGTTGGCACCGCCTTAGAACTGGCCCTGGCATGCAGCGGAGCTCTCAATAGATCCCCTGTCCCAAAATCAAATCTAGGACATGAGAGAGGGCCATAAAGCACGACTAATGAAAGCCATGCTGACAGCAAGACCTGAACCCTATGGGCCTCATTTACAATATTTTGACACACGGCAGCGCATCAAGCCTTCCTGCTGCTCTGCCGTGCATCAAAATAAAAGGGCAGGAATGCGCTGTACCTACAAGATACGACGCATTCCCGTCCTTTTGCCCAGCGCCTACGCACAAACAGTAGCTGTGCGCAATGCAGATGCTCTTGCATTATATTACAACGGTGCCTGTATTGTACAGATCATTAATGGCATTTTCTTCTTTCTATGCAGACTGCAGAATGCAGCACACATAGAAAGAGGAAAACAAAGAGAAATACAAGTAATTCTCCTCGTAGCACCCCTCCCAGGCCTCCCCTGGGGAAGCATAGAATTCTGATGCATTCCCAGCTTTACAAAACGTTGCAAATCTGAGAATGTGTCAGGTTCCATGGATGATGCGTGGCAACATCCACAGCAACACCCATGGAACGCCCCTTTCACGCATAGTAATGCATGAAAGGGGACCATATTTTCAAGGCCATGAAAAGTCACATAGGGTGATTTTAGGTGACATTGTAAATATGGGCAAGCCCATTGTGCTGCCGGTGCGTCAAACAAAGTGGCGCACTGGCGGTACAAAAGGGTTGTTAATAAGGACCTATACCAAAGACAGATGTTGGAAAACGAGGCAGAATCTGTGAGGCCTGCACAAATAACATAACTACATTTGCCCTTCATTGGGAACCAACACTCAATTGCAGCGCTTGACTCTCAGAGGGTAGCGTTGCAGAGCAGTCTGGGACTTACTCAAGGGAGGTGTGTGGGCTAGTAATCACCATTTGCAGGTGTGCAGAAATAACACTCAATAATTGATCGTCCAGTCTGTACTTTGCATTATAAAAGTAAGAGTACATTTATTAAACACACACACTACTCAATACTATGCACCAATTTACAAATATACATAAGCTGTTGGAATTACTTTGTGACATTGAATAAATCTCCACGCCTCCCGCAGGAGGGGTGGGGTCTAGTACCACCACTTCCATGTATGCATATCATCTGGCCCCCAATGCCTTTAGTTGAACATAACCTGGAGCGAGGGCCCAGCGCACTAGCACCATCCCAGTGGCGACCCAACCCATTATCTCACAAGACTTTAAAATAGGTAACCTTGTCTTGGTGACACATAATCCTGACTGAGCATTTCCTACTGACCATGAAGTATAAACCTCTACATCTTAAGGGCTAGCAGTCTGGGTTCTTCACCTAAGCACAGCAGCAATTACACAGGTTTAAGCATCACTTTATATTGACAGTACTCATCACATTTATGGATAATTAGAATGCATTGCAATTACAGCCCCTAAAGGCATCACAGATGAAATTACAGGATTACTGCATATACAGCCAGACACCCCAGCAGGACTGTCTGGCAACATGACCCCACTTTGCTTATGACATCACCTTACATAGGTACTTCACATTACACATATGACCTTCAGTCCCTCTAAAAGGAATAACCTTAGTAAATGCAGTTCTGGTACAAATATACCACTTCACCTCCAGGGGACGCCCTTTTCCAGACATCCTCAACTCAGACCTTCATCACCTGATGCACTTCTTTTAACACCCCTAGCTGAAGAACGAAAATTTCCAACCCAAGAGGTGTTGATTTGCAAGATGAGCCCTGGAGGGGTTACTTGTTTCAAGTCTTCATGAGAATTAGGGGGAGCCCTTTTTCTTCGTGCTGGGGGATGCTGCATTCTCCTGCAGCTCCCCCTGCACTCTTGCAAACTGTGATGGCGGGCGCCTTCTCCTAGGACCACCACACGCCGAAATATGCAGGTTTCCTAGAAGGCTTCTGCATGCCTTGCAAGGCAATATGAGGCTCTTCTTTAATTCCCTTGCATATTATAGTAGCGTCTCCCCTGCTGCTTTGGGGAGAGCCGCAATCACACCACTGTTGGTCCCAGGCAGATTCCAGGCCCCGGTGGGGGGCCCAGTCTCACCCGGACCCCCAGAGGATTAATTGCAGCTCAGGGAGCCTACTCCCAGCTGGTCCTTCATGGTGAGTGCTTCTTGTGGCTCAGGGAGCCCACCCCTGGCTGCTCCTTATCTCATGGGGCCCAGCTCCACTAGGGCCCCCGCTTTGCCATCTTGATGGGGTGCCCACCCCCGGTGGCTCACCACTCGGCCAGCACCCTCACGTGCTGCCGTGAGAACTGGCACTGCATTTCTGGTCTGCCTGCTCTGGCGGGAAGACGCTCAGACCTTCGCCGACTCCTCCGGCCACCCGCCTTCCCGCCCTCGTGGCCTGGGGATGGGATCCCGGCCCCCCAAACATCCTCGGGGTTCCTGCAATGGCGCTCCCCCATTTAGCGTCGGCGGGGGCCAGGGTGGGCTCCTGGCACCCCGCTTGGGGGCATTTTCTTGGGGAGTTTAACAGCTCTCCCTGACTTTGCTTTGGGGCCCGTGGATGGGGACCTGGGCCCCTCGAGACCTCCCTGCTGGGACGCGCCGGTGCTTCCCGCCTCCTCTTCTCACACGGGGCCCGAGTTGGGATCCCGGGCCCCTCCTCCCTTTCCCAGGGGGGCGCATTGGTCCTCCCCTGCCTCCGGTTCCAGCAGGGGCCTGGGTGGGCTCCTGGCACCCCAACAAGGGCGTTTTTCACAAGGAGTGCGATGGCACTCCCCGACTTCTCTTCATGTGGGGGCAGCCCCCGGGGCCTAAACCACCCCAGGGGCACTCCTGGGACAGCAACGGAGCCCCACGCGCTTTGTCATCGATCCTCAGGGGGTCAAAGGTTGCCTACCTTCTGTGGGGCATAGCTCAGCCCCCAGGGGTCCGATCCTCGTGAACATGGCCTCTTCTTGCTCCTGGTGGCAAACCGCAGCCACTGGGAGCACTCTCTTTTGCCCTCTGGGTCTCTGAGAGGGGGGATTCAGCAGGGAGCTGTCTTCACTGGCTCCCTGCACTAGCCATTCGCATGGCTCTCCTTTTGGGCCTCTTTTCTCACTGCGCAGAGGCCCCTGGTCCTAGGCTTTTCTTCTGGTGCTGTTCAGGATTCTGGAGAAGTCAGGGGGTTCCTCCTTCCAACTGCCCATTGCGCCAGGCTCCAGAACCCTCTGCCTCAGCAGACCACACTCCAGAGAGAGATCCTCTTCCTGTGCAAACTCTTTTTAAAGTTTGGGGAGGGAGCTGGCAGGAATTCTCTGTTAGCCCGATCACACAGCGACACTTCACTTCCCTGCCCTAGCTCCCTCCTTTCTGCCCAGGCCTCTGGGTTGGTTCAAGATGGCGTCGTCCAGGGTTTCTGGCCACATGGTCTCTGAAAAAGCCCCTTCCCCCAAGGGCTGCCTTCTCCCTGGTGCAGCCTGGTGCCTGGCACCCAGTGATAGCTACTGATGGATGAGCCTGTAGCTCCACCCATCGTCTCCTCCTTGGAGAGGGGGCTTAGCTGAAGAAAGGTTATTAATCCAGCCTGCTGAGGTCAGCCCTCTGCCAGGCCTTGGTTATGGCTGATATGACATATGACATATGACATTTCTGGATGACCCAAAAGCAGTACAAAGATGACTTTGGACTCTGCAGAATACCTCTTCTCACACCTGTTACAGTGGACTTTAGTGCGTGTCTGCAATCTGTAGGTCTTAGGAAAGTTAATCTAGCCCATGGGCTCCACATCCCCATAAGGGAATAATGAAGTGAAAAAACAGTAAAACACACAGACTTTCCCTGGCATGTTTTCGTCCCGTTGTATACAGCCTATTCCATGTCACCACCCAATTCTGTATAAGTCCTGCTACACCATTCACTTTTTAGCTGCTCCTGGACTGCACACGCTTGGAATCTTCCCTGTACACCCTTACATGTGTGCACACGCATTTACACATGTGTCTACATGTAACCAGCCCATTGTTGTTTACTCCAGCTGCTGCGCAGCGGCCTGGTCAAGCCTGGGGGACACCAGTAAAATCCCCTTGCTGCCTCTTTCATTATGCATTCACTGTGGGTGAGTCCCAACTTATGAGGCTCCCCCGCAGTAAAAGCTCAACAATTAGGTGCGAAAAAGCAAAAAAATCTGGGCGGCCCATAGTGTCAGAACCACCTTCTAACAACAGAGCATTTTACTCCATAACCATTAGGGAATGAAAGACTCAGGATACAAAAAAAAAATAATACAGGAAAACAGTACATCAGTGTTACTAATGAAATCTGCTGGTGTAATGAAATTTATGGATTTGTCCTAATCTGTTTTTCTATCAATGTTATGCTTGGTGACCATGTTTTATTTTTTGTTTACCTGGGCTGCATTTACATTCTTGTTTTATTGGATGTTATAATACAATGATCGTTGCACTGCTTGCAATACCTGTCAATTACCTATGACCATCCTTGATATTGTTTGTTTATGTAGCGCTCCATACATCATGTATGATGTTTCTATCTAATTTAACAGTGGAGATAAGTGTAAAATCTCACTGCACTGCTAGCTCTTGCAAAATGACGAGAGTACAGAATTGAGAGGAAAAGCAGGAAGAAGGAAGCCAGAGAAGGTATTGAGACTGTGCAGCATGAGGCCTGATGACATCTCAAATTACATTACTGATGACATCATTCAGTGAGTGGAAGTGTTTTTAGGAGATTATGGGTGTTAAATATAGATACTAACCTACTCAAAATGTTAGATTAGTATACTGGTTGTATTACTAATGAGTGATACTATCTTTAACATTTGTGATCTGAGTGGGGGTGTGACTATATCTGTATGTGAGTGGCTGTATGGGTGTGCGAGTGCATGCATGAGTGACTGTATGAGTGAGTGGGTGGATTGCTGACTAGGTCTGTAGGTGAGTGAGAGGTTGTGTCAGTGGTTGTATGTGAGTGTGAGTGAGTCTATAAGTGTTTTTGTAGGTGTGTGAGTGGCTGTATGGCTGTGTAGTGGGTATGTGAGTGGATGTATGGGTGTATAAGTAGGTGTATGAGTAGCTTTGTGGGTGAGTGAATGGGTGTGTGAGTGAGTGATTATGTTGCTAAGTGAGTTGGTGTATCAGTGGCTATATGGGGGAGTGAGTGGCTTAGTGTGTGGATGTCTGAATGACTGTATTAGTGAGTGACTGGTTGTGTAAGTGGCTGTTTGGGTGATTGACTGATTGTGTGAGTGGATGTATTAGTGAGTGAGTGGGTGTTTGAGTTGCTCTATGGAGGAGTGAGTGGGTATGTGAGTAGTGGTATGAGTCTAAGAATGGGTATGTGAGTGATTGTGTGGGTGAGCTTACACTAGATTGTATGGGGTGTGAGGATGAATGACTGATTGTATGAGTGACACCACATTTCAATATCTTAAAAGTAAATCAAAATTTAAACAAACATTTGTGCTCCTAGGATATTGTCCATGCCCCTCTGTGTTGGGGTCAAAAGATTAAAGCAATTCAATTGAAAGACATTGTAATTTTAATGCCAGTTTTCTTTCTTGTATGCATTCTTTCTTCATTAGGAACATTACATCATGTACATGTTCATCTTAACATCATTTGCAGTTAGTCCCAATGCATTTCGGTATGGGATACCTTCATCAGGGGAATACTGACTATTGACAAATGTGACTGACAACTCGAAAAGTGAAATGGTCACCTTCCTTTCCTGTTTGACGTGTGAATTCAGATCCTCATCAATATTGTTCCAGGTGTATTGTGTCCTTCAGGCTGTCACCCTTTTAACAATATTATTATTCAACAACGATTGGTTGAATATTAAAGAGACAATAAACGAGCGGCGAATCTACACGGAGTGTCACCACGGGCCATTAAACATCACGGGACCGATACAAACCACAGAGTTCAGAACACGGGTGGCGATTTCCTACCGAGTTCAATCACAGGGAACCTAAACATATGGGACACACGTCAAACAGGAAAGGAAGGTGACCATTTCACTTTTCGAGATTTGGTTTCATTAAGAGGTGTACAGAGTGTCAACTTTGTTACAGTATGATTGTATGAGTGACAATATAGGCGAGTGGATGATTGTGATAGTGGCTGTATGAGTGAGTGAGTTGCTGTGTAAGTGGCACTATGGAGGAGTATGTGGGTGTGTGAGTACTGGTATGGTCTGAGAATGGGTATGTGAGTGAATGTGTGGGTGTGTGAGAGAGCATACAAGAGATTGTTTGGGGTGTGAGTGGTTCTGTGGATGATATCATCAGTAATGTCATCAGTAAAGTCATCAGTGATGTCACTGTCCATGTCATGAGTGATGTAATATGTGAGGTTATAAGCAGGGCATTTGGGGGGAACTAAGTTATAGTTAGCTCAGGTAACTATAACTACTGAATTTCTATGGTCTTGTAGAAGTGAAATCTGAGCCTAACTATAATGTTCCTGTAACCTTTGTTTTTTCAGTGAATTTCTAAGGTTTTTTTTAAATTATATTTCTTAACTTTAACATCCTTGTAAACCTTGTTTTTTTAAGTAGTAGTCGTGTTTGCAGAGGGGTGGAGCAAGGGGACCACCACGACACCAAGGACCCTCAGCATCCAAAGGAACTTCATCCCTCAACCAGTAGTGCTCAAGGAGGTGTGTTTCAGAGTGAAGGAGAAAGGAGGCAGAGCCTCTGATGACCTCTCAGCAATCCTGCTGTGTGGAACTAACTGGAGGTAACAGGAGGGATTCTTGGCCCCCAAGGACCCTCATCATCCAAGGGGACTTTATTCTTCAACCAGTAGTGCACCAGGAGGCCCGTTTGCAGAGTGGTGGAGAAAGGGGGCAGGGTCTACAGTGACTTCCTTGGGCCGGCTGTTTTTTTCTTTTTTGATCTCTTATTAGGGGAGGTTGGCTGCGTGGCCCCCTTTCTCTGGGCCAATGAAAGCCTCAGGGACTCCAATCCCCAAGGGCCAGCGCTCTCTCAAATGGTAGAAAGGGGCTCTGCGCCCTCCCTTCGCACGGCCGGTTTCAGGCATGGGACCCCATCCTCCAGGGCCCGGCCATGTCTGCTGGATGCCCTCAGGTCACCCAGTCTCCATGGGGATCCCGGAGGAGCCTGAGGACTACTACGGTCCTTGCTGGCTCTCCAGCTCCTGGGGGAGCCGGCATTGCTTTCAGATATAGGGAGCTCCCTGTGTCTGAAATCAATTCTGTAACACTTGCAGCAAGCAAGAGCATTTTCAATGCTCTCATTTGCTGGAAGCAGAGAGTTTGCTGTAGGATTGATCAAAGGTCCTATGGGAATTAACATGGGGACAATACGTTTTTTAACACCCCCCCCCTTTTTTTCTTTGCCCCTGCTTGATCAACCACCCAGAAACCTTCCAGACAGCACCTCACGGACCGGGCAAATGTTTTTTGGAATAGTGCCACAAAGGATCGAGGTCCTATCAAAACTGCTAGTTGGTCACATCAGGCAATAGAGAATTGTTATTTGTGTGACAGAGGGCTGGGTGAAAGAAGCCTTGAAGGAAAAGTAAAGGAAGAGAGGAAAAAAAAGGATCCTACCAAGTGGTAGGTTACGTAAAGTGGGTAATTAGACTACATTAGGTTACTTACCGAAAACCTCAAACTCTACAGGGAGCCTCTGTCAGTGCTTTCTATCATTAAAATGGCAGTAAGGTGGATTGAGGCTAATTGTGAGTCCCAAAGGATGAGAGCCTTGGACAAACAATGACATAGAAACTCAGATAACCCACATAAGAACCCCACACAGGAAAATCCACAGCAGACTAGATTCATGCACAAACTATAAAGGCTATTTTACATTTAGAATCATTACAGAAAAGAATAGTCAGTGAGTTCATAATACTAAAAATGCAAGAAAATGTGAATTTGCATAGGCAATGGAAGCTAAGCCCTATTCTAGGTTAATAGCACAAACCAAATACGCCTTGCACCAGGCAAATAATTAATCAAGGAGTAAAAAGTCATAGGGACTGCTTACTTCAAAGGCAGAAGAGAATCATGAAAATTCTCTAAGTGTTGTTTTAATAGGAGACTGACATGGAGTCTACCTTCAAGGAGAGCAGGGGAAATACCTCGGCTGACTCTCAAAAACAACAGTTGCTATAGCAGACAAATTGACATTCAGAAGTTACATTAAGTAAAAGAAGCTAACTCTAAAAACTCTACTGCAAATATTAATCAAGTAGCATTTCTGATCTACATACAAGTGGAAATGGCAATGGCATTAGTTTACTAATCAAAAACTGCTTGAAAATATGAATAAAGCACAGTTTTGCTAGCAAAAACAATCACCCTTGAATACGCAAACATTATATGTGTGTTCCTCTAGTTCATCTGGCAACAAGCAGGAGTTAGTAAGTTGTTAAAGAAAAAAAAAACATCTCCACAGAGGAGGCACATTTCATCTAATTTATAATGAAATAAAAAACACTGTATTAACAAAAACATGAACAATAAGCACAGTGCAACTTTGAAAAGCCATGTTTTCAGTGCAACCAGGAGAAGGCCCCATGAATTAGTTTTATGGCTAACTTAAACACACAGTTATATTAAGTGTAATTTTGAGCTCTCACTGCTTGGTGCTCTACTCAAAGAAAATATGAAGATTCAACAATATGCAGATAATATGTACTTCTTTGAGAGTTCGCTCTGCTTTAGACATCCAAGGCTTCAAAAGATTCCTGCAAATCATCCAAACCTGAAAATCAACCTAACCAAGACAGAATTCCTGTTAGTTGACAAGAACAGCAAACAAAATACAGTACAAACGCGGCTTAATGACATGAATCTTACATGAACCTTTGATCCCAACTTTCACTCAATGCCAAGTCACATAAACACATAGCTTCACCCTATATCTCACCACCCTCAAGGAATACATTGCCAAGAAACAAAGACAGCCTGGTACTATCTCACCTTTCCAAAGAAAGTGAAACAGTTTCTTCCAAAATGTGACATGAGAACTTCTGTGTAAGCCCTCCTACTCTCACATTTGGATGGTCCTGCATCATGGCCTTCCAGACTCCTACAAGCCGCAGATTGTTTTGTCAAGAGTGTGAAGAAATATGATCACATTTCATCCATCCTGATGGAGCTCCATTGGCTCCTGTTGCAGGCCTCCACCATCTTCAAAACCAGCCATTAATTACAAAGCTGTCATGACCAGGACAAGCAGCCGTGCTTATCTTGCAGAATAGTTCAACAGCTCTAGTGGTTCTTGTGATACTCACAGCCAGGACACCATCAGACTTAAGAATAAGATGTGTGAAATATTCAAGCAAGAGAACAGGCCTTTTACATGGAAGAACATCACCTTATCCATCAGGACTTCCTCAAAGCTGCTCCAATTTAGGAATTGTTGGGTACTCACCTTTCTAAAGAATACTAAATCACAATGCATTAGTCATCACAACCCACATACATCTCTTATTACTGGTTGTCTTCATTCTAGTCTTTGACTCCATAGAGCGAGATGCTATCTTTTGGCTAGGTTTGCACTTTAGAAATACCTTATACATACATACAAACTACATTTTAAATGCCTACTCACTGCACAGAATATTACATTCTAGTTCTGTGTACCTGAAAATCTCTGGTAGGAGGGTGAGGACTCACCTGCTTACAAGTATTGACCATCTCCCTTTGGAGCTCCTTGCCTATCACTGCATAAGCTCCCAAAATTGGACACGCCATCCCTTCCAGCTTTAACAACAGACATGACACACTTTCTTCTAAATGAATACTGTTGCTATAAATTGTTATTGTTCACTTAGCATTAACATTTTAGTTCACCAGACTACTCTTGTGCTCTTCTAGTGGGCCCCATTAGACCACTTCCGCTATAACTATTTAAGTTGTTGAACTCCTATGATCATGTATATGTATATATAGCAGGTGGTGTGGGCTCTGTGAAAGCCTCCTGCCTCATTTATGGTCCCTCCCATCCTGTTTCTCTCTAGGTTTTTAATCTGTTCTACTGTCTCTTTTCTTGACCACTTGTAAAGCACGTTGATACCGTCTTAAGGTCATGTTCGTGCAATTTAAAACTTTATTACATGAATAAAATAAATGTTTATTTATTTTCATGTGTTTTATTGTCACAAGATAGTGTTCTGACACCTCAAGGGCCTTGTACATGGTAGGTTTAATTATATTAAAGAACTAAACAAAATAACTTTCAAAATAAGCAGACAAATCATTTTTTCTTACATCACTTCATTCTGCTCATTCCTTTGTGACAGGTTCCAGTAACTATGACTTTCTGTGCATGAAAATGTGGGACGAGAGATGGACTATGCTCTCCATTTACTAAAGATTGAATGGCACTTCCGTAGTGTTGCCCAATTTTTGGGCGGTGTACATGGTCTTTTTTACAGGACTAAATTGACTCAATACTTTGCGTTGCTTTGCACCACCGGAATGCTGCAAAAAATGCTAGTAAATAATCACCTACATGTCTGAGGTCATGTGAAAAACAACTCAATTACCTTTGTCTCATTTTAGTCCATACTGGAAAATTCTGGATTCCCAAGCCTAGTCATCTCTGGCCCTGGCCCATGCTTCACATCGTCTGGTGCCCTCAGACATATAAAATTCAGGCATCAGAGTAAGTCAAGATTGGGAGGATACTTTCATCTGCCCCTGCAGTCTGAATACAAGCAGTTGGAAAAACATACTTTCTACTCCTGCGATTATGGTAGCTTTAACACCAAGAAAAGAAGAGGCACTGACTTTCATCCAGTGTGTAGCTGTGTTATTCATAATAAACAATCTATTTAATTCCTTTTCTTTAAGTCAGTGTTTCAATGCTTTACTTCATCATCATCATCAAAACACTTTATTCGGTTAAATTAAAACCATAAAAGTAATGTTTTACTTAAAAGACAGTATTTTTGCTTTGTTTTTTATTCCACTATTTGCTTTAACATAGTTGTGTTTGTGAAATCTAGTGTATTTGATATACCTTAAAAGGGGCTTACACCCTTACACCCCTCATTCACTTCTTAAAGGTCCATGTGCTCACTTTACTTTTCCTCTTTTCTATTGGTTGCAGGCGTATTGTTTCCTGTTGTTCCAGTTGTTTGTGTGTGTTTCTCTTATCAGTCTCCCGTAGCCCAAGTACTGGTTCTCCTTCGCGCGCTTTGATGGAAATTTCTTTTATTTGCTTAAGGCTGCACAGCGGTAATTTGTTTTCTCTGATATCTTTTATTGAAACTTTTTGTGTTAGAACACATTTTAAGTGTGCTTTTGAGCTAAGGCAGAGACTCGAACCAGCTCCTAGGTCTGCAGTTCTGGCCGTTATGCCACATCCTCTGTCCTGCCCCCTTCTCTCGATTTTCATTAGCTGCTCTGGGCTTCCTCCAGAATGCAACACACACACATATTCCAAATACCTCAAGTTTAATATGAATATCGATTTGTTTCTTAAATCATTTCTGTTTATTTAACCATCATTTAAGTAAACAACATTCCTTTCATTTCCTGAAAAAGCCCTGATCAGTGTGGCGTATTGACGCATTTGTGCTTTATTTGTGGTTTACTGTAAAAGTCTGCTCTCCAGTGTTATGGTGCACAGTTGGGGGAATACCTTGGGTTACAGTTGACTAGCACTGTTTCTACAAGGGACGCAACAGCAGCTGCCATAATAATAGAGAAACAGTATCATCCATTTTTTTTTCCATTTTATTTCACTTGTATAGCGCGTAAATCACCCGAAGGTCTCAGAGCGCTGGCAGCTGACAAGGATCCATCGAGTTGTTGTATGGCGTTTCAGGATCCAAGCGAAAATTTACAGATTCATGCCCTTATATAGGTACAATTCACATTGTCCTTATATAGGCATAGAAACCATAACCATATTTAGGCATAGCGCATGCTGTCCAAATGCAGGCATGGCTACTTCCACCCATTCCAAAAAGCCACAACGATTTCTTGGAAAAATCGGCTAAAGCAGTCAGGGACATCCCCTTGCTTGAATATTGATTTGTAGAAGAAGCCATGGAGTTTTCAAAGAACCACTATTCCCTCGGGGTTCTTTGATTGAGGTATTATGTCCAACTTTACGTCAAACTAGGCACCTTCAAGGTATAAATATGCCCACACTTGCTCTAGCAAAGACACAGTGGTTCGGAGCAGCTCGACTATCTACTTGCCCTACGCAGCCCGCTACAGCAAATGCCGAAGGAATTCCAACCCTCCAGCTGACGCACTGATCGAGAGGCTGCACTTCTCTCAGCGAGAATCCAGCTCCAGTGTTTCCATGCTCCTCTCACAGGGTGTTGGGAAATTGAGTCCAGAGACAGAGATACCAGACCTCCTTCATTCTAAAACCAAGGTACGGAGCTGATTAGACCCTAAAGAGAAATCTTGGATATATTCTTGGCAAAGAAACTAAACCTATGCTTCACCAAACTTACTTCTTCCCTCATACTAGACTTAGGTTAGGTACATCAGAGTAGGCGTATTTTAAAAGCACCAGTTGAGTACTTTTAGCCTTTGTTATTTATGTATGTATTTATCTATGGTTTAGAAACCATACAATGCTTTTACAGTATTATTTTATAATACTCTTCTTGTTGTACGCATTATACTTTGCAGCCAGTATTACGATTGTAGCAGTTCACTTTACTTGCATGAGAAAGAAGACTGTTCAAGAAATCCTTATATTAAAAACGTCCGTCTCTCTATTTCTCGGCATCTCTGATGAAACGAAGCATGCATGATTGACTGAGTAAAATATCTATCTTTTGTTTTCACGACTCTGAAGATACGTTTATTCTTGGGGAAACAAAGTCGTCACGTTTATGCGGTTGTCAGAAACGAATCCCTTCTTGTGAATTCGAGAACGTTTCTAGTGACCTCTGAGCTAGCTGGCACTCACAATTAAGTCTAATATATTCGATAGAGACCTAATAGACATAAGTCCTACGTCAAATCTACAGGATATATTATTCCAATGCGCAGAGCAAATTGGGAATATAGGATCTACACTACAGAGTAGAAAGGGGGGCTCTAAACACCGATCATGATGGCGCACATCTCAACATTTTTTGTTGGTCAATTTCCCTCATAGACATGTGTATTTCTGGTGGGCATTGTTACTGCAAAAAGGAATATCTAATGCAGCACCTAAACCTAGCCCAGCCAATTCCACATATCAATAAATGTAAAACAGTCTTTCAATTTACACCCCTTCACTGCATTTTTATGTTTAACTACATCTGGTTATGGATATTAACACTGTTTTTAACATGCCTGGACTGGAACGTAGTTTCCCTGTCTGAAGTGGTCCAAAAAACTCACATTGCCCTTTCGCCTCCTTGAACTTTAGGGTGCTAAAGGTCATGTCATTCAACCGACTTATGCAACGCGTGCGCATCTGTGTCCTGTATTGATGTACAGTCTGAGGTCACAGTGTACCTAAATGCATGCACTGCAACTCCACTCCCCACGGTGCCAGTAAACTCCTTCTACACTTGACACACGCCCGTATTGTCTGAGCTTCACCACACATACCCAGTTTCACTGTCCATCAACAAAGTCGGTCCTTGCAGATCTCACATGTCATCTGCTGGGCTGTATCTACTTCTCATGGTTTCGCTTTGGTTTAAATATTCGCTCTCTTGTGAGTTGCTCATACCTTCTTTACAGATAAAAGGGCTTTTACTCCTGTGCATCCTGAACAGGCACCCCCTGCGCCTAGGGGAAGGGCACAGTTAGTAACACCACGGGACTGAGCCTCCTACAGGCCCAATAAGGGGGCTGGATGATCGAAGAAGCCAGATGACATCATCGGAGTGCGCAGCAAAAACCTGGTAGGTTATTTAAGGCAGCGTCCCAGAGTTTTCAGCCTCTTTGTCCCCTTACACCTCAGGCAAGCTGCAGGGGCATGTCATCGACCAAGGGCAAAAGAGCAATGCCTCGCAAAGCATTGACAGTTAACAACAAAGAGGGATGCACAACAATGGAGGTTCAGAAACTGGATGGACCCCAGGAGGGGGTAGGATGGACGTGTGCAGAGGTTAGGTGGGAGGGGGGAATGACCTGAGGGTGGTCCTGAACTCTACTGCCCTAACCCGCAATATATGGACTGAGTAGAATCCTGGGGAGGCTGCCTGTGTTCAGGTACCCAGGTGGGCCGGTGCGCTATGCGGTGCCCTGGATTTCAAATAGTGCAACTGTTTACTGTAGTGCGTTGTGGCCTGCTGCACCATGTGCGCAGCAGACTGGGTGCTTGGTGGGCCCAGACGACTCAGTTCAAGTTCAAATGTATGGCCATGTTCAAATGTACGGCCTAGTTCAAGTGTAATGTTGTGCCTAATTTCCTTACTGCCATTGATATGTTAGTGCCGCTAAAGTGTGATGCTGTAGATAATTGTTATATATATCCAAGTAGGATACTGTTACTGTTGTATTGGTTGGTGTTGAATTACCTTGTTTGATGTGAATTAAAAAAAAGGCGATGCCGAGGACAACATACTCTGATTCTGAGAGTTCTTTGGCACAGCGGGAGGAAAAGGTGATAAAAATTGGGGAGGAATGAATGTCACGTTGTGCGCGTACATTTGAACTCCCCTCTTTTCAGGGATCTGGACACAGGGAATGTCTATGCTGAACTCCCCTATCCTGGGGCATGAGTGCCCGTCTCTCTTCAGACATGTCCACTACGAGAATCTCCTGGCCGGCCTCAGGGGGGGCTTGGTGTCCACCCTGATACTGCACCTCTTGTACCTCGTCAAGATCCGCTTTGCAGGTAGTGTCTCTCACTATCTCTCTTCCCTTTTCAGTTTTTGCCTACATTGTGCTTGTGCTATGCTTGTGATTAGCTTTTGCTTGCACAGCACTCCTTACATATGGCTTGGTCATGTCCAATGCTTACAACGTACTTGCAGGAAGTTTTTCATAGCATGGTTCCATGTTTAAATGTTGATGTGAAAAATATTGATGCAAAAAATATCGATGTAAAAATATCAATTACAAAAATATCGACTCCCTATACTTAAACAGGCAAGTACAATAATATCGACTCAAAAATATTGATGTAATAAATATAGATGTAAAAAATATCGACTTTAAAAAATAACATAACTTAAATTAATTAAACAACATTCATATTATTAACAAAATTATTTAAATTTAATATATATTTTCACTAATTATAACAAATAAACTTAATTTAATACATATAAACACAAAACAATGTGTACATATACATATATTTACTGGAATACATTTTATTAACTAGTATCTTTATTTAATTTATAAACTTTTTTAATTATATACAAATAAAATAAACACATATATACATAATTTAAAATTAAATAACATATTCTATATCTAATTAACACATTAGACTTTTTAAAAAATACTATTACATACATTTAATAACAAAATAAAAATATTAGTAGTTAAAACGTTGGATAGCGAGGGGGTAAAAATTACTATTCCCAATCCAGTAAGTACAACAGTAGAGAAAGTGCTGTATAGCCTAGGGGTAAAAATTACTATTCCCACTCCAATGAGTGCAACAGTAGGGAAAGAGCTGGATAGCGTAGGGGTAAAAATTAACATTCCCACTCCAATGAGTGCAACAGTAGGAAAAGCGCTGGATGGTGGAGGGGTAAAACTTACTATTCTCACTCCAGTGAGTGCAATAGTAGGGAAAGGGCTGGATAGGGTTGGGGTAAAAATTACTATTCCCACTCCAATGAGTGCAACAATAGGGAAAGCATTGGATAGCGTTGGGATAAAAACTACTGTTCCCACTCCAGTGAGTGCAACAGTAGGGAAAGTGCTGGATAGTGGAGTGGTAAATATTACTATTCCCACTCCAGGGAGTGCAACAGTAGGAAAGCATGGGATTGCAGAGAGGTAAAAATTACTACTCCCACTCCAGTGAGTGCAACAGTAGGAAAGCGTTGTATAGCGTAGGGGTAAAAATTACTATTCCAACTCCAATGAGTGTAACTGTAGGGAAAGCGTTGGATAGCGTAAGGGTAAAAAGTACTATTCCTACTCCAGTGAGTGCAACAGTAGGGAAAGCACTGGATTGCAGAGGGGTAAAAATTATTATTCCCACTCTAATGAGTGCAACAGTAGGGAAAGCGTTGGATAGCGTAGGAGTAAAAATTGCTATTCCCACTCCAGTGAGTGCAACAGTAGGGAAAGCGTTGGATCCCAAAACAATAAAAAACAAAACCATCAACATTTTTATTAAATTTAATTTCCAATATTAACATTATTAATATATAAATTTAAATATATTATTATTAACAAAGATAATACAAAATAATTAATTACACATTATGTAATACTATTGTATCCACAACACAAACCTAAAATTAATTACACAATTACATTTAATAATTACTAATTAATTAAGAAACATTTATTTATTTATTATTATGTATTAATTAGTCAATACAAAATTCATTACTTTCTACCTTTCACACCATTCACACATATAAACACCACAAAACACACCTAGCATTAATTACACAATTACAATTAATAATTATGAATTCATTTATGGTAATTAATTTAAAAATATGTAATAATTAATTAATAAAAATGTATTACTTACCTGCCTTCACAGCATTTACACATATAAACACCACAACACAAACATAAAATTAATTAAACAATTAGCATTATTAATTGACTAATTGAAATTAATTAACAACTAATTATCAAACTACTATTCATTGATCAATTACACATTAATTATTCAATACATGTTATATAATTACATTACTTCCCACCCTATTCCCCTATAAACCCACAACCTGCTACGGAACTAAAAACGCAGAATTAAACTTAAAATAAATTATTAACTAGTAACATTCTAAAACATATAATAAAATGACAAACAATTCTCATTAAAAACAATAAAATACATAACATTATTATTAAATCGATATTTTTGTCAACTATATTTTTGTAAACAATATTTATTACAATGATATTTTTGTAATCGATATTACTTATCTGTCAGTCGATATTCTTGACCAGCTATATTTTTGTTGTCGATATTTCTTCCCCACTAACATTTTTGCAGCAATATTTATGTCCCATGATATTTCTCCGTCGATATTCCTGCTCTGCACCAGTGTTATTATATGTACACAGGTAATTGCTGGCAGTGCTAGCATTAGATATAATCGAACGGTTTGCAGTGTTAATATTTTTCACATTGCTCATTGTGTAATTATAGTAGGTGGCAAAGGTAATGCAGTGATCAAATGCCAGCCATGCCGTCATGATCATGATAATTGTCTACGAAAACGGAAAACAACATGTTTTGACAAAAGAAGAGGTGCTGATGAGTGGGGAATGGCTTAAAGAGGGTCAGAAAAGAAACAATCATGTTCAGAGAGTAAATGTCATCGCTTTGACTCTAGGAAGTTGTTTATCTTGCTCTTTCCAGCGTCTCCATGTTGGCAGCCTCCCTGTTCACATGTGATATTGTTTCCTGTAGTGCTGCCTTATTAACATAAGAGGGTGAGCAGGTATGCGAATAGCCACGTGAGGCCCACAGTCTAAACGCTTAGTTCTGTTGCTGGAACAAAAAAAACAGTTTTTATTAATCATATAGGCAAAACCTATTGCATTTACCAAAGCTTGTTGGATTGGACCTCTAGCCAGAAGGTGTGCTCTCTGTTGCGAGCGTGTTGTAGTTTTTCAGCAATATGGAGGGGCTTGGAACCCACCCATTGCTTACCATTTGCTGGCTTTCGGTCACTCTCATTTGTATGATTGCTATTCGTAAGCCAGCTTGTCAATGTTGTCTGTCTCCCACCCATGGAGCATTTCCTCTTCACCATCTGTTTCATTGCTGGGAACCACAGTGGCTCTCAGGGAAAATGTGTTTTCTTTTTGTGAAGCACTCCATGAGAGTGCATGAATTTCCACTCTCTCCCTCGTTCCTTTTTCTTTCCCGTTTGTTGCAAAATGTGCCAACAGGGTTACATGGTTTATTGCTGGGTACATCGAAAACATTCTTTTTACACAAGTGCACGTCTTCTTTCGTGCTTTTCTTTTTCAAACGCGCTTTACAGCCTTCATCAGACATTCATACGTTTCCATCATAATCTTATTTATTGTAATAACAATTTCTTTTTTTTGCTATGTGTTTTCTTTCCAACACCCCTGTGCGCTCTGTGTTTCTAGTGCTGCAAAGTGTGTCTCTTAACTGCTTTTGCGTCGCACTGCTGAATTTAGCAGCAGTTTCTGTTCTCTTCTCCTATGCGTGACGTGCTAATTTTAGACCTTAGCAAGACACATTTTCATGTGCACGATAATTCTCCCGCCTCCTGGCACCACCCAATTCGTTGCACCTTCCCAACCCTATCCAACTTTTCATCTTATAACTCCAGTCCCTTCTTTTTAACCGCTTTGCATTTCACACATATTACTCTAGAAATTGTTGCCTTAGCAAGTGAGCCAGAGGAAGTAAGGTAATTGTATTTCCACATCTGTACTTTCGTTGTCAAATGAACAAAACAAGTGGCATATTCATATTCGTGCTCCGGTGTAACTGCTCCTGCTGCACCAATGACAACTAGGCCTATTTAAATACACATTTCGTTACCGCCACACTCATCGATCTGGTAAGCCTGATTTGCTCCTTTTGGATGCATCCTCTGCTTTAATAGCAAAATGAAAGGTAACAGTGGGTTCATGGTTCTCATAGGCCCATGTGCAACTACACCTGCTGCACCAATGCCACTAAACCACATTAACATTCTCAAAATGATTTCCTTTTTTATTTTTAATAAGAAAAAAATTCCATTCCTGTTTACTTTTTAAGGCTTGCCTGAGCACATACGTTGTTGCTTGAAAGATATTTTCTTTCCTTACAAGGGGCTTAGAGCCCTTCCATTGCTTACCATTGGTGGGCTTCATGATCACTCTCATTTCCTTGCTTCTCTTTGGGCAGCGCATGCATGCCGACTTCACTTCCTCTTCATAAGTTTGTTTCTCCCCTGGTGCATGGCCCAAGTACTGTTTCCTTGCCAATTCCAGTGTTCTTCCCCTGCTTGTGTACTGGTGAAGGTACTTTATTTTACTTTACTTTATTTTATTTAGTTGCAGCACTCCATAGAAGTGCATGTGTTCTACCACCCCTTCCTCCTTCTCCGCATTGTTTCTTGTCCCTTTCCACCCTCTCTATGTTATACGAAAGGGTGCGTGGAAAAAAGTAATAGAGTTGGCCCTACTGGAGCTAATCCCATTTCCCATAAAAAAAGACATAATGTGAAGTTTGTGGCAACCAAACTTGCACATAATGTAATTTTGTCATTGTTAGAGTCAGACAGAAGAGAAACATTTATGCTGACTGTGTGCGCCCGAGGCCCAAATGCAGCCCACTGGCTCACCACTAGGGGTGGGCGGAATTTGCATAGTTGTGCTATGCAAATTTCAGCGAAACAGCAAAAAAACTCAGCGAGCACGCAGAATTCTGCGAGCTTGCGGAATTGCTACTGTGCCGCCAGAAGAATTGTTGTCTCCAGCAGTGACCATGTGTGTCTGTAACTTTGCCACCGCGCCGAAAGGCGCCGGGGTCGATTGAGGGAGCTGTTCATCATAGTGGGTAAAGGGTGGAATGACGCTGCATACCGCTAGTGTGTGTGGGGTGGGGCTGCTATGCGAGTTCACATGCCTCTTGTTCATAAAAGGTCAGAGACCGATCAGAGCAGCAGATGAGGAGAAAGAACCTCTTGGTCACAGGAACTACACAGGGATTGCGCTCGATAAAGTCATGGATGCAAAGACCTCCATCAAGGAGCACAGCTATTTTTTGACAGTAGATATGGGGAGAAGAAAGCACACCTTCCCAGTCTCGACCGTGATCACAAATCTTCTGGGCTGATTAATGCGTTACTGAATTTGAGCTTTAACTCGGGCACCTGCTTTATATCTGTAAGTGCTTCCTGTTGAGGTTAAATGTTTGTGACAGGAGCGACGTGCCAAAATGAATTGTGCCCAACAGCACATAATATTCCAAGAAGATGCCACCGTTTTGTGCAATACCTCTACTCAACTGGAGTACTACTGGATAATCAGTAAGTGCTACCTCGTTGGGTAAATGTATAGTGCCTTTCCTACACTACAGCTGTGTAAAGAGCCAGAAGAGTTGTCTCCAGTGACCATGTGTGTCTGTAACTTCGCCACCGCGCCGAAAGGTGCCGGGGTCCATTGAGGGAGCTGTCCATCACAGTGGGAAAAGGGTGGGAAGAGGTTGCATACCGCTAGTGTGTGTGGTTTGGGGCTTCTATGCGTGTTCACATGCCTCTTGTTTATAAAAGGTCAGAGACTGATCTGAGCAGCAGATGAGGAATAAGAACCTCCTGGTCACAGGAACTACACGGGAATTGCGCTCAAGAAAGTCATGGACGCAAAGACCTCCATCAAGGATCACAGCTAATGTTTGACGGCAGATATGGGGAGAAAGCACACCTGCACAGCCTCGACAGTGTTCATGATTTTTTTGGGCTGATTAATGTGTTACTGAATTTGAGCTTTAACTCGGGAACCTGCTTTATGTCTGTAAGTGCTTCCTGTTGAGGTTTAATTTTTGTGACAGGAGTGACGTGCCAGAATGAATCCTGCCCAGCATATTTATCCAAAGAAGATGCCACCGTTTTGTGCAATACCTCTGCCCAATACTCACCAACGCCCATAAAGTCCGGTACGCTGAGGATCGCGGAATTTCCAGCAATTCTGCATTCCACTCGGAACAGGGAATTGCCAAAATTCTGCAAATTCCGTGAGCGGAACGGAATTTACCGCCCACCCTTACTCACCACCTACTAACCCATAGGAATGATTTCATAACCCCCAAGACATTCATATACTCCTACCTGTAGTTGCCAAGTCAGGACCAAGCATTTGCAGACCCTTGAGACAGAACAGTTTTTTAATAAGCAGCTCTTTTCTTTCTTTGAATGTGGAGTTGCTTATTGAAAAGGTAGAGCATGACTATAAGTCCTGGTTGCAGTATGCTCCTGATTCACAGTGCATGCAGAATGATGCATGCTGGTGGTTGGGCTGAGAGACACATGTGGTATGAGATAAACACTCCCTGGAGTCCCCGAGGTAGGTCAAGAGCAGGTCTCTGTTTCTAGTGGCACAATGTGTTTAGAAGGAGGAGCCTTTATAAATGTTTTTCTCAATGTAACTTGTTGTTCTATTATGTATTCTTCTATCTGTCATTAGCAGGGCCTCACAGCACTCCATGTCTCATTGTTCATATTTTATGAGACATTACATTGTCTGTAAATTATCCTGTCACTTAGCCAACCTTTTTCAATATTTTCTTTTGCCTGTTTAAAATATTTCATGTAAGCTTTTGTGGAAATACTTTGCTAGGAATATTTGTTTTGAGGAATAGAGGATTATAAACATCTAAACAAACTCTTTCACACACTGCTACTCAGACATACGTAGACACACCCCAGGCAAACACAACCTGCAAACCACTACTTACACCTAGCGCCTAAATACACTACCCTACCACAGCCACACGACCACTTACCCTACCACCACCATACCACAGCCATTTTACCAACACCACCCTAGCAACACCCTACCATGACCACCACTGTATCACCACCATACCACCCTACCAGAAAAACACCATCACCATCCTCCTAAAACCACATCAGCCTAGCACTATCACCATGCCACCTTACCACCCCACTACACCATCCTAAAACTCTAACATCACCCAACTACCACCACCACCTACATTGCTACCACACCACCATTCTAATAACCACCTTAGCTCCACCACCATCCAAACCAACCCCACCCAACCTGCCACCAACCAAACCAGACTGCCACCACCCTACCATCACCAACCTATCACCCTATCAAAACGACCACCCTACTACCACCATCACTATACTACCACCACCCCATCATAACACCACCAGAACCATGCCCTAACCAACTAGACCACCATCGTACACTAAACCACCACTACCCTACCCTGACCACCACCACTCTACCCTAGCCACCACTATCCTGCCCTAAACCACTACCACCCTGAGCACCACCACCTTAATCATCCTACTCACCACCACCCTCACCACCACCCCAACTCTATTACCACCACCCCACTACACCACCCTACCACTACCTTACCACCACCCCATTAACCTAGCCAACACCACCTCCATCCTAACCACTAAGCACCCTAATCAGCCTACCAACACCACCATGCCACCACTTCCCTCTCACCATTTTACCATTAACCGACCTCACCACCACCACCCTACCATCACCCTACCGACCACAAAAACAACCACCACCAGCATCCCTAACAACTACCACCACCCTAACTATCACCACTACTAAAACCACCACCCTACACTAACCACCACGATCCTACCCTAACCATCACCACCTTACCCTAACCACCACTGCCACCACACTAAGGACCATCACCACCCTCACCTTCACCCTCACAACCACCCCCACTATATTACCACCACCACCTTACCATCACCCAACCTGTACCTTAACCTCCATCAGCAACCAAGCCACCACCACTAGACTACCACCACTCCCATACCAACACCACCATGCCAACACCATCCTTACACCACCACCACAACCACCACCATCCCTAACAACTACGACCACCCTAACCACCACCAAACACCACCACCTCTAAAACCCCCACCCCACCCTACCACTCTATCCTAACCCTTTCTTAACAACCCTTTCATAACCACCACTACCCTACCACCACTACATCACATTATCAACCTACCACCACCAACTTAATCACCACTGTCCTCAAAAACACTACCACCCTCTCCACCAAAAGTACTCTCAACACCAACAGTATGTTTGACATCACCCTCACCACCAACCTAACCATTCTCCCTAACCAGCATCCTTTTACTCAACATGGCTCTCAATTCATGTTTTTTCCTTTTTGGTTAAGCACTCCATAAGAGTGTATGTGTTTCCCAGCTGCCACTGTTGTGTACTTCTCTTCACTCCTCTGCTGATTTCCATGTTGCACTCGCTCGTGTGCTTCTCCTCCAAACTGTTGCTCAATAATCATGTCTATATTTCTTCCTCTCTATGCTAAAGCAACAAACAGGTCCTTGGATTTGCAGACATGGTTATGCTATTAACCTCCTGCAGGAGATCTTACCCATAGCCTCCTGTATCTTTTCTGCATGAAGATCTTAAGCCCGTTGGTGTAGTTCTATGGATATGCAAGTATACATTTTAGTACTAAATTTAGGAAGGACAGGAGAGTGGTGGAAGAATTGGAAATAATTACAACAAAATTGGTGATGGTAATGAAATTAAAGGAGGGGTATGGGAAGGAAATTATAATGCAAAACATATGTTAAGCAGGCTATCCTAAAGCCACATAAGAGTAAAACAATTGCAATTGATCAGATACACATTTCAAACTACTACTGACAAAACAGGCTTAGAGGGCTGATTCACAAATGCACAAAAAAGCCATTCAATTCAATTTAAATAGTCTTTATTCGATATTTTTCAATCATAAAAGACATTTTACAAAAAAAATAATTGTTGTTTTTGACCCCCTCCCACCCCCCCGCCCGCAGAGGTACAGGATCCACAGTGATTTATTACAATAAAAAAGAAAAGGAAGATTAAATATCTCCCTAACTCATCCTATTTACATTTTTACATATTCTAAAAATAACTGTTAAAAGCAATTTTTTTTTAAAAAAACAGTTGTAAAAGCTAAATTCATTGGGACAAAAATACAAAAATAACAGTTACTTATGCGAAGTACGTAGTTAATCACTTATTAATACAGAGTGCAAATTTAAATAGCAGAGTGCTTACCACGGAGAATACACGCGGGAAGTCTACCGGTTTCTTCAAAAAGGAGCTGCTTTTATCTTTGAATGGGTAGACGAAGGCATCCCCATGTCATTTAAGAATTGGTGAAAATTATTTTAAACTGGCCTTTTTTGGAATAATCGTAATAGACAGAACCAGACTACCGCGTGCTAATCAGAACTGCTGACTTCCATAGTTGAAACACGGTTTGAAGAATCAGCTAAATATGTGCATCTCCTATTGATAGGATTGCTAAATACTACCAATTTTGGTATTTCGACCACACGTTTTTACGGCTAAAGAAAGGAGGAAAGCTTTCCCTTGTATTAAAAAATAGCGGGAGCCTCCTGCCACGTTTAAGACCAACAAGTCCTCTCATAAGTATTTTGGGGAAGACGGCTAATATATATTTTTCCTGAAGAAGACGGCTGCATTAGAGTTGGCCCGTCGAAACGCGTTGAGGAGTGGGGGAGAGAATTCACAACATCTCTGAAGGACTATTCTGACTAACGCTGAATATACCTTTTCTGAATTCCTCTCTTTGTTGCTTGCTTTAGGAACCTGTGTCATGAATTTTTAGTATAATTTGTTCCATATATTGTCTGTTTTTCCCTGAGTGTAATACATTTATTTTTATCTTGTTTTTAATTATATTTTTAATAAATTTGTACATTTGAAAGTTTATTTGTTGTTTCAGAATTTGGGTCACTTGTGCACTGCTCTTAATTTGCCTGCATTTTTGCTGTATGTTTTATTGTTTTGATTGATGTGTCCAAAGGGAATTGCTTTCTTGACATTGTCAAATTTAAATAGCAGCAGACAATAACAACAGACAATAGCAAACCTACAATTACTCCAAACTCATTTTGCGTGCCCGAATTATCCACATCCAGTGGAGAAATGTTGCCATGGCTATGACAACAGGCTGAGAGGTGTCAGTTCTTAAAATCCTAACAGCCTCATTTGCAGTTCTTAAGCCTAGCTGGGTGCAGATTGGTTTTAGCCATGATCGTCTAGACACACTATATTCGGGACAAGCAAACAGCACATGACCAATATTTTAATTTTGATCCGGACAAAAGGGGCACCTAGAAGTTTGTATCTTATTCCATTTCGCAGTTAGGGCATTTAAAGGTAGTGTCCCCACCCTCAGCTGGTGGTACCTCTTCCGGTCCACTGGAACAGTAATCCAGTCCCAATAAGATTCTAGGGCCGGTGCATGCTTGAGTTCTAGGTAATCATAAGTAAAAGAACGATCAATATGATTCCTAAAACACTTAATCTCTATCATGCTCCAATATAGATCTCGAAGTGTCTTTTTGGGTGGAAATGCATTATTTACGGGGTCATCCCACAGTTGAGCTAAACCCAAAAGCCATTCCTTTTTCTACTAATTGTATATGAATACTCTCTGATTGTTCCAAGCTAATTCCCATTTTAGGGGTCTATTCACAAAATTATTTTGTAGGGGTGGGCAAAATATTCCGTTCTGTCAGCGTAATTGGTGGAATTTTGGAGACTCTGCATTACTGCACGGCGTTCTGGCTAAATTCTGGCAATCACAGTTTGGGGGAATTCATGCATGGCTCCGTAACATTAAGTTGGCGAGCATGAGCGAGATTTGGCATCCCCTACTGTGATTTCCGGTTGCTAGAAGGACATCTGGTGAGATGCTTCTAATGCGGGTGGTCACAGGCATTTGAGGTCAGAAAGTTGCCGCTTGAGTATATAATCCACTCTAGAGGCAGCAAAAACTACTCAAGTAGCAGCACCCTCTGGTGCACCACATGGTGCAGTTCAGGCTGATTTTTCAGCCCAGAATGCACCCTTGGCGCTAAATCACACCATGAGCAGCACAACATGCCTATTTCAGCTCGTTAGCCGAACTCCGTGGAATCTCGCTGAGTTTTTATGTAACTCCACGGAATTCTGCAGAGTCAAATTCGGCGAGTTCTGTCCATTCTAGCAGGGGCGGCTGGCACAGCTTTGTTGCACAGTGGGGGTGCCGGCTGCATTATAAAAAAGAAAAAAATAACACTTACCTTGATGCTGCCGCTGACGGGTCCCGCCTCTTCTCTCCTGCTCACCTGTGTCGGACTCCTGGTCGGAACAGGAAGCAGGCAGCCAGGGTCCCACCCCTAAGCCAATCACAATGCTCCAATGGAGCATTGTATATGGGCTGAGCGCTGTGACACAGCGCTCAGCCAGGGGCTGGAGGGTGGGCATGTTCTGCATGCAGGCTGTAATGCAGCCTGCGTGGAGAACAGGGGAGTGCGCATGACTGTTTTGAAGCCCGAGAAGGCCAACCAAACAGACATTGCGCATAGCACAGGGGTGTTCCACCACTCCTCCCCTGCCCTGCAGCCCCGCCCCCTCACACACACTGCTGCAGCAGGAGGAAAGAATGAAATTAAAATAACATTACATTATTATCATTTTATTGTTTCCTTTCTTTAGCTGCTCCCTGGCAGTTAGGTGACACTCCTCCGCCATAGCGTAGGAGCCACCACTGCACCCTAGTATTTTGGAGTAAGTAAAGTAGTAGTCCTGTATTACTCTTTTTACAAAAACGTACTTCAAAACAACTAAAATGGGAATAAAATTACATTATTCAGGGACTTTTAATATAAATTAGTACAAATAGAAAGGACTGTGTCTTCTTTTTACTTTTGCTAATACGGAGTTTGAAATTTCAGGACCGATTCACAAAGACATGTAAGAATACTTTAAAGAGTGCTTCTGTATTCAACTTCCAGTACTCCTAAACGCTTTAATGAATTTGTACGTTTGATGCTCCATGGCCAATTCACAAAGCAAGTATGAATATATAAAAAGAGTACTATATGAATATAGAATATGGTTAGAAGGCCCCAAAATGTGCTCCAGCCAGCTCTGGCATAAGTCAAGCACCACACAAGAACTGCTACACAATCCCATACAACTCAATTGAGGCAGGAATAACACTAACAATTGGGAAACATAGAAAAAAATTAAATTAAATAACGTATTAGACATACCTCAATCAATATACATTTTTTTGGGATTAGTAATTTTTTAGAAAATACAATTTATAAATGTTATTTTTTTTAATATAGGTGAAATATTTGAATACAATATATATTAAATGAAAATGTACTTTTTGTAAATGTATTACAAATAAAATAATAAATAACGCATATAAGACTGTGTTACCTTCAACACAAATTATATTGTTGAGGGAAGTAACATTTTAATAATCTTGTTCAATTAAATCAAACAAATTTGAAAGATAAAATACATTTAAATGTATTAATATGCTATGGTTTAGTGCATTGTGTTACCCCTTGTTGCTTTGATAATCCTCGTTAAATAGGAGTTAAGTAAAAAAACTTCTAAATTATTTTTAATTAAACATGATTATATGTCTGATTAATTAATCGAAAATTACTTTGCTTGAAATTCCCTGTTACTTTCTATAAGGAGATCTCTGCTCCATACTTCCACCTATGCCGAAAGCTGCTGAAGTGTGAAATGTCCGGACAAGCAGTCCAGTGAAAGTGTACACTGGAAGGCAGAGAGGAAATAACCCCAGAAAGGGGGTGGACCCCCTCACTCCCTGAGCCTTGGCTGCTCGTGGTTAACGCTGATCAATCAGCAATGCGCCCACCCTCTCCCCACACGTTTAATGATGTCAACCATTCTCCATGCAGGGGGCAACTGGAACTATAAAGGTTTTTAAAAAAACATTTTTAACACCGATAGTTCACAAAAACTGTTTTTTACTCAGAACTACCTACCTTCAATCTTATTGCCCCCAACGTGCATACACAGTGCTGGGAGTGATCACAAGGCGCTATAGAAAACATCAATATGTATCCTATTTTGAGCGCTGGAGTTCTGTGGTGCTTTTCCTACGAAAACCCCAATGTTGTGTTGGCTTCTTGCATCTAAGGCTTAACTTGGATTGTGAATACACAGTACTGTTTCCCCATTGGTCAGAGAACCGCTGCATCAGCGAGGATGAACTTGTCTGTTCATAGTTTCCATTGTTTAATGATTCTTGCATGAGAAACAAAGTGAAATAAAATGTGTTTTTCGGTACCACGTGAGTGCATGATCCATTCTGGTCTAGTGCACTCCCTGCAGGGACTGCTGGTGGTCACACGTGCTGCTGTTCATCCATCACGCACGTGCCCTCCTCGGCTCGTGCCAGCTGACTGATGCTATATCTGAGTCCTTGAGTTCAGTATGTGTTCTGCAGATCCCAGTAACCGATGCTGGCGGAATCTGCATTCACAGTTCAGTCCTTCATGTCAGGCGCCATGATGGAGCCTCCCTCCAGCCTATCTGAATGCACTGGGGCCTTATCAGCCGGAGTAAAGATGCGCTGATTGTAGAGCAGACAGCGGAGAATCGCTTACACATCAGCAGTGCAGATGTACATGACGGATACCAAGGCCCTCCGTAAGCCGGCTCATTAGCTGTGTCTGATAATGCAGCGAGCACGGTCTGCATAAAACACACAATGCTGGGGAATGAATGCAAGAGCAGGGCGGTGAAACGAGTGAATGGAGGAGATGTATTAGCAGGGCTTCGCTGTCCATAGTGCAGCCATGATGTAGCTGTAAAACCAGAATGCAATGTATCACTTTAACGTTGAGAGACTCAAATGACTCAAAGGTTGTACTACTGAATATTGACCCCCAAGAAAAGAACATCGACGTACAAGAATATTGTGGACAGAGAATCAATCTATACTATATGCACTTACCTATTCATATTTTGTCCTCTGATATTTTATTTATTTATATATATATATTCCTCTCGTTTGTGGCTCAATGGCGCCGGAGTCTTGGCGCTTCTAATGCGGTGCAATCCTCCATGGCGGAGCCAAGCCGTGTTATATTTTCTAAACCTTCTTTTGCCAAGAAAGAATGGAGGCGCACTCACGTGTACTTGCGCATTAATTTCCTTTTATTTAATTATTTCAAATGGATCATCGCACAACCAAAGCGTTTCCGTGTCCTCCGACAACATCAAGGTGTCGGAGGACACCGAAACGCGTTGGTTGTGCGATGATCTGTTTGAAAATAATTAAATAAAAGGAAATTAATGTGCGAGTGCCCATGAGTGCCCCTCCATTTCTTCTTGGCAAAAGAAAGTTGGGGAAATGATATATATATACATATATTTACTTCAAAATAATTTATTAACTATTATCTTTATTTAATTTTTTGACTTTCAAATTATATACAAATAAAATATGTACATGTATCAATAATTTAATATTTTAAAAAATCTTTAATTGATTAAAACATTAAACTATTAAAACAAAATTAAAACGTACATTTCGCAATACAATAAATACAACAGTAGGGAAAATGTTGATAGCGAAAACATTACATTTACTATTACAACTCCAGTGAGTGCAACAAAAGGGAAAGTGTTGGATAGCAGGAGGGGTAAAAAATAGTATTTCCACTCCAAAGAGTGCAACAGTAGGAAAAGTGCTGGATAGCTGTGGGGTAAAAATGACTATTCCCACTCCAGTGAGTGCAACAGTAGGGAAAATGCTGGATAGCGCAGGGATAAAATTACTATTCCCACTCCAGTGAGTGCAATAGTAGGGAAAGTGCTAGATAGCAGAGGGGTAAAAATTATTATTTCCACTCCAGTTAGTGCAACAGTAGGGAAAGTGCTGGATAGTGGAGAGGTAAAAATTACTATTCCCACTCCAAGGAGTGCAACAATAGGGAGAGTGTTGAATAGCAGAGAAAGAAAAATTACTAATAACATTTAAACAATTGAAAAAATAATTATCTAAAAAATAATTAAACAATATTTTAAAATATATCTGATTAAATATATTAAAAATATAAAAATAACACATTATAATGTTAATTACATATCAAAAATTATATAAATTAAATTAATAAATTCATTTATAAACAATATTTATTTAAAAGGAGCAAATATTAACAAACAAATAATTTAAAACATAAATGTATTAATTTTATTTCCTACCCTAAAATACCACACCAATAAAAATAAAATAATACTTCAAAATGTGTATTTAAATGCATTTCCATAATTAACATATTTAATAAGGAATTAAAAAATATTATTAATAACAAAAGATAATAAACATTCATGAGTACACATTCTTTAACACCATAATATCCACAACACACACCTAAAATTGATTACAAAATTACCATAATAAATTACAAATTAATTAATTTAAATTAATTAATAAGTATCTAATAATTCATCAATAAAAAATAAATTAATTCCCACCATATACACCTATAAACACCACAACACACACCTAAAATTAGTTACACAATTACCATCATTAATTACTAATGAATTAAAATTAATTAAGATCTAATTAATAATTCATCAATAAAAAATACATTACTTCCCACCATTTACACCTATAAACACCACAACCCACACCTAAAATTAATTACACAATTCCCAGCATTAATTACTAATTAGTTAATTTAAATTAATTATTAAATAATGAATAATACATTTATTTACACATGTAACACTATAACATCACAATTAAACAAATATTAATAAATACAAATGAATCAATAAATGTTATATAATTAAATTACTACCCCATCATATTCCCCTATAAACCCACCACCTGCTACGGAACTAAAAACACAAATTTATTTTTTATTAATAAGTACTTAAAATAATCAATACATTTTATATAATTAAATTACTTCCCACCCTATTCCCCTATAAACCCGAAACCTGTAAGGAACTAAAAACGCAAAATTCAAATGAAAAAAAATAACCTCTCAAATTTTAACACATAATAAAAATACAAACAATTCGTATACAAAAAACAAACATCACACACATATAAAATATATACTAAAATACATACCATTAATAAAAAATTGATATTTTTAACTACTATATTTTTGCAAACGATCTTTAACAGCTCGATATCTTTAAATCAAAATTACTTACCTAAAATTGATATTCCCGACTACGAGAATTTGTCTGCCGATATTCCTGACCCACAATATTTTGCCATGATATTTGTGCAATTCGATATTTTTTACTCAATATTCTGTCTCTGCACCATATATATCTATGCATGTGTGTGTGTGTATATATATATATATATGTGATCAAGGCTCCGCTGAGCCGAAACGTCTGTGACTCTTTCTGCTGATTAAAATCTTTTAAGCACCTCGAGGTCCGTGTCCGGTGTCTACTTGCTGGCTGAGGAAGCAGCGCGAGCTTGTGAGAAAGCGGAGTTCAGGATATATATATATATATATATATATATATATGGTTTTATATGAGTCAAATGTCTAACTAACTATAACGTTCCTAAAACCTAGGGTTTTTATAGTGAAAAAAATGTATGTATATATACATACATTTTTTTCACTATAAAAACCCTAGGTTTCAGGAACGTTATAGTTAGTTAGACATTTGACTCATATAAAACCAGAGAAATTCGCCAGTTATAGTTAGTTGAGCTAACTATAACTGGCGCACCTGCAATGCACTGCTGATGACGTCACATATTAAATCACTTATGACATGGTCAGTGACATCACTGATGACATCACTGATGACATCTCAAATGACACCAGTGAACGTGTGTTTCTGTAAAGTTGAAATATTTTGCATATATATCTATGCCAAGATGTATTGAAGAATGAGTGGATTTACAAGTGCCTGAAGGGATTATTTAGTAGGTGTGTGACTGACTGTATAAGTGAGTGATTGAAAGTGTCTTACTGAATGCATGAGTTAGTGACTAAACTGTGTGAAAGTCTGTACTAGTCTCTCAGTTGGTGTGTAAGCAGCTGCATGGGTTGGTGAGTAGCTACATGAGTGTCTATATGGGTTATTGATCTGTTGTCTGAGTATCTGTATGGGTGCTTGTGTGTCTGTGTGGGTGGGTGGGTATGGGTGGGTGGGTGTGGGTGTGACTTTGTGCATAGATGTGTGAGTGATTCACTGGGTGTATGGGTTCAAGAGTGCATCTGTGAAGGGCTGTATGGGTGTGTGAGTGTGTGTATGGGTGTGTTGGTGAGTGAATGAATGTCTCAGTGGTATATATGTGAGTAACTACATATGATATAAGGCAGTATTTGTGAGTGTAAGAGTATATAAATGACTATACGTGAGAGTAAGTTATTTGAAGAGTGGGTGTATAAATGAGTGTCTGCTTGTATCAGTGATTGTATAGGACAGTAAGGGGGCCATTAGGATGACGGGCGGACTTTGTCCGCCCGTAATCCAACCAGTGAATGGGACCGCCCGCCATAAGGGTGGGGGTCCCGTGGCCAGCATTAGGATGCGCCCGCCACAGTGGCGAGCGCATCCTGCATTCCTACCATTGTGGCGGGTTTTACACTCAGCACCGCCCGCCACAATGGCAGGAAGGCATGCTGTGCACTTCCATGCATGGCATGGCAGGCACCGCACGGTGCCTGCCATGCTGTGCATGGAAGTGCTGGGGGGTACCATAGGTACCCCCCATGTGCACCCGCATGTGCGCCCGCATCGAGCCTCCACGGAAAGGCATCTAAAGAAGCCCATGCTAATATGGCTGGCGGTGTCTGATAGACACCGCCACCTTATAAACCCTTTTCCGCTCTGGTCGCAAGGCGACCGGGGCAGAAATGCGGCTGATGGTCTTTCCATCCGCCGCAGCAAGGATGGCAGGCAGATTACCCCCGCCAGGCCGGTGGTGGCTACCGCCAGCCTGGCGGGGGCAATCCGCCCGCCATCCTAATGGGCGCCTTAGTATGTGTTAGTATCTACATAAATAAGTGATGTGGTGTGTGTATAAATAACTCAGGGGTGCCGCTCGTAGCCGCCGTTTGGACAGGGGTGCCGCTCGTAGCCGCCGTTTGGACACTGCTTTCCTGCTTTCCAGCCTCGGAGGAAGAACCTGAGAGGAGCTATCCCGCAAGGACTGAATCGGCATTTTGGCAGCATCATGGTGATAAATTACTGTTTCCAGGCTAGAGGGTGCGGGACTGCGAGTCCCAGTGAGCACAGCGCTAGTCCAACAGGCGCACCTGTGACTCTTCCCGCCCCCCTCCTCCTGCGCAGCTCATTATGGCTCGCGGCCCCCGCTTTGCGGGAGCCGCTCGTAGCCACCGTTTGGACACTGCTTTTCTGCTTTCCAGCCTCGGAGGAAGAACCTGAGAGGAGCTATCCCGCAAGGACTGAATCAGCATTTTGGCAGCATGGTGGTGATAAATTACTGTTTCCAGGCTAGAGGGTGCGGGACTGCGAGTCCCAGTGAGCACAGCGCTAGTCCAACAGGCTTACCTGTGACTCTTCCTGCCCCCCTCCTTCCCCGCATAAGCACGCGTACGCGGGAACGCGGGCGGGACGTACACCGGACGAAGCCTGGACAAAGGGCGGGCCCTCTGTGGCCCTCCGAGGCCTGCAGGGACTGGGCTGGGCTAGGACCCCTGGTTCCCCTCCTATGCCAAAGACTACAGTATAGTAAGCATATCCCTATTGATGCGCCTTATTATTGATCTGTTTACTGGTGCCCCTTTTTGCCTAACTCTATGTTAATTGGTATTTATATTGTGGATCCTAGCAACGTAGAGTAACTCTATTACCTGTACCCTAATTTGTTAGTAATTTGGTTTTGCATTTTACTGTTAGCCTGCTTCTTCCCGTTAAAGGTTATGTCTACCCGTGAAACCCGTAGCAAGGCTGCGGCGGGTGCTCTAAAATTGACGGGTACATTGGATAATTTTATCCTCCGTACCAATTCCCTAATCGACCAGGGAATAGTACTTATGGAAAGAAGGGTGTCTCAGGACCTCGCGCAAGCTAAAAGGTCGTCATTAGGTAATATAGCCTCTGCGCGTACCCCAATTAAAGCTTCAAGCATTCCTGAATCTAATTCTATGCAGGTTGATGCTGTGATTCACACCACTACTAGTACCCAATTAGTTCTTTTGGACCCACTTCCCTCGATTTCTTTATTATCGACCACCTTCGATAATATTTCAGTATCCCTACCAGCTGCTGACCACCATGAGAACACCTATAACCAAAGGGGTATATTGGAAAGAGCAATCCCCAAATACAAACGAATAACCACCAAGGACAATGGTGACAGCACAGCCAAACAAGATACGGCAGGATGCTTTAGTGATGTTGCCGGCGCCAGTGGTAGCACTGAGGAGGGGAAGGATAATTTGGGCCATAATACAGGGAGAGAAGAGGCACAGCATTTAACCCACCCCTTACCATTGGGCATCCCGGATGATACAGCCTCGAATAGCAGTCTGGTTAGTATTCTTGATGATAGTAGCCTGGATGAAACTTCAGAGGAACTAGAGGATAGGAATGGCCCACTTATAAGTATTCTATCTGATCTTATCAAGTCTCTACTTTCGCCCTTAGAGATCAGACTCCAGGGCATAGAACATCAGCTCCAGGCCCTTCACCAGGAATTAAAATCCCGAAACAATAACCATATCCAAAGGGCACCCAATGCACCGGCTCCCACTCGTAGTCTCCCACCCACGATCAAGGATCAATCAGTAGGGAAAACTCCACCCCTGAGACCCGCCCCCCTAAAACTCCCATTCCAAAGGGTAATAAAGTCAGTGCTAATCAGCCAGCTACTAATGCGCATACTAAACCCCAGAAAGTAGATGGCCCCATTATTCCAGTCTCCAAACCCTCTCTATCCCATCCAGAGAAATCTAAGATGCGCCGAAACATTAGTCTACCACCTGACGTCTGTCCCTATGTGATAGTCTTAACAGGTATCCCTGAGCTTGCCCCTGCAACACTCGAACCCTTCTGGGCACTCAAAAATAAAGTATGTCATTGGTTAGACAGAAACTATCCTCTTCCCCCTAACATTCATAGCAATTTGTTCATGGTGGAGAGAGCACCGTGGGTGGGTGAGAATAAGATAAGCCTTCAGGGGGACTGTTTTGTTGTTACATTCGAGGACCCACGATCGGTGGAGCACATTTGCTCTGGGCACCCACGTAACAACAACTCTAAAATTATGGTTAAACCCCTGTCTTACTTTTACATGCTTACGGAGCATCATAACAATAGGTGGAGCTGGTTGAGGGCTTCTAATCATGTGAGGGGGGGGATGAGGTGTGAGCCTTTGAGGGATCAGAATACACTTAACTGGGGCGGGGGCGATGATGGAGGTTGGAACATAGTACGAAGAAGAGCAGGGAGGCCCATTCCTGGTGGCAACCAGTTCAACTGGGAATGGTTTGGTCCACAACTTAATTTTCCCCTAATCCCCTGTTACAATCGTTACAGTGGATTGGAAGCAGTCGATTGACTTCCAACGCAGTTTCCTGGTCAAATTGGAAAGAGGAAGATGGCAGCCTCCCCACAGGATGGAAGTGGAATCGGCAGGGATGGCCCAGCTAGTTTGGGAATCATTAGTCCTAGTTTAGGAGAAAAGGAACTTAGCATTCCAGTTACAACCAAGGAATTAACTGTAGCTCCTATCTCCATTAATATTCTCTCCTCGAATATAGCAGGGCTAAAAAAAAATCTTGTCAACCCTGACTGGAACGATTATATTAACACATTCCACATATGTATGTTCCAAGAAACCTGGTGCCTGAACCCGCAATATAAAAATGGGTACTCCACTTATTTTATTCCAGCAGTTACAGTGGGGAAAGGTCGCCCTTCCGGTGGCCTGCATATTTGGCTTAAGGTGAATATGAGCTGTATTTAACCACCCATAAAGTCCATTCCAATGACATTCTGCATATCTCCCTAAAAAGCCCGTCTGGGGGGTATCATTTTGGAACTCTTTTGTGTCTATGCAAGAGGCTTACAGGGTGGTTTAACCTCGCCCACAATTGAGCTGTTAGATGTGAAGTTATCAGATCTTCCACCTAGGTCTAAAATACTAGTAGGGGGGGATTTTAATTGCACATTTGAACCCCTGGATGATAAAGAGGTATTAGGTTTTAGTTCAGAGGACTGGAGACAGACCATACCTCCTTTAGTCCTGGCTCCCATTAAGAAATGGACAGCCAGAGCAATTCAGTTGAATGCTGTGGCCGTAGAACATAATCTACGGGCTCTTAGCGGGCGGACTGTCTCAGATCGCGATGGGGCGATGACTTATAACAGGATAGGTTGCCCATCACGAATCGATTATATTTTCCTGGACATTCAATCGTGGGCAAGTCTAGTTGACATGGAGGTTAGGCAATCATCAGATAGTGATCACAACCCACTATGCATGGAAATCCACTGGGTAAATGGGATTGGCAAGAGTGGAGGTCCAGAGATGCTTACTAAAGAGGCTTTTCCTTCCAACTGCAACCGGAAGTTAAAATGGAATGTGGTTAAGTGTGAAGAGGGGAAACTCAATAGTATTAAAGAGTTAGTCTTAGCTGAAACTTGTAGCCTTGCAGCCGTCGCTTTAGCAGCGCCTCATCCTCCCGGATCAAACCTGCCAGTCTCGTACAAGAACCTAACAGACAAAATAGGAGAGTTCTTTTTTAAGAGGCCACAGGGGACATCTATGTCAATATCAAAGACCCCCTAAGGGCAACCCCTGGTACACAGCAAAGTGTAGAGGAAAGAGGAAGGCCATCACGCTAGCTATAAAAAGCAAGGACCCCATAGCAGTGAGATTAGCCAGAAAGGAGTACCGCAGAAGCATAACCTCAGCTAAGAAGGATTGGGAGGAGGAGCATTGGCAGCAGCTTAAGGTTGCTGCCTGGGGAAAAACTCAATTTTGTTTTGGAAACTGATCAATGCACTTGATAGAAGGGGGCAGAGCCGATTTTAAACCATATAAATGAACATCAATGGTATTCCCATTTTTTAAAATTGTACTGTGAGGATAGTGTTCAAGGTCAATTAAAATCTCCAGCAGTGGAAATTCAGAGCGAACCTAGCATGGAGATAGGAAGCAAGGAAGAGCCATTCTCCCCGCGGGAAGTCCAAGATGCTATTTTAAAAATATCACCAGGGAAGGCGGCTGGCCCAGACGGCCTGCCTGGGGATTTACTACTGCATGACCCCAGAATATGGGCAGATCTTATAGCTTGTTTAATGAACTTAATTCAGCATGGCACCCTGCGGAGGTTATCACTATATACAAGAAAGGTGAAAGAGAGGACCCTGCCAACTACAGACCAATAAGTTTAATTGACACCAGTCAAAAGGTAGTTGGCAGGGTCATCATAAACCGAATAGAGACATGGCTAATAGACGATAGTATTTTGACCCACTTCCAGGCGGGGTTTAGGTGTAATGTTGGTGCGATGGATCAGGTATTCCGGTTTTGTGCGGTCTATTGGAAGACAGTGTCCATCACCAAGGGTAGCCTCTACTTGGCTTTCATAGACCTGAAAACAGCGTTTGATGTTATTCCAAGTGCCAAACTCTGGGGGGTCCTATTGGACATGGGTTTTCCTGGCTATTTGTGGTGGATGAATTCGACTACCTTGGGGTCAGGCTATGTAACAACATGAGATGGGACTCCCACATATCAAAAATGGTCCTAAACTTTAAAAGGGTCTCTGGAGCCATATTGAAGAATCAGTGCTTCTCTATTAGTAGACCAGTAGCCCTGGCAGTTTACGAGGGGAAAGCTCTAGCCTCGGCAGTTTATGGCTCTGAACTGTGGGGTGCCAAGAATACTAAGGCATTGGTAACTGCAGAGAACAAGTTTATGAGAGACATAGTTTCACTCCCTCCCTCGACCCCTTTGAAACCATTATTCTTTGATATGGGTAAAAGATCAATTTCAGAAATAGTTCGACTCCGCCCTTTGCTATTCTGGGTGTGCCTCAGAAGGACCCCTGAATTAGCAAAATATGCTTTAGTGCTGGACGAGCTAATTACCCTGAATGTATCCAACAAAATAAAGTGGCTCAATAATCTAAAAAAGCTGGTAGAGTCTATAGGTTTGGCTGAGCTCTGGTCCTCACAGTCCTCCCCACTAAACAAATTGTTAAAAAAATATACTGGGATTGGGTAGAGGCCAAGGACCTCAATAATACAAGTTGGGGACCTTTGACTAATACGTTTCTTGAACATAAACCCTCCAGAAAGCTAGAACCATTCCTGGACTTTATCCAGACCCCTGGAGATAGAACCTTGTTCCTGAAACTAAGATACGGTACCCTCCCCCTCAAAAACTTTACGGATGGGTGGACGGGTAGGAGGGTGAATGACTTAAAATGCCCAGGTTGTCCATGTCTGGAAGAATCCCTTGGCCACTTTTTGTTCGCATGTATAGCCTATAAGCAGGTTAGAGCAAAATGGTTAAAACCTGTGTGTAGGGAGTTGGGAGTTAAGGATCATAGATCAGCTCTGCGTATTATTTTAACTAACACTACCTCTATGTACATTGTTTGCGGGGTCGCGAAGTACCTTGCCAGTGCTTGGTTTATCTGGTCAAGGTTGTTATGCAATGTTTAATCAGATTAACACCAAGAATGCATTTTTTTTTTAACTGTCTGTAGACCTCCTTCCATTTTTAACCTGTTTGTATTGAAGATTTTTAATGAAATTGTAGTAATACTTGGTAAATTGTTTTATGTATTCTATGTCTGTACTTTTGTGATAAATTTATCGAATAAAGTATTACAACAAATAACTCAGTTGGTGTGTATAGCTGTATACATGAGTAAATGAGTATGTAATTCATTCTTTGCATTACTGATTAGGTGTGTGAGTATGTAACTCTATGGATGAGTGGTAGAGTGTGGCTGTATGTATAGGTGTATGAGTACATATTACAGTACTGTATTGATGAGGAACTGTATGTATAAGTCACTGGATGTGTGTATAGACCTAGGAAATAGTCGGCGGTATGTAGTATCTGGCATTGTTGTGTGTATGGTTTCAAAAATAGTAGTCTGCATTTTAGAGTGGGTGTATCAAAGTTTATATTAGAGCATCAGTATGTGCATCAGATTATCACATGGATGATGTCATGAGTGAGATGTCATCAGTGACGTCACTGACCATGTCATGAGTGATGTAATATGTGACATCTTCAGCAGTGCATTTCGGGGGCACGAGTTAAAGTTAGCTCAACTAACTATAACTGGCAAATTTCTCTGGTTTTATATGAGTCAAATGTCCAACTAACTATAACGTCCCTGAAACCAATGTTTTTTTAGTGAATTTCTAAGGTTTTTTTAAATGCGAATTCCTAAGTATAACATGCCTGAAACCTATGGTTTTTTCAGTGAATATCTAAGGTTTTTAAATGTTAATTTCATATTTTAATGTTTATAAAACCTATATTTTTTCAATTTTTTTTTTATATTGTGGAACTCTATTACACTTCTTTTTTTTAACTTTAGAAATTATGTAATGTTTTATATCTTCCCCCAAAAATGTATATACATTTTTTAGGGGGGAGAAAACTGCACTCCCATACCGGTAGCGTACCAAGCTCCATCACCACACAAATCCTATCTATTGCTAAACTCGTAAATGATGCGCATTTCATATCTGACAACTTCGTGTCACCACTTCCCGCGTAACATTATATACGCATGAAGTCACACTAGGTGCTACTTTGGTATCCGACGGGTAAGCAGTACCAAGCCAAACATTACGTCATGTACATATGGGGTCGTGCCTGCTGCGCATTGCGTATGCGACGAGTACACTGTGTTACGTCACAGACGTATAGTATCGCGTCGGGTATGCTATTCCCTTTTTTTTGTCTCAAAAGTATATCTAAATAACTTTAAACCGTACAAGAGAGCAAGCGATAATCTAAAATATTTTAAACATTTATACATTTCTAACTGTAATAAACTTATATTATGATAAATATATTTTGTCAAAATTGTGTCGGGTGCGGCCTCCTTGTGCGCTCGGTGCGCGATTGCCATGTGACCTTAAAAAAATCATTTGATTGGTTCATAACATTTCCCATTGTAACAGTTGGATGACCCCACCCATTTTACTCATTCTCTCTCATGTGACAAACAGTAAACAGCAATGTGTAGATTTCTTTTGCTGTACGCTCTGTTGTCAGGCTTTACCAATATAGTAGTGTGTTATATGTGAGACTTTCAGATTCACATTTGACATGCATTGCTTGACAGTCATGAGTGTTATCACTGTGTATGACGTAGCCTCACTGCTGATCCTCCCTCCATCCGAGCACATTCACATGTGTATGCTTAGCGATACCAACACTTTCAATAATAGCGCACACCATTGACATGCGTGTCTGCGCATATCCACAACCTTGACAATGACATGTAATGTTCAGTATTCAATCTTTTCAAACACCATCTCATTAACGATAGTTTCCGCCCTCCCGACACATGCTACACTAATCTAAATTGCACACTCTGCGAGGTAAAAACGACAAAAGAAACACACCTAAGTACACTTCCTGGCCAGACAGGAACTGAACAACGCCCAGGTCCCCGGAATAATTATTCACACCCCTACGCTGGCCTGGCGCACGCAAGCCGAGCCCACTTTGTATACGTATAAATAGGATAAGGATGACGCCACATGTCCCAGTTCTTCCACACTGCCTCAGGTGATATTGCTGCATATCATAATCCGCCATAAAAGAACAAATGGATCCATGAGGTGTACACCATCCTGGCAATCAGCACGGGCTCTGAATTGTGAGCCCTACTGCAAGTCGTCTACGCATGGGATCCTTGAGGTGTACACTATCCTGCAATCAACACTCCATATGAATTGTGAGCACTGCTGCTCGTAGTGTTTGCTCACACAACAATGACAGCAGGTAAGCAGAGCGGTCTGGGTGCACATGGCCTCCAATTGAGCGCGGTGCGGCTGGACCGTTGGGGTGCATCACCCCGGCTGTGCAGGTGCGAGCAAATTATGTTGCTGTGCTTAATGATGTCATCTTTGACCTCATTCAGTCTCATCTCTGTCTCATTTTAAAGACCTGCTGGACCGTACTGTAGGCCTGAGCCAGCGGTCAGCACTGCCCTACTGGCACCTCTTGAGCGCGGTGCTGCAGGAGGGGTGGGATGCATCAGCCAGAGTGCGCACGTGCGAATAAGCGATGTTGCCGTGTGTAATGATGTGATCTCTGACCTCATTCAGCCACATCTCTGTCTCATTTTAAAGACCTGCTGCACCATACTGTAGGCCTAAGCCTACGGGCAGCGCTGCCCTACAGACACCTGTTGAGCGCGAAGCTGCAGGAGGGGTGGGGTGCATCACTCTGAGTGAGCACGTGCAAAAAAGCAATGTTGCTGTACGTAATGATGTGATCTCTGACCTCATTCAGTCACATCTGTCTCATTTTAGGGACCTGCTGGACCGTACTGTAGGTCTGAGCCTGGGGGCAGCGCTGCCCTACAGACAGGTGGCATTGGTTTTTCGGACGCTGTAGTGAGCTTGTTACTAAGTGTACATGCACACAGGCTTCCACCACTTCATTACACGTGCACATTATGCTTCTAGCATGCCCTCTGTTCCTTTCTATATAAACATTTGTATAATGTATAATTATTTAACCCTGTGAATTCTCGAGCACTCTCCTCTTTGAACCACGATTACCACTAACAGTTGGTAGATCGTTCTTCAAAAACGATGGATGCACTCAACTCCTATTTTCTATCAAGCTTGAAATGAACCTTCATTTACCTCCAGAAGTTTCCACCATTAAATAATTTTTCCCTTTTCACACATTGCATTGATTGCCTCAAGAAGGGCGGGCGGGAGCTGACCCTGCAATGATGCCCTGGGCATTTTGACACCTCCCATTTTGGTATCCAGACACCGTCCCCGACCGGAGACCTGGTCTATTGTACAAACGTACCCCAGACTCGGAGCTTGCACCGACACATCGTGGGACACACCAGTGGTGGCAGGTGAGCAGTGAAGCCTCAGTGTGCAAGACCTACAATTGAGCACAGTGCAGGGGAAGGGGTTGGGGTGCAGCACCCTGGGTGCACAGGTGCATGAAAGTGATTTTCCCGTAGCTAATAATGTAGGACTATATTATCAAAGAACGGCGATAACATTATCACCACTTTAGCGGCAGGAAACTGCCGCTATAGCGGCTATAATGGGCTTCTATGGGAATTCACAAGGGCATATTATCAACCCCTTATTGTTGTTTAGCTGCAGTTTCCTCTCTGGCCTCATGTCTTTCATTTTAAGGACTTGCTGAACCACACTCTTTCTCATGATTCCAGCGTCCTAGACAAACATGTGATGGTGGGTAAACACTAAGGGCTGGGTGCAGTAGGCCGATGCTCTGTCTCCTCCTCCCTCTCTTCTTTTTATTCTCCCTCCCCTTCTCCCTTCCACCCACTCCCCCTCCCTTCCATTCTCACTATCGTCCTTTCATTCAGACTTCCTTTCTTTACCTCTTCCACATAGCACACATACTTTTGTTTCATTTTTGACTGGCAGGTTTCCTACGCTGCTTCCACTGGAGTCCAACCCACTTTTTTTTAATTATACTGCTTCTTCGATTAAAGTTACGTTTCTATTTATGTGTGTTTTAGTAAAGGTTACTTTTTTTCAAATAAATAACTGAGTGTATAGGTCTTCTTTTTCTGACAATACTTGTCTATTATTTATTGTGAATATCATCTGTTTATAAGAGATTTTGAAGATAAAGGTATCTAATATTAGAGTGCACCTACCAAAGATAATCTAACTTACTATTAGACAAATGAAGCCTGGGTAATTGTACAAGTGCAAGAGTTCTGAGTGTATCACTTTATATCACCATAAGTACTGTCCGTGTGATTACCGAACAAATAAGGCACTGCCTAGGACCAACGAGCTTCCGGGACTGCCGAAGCCCACCCTGCATCTATACTACTATTATAAAGAGAGAACACAAACCTTTTGGCAAGGTAAAATCGGGAACCACAGCGCCAATCCACACACCCAATACATTGTTCAGGGTGTGCAGATGGACATAGGCTATAGAAAATTTAAAAAAACGTAAATTTAAAAATATAACTTAAAAAAAAATTTAGTGCCCTGAAAGTAGCGTCGGTCGCGACGCTGCACTGGCTGCGACGAAGTGCTGGCCGCAACGTACGTGATGACGAGAAGGAGCGGCGGTGAAGTGAGGAGCGCAGGGAGGAGCAGCAGCTCAGGTGCGTCATGATGAGGCGGAGCGGCGGTGAAGTGAGGAGCGCGGGGAGGTGCGGCGGCTCAGGTAAGGCTCTGGGACACTGGAAATGTCGGGGCGGGAGGAAGCCGGTGCGGGACGTTGGCCCTGAACAAATGCGGCTGAGGTAAGGCTCAGGCTCTGGGGGAAGCATTTCAGGCTTGCATGCACTCCCGCCTCGGCCCCCGCCCGCCACGACATTGTCCGGGACACAGACAATGTCGTGGCGGGTGGGGGCAGGGGCGGGAGTGCACGCAGGCCTGAAATGCTGCCCCCAGCCCCCTTCTGCCCCAGGCAACGCTGGGGCGGGCTGCTAGTATTTAAATAAAGCCCCGGAGTGTGGCAATCCCCGGACTTCAGTTGGCCTCAAACCCCCCGAACAATTAGTAAACAATACCCGGGATGTTGGGGGTCCCCTAGGCTGCAAAACGTCTCTGTGCCCTTCCGTGCCTAATTTATATATGACATTAAGATCGCCAGTCCTACAGAGACCCCGCAATATAATAATTGGATTGGCCACGGAACATTACCCACCAGGGGTCTCATTTAAAAGAACGGGTGAGACCCCGCTTTTTTCTTTTTGTTTCTTTTTTTCTTTCAATTTTTACCATCCGCATCCCCTCTATTAAAGCGATACAAGGTTTTCCTCCTCCCGCTTCAAGTAGTCAAACAAGTATTTGCTATCACTAGGTGGAAGCCATGCACCAGCCTTCTAATAGCAAACACAAATGTTATGCAAATGCATACCCCGGGACATTGTATGACCTGCGCCTGACATGTCGCCCTCCCTAGGACCATGATCCATTTGTAGTATAAACGCATACTAACACTACTTACACACGTGTAGTACAGCGACCAGAATGTAGAAGAAGCTGAGGAAGCGCAAAATATAAATCCTACCAGAAGTCGGATGACAGTTCAATGAGCCGACGTCCATGGCATGAGTAGAAACAGCTGCACAAAGAAAACGGGTCTTTAGCATAACGCAACGAATTTTGAAATATTGGTGAGCGCTGCCTTCTTTTTACATTCTCCCGCTCGTTGCCAAATTTATGTAGTAAAGAGGCAGACAGCAGTGGATCCAATAAATAGATTTATTACAAGAAAACAAGACACCTGAAACAACCACCAACAGGAGCAGACAGCAAGGCAACCGTCTTCTCCAGCACCGTCTTCTCCAGCACCGTGTACAAACTCCCCAAGGTTCCCCTCATGACAGGCCTACATCCTAACATTACTTACTTAGATTCCAGTAGAATTACATACTAACATACTACTATGAATTACATTGGAATACTACACAGAACACATGACTTTACAGCAATGAGCTCATGGTTTCATCCACGAGTCTTGAGACCGGTAGGGTAAGTATTTCGCTTCCCACTCCCTATATTGTATACATGTAAACTAACACTTCTTCCACAGGTATGCTACAGCGCCTAGAGCACATCACTTTATAGCAATGAGCTCACAATTTAGGCTCAAGGTTTAATCCCCGAGTCTTCACACCAGTAGGGGTGAGTAGTTCTCTTCCTACTCCCTATATATTATAAACGCAAACTAACACCACTTACATACTTATACTACAGCAGATAGTATCCTACAACACCCAGAGCCCATTATTTTACAGCAATCAGCTTAATTTGATCCCCGAGTTTTCACACCGGTAGGCGTGAGTACTTCGCTTTCCACTTCCAGTATAGTATAAACGCAAGGTACCGATCAGTAGTTCGCTCCCCACTCCCTGTATGGTATAAACGCCTACTAACACTGCTTGCACATATATACTACAGTACCCAAAGCCCATCCTTTTACAGCAATCACCTGGATTTCACCCCAAGTCTTCACACCGGTAGGCGTAACTACTTCGCTTCCCGCTTCCGGTATACTATCAACACACAGTAGCGGTCAGTAGTTAGCTTCCCACTCCCTGTATGGTATAAGCGCCTACTAACACTACTTGCAAACGTATGCTACAAACACCAGACCACATCACTTTACAGCAATGACCTCACGGTTTAGACTCTCGGTTTCATACCCGAGTGTAGCAGCATATCATATAAGCACCATGTCACTCTGAGCAACACCGCACTTTCAGACCGGTAACAGTGACTACTTCGCTTCGCACTCCCCACAAAACTTACAGTGCTCCTACCCTCCTTTCCTACCCTTTTCGCCCTTGTTTCCCCTTACTCGCTTCAACGGAATCACAAAATGGCAGCCTGCGCGTAACACTTCAGCCAATCAGATGGCAGAATTCCCAAATATCAATCAATAAATTTCAATATTTTGCAAAACCCACTGAATGGATTTACACCAAATAAACAAAAGTGTGCTTTCTACACCAAGACCCTTCTCCCTGCCAAATTTTGGTCAATTCTCTTCACCCGTTCGACCTGTAGCCTTGTCTAAACTGTCCTATGGAAATTAACATGGAGAAAACATGTTTTGGGACCCAACTTTTATCTTGCCCTCCCCCCTTGATGAATCACCCCCAAACTTTTAACATAGGAGCTGATATGAAGAAAGAATTTGTTTTCAAAATTTCATGAAGATTCATCAAATGACGCCAAAGTTGTGAGCAAAACAAAAAATGCTCTTCCTATGGAAACTCGGTCCTAACTCTATAACTACCTACTGGCGACTGCCAGTAGATAATAAAGAACAGACTAGAATAGTTCCTTCATTCTTTTAGTTTTTAAAACTTCTCTCTATTAGTTTATTTATAATTTTCCATATAAACAGTTTTTTTCATATTCAACGACACATGGAAGTCAGCAGTGTAGCATATTCTATCCACCCACTTTCTCGAACAGTCTACAACACGTGCAGGTTAAAAGTTCATCAATGTTTTTAAATCTAACAATATTTTTTTTCAACATTTTCTCAAACATTTAATGGCACGTGCAGGTTAAAAGTTCACAATTGTTTTAAGTTCAAACAGTGCCGTCCAAATGCAAGGAGCAGGTGTGGTTGAGTTGAACAAATTGTATCCTATGATATGTACTCTACGTTGAAACTGCTTTTTCTTAACCAATCACAAAGACGCTTTTCCACAAAACAAATGACCACCCTACTTTTAAAAAACAATGCTTTTCATCTCCCAATCACGTATCGTTTTGTATGGCAAAAAAAAGTAGTTCCCCATCTTTAAACATATCTCTTATTCTACAAAGGAACTGCATGAGCTACAGACATCTTTCCATACCTTCCAGCCACACCTTCAAAATGCTAGTGTGGATCGTAGGACATAGCTATGTTTTCTGGTGCAAGAGGTATGCAGAACAGAGATGTATTGACTTAGACCTAGGTTTACAAAATGTGGACATTAAATGGTTTGGAGAGAGAGGATTGAAGTGGCACCAATTGTTGCCTTTGGTTAAAACCTGTTTGCATCTCCAACACCCTGATCTCATGATTGTGCACTGTGGTGGAAACGACCAAGGCACATTGACTTGGATAGGTTTGGAAATGCTTATGAAGGACACCTTTGGACGGGAAAAATCCTTTACAACGCAACTTTTACCACGCAGTGCCTTTACGACGCAACTTTTAGAACGCAAACCATTACAACACCTTCCCTACTATCCACGGGGACTGGAGTTGGAATAGTAAATTAAACTATTCACTATCCAGCGCCCCAAAGTACTATGCGTTGTAAAGGCATGCGTTGTAAAAACCGCGTTGTGAAGGCATGCGTGGTAAAAGCATGCGTTGTAACGTCATACATCCCCTTTGGACTATTGATGTTATTTTTGCCTCAAACTGTCTTTGTATATTCCAATATATGCCAAAGACAGAAGTGGAAATGGTCCAAACAATTTTGTCCTCAGATTGAAAAATCTCGGAAGAAAGTCAACAAAGCTGTCTCTGCATACCTCAGAGACCACAAAATGGGCTCCATCTACAACAACAACATACGTTTTGATATGGCGGATATATATAGAAGTGATTGAGTACACTTCACAGATCAGGGAAACCGAGTTTTCCTGAATAACTTGAAGCTGTGCATCCGCACTTATATGTAGCTCCAACTAATGAACACAAGGGCTCTTTTTAGAGCCATCCTATAATTTATAACTTAAGCCCGCTATTTTAGGGCCAGATAACGGCAACTCCCAAATCCTCACCAAAATGTATTCTCCACACAGCTGTGGTGCAGCAGCCAGACCATCTCACTTTGCAGCACAGACCTCTCGCTTTGATCCCCGGCTCTACTCACCCATGAGAATGAGTAGTTGGCACTTTACAAATACAGTATTAATTTTCCTTTGCACTCCCTATACAACACCAATTAAGCGCCACATGTGTGGCACAGTGCCCAGAGCACATGACTTCACATCATTGCACACAAGGTTTAGGCTCACGGTTTCATCCTCGAGTCCAGCAGCAGCTCAATTTAACAGCATGACACTCTAGGCAATACCTCACTTAATTTCCGTAACCAGCACTTTCAGACCGTTAGGGGTCAGTAGTTCAACGGCTTTACTCCGAGTCCGTCAGCATCTCAGCTTACGCCCCTAGTGCCATCAGAACCGTAGGAATGAGTAGTTAGTACTTCACAAATACCAAATTGATTTGATACACTCGAATTTACCTTCGCACTCCCTCTATAATGCCCCATAAGCACCATACACAAGCTACAATGTTTGAAACAAAAGTTCATCCAAGTAGCTATAACTACATGCTGACACAACTTGGACAGAGGTGGCACAGCGGCCAGAGCACATGACTTCACAGCATATGACACACAGTTTGAACTCACGCTTTTATCCCCAAGTCCGGCAGCAGCTCAGCTTAGCAGCAGGAGACTCTAGACAGTACCTCACATATTTTCCGTACCCCTGGACTTTCAGACCAGTACGGGTCAGTATTTCATCCTAGTAATTATAAACACATGCTGACACTACTTCCACAAGTGTAGTGTAGCGGCCACGGCATATGACTTCACAGCATAAGACACACAATTTGGGCTCTCGCTTTAATCCCTGAATTCCGCATGAGCTCATCTTAGCAGTATCAGACGCTAGGCAATACCTCACTTCATTTCCGTAGCCCACCACTTTCACGCCGGTAGGGGAGAATACTTCGCTTCGCACCCCCTCTATAGCACACCCTGAACACCCCACAGAGGTCACAGTGCTCCTACCCTTCTCTTTCCCACTTTTTTTACCCTTTCTTCCCCTTACTCGCTTCAACGGAATCACAAAATGGTGGGCCACACTTCCTAGTGGCAACCGCTCGCACCGCAGCAGCAAGCTCATGCTCATAACGCTTCAACCAATCAGATGGCAGAATTCCCAAATATTGATATCTGTAAACTACTGAACACATTTACACCAAATAAACAAAAGTGTGCTTTCTAGACCAAGCCCCTTCTCCCTGTCAAATTTGGGGTAATTCCGTTCACCCGTTCGACCTGTAGCCTTGTCTAAAGTTTCCAATGGAAATTAACATGGAGAAAACACATTTTGTGACTCCCCTTTTTTCTTGGCCCACCCTTGACGAATCAACCCCAAACTTTCAACATAGGAGCTGATATCAACAAAGAATTTGTTTTAAAAATGTTGTGAAGATTCGTCAACCGGCGCCAAAGTTATTGGGAATAGAATGTTACCATTTTCATATGGTAACTTGGTAACTAGATCCTAACTACAACTACCTGCTGGCGACCACCAGTAGGTAATACACATATATATATATATATGTATATATATATATATATATATATATATATATATATATATATATATATATATATATATATATATATATATATATATATATATATATATGTATGTATGTATGTATGTATATATATATATATATATATATATATATATATATATATATATATATATATATATATATATTTGGGGATTGAGAAAGATTTCCTGGGAGTATCATAAATGGGCAAAACATTGTGAAATTAACCATCTCCTGCGGAGATATACCGCCCCAGCTGCAGGACGGGAGAGATTGCCCTTTATTCTGCCCCCTGGGATGGGCGAGAAGATAAAAAAGATCAAATCGGAACCTCATCAGAAGGAAGTGGTCATATGAGTTAGTGAACTGTATTTTTAAATTATGATGTACTTTTTATGGTTAACTAATTGTCTAACCGAATAAAAGAATTTGAACTGAACTGAACTGAGTTAGTGAACCCCAGCTGGTACGGCTCTGCAGTCACAGTTGTCCTTAACATGGCGAAGCGACGTACGATGGGCTTCACAAGCTCCCTCTCCTCCCTTACCTTGGTCTGCCATCTTATTTAGGGCTAAATCTTTTCTGAGCGTTGAATCGGGGTTTGAAAAAAGATCTCCTCTTCCCAGATTCATGAGGCTCCTTTCTATGTAATTGAGCCATTGTACCCTGGATGCATAATCAAGAGCCAGACAGTCTTAAAGGGTTGTTTTATTTCCTTTGAAATATGGCTAATTACAATTCATGCATTTTAGTATAATGCTAAATATTAATTTTGCATATAAATCTATATGGAGCCCAAGCAATCAAACTCTGTAGTTCAAATAAGGTAGCACATATACATGGGGTAATGGAACGCAAATTCAGTCCACATGTATCAAACATGCACTTGCCCATCTGTTGATCCTCTGCAGGACACTTGTTATCCAATGAGAATGTGGCTTTTGATCCCTGTGGAAGAGCATGCAACTGCACTTGATCTAACATATACCAGAGTGCACATCAATATATGGAACACAACTGAGCATATGTATGGAATCTTAAAGTACCCCAGTTACAACATTGCTGAGGTTTAAATGTTGTTTAGTCTATGTTTACATGGCCAGGATACCCCAGTTAGGGGTGGCCAATAATGCTTTATGAGCAGTTAGAAAAACTACTTTTTGCATGATCACCCTCAAGTTTTTGGATTGATGCTGCTGTTTTTTTCACTCTGAAGTTGCATTGGATCCTACCAAACAGGCCTCAGTGCTAGTGCTCTGACCCTTAAAATGTGTATGTCTTATTGGCTCACCCACATGTGGTATGAGTTAGCTTACTTATAAGTCCCTTATATATGGCACCAGCAAAACCCAGATCATGTAAGTAAACGTGTCCATTGTGGACTGCAGCAGTTATTGTGCCACTATGAGTGTTACTAAGGAAAGTATGAGTCCCGTCCCACCATTGCTGGCTGGAAGAACAGTTTCTGAACTTCTAACTCTACACTGCCATTTAAAGTAATTGTAAAGCCCAAACCTTTTTTTTATATTTATAAGTCACTCCTAAGGCAGGATGTTGGACATGACCCTTCCTAGGGGATTTCCCTAAGACATTTTGGAGGACATTCTCAAGAACGTGTGACAATTACTGCGAAAATGTGCTTAATGCACCTCCTCATATTGCAGTCTATTGCCAGAAAATAACACTTTGTTAACTAAATATTCACATTGCGGAGGTACCATGCGAAAGGCCCATGACAATGCTTCAAATGTCTGCGATAAAGTCAAATGCGAAACACAAATCCAAAAAAAGATGCGATGAGACCAATCGCGATACAAAAAGCAGCGAAAACCAGCGACAGGCCTGCAAATCCCACATGTCATGCGGGAAAATGCACTATAAAAGCAACAAATAAAAGGGAGAAAAAAAGAAACTGAGTGGATGCACCAGTACAGAGTGCAGAGGCCAACACGAACCCCACAAGCCCCACAGACCACCATCAAGGAACCTCGGGTCGGGTCGGGGAAGGGCAAGGAGTAGAGAAAGAGGAAGACGGGGTGCAGTCTGCAGCAAAACCAGATCAACGTCACGGAGGTGACAGAACACTACCATCAACTGACCCACAATTAAACTAACGCGAATACAGTCGGAGTGTCGAGGAGGTCAATGGAGGAGGGCAAGAGGCGCTGGCATGATGTGAAAAGCAAAACCAAGCACAAACCTGTTGCCAACAGGAAGGCAGCAACGGCGACAGGAGGTGGAGGTCCTGAGCCACAGGAGGAGATGGAGGAGATCGAGGAAATGGAGGCCTCAGTCATCAGTGTGGAGATGGTGCAAGGAGTTGGGAGTCCGGACTCAGGTCGAGATGAGCTGACACAACATCAACAGGGTGAGTAACGACCAGGGACTGGGGAGGTGGGGGAAGATGGGCACAATAGCAGACATGCACAATCACGTGTAGCACACTGAACACCCACAATGACCCTGGATCATGTCCCTGATCCCTGTGGTACACTGCAGCACACACACACAGCAATAACAGCACATCCACATTGACGTCAATGTGGTACAATGTGCAACCCCCCACACTGCAGAACAGAGGACACAAATGACTCCGCTCATGCGCAGAAACAAGCCACTTACATCTAACAGAACATGAAACTGTGAGATGGAAATGTACACGTCCAACCTCACATCCATCATGTAGTCCAAATGTCCACTGTACCGCATCAAAATCCAGCACCTCCCAAACAGTCACAATGTACATTGTCGTACAGTCTGCATGTAAACAAGAACAATGCGCTAACATACATGTCAACACAATATCAACATGCATCTCCTCTTCACATTGCAGAGGGACAAACAACACCTCCAGCAGAGCAGAGTAGACAACCCATCAGTGATATTGGAGAGGACCACCACACCTTCAACACCGATGCCCTACAACATCTCCTGGACATCCCAGGCAACCCACCACCAGGACCAGTGCAGCCAAGCTACATAGAGGAAAACCCAGCCCCTGTACAGACCACACAACAGGAAGCACCCACCAGTACGGCTGGCTCCAAAGATTTCGCCAAGCCACACATGGCATCCCAATGCCAGGTGTCAGAATGCCAAAAGGAGGTGGCCGAACAGGTGCAGATGGGGTCCAAACCCATGGAAGAGGAACTAGATCACATACGTGGGTGTCCAATTCCCTTTAGGGACCACCTACACCCCACAAGGTAGACCCACACTGCAACAGAGACACATGCATTTGCAAATTTCCAGTACTGAACCACGCCCAGAGGCACGCAATTATCATACACACACCCACGCTGGACCTGCGCACGATGGCCCAGTCCACTCCTCTTACGCATTGAGTGGGTGACGACAAAGCTACATGTCCAAGGTCCAACGCACTGCCTGCGATGACATGTTTGCATCCACTGTACACAGCACAGTGAAATGTTGTAGGGCCCGGGGTACTCATGTATGCATTATGCATGCAACTGGCTACAGGCATGTGCGCCCGGCCCCTTTATTGGCAGGGCCACATGAACAGTGAAGCCTGTGCTGGATGTGCGTGTGGTGAGTGTAAGCCAGCCCTCACGGAATGGTTGGTGCTGGCAACAACTTGAACACTGAACACCATTACAATGGAAACTGAAAAAAACAGCATAACAGAGACAACTGCGGAGCATCATGGAGGTAGCTGGAGCAAGTACAGAGGTTACTCAATATGCACACAGAAGTGTCCGTGAGTTGCAGTGCATTGATGTTGGGGCACTAGAGCTGAGCACGCTAATGTGAAGAAATTGTCCAGGATTGTGTCCCTTCAGGATATACCTGATGCAACTGCAGGGGTGTGTGTTACACCTGCATCATCTTCCTCATCATCGTCCCAGGTCTCCCACACTGCCTGAGGTGACATTGCTGCGTAACCTCTTCACAGCACAGAACTCAATCAGTAACCGTCCATGGGTTGCGGTTCATTGAGTTAGTGGCACCTGGAGTGCTGATTAGGGGATCAGGTAGATGAAGGCATCCACGACAGGTGTTAGCAACTCAGTTAGTCTGCCAGTACGACTGTTTCGACTGTGGCAGTTGGCGGATAGAAGTGGACCTGGTGGTGGTGGTGTGTGCCTCCTGCAGTTATGCGACGTCCGGGTCGCCCAGCACTTGATTTGATGTGTGAGCCCTTGCGGGCCACAGTTGAGGCTGGAGGCAGCGGACAGCGCAAGGCCACAGGCACATGGTCTTGATGACCCCAAGGCCATCGACCCAGAGGCCATCCAATATTCTATCAGACAGGGTCCCTGACTTGAGCTGCACAGAGTTAGTGGCCCCGGATGCACTGCGTCCGGCACAGGCACACCGCCCCGGGACGGTGACTTGCTGTGCACTGAGGTAAGGCCAGGCGGCCTGAGCGGGGTCTCATCGATGCCTGAGGTGAATGTGGTGGAGGGTTGCAGGGGACAGTGGAAGCTGTCCTGCAGGGCATGATGCAGAGGGCTGAAGCCATCTGGAAGCGGCAAATTGAGGAGTGGAATGCTACAGCCTGGTTAATACCAGCACGTAGCTATCAGCTACATGAGGATGAAGACAACCGGCAGTCCATGGACTTAGACGCCACCAAAGTTTAACCAGAGAGTGTCCATGAATGCCGGGGACCAGACTTAGTGGCACAGGGGCTGAGAGGGGATGCAGTCTGAGATGATGCCGGTACAATGATATGAACTTGGCCATTACTAAATCAAGAATCAGTCCCAAATGTGTGACCTACTTGAGCGCAGTGTGGCCTGAGGGCAGTACTCCACGTTGGCCAACAGACACGTGTGGTTGGAATGCTATATACAGACTTGGTGGCACAACATTGAAGGGAGTATAGTGAATTAAACTCAGCCATAAACATCACCCTCTGCCATAGTGTAATCAAGACTCAGTTCCAAATGTGTGGCCTTCTAGTCCACTGTGTATGCCGGTGGAGTATGTCAAAGACAAAGGATTACTATGGGCCTGTGTCGCGGAGGCTGTGATGGTCTGAGCAGGCTGCCAGGGTCGCGGGCCTCAGGCCTGGAGCTCGCACCGGCACGTGGTGGACCCTCTTTGACACACACCAGTGTCGGAAGGTGAGCAGTGAGGCCTGGGTGCGCAGAGGTTCAGGACCCAGTGGCCTAGAGTGCAGCAGACACTCAGAATCGCAGGCAATACCGCTCATGGAGTCGGCCTTGTGGCAGGGTGAGAGTGGCTGCCCTGGCAGAGATGTTGGGCATTCCGGAAGAGGACCATGCCCAAAGTTATGTTCCTTTTATTCACACCCTTACGCCGGCCTGGCGTACGACGGGCCGGCCCACTCCACTCACACTTACGGGGGGACGTAACAAGCTACATATCTGCGAACTTCCCCACTGGCTGGGGTGACATGGTTGCGTCCACTGTCCACTACACTCTATACACCAGTGGTATATGTTGACATGGATATGTGTGTGGTCTGCATACTGCAGTCTGGCCATCACATCCACGCCACCCTTGACATTGTGCACATTCTCATTCATGAGTCACTTGCCTCCTTCGCACATGCCTGGTTCCCATCTCTCCCCACAATCTGCAATCGTGTGGCTGAGGTGCCATGCCATTGATGGCTTATGTACATGGCTAGCCCAGGTTCCCACAGTAAGTTGTGCTGTTGTGTTTGGTGGGTGGGCGTGTTGTTTGGCATGTTGTATGTGAGTTTGTAACGTATGCATTCCCTGTGTTGTGAGTTGCATGATTGTGGAGTTCAGGTGTGTAGTCTGTTCATTTGTTACTTGCCAACGAGCAGTGCTTTTTCGTAGGGGCCACCTGGTATCGCTGGTTTTCGATGGACTGTCGGAAGATGTAGGAATTATGCACACTGCCTGGGTGGTTGGCGTCGACGTTGGTGGAGATTTCCCGGTGGTCCACTATTGCCTGCACATTGATGGAATACATGGGCTTTCTGCTGCGGTTATTGAGTGCAGTGATGCCAGGGGGCACAAGTAGGACATGTGTGCAGTCAAATGCCCTCTCACATGTGCGGGTCGCCAGCTATGGTGTAGATGCCTTGCTTGGTCTCCAGCTGTTCCTGCACAGTGTGGGGGAAATATAGATAGTGGGGTACCAAGTTAATGATGTCAACCACGACCGTTGTGAGGAACATGTATTGGGCTGGCTGTGAGACTACTCCGACTCAGGCGGGTGTTGGTTGGAGGGTACCAGAGGCCCACACATGCAGCACGGCCAGCAGCTTTGTCTGAAGTGGGATGTTGGTTGTCTGCTGTGTTGGTACCGTCAGCATGTGGGTCAGGATGTGGAGGATGGTTGTCCCTTTGAGCCTGTAGTGGGCAATGACATTCTCTGGTGTTGGGTCTGTGTGGTTGGTGTGTTTTCTGAAGGTCGCTGTCTTTGTCTGCGCTGCCTTAGTCTTGGTCTGGGGGGTGGGTGGTGGGGTCAAGGGGGATGGGGGTCCTGAGGGCAGGTGGCGGTGGGTGTTGTGGCCCTCTTGGGTGTCCAGCCTGCATGATCAGTAGCTCCATGGCATCTGTTGTGGCTCCATGGCATCAGGTGTGGCTCTGGGCTGAGCTCGTTTTTGTGGTGCAGGTTGTCGTCCGACTTTACACCAGGTCAGAGCAGGTGTTAATTTCCTTCTGCTAACGCCCCTTATTGCCTATTTTGGGTTCTTACGGCTGATGTGACTGGTCGTTGAGAATGTTGCGAAGTGGTGTTGCTGTAGAGTTTTGCACGGGAACGCCTACTGTGCATCTCATTAGTGATAGTTACCGGGGTTATCTGTGGAAATGTTTTTTGCGGCTGCTATCACGGGATAACTGGTGATATCGGATGTTGGAACCAGCTTGTGATGAGGGCGATAGATGGATCCCCAATTTGGCTGCAATAAAGTGCAGATAACTCAGTGATGAGTCCTTGAGAATATGCCCCTTTGTTTTTCCTCTTGGTTTTTTTGCTGATTCTTTTTTCGTGGCCTTGAGACTCTGGGCACTTTCCCACTGTATTGCAGTGTGAAAGTGCGCACACCTTCCTACACATGCTAGGAAGGGGTGCTAAGCTGATCGCTTTTAGTGTAGTATCCATGAGTGCTCTGTAAAAAAGGTACACCACATACCCAGGGCAGGTGCTGCACTGGCTACTGTTGGGCCTTAGCTCTGATTGTGCCACCCACCAGAATAGCCTTTAAACATTTATCAAGCCTGCCATTACAGACCTGTTTGTGCGCACTTTCACTTATGCTCAGGTTGGCCTTTCTAAACCACTGGCCAATCCTGAGGGTACCTTTCACTATCACTAGTGTACACCCTAGGGTAAGCCCTGGGAGGCAAAGCCAATGGTGGGTGGAAGGTAGGGCAGGTAAACATCTGTGTTCCCTGCCCAGGTAGTGCAGAATACCCATGTGTGTTTTCACTACCTATGAGGTGTGCTCTTCCCATAGGTTAACATGGCAGAATGGCTAAATTGACTTTAAGCTGCAGCGGTCGATTACAGTGGATCAGCCTCATGGTGTTTCCTACCATTGGATTCACAATGACAAATCCTTCCTGGTGGTAAAAGTGGATTTGTCATTAATAGTTTAGAAATGCCACATGTGGAAGGTGGGCCTTTCTCTGCTATAAACTCTTTTGTGTTCCAATCCACACTGGAGGCTGGGGAGCACATCTGTGCATTCCCCAGAGACAGCCAGTTGAGCACTTAGCTGGATAGATTGTGAGGAGAGGTTTTGACACTTGGCCTCTGAGAAGCCAGATCATGGCCCCACTAAAGATTAAGATGTTCATTCCAAGGCCTCATGGCAGACAGGACTGAACTTTAGGGGAGACATCTGCAGTTCAACGAAGAACCCTCCAAACCACCCCGACTTCAAAGGCACACTACAGTATAACTAAGGGTGCCATACTTCATGGCGGGTCAGAGATACACTTGCGGGGACGTGGGACCAGAGATTCTGGACTGCGTGGCGCACACTGGCAGAGGAATCTGTTGCGCACAAGGAGGAGACTGCTATACCTCAGTAGTGGCTGGCCGGGGGCTGACTACCTGCTGCTGTGTAGCACCCTGAAGTGCTCTTGAAGGGCATGTTGGCTTTCCCCTGTTCTTTGTGGAGGTGTCAGGGACATCAAATAACTTACCTTAAGAGCTGTGCCCTCACAGCACCTACTTCGTCTGATGGAATCAGACTGCAGAGAGGTGATGTGAAGTATTGTGCCTGGGGACCAGATTGTCTTGTGCGGAGCTCCCAAACTGTGCCCGCAACTAAGGATAGTGACCCCCTCATTGTGGGGACTCAGTACATAGAACCATCCATTGGTGGTGAGCGGATTTAGCAGTTGCAGGGCCCAGTGTGGCCCACTTCATTGTCCGTGACTCATCTCTCTCATGTAACACGTCGACTGTATGCTCATTGCGTGCGGTGTCCGAGGCAGGGAGCATGCATAGTATTGCCTTATTCTACCTCTTGCAGTACTATTGAACTTGCTGACTGTGTGTGTGGGACTGAATTGTCCAGGGAGGTATGGCAAACCTGACTGTGGGTTAATTGAACTGAATTGTCTGGTGCGACACATGTTATTGCACATCAGACATTATGCCTCATTCCAGGGATTTACAGCGAACCTTACTGTAGGTTGATTGTCACCGATTGTCTGGTGTGACTCGTATCATTGCACATCAGACATTGTGCCTCATTCCGGGAAGGTATGGCAAACCCGACTGTGGGTTAAGTTTTGACTGGTGCGTCTCGGAGCATCACACACCGGACTTTGTTTCTCATTCCGAGAGAGGTACGGTGAACCAAACTTTTGGTTAACTGCTACCAGATTGTCTGGTGTGACTCAAAGAGCGTGTTCCAGATGCTGTGCCTAATTTCCATGGAGGTAGGGAGAACCCAGCTCAGGGTTCATTGCGACTGGATTGTCTGGTGTGAATTGGATCAATGCGTACCAGACATTGAGTATCACTTCCTGTGGAATGCTGGGATGGCAGCATCCCCCAATCACAGAGTGTTCCATCTTGCCTCAGAGTGGCAATTCAACTGCCCTCGCCACACCCTTCCCGATGACATGCTGCCAGGAACTGTTTCCCAGAGGGAGCCTGGGTGTTGAGAAATAAGTCACTGGGCTGAGGAACACTTCCAAAAGCGATCAGAAGCAGGTCATGAGACTGGTTGGCCTCCCCTGTGCTTGGCAAAACTGGGCTAGTGCCGGAAGGTGAATTGAGGGACCTCGTGATTAAACTGGGACAGCCTCTAGCCATTTCTGTTCTGCATAATGTGGGTGAACTTCCTGAATGGTGGCCAACCCTCATTTGTTGACTGCTGCCTGGTTACCCTGACAGTGACTCCAGTCATCTCTCTGGGACCCCTGATTAAGTATGATTATGGCCTTAAACCGGTCTAGTGAGGGGTGGGGGTTCATTTGACTCTAACCTGTGGACAGGGTAAGGGAGGGGGAACTGAGAGGAGAGGGAGAGAGAAATTGTGGCACTATTATCAACTGACATGCCGGATTTTATTTGCACCTGTTTCGGTGCCAAGTGTGTGTCTGTGCCAGTGTGATTCATACGGGCTTATGGAGGTCCTTTGCATTGCGTTATGGTGCTATGTGAGTGTGAGAGACTCTGCTATATGGGAATAGCCTGCCAATGGGTGCACCGCGCAGTAGTGCTTTACTAATCTTTTTCATGACCTAATGAATACTGTTTTTTGACATTGGTTTTACCCATGCTGCCCTGGCCCATGGTGCTGCTGAAAAGTGTAATACATTTCTATGTGTACTCTTTGTGGTTCATCCTCACAGAGACTGCGGCTGTAGGTTTTAATTCCACACAACCAACAACTCAATTTCTCACACTAGAACACAAAGATTATGAAATGGAGGTGATTGCGTCTCCTACTTATGAAATGTTCTGAAGGTGTTATTATCCTGTTTATGAACACATCGGGTAGCAATAGCTTGCCTGTCTTATTTCACAAGTCTTATATGATGAAGAAGATACAATTGTGAAAATGGCCACAAGATACTGTGATTCATACTAGAGGGCTGAGCCAGAGGCTCCGTCCTGGTGTTTACAGCAATAAGGCGCGCCCACAGACAGCTTCCGGTAGGAGGTGGAGAGCGAAAGAGAAATCTAAGTAAATAATAATTTGTTTTGCTCGGAAAGTAGAGTCTGTGATTCACCCTTAAAGTACAGCTGATTCAACGCTTCACTGGTTTTGCACTTAGAGAGTTTTTTCACAATGTTTTGCCAGTCATGCTCCTTTCATTTGACATTATGACAATGTGTTAACTAGTACCGCACAGCTGAAATAGTTAAAAGTGTAGTATACACTGGGTGCGAATGAATGAATTTACTAAAATCACGCCAACCACCTGACGTACATCACCGCGAGTCCTCGTGAGCAGCGTATGCAATGGGGACGCCACCAGAGCACACAGAAGAAATGAAACAATGTTCAATGTAAATACTAACTGGGAAAAATTACAGAGAATTGTGAGAAACGGCAGAAAGAAACACAAAACCAGAGGGCAAATAAATAATTGATTAGAATTACTATGTTGCCTAGACGAATATAGTAAGATAGGGAAAGGAATTATGAAAACAAATCATGAAATAAATAATTGGTTTAGTAGCAGACGTCAGTAGAAAAAGGAATTCGAGGGTGATTAAAAAAAAAATATGAATGTATGTATGTATGCATAACTTAATAAACCACATGAGCATGAAAACAGCACAAACATTAGACTCAAGGAATGGGCGAACCAAGTTGAGCAAATCTGAAAGAGCAATACTTTTGCAAGCAGCAGGGGCGTAGATGTGTCAATTTCCTTGCGTCAGTACCAAATGTCCTCGAACCACCATGGATGCGCTGTATTTACAATACTGTGCTCCATGGCGCAAGGATTAACAGATGCATCAGAAATACTGACGCATCTGTTGGCTCAAAAGTGACGCATTGATGGAGTTGCTCATGAAAGTGACGCTACTCCAGCAATGTGCCACAACACATAGGTGAGTCCCATACAAAAAGCCCTGCATCATTCCTTACGCCTGTTCTGAGCAGGCATAGGTATTTTGACGCTCTGAAGTCGCAGAGTGACGCAGCAAAATGTTGTAAAGTTCACTGCGTCAGTTCTACATGGCTTTTGCGTGGGAACTCCAAGCCTGCATACATTATACATGGCGCAAGTATAATGTGACACAGGGCTTTACAACGTGACGCAACTAGGGAAATGTGTCACATTGTAAATTAGCTGCATTGTTTGCGCCGCCGGGGCGTAAAAAAAAGTGGCGCAAAGGAGGCGCAAGGAGTCGCCAGGGGCTTGTAAATCTGCCCCATTATACAACAAGTAGGACGCACAGGAGGGGCTTAAGGGGCTGCGGAAAGGGGAATAAATGCAGGTAAATAGGGATACTAAGAAAGCACATTCTTTTGTGAAATAACCAAAACATTTTAATTCTTTCCAAACAGAGAGGGAGAGAGTGTGTGTGCATTTTTGTCAGTTTGTGTAAAAATTCCCGATGAAATCCGACAGACACCTCGAGATTATTTATTTATTTATACAGGATTTGTAATGTGCATGGCTGCCTCAGCGACGAGGCGTCCCAGCGCAACCAGAAACCAGCAGAGAGAAACAGAGAGACTTACAAGTACAACATATTAAAGAGTATTAAAGAGTCGGGAACAACAATGTTTTTAGCAATTTCCGAAATGCCAGAAGATTGGGGATCGCTCGAATGCTAACTGGGAGGGAATTCCAAAGTTTGGCCGCCAGCCCTTGCTTTCCTCACTCGAGGGACACAAACCAAACCGCAGTGTGCAGAGCGCAAAACGCGCCTGGACAAGTAGGGCTTCAACAGGCCTGATAGCCCAACGGGGTCTTCATGTCTCAGGATTTTGTGCGCAGTACACAGCACTTTAAACTGAATATGGGCTTCGATTGGCAGCCAATGCAGTTTCAAAAGCACTCGTGCAACTGATTGAGATCTTGGGATGCCACTAGCATGGGTGCTGCCGCGTTTTGGACCCTCTGCAGGCGTTTGATACTTGCCTTATTAGCACCTAGATATAAAACATTGCCGTAGTCAAGCCTCGCAAGAATGGAGGCTTGCATGATGGTTTGGTGGACTCTAGGCAGAAAGAGACCAAGCAAATGCCTCAGTCCTCTCAGGAACCCAAAAAAAACAGCAGCAACAGCTCTTGTCTACTTCTCAAATGTTAATCCGGAGTCGAACCAAACGCCCAGGTTCTTTACCGACTCCTTCTGTAACAGGGCAGGTTTCAGATGTTCAGGACACCACTGCTCAGACCAGAGCTCCTGGTCCTTCCCATATAGAAGAATCTCAAACTTGCTCGCATGTAGTTGAAGACAATTAGCCTTCATCCAGTCCGAGATAATAGCCAGATCTTCTTTGAAGGTCTCCAGATTGGCGCAACTTTTTTGGGAAAAAGCAATCACCAGCTGGATGTCGTCTGCATACGACACCAGGGACAGCCCCCTGCCTCTGGCCACCTCCGCCAAGGGTCCCAGATACAGATTGAATAAGAGTGGGCTCAGGATAGAGCCTTGAGTTACCCCTCTACACAGGGCATGAACCTGCGAATGGAAAGGTGGCACAGATACTTGGAACGATTGCCCAGCCAGGAAGGATCGAATCCAGTCCAGAGCCTCATCTCTGACTCCAATTGTCCAGAGACATTGGAGAAGGATCGCATGGGACACCATGTCGAAAGCGGTGCTTAGATCCAACAGGACCAAGGCCGCGGAGTCACCTTCATCCAACCGACTTCGAATAGTCTCCGTAACAGAGAGAATAGCTGATTCAGTGCTGTGGTGGGGGCGAAACCCGTGCTGGGAAGGGTCAAAGATGTTGTGCTTGTCTATATATCTAGACAGGATGGAATTTATATGTGCCTCCACCACCTTCGCCATAAAAGGAAGTTGGGATATGGGGCGAAAATTACCAGGATCGTCCGGATCAAGTGAAGGCTTCTTTAATAGTGGAATGATTTTTGCATGCTTCCACACCCTAGGAACAGAGGCTGATTTCAGTGACAGTTTAGCCAGTTCGAGGGCCACAGGGGCAATAGATGATTGGAGCTGTCAAAAATAAGTCGCTGCCATTGGATCCGCTGGCGAACCCGACTTGATTTTTGCACTTAAAATACCTGATTGAAAGCACCTGCACCCAACTATTTATCACAAAATAAAAATTAGGGTGGTGTAACACCCCAAACCCTTCCCCGCCCCCGAATCTACGCCCTTGGCGAGCAGTCATCATGTCATGGAGCGAGCTGGCTTTTTAGCACCTTAAGGTCTGACACTTTATGACTGAGCTTAACACATCTGCAGCAGGAAAGAAAGATGTATTTGGCAAAGCAGTAGGTCTGGTCTTAAAGGAATGTTGTCTAGTAATGCAAAACATTAGAAGAAAACAGCATGGGAATGTATATGTATCTGGGTAAAAGCAAATAACTGTAGAATATTATTAGAATAACATTGGTGTAGGGTAAAATGTCAGGTAACAGTTGCATATTCAAGCCAGACCTAAACATTAATGACTGCCCTGCTGCCATTTGTGTTACTGCCAGTGAAAAACAATTGAAATGTATCTAGTTATTTAAGACACTTTAATATAATTACAATGTTGTGGGTTCTCCTTGCCACTGAAAAGTCAAGCTCAGGCAGCTGGATAAATAAACAAAATGAACACAGCTGTGTGAAAGGTGTTAGAACTGAAATTCCTGGTTGGCTGAGATGTGCATTCAGGCCAGGCAGGTATCACGATTCTCGTCATGGTTACCTAAGTACACACTAAAAGATACCCTGTGCTCACCCTCTGGTAGCTTGGCACAGAGCACTCAGCCTTATCTAAAGTGGCAATGTGTGAAGCATTTGTGCAATACACAGATACACAGTAACACAATGGATCTACCACAAAAAGACAACACACAGGTTTAGAAAACTAGATTATTATATTATGAACATTAAGATATTGAATTTTAAATGAATAAATGCAATAAAGCGCTTAGAAGCAAGTAGTGCTAAAAGGTTACTTTAGGTCGAGCTGGACCGGGGCAAAGTCAAAGTTTGGACCAACTTCGTGGAAGCGCAGGCCAGGTACAGGACCCACACACGGCCCAGTGAACAAGGTACCTTTCCTCATCACAAAAGCAAGATGCGTCGATGTCATGGCCCGCAGGTGCAGAATGTGTCGATCTTCACACAGTGAAGACAATGCATTGGTTCCGAAGACAGGTTCTGGAGCCGAGAGGCGTCAAGCAATGCGTTGGATTCAGCCACCCAGTCGAGGGGATGCGCCGATCTCACCAAGCTGCAGCGCTGGTGATATGCTGCATGATGCATCAATCTGGGAAAGCAAAGCACCCGTTCCGATTCGATGCTTTGATTCCACAACCTCAACAAGGTCGATACAGTGGTTCTGCTATATGCAGACAGGAGATTAATTGAAATCCGTTTTGCAAGAATGTGGACCACTTCCAGTGAGCCAGGCAAATGAGAGGGTAAATTCTTTGATATCCCTGAGTCTCAAGCAACAGGAGGCAAGCCAACACACCCTTCAGATCACTTGAAGTGAAGGCAGAGTTCAGCTCTCCTTCAGCAGAGTCAGAGAGCAGCAGGCAGCAGGACAACAAATAGAAAAGCAGGCCTCCCAGATCAGCAGTCCAGTTGAGTACTTTAAGTAGCACACCAATTCTTCTGGCAGAGCTTCAGTTGCAAGTCCAGTAGTGTCTGATTTTAGGGGGTCCGAGACCAGTACTTATATCCAAAAAGTCCCTCTGATGTGTGGGTGACTTCAAAGCAGCTCCTTGAAGTGTACAAATATCCTTTCAACCCAGTCCTAAGTACCAGGCTATCTGTGGGGGCTATTCAGCCCTTTGTGTGGGGTCAGGCCACTACCTATTAAAGAGTAAGCGTCAGCCTCATTCTCCCTTTCTGCAAAGGAATGGCCATCAGAATACTGATGTATGTAGATGGGTACACGCCACACCTAGCCATCCTGTGTTTGTGGCTGTCTGGAGAGAATGCACAAATGCACAAAATGTAGCTGTCACCCAGCCCAAGCATGTATTGCAGAAAGGCTGCAAGGCACACAGAGCTATAAATGCAGAGAAATGTCCACTTTCTAAAAGTAAAAAGAACAAATGATGGACAGAATGCTGAATAATGTAAACATTCACTCCCAGTTACAAAGATCTGGGGTTAATCCACTGTTTTTTGCTCACTACCCCAGTTTGGACCCAGTCATATGCAAATCAGTCTTGACCCTGCTCCTCAAGGAAACAGGCCAAACCAAACTGCCAAGGTGGACCGGAAACCAGCATCCTGTGACCGGTTTCTGAGTATCACCCCATTTGATTTGTTCAGCATTCCATCCATCATTTGTTTGTGCAGCACTTTCTAAAAGTGACATTTCTTAAACAGTATTTTAACTCCAACTGCACCAGTAAGTAGGATTTAGCAAGATCATTTCAAAGACATAAAACATGAAATAGCTACTCCTCTCTGATCCGGAATTACCACTTAAGCATGTATAAGGGAATTACTAATGCTAATCTATGTAAGGAGTAGGTCTCACAGATGTGAACAACGAATTTAGCTGTTTGTCACTACCAGGACCAGCAAAACATAAAAGTACATGTCCTACCTTTTACTAACATAGCACCCTGCCCTTAGGGCTACCTAGGGCCTACCTTAGGAGTTACTTATATGTAGTGAAAGAAGAGTTTAAGGCTTGGCAAATAGCTTTAAATGCCAAGTTGAAGCAGCAGTAAACTGCGCACTCAGGCACTGCAATGGCAGGCCTGTGACAGGTTTGGTAGGCTACTAGTGTGGGAGGCACAATAAGTGCTGCAGGCCCTAGTAGCATTTAACTTACAGGCCCTGGGTATATGGTATACCACTTTACAAGGGACTTACAGGTAAATTAAATATGCCGATTAGGTATACACCAATTAAATAAATCTGTATAGAAGAAGTGCATGTACTTTAGCACTGGTCAGCAGTAGTAAGGAGCTCAGAGTAGTAGGGCCAACAAAAAATCAGCAAACTGTGGAGGTCAAAAGCAAACATTTTGGGAGAAGATCACCCCAAGGATGACAGGCCAAACAATAGGCAAGTCCATTTTTGTTGAAGTACACAAAGTCTGCCTAATAAAACATGTAGTTCTAGCTCCCAACATGTGGGTAGAGCCAAATTCCCTCTCTAGTGATGGCCATTTAATTGTGTGGAGACAGCTACACTGTCAAGCCAGAGCATAAAAATAGGTATCTGTATGTGAACATTTTTTGTTCTCAAAATAATTGCTGCACATAAATCAGAAACGTGTTTTTGCCACATGGAAAAATAATGCCCATCTGATAAGACAGTTCCTTGGTGGCTAGCAGTACTAAGTTTCTAATAAATAAATACATGCAGGGGATCATTGTTTTCTTAGGAATATGCTGCAGTTGATCTCCAATGCAGTGGTTGCTAAGCTCCAATTTTGATTCCATCCTATGCCTCTTTCTTTCACTAGTCTGCATGCCTGTCACTTCATGACACCTTTGCTGGTTCTTTTTTATCCTCACTTTCTCCGTAAGTCACTCTTTTCTTGCTTTCTCTTACTTCCTCTTTCTCCTTTTTCTGCCTTACTCTCTCCTACTCTGGCGAAGTATGATAAAGAAAAATAAGTACCAGCCCCCAAAATGAGTTCTGTTATCCCCCACCCGCAACTCACAGAACATATTAAGCACTCTAGGCTAGGCTAGAAGAAAGCTGTAAGCGCTGTGGAACGTTTGCATTCCTGCCTCATACTTCTTGTTCTTTTGTTACCAGTACTTAGATGCTTTGGGCAATTAACCTTTCTCTAAGTATATTTTTCTATTGTTTGGATTATTGTGAGGTTTTCATTCAAATGCTCTGGCATGGTTGGCAGACTTCGTGGCATGCAAAAACCAAGCTGTATTTTTTCCGTCTTTTAAATTCAAGGTTATTACCAATTCTTTTAATATTTATGTGTCTCAGCCAACCAAGATTTTAAGAGACCAAGGTTTTGAGGTATAATCTTATGCGGATGATACTCACATGGTGGTATCCATCAAACAGACTCAAGAATCAACCACAATAAAATTCTATAACTGTCTGGCATCTGTAGTGGTCTGGGTGAAGCAGAACTGCTTACCACTCAGTGGGGAAAAGACTGAGATTGTCCTTTTCGGCAAGACCATTGGAATCTGGACAAAGGCTGATGACCTAAAGAACTCCATGCCACCATCGACCCTTAAAAAGGAGGCAAGAAAAGTGGGCATTTTGTTAGATGATACACTTAGCATGAAAACTCAAGTAGCATCATTTTGTGGCTCCTGTTATGGTATTATGCTTAAGCTCTGGAAGGCCTTTTCCTTATTTCCTTTGCATTACCGAAAGACTGTCACTTAAGCCCCTATTTCCAGTCGCTTACAACATAGCAATGCAGTACTTTTTTTTAAAATGTATTTATTTATAAAGTTTTATATAGCGCTAGCTAGACTCGTGGGTATCAGAGTGCTTTACATACACAAAGGAAAAGAAAAAGAATTGCATAACATCGCTGTACATGAGGATGCATAAAGACAAAAGCAAAGACATAATACTTATGTATCCAGTGAGTGGAAAAGGACCCAGGTGGGTGACACAGTCAGAGAACCACCAACCTTGAAGGTCAAAGTGAGCGGAGAGTCTACTAGGTTATTGATGCCTGGGAAAGAATTTCAGGTCCTTTTTGAAGCATGAGAAGGAGGGGTTGCATCTGAGGTCGATCAGGAGTGCGTTCCACATTCTGGGTATGTTAACAGAGAAGGACAGGTACTGGGTCGTTTTCTTTTTCAGTTTTGGAGGGATGAGCAGAAGTGGAGAAGTGTGGCTCACTGGTTAGAGGAGGCAGACCTGGAAGCAGAAGTCAGCCTGGGACCAGGGTTCAATTCCCGGCTCGGCGTGTCTTGAGTCCGAAAATATCCACGGACTCGACAATTCTCGCTCCGGTGCCTACTCGATTCATGGGTTCACACTCTGTGACTCTGGGCAATAGCTTGCTTAATCTCCACAACGGCCCCTCGCCGTGGGATGCCTGGCTTTCATCTTGTGGATACTCTGCCGGGGTTATCTCACAGGGGAATACCAGGACGGGTTCCCTAAGCAAGCACTTAGATACCGGGTTGGTGATTTGCGCTATATAAATACATGTACATTTACATTTGAGTTGGTGCTTCTCAGAGTTCTGGATTTCCCTGCTTCTACTAGTTTGCTGTTTAGGTAGTTTGGGGATTGAGTGTGAAGGGTCTTGTGAGTGATGCAGGCCAGTTTGTAAATACATCTACCTTCCATGGGAAGCCAGTTGAGTGTGTTGAGGGTTGGTGAGATGTGTTCAAATCTTTTTACATCAGTTATCAGTCGAGCTGCCGTGTTAAGGACTGACCTTAGTGGGGCTAGGTGAGCTTTTGGTGTCCTTGTTAGGATGGTGTTCCCATAGTCCAGTTTAGAAAGGACTAGGAATTGTACAATTGTCTTGAGATCATCTTGAGGAATGAAAGGTTTAATTTTCTTGAGGTGTTTTAGGGAGTAGAGCGCGCTTTTTGCGAAGTTCTTAATGTGGTCCTTCATTGACAAGTTCTAGTGACTTTACTGAGTCGGATAGGATGTGGGAGCAGTTTTGAGCATCGAGCTCCTTGAGCCAGACTTGAGTTGGTTGGTAGTTACTTTTCGGAGAGAACAGTATTAATTCCATTTTATCCGGGTTCAGTTTTAAGTGGTTTGCGTTAAACCAGGTTTGATCTTGGTAAGCGTGACATTGAGGTGTCGGACGTTATTGGGCGATTTGATTTTGTGGTATATTTGTGTGTAGTTTGATTTTGTAGTATATTTGATTAATCTTGTCATATTTGCTATGAATTCAAAGACATTGATCATGTCAGGTTCTGTCTTCTAGGGAGCTTGGGGCCCGATTCACAGAACTGACTTAAGACAAAATCCTAAACTTACTACCATTTTGGTATTCACAGAAGGCACTTGCTCATTTTGGTATTCACAGGCACTTGCTCATTTCGGTATTCACAGAAGTTAGGAGTCCTAACTTTAGGACTCCTAAATGCCTTCTGTGAATACCGAAAGTCTTAAAGTTAGGATTTTTCTCAGTTTAGTAGTAGTAAAGTAGTAGTAGTAGTAAAGTTAGGACTCCTAACTTTACTACTCGCTTTACCAATAGTACAATTCCCGGTCATTTACTGGGCACACAAAGCTCTCTGCAGCAGGTGCCTTAACCCCATAAAATATTTTAAAAGGCAGCTTTTTAAAGTAAAGAATCCACAACAGATTTACTGTCACGTTTCTCCTTTATGCCAATTGTTATTTGATAGAGTTTAAAAAAAATAAATGTAGAAGTTGGCCATCAGACTGTGTCTGGTGACTCCGCCCCATGCGACCCCACCCCCTTTTTGTTGTCACACCATGATCCTCAATTTATCAGTTCCCAAAGTCAGGTTTTTCCAATTCCAGCACTGATGAGCAGTGAGGAGGAATGACTGAGAGTAAAGCTCTAACAAAAGGGCAGTCAGTGGGCCAGATTCACAGAACTAACTGAAGACAAAACCCTAAACGTACTACTTTTGGTATTCACAGAAGTTAGGATTTTGTCTTAAAACAGACTTAAGACAGATTTAAGTTAGGATTCTGTCTTAAGTTTGTTTTAAAATCCTAACTTCTGTGAATACCAGAAGTAGTAAGTTTAGGATTTTGTCTTAAGTTAGTTCTGTGAATCAGCCCCAGTGTTCTGGGACTTACTCTAATGATGGACCTCAGCCAAGTACAGCTCCCCAGAAGCGCATATTTGGAGTTCCTTGCAAACAGGGTCGTGAGCAGATGTGCAGAGCAGCGCGAGGCTCTGTGGAGAAATGCTGAGGTGGTGGCACCCCTTCTTGTTTAACTGTTTCTTTAAAAGGCACAAGACAACAGCATAACTTTTAATATCTTACTGCAGCCGCTCGCCCCAGATTCCTCTTAAACCTTGAGCGCCGCTGCAGTGCCTGCCTTCAGTGTTTTTACGTTTAACATAAACACTTTATACTGAAAAGACGGGCCCCGCTGCAAAACGTGCAAAGGCCTCTTCATTAGAGGCAGCCACGTGAGGCCTGTTGTGTAATGCAAAGCAGACAGAAATGCCTACTCGCCGCAAATCAAAAAAAGGAGTAAATGTTTGCCATGTTGGCAAAGCATGCCAGTTAATAAACTGCTCGCTTGTGAAAAATGTTAGCTAACCATAAACCCACCTCGTAAGCAGTAATTTTGATGTTGCTTTTGGGTTTTTTCCGCTTCGGACGACCAAGAGTTTAGGGTGTCTGGGAAGTTTAGCCTGGAGATGAGCGAGTGTTGAAGTCTGGTGTCAGCAGCCCAATGTATGTCCAGGGATCAGAACTATCAGAATGGTGTCTGGAGAGATGGGACCAACTCCATACCTAAGTCTTATGTATTTGTGTAAAAGAGTGAATCACTGGATTTTCCTCAACTAGGCCAGCATACTAAAACATGGTACTGTGTTGTTTTGAAGTATTTTTATAGCACTATGCTCAGTGATTTAAATTGGCTGGTACTGTCCATTACTGAACATTGGCACTTTTTTATTTTGCAAGGGATTACCTGTACTTTTCAAGAGAAATGTAATACTTTTAATTGGAGAATACCAGTACTTCTCAGAAACAAGCAGGTACTCTGGTACAGAGCACCTGCACTTCTATTTTTCCACTTCAAGCACTGAATATGCTGAAGCACTTGCCCACATGAACAGCTTGCTACACCAAGTAGGGTGTGTAGTTGGAATTATGATGTTTTTGTTTTGGTTCTACGTGGGAAGTGTTTCCAAATCACGTGTGATGACTACTGTGGAGCAGTTATTGTGTTATGAGATGCTGGGCATAGCAGTGTGCTGTATGATGAAGTGTAAGGCATAGACGCACAGATTTATGGTTTTCAGTATGCTTTTAGCTTTGAACAGCTCTACAGATCCTATTATGGTATTTCATTAGCTGGTAACTGCACTAGGTTGTTCAATTTGAGATTTTGTGTATAGTTCTGGTCCTGAGATGGCACTCCCCTACAATGCTGAACTATACAAGAGGTACTGTTGAAAAAGTTTCAGGATCCACTCTGATGTATGTGGATTATTCAAAAGCTTAAGAATCTGCGGTTAGATAGAGTCTCTACTTGAAAGACCGTTACCGTAGGTAAGTGACAGGATGAGTTTTGCAGCCCACTAGTAGCATTCAATTTACAGGCCCTGGGTACATGTTTACCATAGCCTATAGATTTACAAGTAAATGAAATATGCAAATTAGGAATATGCCAATTCTGACATGTTTAGAGCGAGAGAGCACAATGTACGTTAACACTGGTTAGCAGAAGTAACATGAGCAGAGTCCTATTGCCAGCAAAAACAGGTTGAGCTAAAGAAGGCAAAAATCTGGGGGCATACCGTGCAAGAGACAGTAATTCCTAACAATGATGCTGAGGCTTCCTGGTTTCATGGCCTCATGCATCCACCTTGTTTCATACACCAGATGTCACATGCAAACCTTAGAATGGGTCTGTAGTGAAACCAAAGGTTTCAATAGGCCCAGCACTGGGGTTGCCTCTCTGACACTTTTTAGACCTCACAAGAGATGGCTGAGCACCTTATGTGGTGATGAGCCAACCTGACCGGTGTCAGGACACTCTCCATTCCTCACTAAGGGGCAGATTTATGAGGCCCTTGAGCCTCTTTGCGCCGCAATTGCGTCACTTTATTTGACGCAACGGCGGCGCAAACAATGCACCCTATTTACAACGTGACGCATCTAGGAGATGTGCCACGTTGTAAAGCCCTGCACCATAAGAAGGCGTTCCTGCGCAGGGGGGGGCGTTCCTGCGCAGGAACGCCTCTTGAAAGTGGCTGAGTGAAATCTATGAGATTTCACTCAGTCACTTTCAGGCCAATGCTGCGTCAAAACCCTGCGCCTGCTTGAAGCAGGAGTAGGTCTTGACGCAGCATTGTGAAGATGGGGCACCCCCAAGCCTTGCTGGAGCTGCGTCGCGCTTGAGACGCAACTCCAGCAATGCGCCACCTTTCCGGCACAGATGCTTCACGCATCTGTGCCGTTTTTGCCCCATGGTGCGCCGCATTGTAAATGCGGCGCACCATGGGTGGCGGAGCTATGGTGCACATTAACTGGCGCATCCCTGGGGATGCGCCAGTTAACATAAATCTGCCCCTTAAACTTTACGGTTGTGACAGAGGCATTAGTGCTTGCGTGAGGCGTTGATCTGCAGGAGGTGAAGAACACAGATGTCTGGTCAGTAATTTAGAGTCAGCTCATATCTAACGTTTTGAGCTTTAGGTGATCCAGTTGGCCACAAAAGCCTTCCTAATGACCATCAAGAGAAGGCTGGTACTGGTCCTGATGAACAACATCAGGTGGTCAGGTGGTATTTCTACAGGTAGAGAGGGGCGAGGTCCTACATACTGTGGCAGAAGGTTCTAAATTTCTAGAGGTGGATGGGACAGAAAAAGATTTGGTGGTAGATCTACTGGGGACTCTGTGCAAATAAGCTGAGTAGATATCAGCTAGTGGATCACAAGTGGTATCTCCATTCCGAGGTGGCACTGGGCATCTTAAATCAGTGGTGCCTGCCCTAGTAAGAGACATCTCCCACCATTGAGAATGTTTAGTGTTAATGCATCTTGCCCTGGATTTTCTGCCAAAAGAGGTCACTGAACGATGCATTCAGGTGGCAAAGGGACAGGTCTCCTTTACCAATTCCTATCACTGCCTCTCCTGCCTGGAGGTATGAGGAAAGTCAGGGAAGAACAGGCCCACAGCACATAATAGCCCTGAAATGGGCAAGGAGAGTATTATATTCAAACCTCTGCAGCATTTGCCATCCAATCAAGCTACCAATTAAGAAGTACCTCCCGTTTCAGCTACCTTTGAGGGTCTTGCACTCAAATATCCGCAATCTGCCCATCCATGTTGTTAGCCTTAGGGTGGTCTCCCAACCATTTTGCTTTATACCTCCAGTTGTTGCTGAATTAATTTTTGTTGGACTTAGGGCTCCGCACAATTTACTACTACTAACCAGTGCTAAAGTGCTTCTGCTCTCTCTTTTAAACATGGTATACCAAATAGGCCTATTTAATTTACTTGTACATTTCCTAGGAAAGTGGTACTACATATACCCAGGGCCTGTAAATAAAATGCTACTACTGCCCCTGCAGCACGTATTGTGCCACCCACTTAAGTAGCCTGTTTAAGCATATCTTAGGCCTGCCATTGCAGCCTGTGTGAGTGGTTTTAAACTGCCATTTCAACCTGACAAAATACACCTTTTGCAAATCCACAAAACTCCCTTTTTACTACATATAAGTCGCCCTTAAGAAAGACCCTAAACAATCCATAGAGCAGGTGCATTGTAATTACAAATTTGGACATGTACATTTAAGTTTTAAATGCCTTAGTAATAGAAAAATGTACAACTCAGATTTAACTATTGTGAAGCCTATTTCTCCCATAGTGTAACATTGGGTTACCTCATTACATTTATAAAGTGCTAACATTTGATTAGGAGTGTCAAATTTGGTTTCTGGGGAATTGTAGTGCAAAATCCTCATTTATGGCAGATTTTAAGTCACAGTTCTAAAAATGTAACTTTTAGAAAGTTGGCCTGTACTTGTCCGAACCATTTAGTGCCTACTAGCCTGTTCCTGGGTCACATGACTAGGTGCAGTTGGCTTTTGTGTATTCCTCCCAGACAGCATCACAATAGAGGGTCTGGGTGACAGCAGGATGGGCCATTTCTGACTTGATAGAGTGACGGAGCTGTCATCTGCCAAACTTGCACTTCAAAAGCACTGTCTGAGCTCACATACAAAGGACTTAATACTAGCCTATTGTGTACCTAGACAGCCTGAGACCAGAACAAGTAGGCAGGAATTCCAGACACCTCAGTAGAGTGAAAACTCCAGAAGCTTCTCTCACTAATATCTGGAGGTGTAGAAGATTCAGAAGAAAGACTGCTGCAAGAAGTACTGCCCAGCTGCTCTGCTGCAAGAAGAACAGCTCTGCTGCCCTGCTGCCCGAGGCAGATGGACAGGCCCTGCACCTTGACCCCTGGACCACCAAAATTACTCCAAAGGCTAGTTGGCAGGCCTCCTGTTCTGAAGCTATAGAGATACAACAAGCTCCAGCACCCTAGAACCATGCACCTGGACCGGTGCAGTGCAACGCAACCCAGCACAACTCCTTTATAAGAACCAACACCGCACAACACAACCTGATGAAGGACTTCACATTGCAGCCCTCACAACTGCTCATCTGAACCGACGCAGTGTGATGCTACTCGATACAGGACCACGCATCGCTCCTCAGAACTACTGCTGAGCGGCGCAACGCCCGCATCAAGAACTTAAGGTGCAATTCCCAAAGGGCCTATTCTGATCCCAGTATATGGAAAATGCTCTATCGTGGTCGGCCTGAACCTGTGACTTTGTCCGGGTCCAGCATGACTAGGTAATCACAGTTGGGGCTGTGTGCTTTTAAGTACTACTTGTACCTAAATCTTTAAAATTGCATATCTTCAGATCTACTAATTGGGTTTTTAGCGTTTTGGTCTCAAATAATATATTACATTTTACCCTATTTTTCTAAATGGGTGTTGGACTTTTCTTGTGTCATATTTTAATTTTATTACTGTTGTATGCTGCATAACTACTATACACATTGGGCCCGATTCACAGAATGAACTTAAGATTCAAACTACTATTTTGGTATTCACAGAATGCACTTACTACTTTTGGTATTCACAGAAGTTAGGATTTAAACTTAAGACAGACTTAAGACAAACTTAAGACAGACTTAAGACAGACTTAAGGTAGGATTTTGTCTTAAGTCTGTCTTAAGTCTGTCTTAAGACAAACTTAAGACAAAATCCTAACTTCTGTGAATTCCAAAAGTAGTAAGTGCATTCTGTGAATATCAAAATAGTAGTAAGTTTAGGATTAAGTCTTAAGTTTATTCTGTGAATCGGGCCCATTGTCTTTAAGTTAAGCCTGGCTGCTTTTGTGCCACCAACTAGAAGGTTAAGAATTCCAACTGCAGATGGCTAAACTAAAAATGGCTAAACTAAAAATAGAGCAACTGGCTCATGGAAGGAGCCTTAAGGAGCTGTAGCTCCAAGCAAAGAAAGCAGAATACAGCGGTAACAGTAGTAGCAAAACTGTAGTACCTAGTGGAGATGAAAAGATACATATCCCCAAAGACTTGGGCCCATATTTATGAGGCCCTTGTGACGCCATTGCATCACTTTCTTGTGATACAATGACGGCGCAAACCACTAAATCATATTTATGAAGCCATGCAAAGCCACTCTGCATGGCTTTCAATGGCAAGGCATCAAAAATTGCTACTTTGCCTTACTCTGCACTAGGCAGGCATGCCATGGGTGTTGCGGAGGGTGTCCCCATGCAACACCCATGGTTTTAGATACATCCTCATATTTACAAGACCGTGTAAACCTGGGGATGTGCCAAAACCTAAGGCCTCCCCTTGGGAGGAGCAACAGGGAAAAATATCACTATTTATTCTAGTTTTTCCTTATTCTACAGCACATGTAAAAGGAGTAAAAAGCCTCCCAGAACTGTTTAGTGCAGGAAGGTGCCTGCACAAAAACAAACCTGAATGCAACGCAGGCACCCTAACACCATGGTGCAACGGTGCTCCATTGGTGCTAGGCTGCCAGGGGCGTGGCTTGGACGCCGATCGGGATGGCGGCGTGAGCTTGCAGCTCCGCGCAGGGTCCCGCTTTTTCTCCTGAAAACTACACCCGGGGAGACCCCTGATAGGTGTAACTGGCCTGCGAGGTGTTGGGGACCCACTGGAGAGCGGCTGAGAGCTCTTGGGGGACCACCAGTGCCTCTGAGACCTTGAGAGACGACGCCCGAGGTGTTGCCCGGAGTGCAAAGAAAATGGCGGCGGAGAGGGTCGATGGTCTCTGAACCGAAACTGAGGAGATTGGAGTCGGCCTGCGAGGTGGCCCGCCTTTGCGAGACCGGAGTTAAGGGAGCTTGCTGGCACAGACTTGTGGAGCTGGGGGCTCGGAGGCCGACATTGGACTGGTGTACTGGGAGCACGCACTCGTTTCTACCTCCCCCTCCCCCCCCCCTCCCCCCTCCACCCGGTTCTGGCGACCGTGGAGCGAGCGGCTCTGGCACTCCTGGTTCTTTGAGTTGCAGACACAGCAGAGGCACTGTACCACGATCACCGTTGGTGCGCACGTCCCCCGGGCAGGGGATATCGGGCCCTCGTGAGGATCGGCCGTGTCCGTGCGACGACGACAGAGGCACCTAAGATGGCGGCAGCGGGAGGAGCGGCCATCACGGAGCAGGGCCGGGAGGACTCGACCGCGCTATCCCAGGTCGCTGAGGCCCCCCTGATGATGATGGAACAGGAGCAAAGACTGAACCGGCGCCTAGATACTATTCTGGAGGCCATCACCTCGACCAAGGAGACATTGCAGCAGGACATTGCGCAGGTCACCACGGGGCTGGGTCTCCTGAGGACGGACCATGCCAAGCTGGCGGACAAGGTAAAGGACCATGAGCAGCTGCTTCTAGACCTGAAACCGGCGGTGGTGACCGCGGAACATAAGATTACGGACATCCTAAACCGTTTGGACACGCTGGAGAGACGTGCGGAGGATGCCGAAAGCCGCAATAGACGGAACAACGTGCGGGTCGTAGGCCTGCCGGAGAGAATTGAAGGGGAGGATGCGGTGGCCTACATGGAGAACTGGTTCCGGACGGTGGTGGCACCGGAGGGCCTCACTTCCTTCTTCACGTTAGAACGAGCACATAGGGTGCCGGCTCGCCCACCAGCGCTTGGCCGCCCCCCTAGACCGATGGTGGTGAAGCTCCTTCATTATAAAGATCGGGACCTGTTAATTCAGAAAGCTCGAGCTTCGGGCCCATATGAGGTGGAAAATAGCCGAGTCACGATTTTCCCCGATTATACACAGGCGGTCCAGAAGAATAGAGCATCCTTCCTGGCGGTGAAAAAGGAGCTGAGGGAGGAGGGCATCCAGTACTCATTGCTCTTCCCGGCCAAGCTGCGAGTGATCCTGGATGGGAATACTCCGTTTTTCCAGACTCCTGATGAAGCGTGGTCATGGCTGGAATTGTATCGCGCGGGCACGGACAGGACTGGCAAAAGTCAGCGAGAGAGGCCTAAACCGCTTCAGGTCCGGAAATCACAACGGATTCGCTCCCGCAACAAGCTTCAGAGGGCGAAACGGGAGGCTCAAATGGCTGCGGACAAGAAAGGGGCGCTGGCAGCGACGGCGGCCATCACGAGGTCGCAACAGGAGAGTGACCTGGCTGCAAGTGACTCTGGCGAGGACGGCGGCAGGACTGGAGAGGAATTGTCGGAGGCGGAGAGCTCGAAGGGCCCGGTGGTCACCCCCCAGACATCCGACGAGATCTTTCATGGCTGACTCAAGTATGGGACTTGGGATACTGTACTTCTTGCTGGGAGGTGCTCTGTTGGTAATAGAGGGGCTGCCAGGTAGGGTATGGCATCAGCATTGCGGGATGGTAGGCGCGGGGCGCGGGCTCCGCCTGCCCGGGGTCGGCGATAACTCACCCCCTCGGGGCCCTTAAGGCCTTCTGTGGTGGCGACCACAGATTAGTCGGATGTGTGTTTTGTTTAAGGTTTGGATCAGGGCTGAAATTGGGTTTGTAGGCTCTGTCCTGGGGAGTGGGGTTTGGGGAGTTTTTTCTATGATTCTTTTGGGGGGGGGGGCAACTGCTACGATGTGGGCAATGAATGGCTACACCTGAACTGGATCGTTTTGCATTGGTATGGGGACGTTACCTAACTTGAAATGCCTAACATGGAATGTCCGAGGACTGCGAACTATGGTCAAACGCCACAAAGTGCATGCTTATTTGGTGAGGCGGGGGGTCCAGGTTGCCATGTTGCAGGAGACTCATTTAACGAAACAGGAATGTACTGCGTTACAGAAGAGATGGCGAGGTCAGGTCTTTGGAACCACTTACTCCGCGTTTGCTAGAGGGGTACTGATATGGGTACGAGCGGGGGTACCGTTCCAGATGTTAAATCAACTGGTGGATCCTGAGGGTAGATATGTGGCGGTGGAGGGCAGGTTGTATGGGCGGGATGTGGTCTTATGCTGTGTATATGCTCCAAATGTTGACCAGGCTCGCTTTTTTGATGGCTTATCCTGCTCACTGGCCTCTTTCTTGGCGGGTCCTGTGATTCTGGGAGGGGACTTTAACTCGATCACGGATATAGCCTTGGATAGGTCTCACCCACCACTGGTCGATTCCCCAGTACGTAGACTAGCTGCACACAGGAAGGATTGGCAGGAAAGATGGGGACTGCTGGATGTGTGGCGGGAGCAACACCAGGGTGGCAGGGATTATTCCTTTTTCTCGGCCCTCCACGCTCTACATGTTAGGATCGACTCGGTCCTGTGCAGTGGGTCCCTAGCCACATTGGTCACCCACACGGAGTACCTGGCCAGAACCATCTCGGATCATAATCCTTTGCTGGTGCACGTACAATGGCAGCGTGTGGAATCCGCGATTCCAACATGGCGGCTCCGGCCCGACACCTTGGAGGACTCGGTGTTTAGTAACGCGATCCAACGGGGCATAGACCAATACTTTGATGAGAATGAGGGGACAGCAACTTGTAGGTCCACTGAATGGGACGCGATGAAAGTGGTGGTGAGAGGAGTGTGCATGGGTAGGTTTTCGAATGCCCGAACGTCGGTGTTGAATGCGCTTGCCAGAGCGGAAGAGAAGCTGAGGGATCTGGAACAGCGTAGACCGGACCGACCGGACTTACAAGCCCGGTTATTGGAAGCTAAGGAGGTGGTGGCTACCGAAACGGAACGGCTGCGGAGTTATGATTACAGACAATATGCCATTAAGGCGCATGCTGAAAGGGATAAGGTAGGCACGTTATTGGCCAGGCTCGCTAATCCTGAACTCAGAGGCTGCCCAATCTTAAGCATAAAAAATACACTGGGGGAGATGGTTTATTCACAAACGGCGGTGATGGAATGCTTTCGGACCTATTATGCTGGGTTGTACGAGAGTCAATTGGGGGTGGAGGCCTGGGAGATCAGTGAATACTTAGAATCGATGCAGCTTCCGGTGTTTGATGATGACGATGCGTAGGACTTGGGGGGACCTATCACGCTCGCCGAGATTAGGGCGGCCATTAAACATATGGCGAGGAATAAAACGCCCGGGGTAGATGGACTGCCGATTGAATTTTACCAGAAGTATGTTGATAGCTTGGCGCCTAGATTACTGGTGGTGTATGGGGAGGCTCACAGGCTGGGGAGTCTGCCCGGTTCGATGAGGGAGGCATTGATAGTACCATTGTTGAAACCCGGCAGAGAGGCGACTGATGTAAGATCGTATAGGCCGTTGTCCATGTTGACGGTGGACTACAAGATATTGAGCCGTATTTTGGCCACCAGGTTAGCCCCGCATATGACCAGGCTGGTACATAGGGACCAAGCAGGGTTTATCCCTACGAGGAACACGGCGCTTAATATTCGTCGTCTGATTGGGATACTGGACGGCGCAACGGAAGCGGACGGTGCCCAGGCGGTGTTATCTGTGGACATTGAGAAAGCCTTTGATAGTCTGGAGTGGGTCTATTTAGACGAAGTCCTAGTTAAGTTTGGCATTAGCGAGGGGTTTCGTAGATGGATTAAGGTGTTGTATTCCTCGGCTACAGCGCGAGTGCGCCTGGGCACTTTGGTATCTGCGGCTTATCCAGTTTGCAGGGGGACGAGACAGGGGTGCTCCCTCTCCCCACTGCTGTTCGCACTGGCGATGGAACCATTAGCGGCGCGCGCCAGGTCGGGAGACATGTACACGGGGATCGACAGAGGCGGCCAGTCGCACTATATATCATTGTATGCAGACGATCTGCTGCTGTATATGGCGGATGCGGATCGGGCTCTGGAGGGGGCGATGGACATGCTGTCCGAGTTTGGTCGGTTTTCGGGCCTCAGGGTTAACTGGACGAAGACTTGCGTCTTCCCGCTCAGGGCGGACACGCCGTGTCCCTCTCGCGATATAGGGGTGGTCTGGGAGCCATCTTGCTTCACTTATTTGGGAGTCCGAATCTACCACGAGCTCGTGAATTTATTGGAGGGTAATATTGGGCGGTGCGTAAGAGCGCTGAGAGGTTGTATGTCTTTTTGGGCCTCCCTCCCTTTGTCAGTGCTGGGTAGAATAGCTCTGCTGAAGATGGTAGCGCTCCCGCGGCTATTGTATTACTTTCGCACGCTGCCCATTTGGATCCCTCAGAGGATCTTTAAGGACCTGCGGACGATGATAATCGATTTCCTTTGGGGGCACGGTCGCCGTAGGGTAGCATTGAACACGTTGCTTCGTCCCAAGCTTGAGGGGGGATGGCGGTCCCTGACTTTGAATTGTACTACTTGGCCGCGCAGCTTCAGGTTCTCACACAGCATGTGGCTAGGGTATTTAGAGGGCCTGAACACGAACGAGAGCAGGGTATACCACGTCACGTCCTGGCCTACATTATCATGCAGCAGAGACTGGAGTTGCGAGGCCTCACCATGGAGGAGAAGACGCTCAGGTTGTGTTGGCAAAGGAGTTTGAGGAGAGCGAAGGCGTCCCGACCGTATGCGCCGGAGATACCGTTAGGAATGCTGACTGCGCTGCCGCATGGGGGCGATTGGTCTCGGTTACTGGAGTGGGAGGAGCTGGGGCTGCAGGTGGTGGGAGATCTGTATCTTGATGGGACGCTGGTCCCCTTCCAGACGCTGCAGGAACAGTTTGGGCTGCCGGAGGGGAGCTTCCTATTGCATGCGGCCGTGGTGGCGGCCATGCAGAAGCACTGGAAAGGGGGGCTCATTGAACCGGAAACGACTATGGCTTGCCAGTATGTCGTGATGGCCGCTGGCACCTTTAAAGCGGTGACCTGCCTCCATAATAGGATGTTGCATGAGGGGTTGGATCCGCTCCTGGGCCTGAAATCGAAGTGGGAACTTAGCATAGGTAGGCCCATTCCGGACACGGTGTGGGGTCATATCCTTAAGCATAGGTGGAAGGGTACTAGGAACGCACGTTTCCAGCAGGTACATTTTTACGTGTTGCACAGGGCCTACCTGACCCCGGAGAAGATTAAACAGTATTTCCAGGTGCAGGAGGCGAGATGTCCGAGAGGCCTGGCATTGGAGGCAGATCTAGATCATCTGTTATGGGGCTGCCCAAAACTGGAGGTTTACTGGGCGGAGGTTGGGGAACTCCTGAATGCAGTGACCGATCGGGAGGTGGATTTTGACATGGCGGCGTGCTTGTTGCTCTGTTTTCCACACACGAAAAATACTAAGGTGACGAGTAAATTCATTGACCTGGGGCTGATACTGGCGCAGAGGGAAATCACTTGGCACTGGAAGTCCAGGGAGGGACCGTCTGTGAGGAGATGGGTGAATGAACTGCTGAGATGGTCTGAATGCGAGAGTGTGCTCCGTATGAGACAGGCAGTCAAGCTTGATAATGAAAAGAGCCTAGAAACAGCGCGAGCGTGGGAGATGATAGTACAGGCGTTGCGTGACTCCATGGTGGAGGACGAAGACTGAATGGATAGTGCATAAGGACTCCATGAGGCTTATGCGTATGGAGGTATCAATAGATCTGTAGCGGGACCTATAATGGCGATAGGAGCATGGCCCACATCATTAGCGGTTGCCGGGGGGAGGGGATGGGGGTTGTTTTGGGATAGTTGGGGGGGGGGGCGGTTGGGCACCGGGATCCGGGTCGGGAGGCAGCAGTGATCCCCGGGGTTGGAACTGTCCTAGCGGGACGGGAGAGCGTGGATAGATGGCGGGGCAGGGATAGGGACACATGGAACTGTTCCGATACGGGCCCACCACCAAACGGACTGGGGGGTAGGATCACAAATATCGCCATGTGACTGGTCTGTTAGGATATGCTGGATGGTGTTGGGGGAGGGTTAGGCGTTAGGGGGGTAAAATGCAGATACATGAAGAGATTATCGGCCAATTATCCCTCAGGGATGCTCACTGTGATGTTCTTGCTGGAAGTTTGGAACACTGCGCCGCCCGGCCTCCGGGATACGGGCTGTATGGCTGTGTATGATCTATGGTTTACTCGATCCATGCGTGGGGACACCATGAGTGTGCTGGTTGATTTATTGTATGCAATGGTTTCTAATTCTGCAATAAAAACAAATTAAAAAAAAAAAATGGTGCTAGGCTGCCAAAATGGCAATACAGGAATGTGCTGTGTGCCATAGATATGGTGCATTCCTGCCCTTTCACTTTGATGCAGGGTAACACGTGGATTAGTGTTGTTTTTCTTGTTAGACAGTATGGTAGTCGGGTTTTGAACCTCTGTATTTCAATTCAGACTTTCTTGCATAAATTCCAAAAGCTTTTATTAGAGCAATAGTTTTGCTAACTGAAATACTGACAAAATTATAACATTTTCTGTAATTTCGATCTCCAATACAAAAACGTAATACTGGCAAGCCACCTTGCTGCCCTGCCCTGTGCCAGAATCTCATAAATCTGCCCCCAGGTGCATAGCTATGTGGTGAGGGTTGATATTGACAAGTGCTTCTCAGCCTATGATGTAGCCCTGAGGAGGCACAGGTGCTTAGTGGAGCATTCGGGGGAGTCTCTAGAAATACATGCATACAGTGTGAAGGGACACCCTGTTTACACTAGAGGTAGGGGACCAGATAAGGTATTTCCCCAAGAAAGCCATTCTTGTTGCCAAGATTGGACTCGCCACTGAGAAGTGCTGCATGAGATTTAGTGTCAGCCAGAAACTGCCTAACCAATTTTGGTGGACTTTCTAAATTACTCTAGCATGGCACTGAGTGGTTGGGTGCCGGGCAGCAAAGTCAATGGTTATGTTGGGCTGTACAACTTGATCCGGAGGGAGCACATGCTCAATACTTGTTTTGCAGAGGTACATTCACACCTAGTGGATAGGAAGCTCACTAACCCCAGGGAGCTTGCTAAGGAAGCATACCTCTGGGTCAGCCCCAGGGTGTTCAAGAAGGTATCTGATGAGATCACCGTAAAGGTGGTCAGAGGTCCCATCAGAAGAAAGTGGGGGTGAGAAAAACTTTAAGGAGAATAATTGCCTAGGGAACAGTAACGAGTCCCTGTCTGAACCAAAGAAGAAGCAATTGGGCATCGACAAATTTCAAGCGATGTCACTTTCTGTGACACTATTCAACCTCCATAATGTGCAAAAAAATGATGGACTGGGATGCGTCCCAGAGCAATTACCAGTGGATGAGATTATTTCAAGCATTCCATCCATCACTTTATTTTGTATACTTACGCGTTTCACCCTAGGTGGACGGATATGCCCAGACATGGGTCCTGTGCACACTATGTTACTTGAACCACGCTATACCTGGCTGATGAGCACATAAGAAAACAAGTTACTTACCTGTAACTACAGTTATCCAGTATTGGCATCTTTCATAGATTCACATGCCTGTATCATTCCCCGTCGCCGAGTTGGGAGTCCCACGGTAAATACAAAAGTAGTGCCAAAGGTAAATAACAGTAGTAGGCCCCAAAGAAAATGCCTGAGGCCTAGATCTTAGTAGCCTATCTACTTCCTTATGCTAAAAGCACCAAGAAATTGGTCTCAATGAATCAGCTATCAGCACCCTCTAGAACACTCCGAGCAGAGCCAGTTCTCCTCAGATTTTCGTTAGCACAAGTGGGAAATAAGTATCCCAAAACATAGAAAACTAACTCTCCGGGGAGGAGGGTGGGTGCATGTGAATCTATGAAAGATATCAATACTGGATAACTGTAGTTACAGGTAAGTAACTTGTTTTCTTATCCATTATTGGGGAATTTTTCATAGATTTACATGCCAGAATCAGAGTAGCATGCAGTATACCAAGTATACAGTCGGTTGTGGATGATGGGAGACTTGTGCTGATAAACTCCCAATTGCATCCATAAAATATTAAGAAAAGTATAATAAACCAAACCTTAAAAAGTCAAAAGCATGACATATACATAGGAAAATGAAAATATGCTTTGAAATATCACTATATGGATATGTGAGCCATTATGCACATATTATAAACAAAAAACATCTTAAAAATGCTGGAAATTGATTGTATCATGACAATGACAATCATAGGTAGTATAACAAAGACTGAAAAGGTACCTGAAAGTGGTCTCAAAGAAATAGATGACATAGGACGGCCTGTCCAACCGTTGTATCCTCTTGATGGGTAGATTGAAGGCAGTAATGCCTCATGAAAGTGTGGACATTCTTCCATGTCGCAGCACGACAGATATTTTCTAGAGTCACTCCAGCAAACAACACTGTAAACGCTACCATTGTTCTTTTGGTGTAGGCCTTGACTCTCCTTAGCAATGGTCTGTTAGTCTTGTCATGGCAGAAATGGATTGTAGATGCTATCCATCTGGCAATTGTGGCTTTTGTGACTGCAGATCCCATAGTCGCTTGTCCGTAAGCCACAAACAACTGGTCGAATTTTCTTTTTTTTTTTTTTTTTTAATTTTTTTTTATTATTTTCACCTGATATTGAGTTACAAAATACAATCAAATATTATTTCAGATTAAACAAGTTTGTCACATACAGACATGATCAGCTCCCAACTTATCATCAATGTACATAGATCGAGACTTAATGTCAATTCAGTTCAATTCTAGTATTCCCCATATTTTCTCGTATTTCTGCAATGATTTGACACCTCTAAGTTCTGCCAATGTACATTCCATGGTGTTGATTTCGTTAACTAAGTACCACCATTCCAAGGCATTAGGTGGATTAGGACTGACCCAAGCTCTAGCTAAAGTTAATTTAGCGCAGGATAGTAGGATAGATAATAGTACGGGATGTGGTTGATTTGTAGTGTATAAACCTAATATTACCATGGGGGCTGTTATTGATGTACTGGTAACGTTTTTTATAGCTAGAATTGTCCCCACTTCTTCCCAGAACTTCCCAAGTTTTGGACATGTGAACAGCATATGTATTAGATCTGCTGCATATTCGTCACATTTTGGGCACTTGTTTTTTTCACCCAGAATATTATTTGAAGCCCACTTAGAAATCTTTTCTGGTGTGTAGTATAGCATATATATGGTTCTGTATTGCTGTAGACGCAGACTAGAAGATCTTACATGGTGATGGATGTCCGTGTACGCGTCGGTTATCTGTTTTCCTGTTATATTAGTACCTAGTTTTGCATTCCATTTAATTGCTATTGTTTCGTTATCGTTCATTCTTAAATCTGTCAATATCTTGTATGCCGAGCTAATTATTGATTTCTCCTTTTTTGAGTTTAGGATATCCCAGATACCCCCGCTTGATAAGACTTTGATTTTATTCTTCCGCACTAGAAAATCATAAATTTGCCTATATTTAAACTCGTGTGTGTCTGGTAATCCATATATTTGTTTTAAAGTGCGGAAATCCATCATGCCTTGAGTAGTAAATAAGTCCCCCAGTACATTGATTCCTTTCGATTGCCATCTTCGGGATTCCCCTTCACTAAATATGCTAGGTAGTCCAGGATTATCCCATAAGGTTAGTTGGGTGTGATATATATTGTTTTTGCAATGTGTTTGTATATCTTTCCATATCTTTACTAAGTCCCGTGCTGTCTTAAATTTTACCCTTTTGTAGAAGTTCGGGTCAGTAATACGAAGTAGAAACTGTTTAGAGTCTTCTTTTAAAAGTAAATGGTGGTAAAAAAGCAGATTCTCTGAATCTAATAAGGATCTAATACGCCTTATAAATGAGGCCCAAAAATAACGTTTTAAATCAGGAAAATTGAGACCGCCTGATCCGATTTGGTTTTTTAACATCTTTAGCGATCTCCTAGCTCTCTTATAACCCCAAATAAAGTTGCAAAAAACGCTATCTAATTGCTTGAAGAAAAACCTATTTTGCGCCAGAGGGATTGATCTGAATAGGTATAAGTATTTGGGTATTATTTTCATTTTTATTAAATTTATTCTACCAATTAAGTTTAATGGAAGTCGGTGCCATTTTTTTAGGTTCGAAGTGGTGGTTTTCATTAATTTATTATAATTGATCTTATTTATCTCTTTGATATTTGAGGTGATTTGTACTCCTAAATATGTCGCAGTCTTACAGATTTCAGGCATTGTTTGGGGGGGAACAAAATTTGCTATTATTTGAGTTTTGTGAGTGTTTAATTTGTAGCCAGATACATTACCAAATTTGGCTGCTTCTATATTAATTGTTTTCAAAGAATCGAAAGCCTCAGTAGAGTAAATGGCTATGTCGTCCGCATATGCTGTTATTTTTAGGCTCTGCCTGCCTGTTCTAAATGGTGTTATTTCTGGCTGATTATCCAATGTCTTTAAAAAAGGTTCTAATGATAAGGCAAATAATAAGGGAGATAAGGGGCACCCTTGACGTGTGCCTCTCCGGATTGTAAAGTAATTTGACGTGAGGCCGCCATAGCTGATATAAGCAGACGGATTATCATAAAGTGCCTGAATCCCATTTAAAAAGTTTCCACTGAACCCCATATGTCCCATTATATTCCATAAATATTCCCTCCCCACCCGGTCAAATGCTTTTTCAGCGTCGAGCATTATCATTGCTAAGGGAGTGGGCTCTATTTCAGCTATATCAAAAGCTGTTATCGCCGTGTTTACGTGAGCTGATGTGTCCCTCCCCATCACAAATCTGTGTTGCTGCGAACTTACTATTTTAGGCAAAAGCGGTGCTAGTCTTCTTGCTAAGCATTTTGAGAATATCTTAGCGTCGGCGTTAATTAAAGATATAGGTCTATATGAACCCATCTCCTCTTTGGGTTTACCTTTTTTATGGAAAAAGATAATTTTCGCCTTATTCCAAGAACTCGGAGCGGACCCTGTTCTGCTTATATGATTGATTACTTCTACTAGGAGGGGAGTTAGCTCTTCCATACATATTTTATATAACTCCAGAGGAATAGTGTCTTCCCCAGCAGCTTTGCCTGATGGTAATGATTTTATAGCTTCTCTAAGTTCTTGTCTGGTTATATCTAGAGCCAGGTTTTCTGCTTCATAGGTTGTTATTTTATTCGTAAAGTTCACTTTTAGATAGTTATCAATTGTTTCTCTGTTAGGAGTTTTTTCCGGAGTATATCAAATTTCGTAATATTTAGCAAACTGTTGTATTATGTTGTCTGTCTGATTATATTTTTTATTGTCAACTCCTATAATTTGTGTGATCGTGGATTCTGCTCTATCCTCTGCTACTTTAAAAGCTAAGATTTTGCCAATGGAAATGGATTGTAGATGCTATCCATCTGGCAATTGTGGCTTTTGTGACTGCAGATCCCATAGTCGCTTGTCCGTAAGCCACGAACAACTGGTCGAATTTTCTAAAGCTCTTTGTTCTTTGTAGATAGAACTTTAAACATCTTTTAATATTAAGAGAATGTAAGGTTCTTTCCGCTGGTGTAGTCAGATTTGGAAAGAAAGTCCGTAATCTCACAGGTTCATTGAGTTGAAACTGTGACGGCACTTTAGGTATAAATGTAGGATTAGTCCGGAGGGTCACATAATCCTGAGAGAAATGTACAAATGGTTCCTTTATTGTGAAGACCTGAATTTGACTCACTCTTCTGGCAGATGTTAGAGCTAAAAGTAAGGCAACTTTCCACGTGAGAAATTTGAGCTCGGCCTTGTGGATCGGCTCAAATGGGTGTTTCATTAACTGCATTAGGACAGTGTTAAGTTCCCACTCCGGTGGAGGAGGCCGTACCGGAGGAAACATTCGGAAAAGACCTTTCATAAATTGTTTGATCAATGAGGATGAACATAAAGAAGGATGTTTATTGCTCTTTCTGAGTCTGGAAAGTCCGGCTAAATGGACTTTGACTGTTGAACAAGTGAGTCCGGACCTCGCCAGATGTTGCAAATTTGTTCCGCAGGAGCTTCTACCGGGTGAACCTTGTTGACCTCACACCAACAGCAAAACCTCTTTCATTTTAGACGATAAGTCTTAATTGTGCTCTGAGCTCGTGACTTAGTCAAGATGTCACGACAGTCCTGAGGGATGTCAAGGTCCTTGAACTCTAAGAAATCAGGAGCCATGCGTGTAAATGTAGAGACTGAGGGTCCGGGTGAACCACCTGACCTTTGTTCCTCAACAACATTGTGGGTGTTGGAAGAAGACGGATCGGCTGGTTCTGAGACAGTAACAGAATCTCTTGGAACCAGTACTGGCGTGGCCACCGGAGTGCGATCAGGATGAGGCAGCAGCCCTCCAGCTTCATCTTGCGTAACACTCTCAGGAGTAGAGGTATCGGGGGAAAAGCGTAAGCACAAATCCCTGACCATCGCATGGACAGGGCATTCCCCCTTGATCCCTGTTGAGGATATCTGCTGGCGTAATATCAGCATTTCTTGTTGTGTTTCGTTGCAAACAAATCCAATGCCGGCTTGCCCCACGTTTGGAATACCCTGTTCACTTGAGTGTGCTCTAGCTCTCACTTGTGGCAGTCCAATAAGGGGCCTGCTGAGAGGGTCCGCCAGGGTATTGTGGAGGTCTCTGACATGCTCCGCTTTGAGGGTTATGTTGTGGAGTGTGACCCATTCCCACAACTCTTCACCCTCTCTTGACAAAGTTGCCGATCTTGTCCCTCCTTGCTTGTTCACGTAAAACATGCTGGTGGTATTGTCGGTCCGAACCAGTACTGATGAACCAGCAATCCTTGGAAGGAAAGCTTGCAGGGACAGAAGAATTGCTCGTAATTCCAGGCTGTTGATATGTTGTTTCCTGTACTCTTGAGACCACCTCCCTTGTATCTGCAAGTCTTGAAGATGACCTCCCCAACCTTCCATGGAGGCATCTGTTAGAACAAAATCTGGAATATCCCGTATGACAGTGAGTCCTTCTTTTAAATTGGCTATCTGTGACCACCAATGTAGAGCATTTACCATGCGCAGTGTGACTTTGTAGGTGTCGTCGAAGGAACCTACTGCTTGATGTCACTGAAGGTGCAGTTCCTCCTGTAGAGGTCTCATTCTGAGTCGTGCCAACGGGATGAGATTAATGGCCGAGGAGCACATCCCCAGGAGCAAAGTGAACATGCGGGCAGAGACTGACTTTCTTCTTGAAATCAGAATCGCCAGCTTTCGGAGATGAACTTGTCGTTTGTGAGATATGAATGCTTTGCACTGGACCGTGCTCAGAAAGGCTCCGAGAAATGGAAGGACTTGCATCGGACGTAACTGGAATTTGCTCTTGTTCACAGTTAGTCCCAGAGAGTGGAAAAGGTGAAGAGACGTTTTAGTGGCAATCTTTCTTGACTGCTCGTTCCGAAGGACCTTTGATTAACCAATTGTCTAAATACAGGACTACTTGGATTCCCTAGGATCTTAACGCTAGGCACAGGAGCTAGGCATTTTGTGAAGATCCTTGGAGCTGATTTTACTCCAAACGGGAGCACTTTGAACTGATAATGGGCGCCAGCAATAAAATCTCACTAATTTAGGCAACCTAGAATCTCTGAAAGTGTGACCATGCGAAACCCTTATTTTTTGAGGAATCTGTTCAGGTTGTGAAGGTCTAGAATCAGTCGTCATTCCCCTGATTTCTTTTTGATCAGGAAAAAACGAGAATAGAAAACTCTCTATTTCTGATGTGATGGAACCTTCTCTTTTGTGTTCTTGAGGAGCATTGATAAAGCTTCTTTGGATAATAAGTGAAGACGAGAGGGAGGGGGTCTCTTGGGCGGAGTGGTAGGTGGCTTGGTGACAATATCTAGGGTATGTCCGTTGTTCACCAAGTCTAGAACCCATTGGTCGGAGGTAAATTCTCGCCACTTGTATACAAATGCTGAACTTTTTGCACCAACAGGAATGGGAATAGGTGTGTTTAGCGCCCTGCAGGGATCACTGTTTTCTGTTGGCATCTCGCCCTTGGTTTTGTGATTGTTTTCGACCGCCTTGACGAGCGAAACCAGCTGTATGAAGATTGGTAATTCTGTCTATATTGGGGCTGGTATTGTCTGTTCTGCTGGGTCTGGTATCGTCCTCTAGAGGAAAACACATGCCCCCTTGTGCCTCTGAAGGTTCCATGTTTGTATTGCAATGTACCCAAGGATCTTGCAGTATCCGTACCCGTTTTTATTGCCTGGAGGGCTTCATCGATGTGTTTTCCAGACAACAATTCGCCATCATAGGCCATGTCCAAAGTTTTTGTCTGGACCTCAGGTCTGAAAGTGGTGGCTTTATCCAACCCTGGCGTTTGAGTACTGCCGCCCCAGCCAGTTGTAGAAAATTGGTATTAACAATGTCAAGTGTGCAATTTATCGTATCAGATGCCGCATGTTTTCCCTCCAGTAAGATTTTTCGTGTTTCCTGACTTCTGTCCTCAGGAATGACCTCAATCAGCCCAGCTATATCTGACCACATTTGGCAGTCATAATGCCCTATTATCACTAGGGAGTTAGCTGCTCTGATGGATGCAGCTGCCATTGTTGAAAACTTCTTGCCAATGAGGTCAAGACAACGCCCCTTCTTGTCCGGCGGTATAGTGATGGGTGATGTTGGGTTCTTAGATCTTTGCTGGGCAGCCTAGGAAATGCCTGAATATGGCCCCAGGTACTGCCGGAAGAAACAAGACTCCTACTGCTCTGCTGGTACAAAGCCCTCAAGAAAAATCACTGGCACAACACACCCATGGCTGCCCCTCCTCTTTAGCGGAGACGTGGCTCAACCAGATAGTAAGATTGGTTGGGTTCTGCCATTAGGACATGATTGGAATCTTGTGGTAGTCTGGTACCAACACCCCATCAGGTAATTTGAAGATCTGAAGACACTTTTCCTATTACACAAATCTGTTACCTGAGGTTGAGTCATGCCTTGGAAAATTGCAGAGACATGCAGCTCTGACTTAAGCCCTTTGGAAGAGAATCTTTTTTAAAAAATCCTGGGTCAGAAGGGCATCTCAGCACTGTATAAGTGAGTATTCTTCACCTACCCCGACCCCTACTTAAAGTTGAAAGGAACCTGGGAGCTTGATCTAAGACAAGTTGACAATGATGATTGGATTGAAGCAAGGATTCTGGCCATTTCCTCCAAACTCAGACTCCGCTAATTCAAATACCTCTTTAGATCTCACTTAAACACAACACGATTTTGGAAGATGGGGAGAGCGACTATGGTAGATGTGGTGAGCGAGGTACATATATATTCAAAAATGTATACACTCTTTTGGTATGTATTGTAACATGATTTGGGATTACCCATCGGTAGAAAAATATTAACATAAAATCCGTAACAAACTGGGAGAGATGGTTAGTAGACATACGTTTAGACCCCAAAATGATACTGCTCTGTGTTTTGGAAGTCTGGGACGCCTGCGCCAAACACATACCGTGATGGCTATTGGCTTGCTAACAGTCAAGAGAGACCTAGTGCACCAGTGGCTGGATGAAAGCGCCCCCTCATTGAATGAATGGACCAAGGGCGTGGACCTTTGCACCAAAACAAAACTAGTCTATAAAGCGAGAGATGCCCCAAAAGTAAGAAAAAATATGGAGCCAATGGTGGAATTTCTCTCAAGATGAGACCCTGGGGTATAATTCTGTCCCTTTGATTATTTTTAGAGGGGACTGAAGTCCCCTGTGTGAAATGTAATTTTATTGTGAATCAGCCAACATATTGCCTGTACCTGATGCTTCCATTTTGTTCTTTTCTTTGTTTCTGTTTATAACCACAACCAATAAAAATAATTATAAAAGAATACAAAATTTGGAAACCAATTAAATTCAAAAGCTATGGCTAGGACCGCAATTGATAGCTGACATAACAGCCATGCAAATCATAGCTTGCACACCAAATGCATTACTTAGGACCAACACCAAATGTACTTTATGTTTTTGTGATTTCTGTATTTAGAGTAAACACAGTTAAATTGCAGTTATAATTATGAATTCAAACAGAAAATGTACCCTTGACTTTGGTCCCTATACAAAGTTAACCTCATTGCAACCATTTTACTTTTGTGGATCCTTTGCGGGAGCACAGTCACAGCTCACATAAAGGATGTGGCCTCTTTCCCCATAGACTAAAGGACAGACTACCTACCATGACAATTCAAACTGGGATGCTATTGTCCTGATGTTTGACAGTTCTCTGCATTTAACAAGTCGTGTTGACCTTCTATGTCCCTAGAATAGTTTTACTGGTTTGGTATCTAAACGTATTTTGTATCACTTTGCAACAATGATGAATAATCTCTTTGATTGTGCTTTGAACAAATGTTTCTGTCCAACCAACTACAGCAGAGGGTTTATCCCATTTGCGGTAGATCAGCAAAACCCCAAAGCCAACATTCTCCCAAGAATCCCATCACTGCTAGTTTTCTAGATGTCTTATGCTGAATGGTTACAGGTGAAGGTTTCCACACGGGAATTTCCTGCTACCTAAACCAGTTTTTCTGTTGACTGCTGTTGAGACTCGCCTTGAAAAGTTCCCAAGACAAACTACCTGCAGTGTCCGACTTTAACTTCTGGAAGCTAAACTTGGTGCAGAATTGGAACTTGGAAACAAGGAGCTGCAATCACTATTCTCTCTTGCTTTGCCATGCTGTCTGCAGCGTATGCACTACCTCAAAGTATTTTTGAGTTAGTTGCAAAATTTTAGATGGCACGGTTTCTTTGGAAAGATGCATAGTAGTTAATTTGCTCAGTTACAGCTTAATTTTTGTGATTTATGCATCCAATCGTGAGTCTACACACAAGCCTCTGTTATTATCTCAACAACAGTCATCAATGAGAGCATATTTATGGAAGCTGTCCTCTCAGAGAATATGGCAAAAAGAGCAACATAGGTCAAGATATTTCACCTTACCGAGTTGGCGCTATGTAAATTGTTTTATTTACTTACTTAGCTCTGTTCCGCCGTATGTCGGAGTCCACTACCCCCCACTCTGCCCCTCCCCTGTCCCGCCCCACTGACCCACAGCGTTCCCTCTGCGAGCTGCCACTGCCACTGAGTAAGGACATCAGACCCCTCACTCTATTTAGAGCAGAGAATCTAAAGCACTTTCCTTCTGTTCACCACCGTTAGGAAAAAACTGGAGGTCTCAACTAGAAAAAGAAAAGAAAAAGGCCCCCCTCACTTTGGGCAAAAGCTTCCAGGGTGTCAGGGTCATCTGTGTTTGTTTTTCAATAACATACTTCTGTTTTCAGATTTTGTTCTTAAAAAGAAAAATGTTTGGTGCATGGCCTCTTAAAAGACAGCTACCACACACCAAAATTGCAGTGGTTCCTCTGAAGGCATAGGGCCCGATTCACAGAACTAACTTTAGACAAAATCCTAAACTTACTACTTTTGGTATTCACAGAAGTTAGGATTTTGTCTTAAAACAGACTTAAGTTAGGATTCTGTCTTAAGTCTGTCTTAAGACAAAATCCTAACTTCTTAGTTTAGGATTTTGTCTTAAGTTAGTTCTGTGAATCAGCCCCACAGAGATGACCGCTAGGATGGCAGTGATTTCTATATATAGCAGTCTTCTGTCAATCAGGAAGGCTGATAAAATGTCTCTTCACCCCTGATGGATAAAGTGAACACCTCTCGAATTGTGACTTCTTCAGGCACAGGCATTGAGTTATGTAAATGCGAGTTTATTGTAGAACAGAATAAAATAGTTACTGCTACTAAAGTGCTGAGGTAACAGCTGACAACTGCCATAAGGTTCACAGTATATCAATATAGCATTCCAAGAAGGAATATCACCTAAATATCAGACTCAAAGATAATCTATCACTGCAATAATGGAACTGGCATAAAGCACGCAGAAAGATGCATATGCCAAACATCTTTCCCTTACACAATAAAGAATAGCTACAGCAAGAAATCTCCAATAACTCATAGCAGAACTAAAAGAAACACCACTTTAGAATAGGAACTTTCAAAGAATCTTCTTGATTTGAAGATCATTCGAGGAAACACTACATGAATACCTTGATAAGAAACTTCTCCAGAAACTCTGAGACACCATACTGCATGTTGTTCCACACCCACATTCCACAACATTCCATACATTCAGTCAATTTCTTTGTTCAACATATGCAATTCTTGCCACACCTGAAACATTCCACCATTGATCACTGGCAACAGGAACTTAATTTTCTCTAACTGCAACCACTTTCAATAGATCCTTAAACTTTAACAATCCTTTTCTTAACAACAAAGGATCTTAAGGATCTTTTCGGGAGACCCAATTTCCAACTCCAATCATGAAAGGGACTCTATAAAGATCCACCTTCAGCCAGGCTGTGAAAACAAGGTATCTTTATTGTAGAGTAACAGCAGGTACCTCCAGCTCAGCTTCACAGCTATCATCAAATACAATTCTTTCCAAAGGATATAATTCCAGCCTGGCACCAGACTCAACATTCCATCATATGTAAGATAACTCCACCCATCTCCCCCCTTATATACCCATTTAACAACAACAAGATTCATATTTTTTTTTTAAACAATCAGTTGTCAAGAACAAGTAGGGGATCACAACATTTGCAAACGTTACCAGTGCTCCAAGTAGAACTGTCAGACAGAACAGCAATAGTTCTCTTTACATATTTCACTTGCATTGGTTTAGAAAATTTGCTGTCACCTTTTATGACAATTCTACCACACCTTAAGACCACCCAATCTCCTACTTTTGTATCAAGACTTTTTACACTTTTGTTGGCCTCATAATTGTTAGACCTGGTTCCATTGGCGTGAGTCTCCCTTCCATTTTTGGCTGTTGTCTCCTCTGTTTTTAATATGTTTTGCTGGTTTAGATGCTTTAGGCACTGTGCCACTGCTATTCAGTACCACAGTGCAAGTGCTCCCTGTTGTAAATTACTGTAAGGACTTAGTGACTCCATGATTGGCTTATTTGATTTACTTGTCAGACCCTACCTAGTACAATGCACCATGTGTGCCCAGGGTCTGTAGATCAAAGGTTGCTAGTGGACTTGCAGCACTGATTGTGCCACCCACTGAAGCAGTTTGAAAAGTGTGTCTCAGGCCTGCCATTGCAGAGCCTGTGTCCAGTCTAGTACAGCCACGTTGACTTGGTAAGTGCACCCAATTACCAATCCCTAAACCTTCCCTTTTCTATATGTTAGCCACCTCTAAGGTAGACCCTAGGGCCCTAATGTGTGTGACATATCCTGATAGTGAATTACGTGCCAATTTCGTTTTTCACTATTGCAAGGCTACCTGTCCCCATAGGCCAGAATGGACAGTTTGATTAGAACATCTTAAAATCCTATCTGACCCGGGGATATGGTGCAAAAACGAATTTAGTATGCCTGAACTCAGGAATGATAAAATATCTCTTTTAGTATAGTTGGTTTTACCATTCTGTGTCTGAAAATACCACTTTTAGAAAGTAGGTATTTTCTTACCTAACCATCCAGCCTGCCTCTGCTAGGTTGTGTGAGTCAGCATAAGGCTGAATAGACCTATCTGCATTGGAAGTGGTGGGAGGACTAGCACCTGGGCCTGAATAGGGCTATGCTTGCCTTCCACAATGCTGGCTCCACCTCCTGTGGTGCGTCTGATGACCCTGGCCCACACTTACAAAGGAAGAAGTTGTGCACTGGCAGAATGCACACAGAACTGGTTTGCACTAGGTACAGACGCTCTCTGCCTTCTGAGACAAAGTATGTGTGTGTATACAAAAGGCGGACCCAAACCCCTGAAATTTATATCACTTATGGACATCAAGACAGACCTTTTGCCAAGGAGAAGAACCAGAGAATCTGCAGGAGTTTTTGCCTACCCCTGTGCCAGTGTGTAATTGTTGGGGTTGGCCTGCAGTGGTTTCTTTATTGCCAAGGAAAGGAGAAAGACTTTTCTTTGGATCTTTCATCATCTTGAAGAAGAATCTCCAAGGGCTTGAACTGTGCTTGCCTCCTGCTGAAGACTCAGGGATATAAGACTTCACCACCAGCTCCCCCCTGAATTTCCTTGCTGGGAATTCTGTATGCAGAAGCCTGCGTGTTGTTGGGAGCTGGGAGCGCGACTCAACGAGAAGAAGTGTGTTGCATTGGCAGCTGTTGCCGTCTGTTAGACCTGACAACATTGGCCTGAGTCTCTCCTCCATTTTTTTTCTGTTTGCCTCCTCTGTTTACGATGTTTTTGCTGGTATATTGCTTTGGGCACTGTGCCATGGCTGATCAGTGCCACAGTGCAAGTGCTCCCTATGTGAAATTATTGTATTGATTGAATTCGATGTTTGGCTTATTTGGTTTACTGTCAGTCCCTAATCTAGTGCACCAGGAGTGCCAGGGCTTGTAAATACAAATGCTGCTCATGGGCTTGCAGCACCTGTTGTGCCACCCACAAGAGCGGCCTAGTAAAAGTATGTCTAAAGGTCTGCCATTGCTAGACCTACGTGCAGTCTGGTACTGTCACGCAGACGGCGCAAGTACACCTACTTGCCAGTCCCTAAACCTTCCCTTAACTTCATGTTAGTCACCCCTACGGTAGGCCCACGGGCAGGGTGCGTTGTAAGCATAAGGTAGGACAAGCATGACTAGGTTGGCATGTCCTAATAGTGAATGACAGCCATATTCGCTTTTCACTATTGTAAGGTTACCTGCTCTCCATAAGTTAGTATGGGCTGCCGGGGTTATAAATGGTATAATCCTAGCGGGCTCGGGGAGCATGGTGCAATGTCGAGTTTGGTATCCCTGAACTCAGGGTTTAATAACGCATCCATTTGTGTGGATGGTTTTTGGACTCTGGGTTTGAAAATAGCACTTTTAGAAAGTGGCTATTTTCTTGTCTAACTATTACTGGTGTCTGCTGGTTTGGTGTGTGTGTGACAGAGGCTGGGTGGCTCCAGAGTTCTGAATGAGTCAGTGTGGGGTGAGTGGTGCATTTGCATTGAGAGTAGGGGAAGAGTAGCTCCTGATAGCCTGCCCTGCCTGACACAATGCTGGCTCCACCTCCTGCCGGGCGACTGATAGCTCTGTTCCTGCCAGTGACAATACTGGCTCCACCTCCTGCTGGGCGTCTGAGGACCCTGACCTGCACAGTGAATAGGCCGGGTGCCTCTGCCTGGCTACACCCACAACAAACCCAGGATGAGGGGAATTCCCCTGCATGGACAAAGGGATCAAAGCCAAAAAGGGGTATAAGAGAAGGATCCCTGAACCAATAATTTAGATCACTTCTGACAAGGAACCCTAAACCAAGGACAAGAAGCCTACCCCTTCTGCCAGTGTGCTGTTTGCTGGGGGAAATCCTGCAGTCACTTCTTTATTTTTGTCAAGGAACCAGGAGAGAGGAACTGAGTGTGTACTCTCAAGCTTTGCTAAAGAAAATCTCCAAGGGCTGGAAGAGTGCCAACCTCCTGTTGAAGTCACAGGGCTAAAGGACTTCATCATTTGCTAAAAGTGCTTGTTGCTGGAACCTGAAAATCCAGCACCTCTGAAGAATCCAGCAATCTCGACGCCGACGGACGCCGCCGAATCCAGCTCGACATCGTGAGTAACGGCTCCAGTGTCCCGCTTCCTCGACGCCGGACGCCGGGCCCGATTGATGCCAGTAGTGACGCCAGTGAGTAGCGAGTTCGGCTCCAGCTCCAAGTGTCCCCGTGTCTCGCCGCCGGTGATCGCATCGACTCCGAACCCTCTCGACGCCGTGAGCGCTGCTCACTCTTGCAACATCATCATCAACATCGACGACGACGCCGTATCCTGCTTCGCCTCGGGAGCGCTGCTCCTGCCTGACATCTGTGGACGCCGCTGCAGGTCGCCCCGACTCCGAGGCCCGATCGACGCCAAAGTCGCGACGCCGGACATCTCGACGCCGCTGATCATCGTGTGCTTCGCTTTTCCAAGGTACTGTGTTGTGGGGGTCTGTGCGACTCCGGGCTTGACGTAGCGCTCCTCGCGGTCGACGCCGAACCTTTGGATTAACTTTGCCTCGACGTCGTGTGACTCCCGTGGGGGTTACATTGTTGCCAAGAACTGTGATTTAAAGAAGAAGAGTTGCTTTTGTTACTAAAGACTTTGTGCTAAGAAGAAACTACACTTGAACTATTATTTTTCCTTCCAAGAGTATTTATTAAGATTATGGTATATTTTTGTCGTTATTTGATCTTGTGCTAAGCCTTATATAAAAATCCTTATTTTTATAATACTACTGTGTTGTGTCCATTTGTAGTGTAGTCACTTTATTACTGTATGTGGTCATAAATGCTTAACGCACTGCCTCTGAGATAAGCCTGTCTGCTTTGCCAAGCTACCAAGGGGGTGAGCAGGGGTTATCTAAGTGTGTGATCCCCTTGCCCTGACTAGAGGAGGTGAGTCCCTATTTGTCAGAAGTATATACCTCTGCCAACTAGAGACAGCCAAGTCTAACATTGGTGGGTCAGCGGTGAGGATTTGAACTTTGCATTCGTGACCCATGTGCAGTGATTAGTGTGCGCTACATAGTGAAAGCAGACCATAGCGCAGCCACAATCTATTTTGGTAGGATCCTATTTTTTTTCTCCGCTTTCCTGGAGCTTGATTTTTAAAACCACCGCCAGTTTTGACCATGAGTGATGCCTGAGTCACTCCCCTTGTTGTTGTGGAGGAGTTTGATAGAAAGAAAATCAATGAATACCCGGTAAAGATGCTGAAATCCTTTTGCAAGCAGTTTAAAGTTCCTACCACAGGTCTCTCGAGAAAGGAGGAATATCTCAAAGCATTGGAGGCCTGGTTAGCGGCCAGAGATCCCTCTGATGCGGTGGTGGTACCGCCAGGGGAAGGGGAGGAGGAGGTGCCAGTGAATGGGCCCGTGTCTCCTCCCGGTAGCAGTGTTTCCTCTAAAGGTCTTTCCCCTGAAGAAAGAGAAGAAAGGGCGAAGGAGCGAGAATACAACATGGAAATGGCAAAACTTAAGATAAATGGGCAGTTGGAGTTAGAAAATGCAAAAGGCAGGAGAGAACTTGATATGGAGATCAAAAGGTTGGAGTTTGAAAGACAAAAGTTAGCTTTTGAGCGTGAGAAAATGGTCAGGGAGATGGAACTCCAAGCTAAGAGTTTAGAATTGAATCCCTCTGGTGGCAGCATCCCATCTGTGCCTGCAGATCACTTCTGACAAGGAACCCTAAACCAAGGACAAGAAGCCTACCCCTTCTGCCAGTGTGCTGTTTGCTGGGGGAAATCCTGCAGTCACTTCTTTATTTTTGTCAAGGAACCAGGAGAGAGGAACTGAGTGTGTACTCTCAAGCTTTGCTAAAGAAAATCTCCAAGGGCTGGAAGAGTGCCAACCTCCTGTTGAAGTCACAGGGCTAAAGGACTTCATCATTTGCTAAAAGTGCTTGTTGCTGGAACCTGAAAATCCAGCACCTCTGAAGAATCCAGCAATCTCGACGCCGACGGACGCCGCCGAATCCAGCTCGACATCGTGAGTAACGGCTCCATACAACATGGAAATGGCAAAACTTAAGATAAATGGGCAGTTGGAGTTAGAAAATGCAAAAGGCAGGAGAGAACTTGATATGGAGATCAAAAGGTTGGAGTTTGAAAGACAAAAGTTAGCTTTTGAGCGTGAGAAAATGGTCAGGGAGATGGAACTCCAAGCTAAGAGTTTAGAATTGAATCCCTCTGGTGGCAGCATCCCATCTGTGCCTGCAGAAAGTAGGTTTTATTTTCCCAAAGATGTGATCAAAGATTTTCAGAAGAATGAGGATATTGGTCAATGGTTTAAAGCATAGGAGTTAGCATTGTTGGCCCACCAGGTCCCTGAGAAGAATTGGGGAGCGGGGTTGTGGGGTAGGCATGGGCGGAAAATCCGTTCCGCTCGCGGATTTTGCGGATTTTCGGGAAATTCGCAATCCGCGAGATTCGCGAATCTCCCGCAAAATCCGCAAATCCGCGAGCAGCGGATTTTGCTCGCACTGCTCGCACTGTTCGCGTGAGTTCGCGCCCCGCGAATAAGTGCAAAATTGCAGAAATACGATCTTAGCAAAACTGAAAGTAACTACTTACCAGGTTCAAAAGTTCAGGCTCATCATTAGTAGCCATTTCCTGTAGTGCTTCCTGAGGGGCCCCTCCAGAGTTCAGTTGCCAGTTGAAACTATTATGTGACCCTGCTCAGAACCTCAGAATAGTTACACATATGCCACAAAGGTCCTGAATTACAGCTAAGGGAGACAAGCAGGAGCCAGGCTGGAAGTTAAAATCCATTAATCAGCCCCTAATTCATTATTGTCAGTTGGGGCAGGGCAGGTGTTGTAACTAATTTTGCAACAATGAAAGCACTTAGCAAGTGCAAAAGATCACTAATCAGGGCGCACTAAGGAAGCAGGTGCCAGCTAAAAAAATATTCTGTGACACATTAATCAGCCCCAAATTAATTCAGGTCACTTGAGGCAGGGAAGGTGTGCTTTGCTTTGCCGAAAATAATGTACACTGGACAACCAGAGGGTGTGGTGATGAAACAGAGGGTGGCATGGGTGGGCCAGAGGGTGGCATGAGTAGTCAGAGAGTGGCAGTGGTGACAGAGAGTGGCAGTGATGAAGAAGAGTGTCCCAAACAGGCTGGACACGTAGAAACAACAAGTTCGCAAAACTTGCGACCCGACAGGTAAGTTCGCAAATTGCGAAATTGTAAAAACCCTCGCGAACTGGCAGAAACACGGGCGAACACAAAAAAAAAAAATCCGCAAATTCGCGGGAATTCGCGGATTTTGCGGATTGCGAATCCGCAAATCCGCAAAATTCGCGAACGCGAGATCCGCAAAATTCGCTCATGCTTATTGTGGGGTCGCTTTGTGAATGAAGGGAGAGATACCCTGTTGGACATGCCTGTTAAGGATAGGATGTATTATGCACATATGAAAGATGCTTTAATGTTAAGGTATGGCTGTTGGACTTGGCCCGCAGGGCAGGTTCACCCCTAGACTTTTTGCCTTATTTGTGACCCTGTGTTAGTGATTTTTGGGTCTCTGCGCACTTTCCCCTGAGTCCCAGAGTGAAAGTGCGTGCGTGTAGGATGGCTGGCCTGCCCTCCCATAGGAATGCATGGGGAATGTGTGTATCCCTGGTAGTTCCTGATGCGTGGGGAGTGCAGGCTCGAGTCTGGTATGCCTGAACTCGTGAGAGTGAATGCTGAAAGATGGTGTCTGCGGCATGTATGTGTCTAGTTGGGAAGTGCTACTTCTGGACATTGCGATATGTGTGCAGGGAGGGTGCTGGAGCGTGATTGGCTGGAGCTGGCTGGCATGCCAGGCTCCAGGAAGTCTGGATGGGTCTGCCTGGTGGTGAGTGGGAGATTAGCATGAGTGATGTGTGGGAGGAGTGTACCTGTGTCCTGGATGGGCTGGGTTTTCCCCACACAATGCTGGCTCCGCCCCCCTGTGGTGTGTCTAATGACCCTAGCCTCCCCAGTGAAAGGAATGGGTGGTTGGGCCATCAAGAGTGCTCCAGAACCAGCTGCGACTGGTTTTCCCCCCACCCTGCACATTGTAACAAAGGAATTTACAGTATAAGAAGGGGCTGTGTCCCCTTGGAAAATGTTCTACTTTGGAATCCTGCCAGAGGGGGCTTGTGCCGCTGCTGGGGCCAGAAGGACCGCCACTTGGGGAGTCTCCCTGCCTGGAGACCCAGTGTGCTGGCTCTGGCCCAGCCGTGCCCCCCCTGCCTGCCTCCAGCCCTGCTGGAGCCCTGTCCTGTCCTCCAGTGCTGGGGAGCACCGAGGACTTCGTTGCCTGCAGCCTGAGAGCGCTGCTCTTTGCCCTTCAGAGCTAGGAGCGCTGAGATCGCCTGCCTAGCGCTTGGAAACGCTGGATTTTACCCCTAGCGCCTGGGAGCGCTTTTTGCTGCTGTTTAGCGCTTACGAGCGCTTATTTGTGCCTGCAGCGCTTGGGAGCGCTGTGGTCTGCAGAGGCCGGTGCCCACCCGGCATCCGATCGCCCCGTGTGGCGAGTTGACAGCGCGGGTGCCACCCCGCTTATTGCTGTGGTGTTGTGCCGATTTATTGATCTACGAGGGAGCCCACTTCCCGGATCATCTGGGAGCCCGCCTGCCTGCCTAAAACGGGCCGCCGCGCTGCCCGCGACGACCCGGAAGTGTTCCGGCCAATCAGAGCGCGGCCCCGGGAGAAGTAACCGGAAGTCCCGCCTCGCCGCCGGGAGAGAGAAGAGCCCAGCAGCGAGGAGAACGGAGATAAGGTGCCGGCAAGGCTCCGCCGCCCAGGAGCGCCCCGGGACCAGCGGGAGAGACCCGTCTCCGCTGGAGAGCCCAGCGCGAACCCGGTAGGTGCCTGCAGAGGAGGGGGGGAGCGTCGGGAAACATTGCCGGTGTCCGCCCCGCCCCCTCTCTGTAGCGCGACCACGCGCCTTAGTGTTTTGAGCCTGAGGGCTCGGGGGCATTGTGTGTTGAAGAGCCCAGAGAGGCTCCAACGACCAGCACATTCCTTGTTTGGCGAGCCCGAGAGGCTCTTGAGGAGCATTTGTCCTTACCCCGGGTCCCCAAAGAGAGGGACCCCACAGCCCAGCGAGGCTGCACCATTGGCTTGGAGTCCAGAGAGGCTCCAGCCTGCCTTTTGCTTTAAGAGCCCTGAGAGGCTCGAGTGCCCCCCCCTCCTTGTCTGAGAGCCTGAGAGAGGCTCTGAGGGGATCATTTCTTGTCTGGGAGTCCAGTGAGGCTCCGCAGTGCCACAGTGGTGGTTCTTTGAGCCCAGAGAGTCTCCAACTTTGCGCTAACTTTCCCTGCTCCAGTTGCCTAGCACTTTGTGGGCAACTGCCACGTTTAGGCCCTGACATTGGGACACCGGGACAGTCACAGGTGGTGACTTGTGAGTATGGGGTAATGGTTATTGATTCTGCACCTCTGAATGTATTGATTATGCGTCATGTGCCTTTACACCTCTGAATGTTACGGCATCATGTGTTTTGCTTACACCTCTGAATGGGTAGATTATTCATCATGTGTTCTCTTTGTCCTTTTACACCTCTGAATGTTACGACATCATGTGTGTTGCTTTCGCACCCCTACAGGTAGTGTGACGTGTAGGTGGTTGTTTTCTCCCTAGTACAGGTGGTGCTAGTGAGGCCCCGTTACCAGTAATTACTGGTTGTATACTATTACTGAAAGTATTGCTATTACTGAAAGTATTGCTTTATTACTGAAGGTATTGCTAAAGTGCTATTACTGAAAGTATTGCTTTATTACTGAAGGTATTGCTAAAGTGCTATTACTGAAAGTATTGCTTTATTACTGAAGGTATTGCTAAAGTGCTATTACTGAAAGTATTGCTTTATTACTGAAGGTATTGCTAAAGTGCTATTACTGAAAGTATTGCTTTATTACTGAAGGTATTGCTTTATTACTAAAAGTATTGCTGCTAAAAGTGTTGATACCCTTGACAGTGGTTCAAGTGGCCCTGTCCTGTACAAATATCCCTTGTAAATTCCGCCCGTGCCTGTTGGCACAGTGTAACAAGATGTGTGTTTTATCTGATGTATATTTATTATAATACAAAGGCTATTTTCATATAACCTTGTGTGGAGTGTTTTTTTGTGGTGGGCCTTGGGTGTTGTTGCTGGGGTGCGTGCGCAAATACTTAACTTACATCGCCTCCAAGTTTAGCCTTGACTGCTCGCGCCACGTTACCTAGAGGGCGAGTGAGGGGTTATCTTGGCGTGTAACTCCCTTGCCCTGACACCTAGAACTGGCGATCCCTGACTGACCTCGACGCGAGTCTTGGCCGGCCAGGGTCCCGGTTCTAACAATGGCCTAACCCCAGAAAAGTACAGACAAACCTTTATAGAATATAAGAAATTGCCTGGTACTACGTGGGTTGAATATGTGTCATTTTTTTGCAGAGCCATGGATGGTTGGGTAAAGGGCAGCAAAGTGTAAAGTTATGAAGCTCTTTATGATTTGTTTGCTTGGGAGCACTTGTCTAATAACTGTTTTCCAGCGCTGCGCCAGCACCTTATTGATAGCAAGATATCTAACCCTAGAAAACTTGCTGAGGAAGCGGACCGCTGGGTCAGTACCAGGTTCCACAAGGGTCCAGTGGGAGGCTCAGCCAAAGGTGGGCAGGATCCCCAGCAGAAGAGTGGGGGGGACAAGGGTAAACAGAGGGAGTTCCAGAAAGGGCCCCAAAGTAATCCCCAAGGGAACCAAGGGAAGGGTTCCCAGCCTCCCCCTGTGAAGAAGCCAGGGGCCTGACAGGTAAACCTGTTCATAGTGGCCCAATGACCTGCTACGTCTGTAAGCTCTGCCTCGCTGCCTGCCTCGTGGCCGGCTGACGCCGCTGCCGTCTGTTTTTCTTTGTTTTTGTTAACCATTGTGCTTGTTTCCTTCTGCCTCGTGCCGGTTAACGCCGCTGCCGTCTGTTTTTCTTTGTTTTTGTTAACCATTGTGCTTGTTTCCTTCTGCCTCGTGCCGGCTAACGCCGCTGCCGTCTGTCCTGCTTGTGTATATCATTTTGTGCTTGTTTACTCCCAGTACTAGCGTCCTGTTTTAGCATCTGTGCCTCTTGTTTTGGTCACGTTTGCCCGTTTTTGCGCTCTCCTTCCTGTCTGCCCGCCTTCCCTCCCCGCTCCCCGCTTCCCGCCACCACCGCTGACCACGCCCCTTTTCCCTCTGCTCCCGCCTCCCAGCTGCCCCGCCCACCCGCGCACCTGGCCTTAAATGGCGACCGTGCGACGCAGGTGAGTGTGACCCACTTGTGGGACACCCCGCGCCGCACGGCCACCAGCTGCTGCGTGTGCCACTCCGCTTTGCCCTCTGCCTCGCTGCCTGCCTCGTGGCCGGCTGACGCCGCTGCCGTCTGTTTTTCTTTGTTTTTGTTAACCATTGTGCTTGTTTCCTTCTGCCTCGTGCCGGCTAACGCCGCTGCCGTCTGTTTTTCTTTGTTTTTGTTAACCATTGTGCTTGTTTCCTTCTGCCTCGTGCCGGCTAACGCCGCTGCCGTCTGTCCTGCTTGTGTATATCATTTTGTGCTTGTTTACTCCCAGTACTAGCGTCCTGTTTTAGCATCTGTGCCTCTTGTTTTGGTCACGTTTGCCCGTTTTTGCGCTCTCCTTCCTGTCTGCCCGCCTTCCCTCCCCGCTCCCCGCTTCCCGCCACCACCGCTGACCACGCCCCTTTTCCCTCTGCTCCCGCCTCCCAGCTGCCCCGCCCACCCGCGCACTTCGCCTTAAATGGCGACCGTGCGAACGCGCAGCGGCCACGCGCAGCGGGCGCGCCGATTGTGCGCCGAAGGCGCGCCAAAGGTAAGCCCGTCTGCGCCCGTCCGCGACCGGATCGCGACCAGCGCCAGGCCCCCTGGCCCACGAAGACCCCGACCGACCCGCCTGACGTACTCCGCCGCCACCCTCATCGCTCTCAACTCCGGCCGACTCCCGGAATGCCATCAAGCCACACCACGACACACCCACGGACCTTTCAGCTGCCACGCCTGCAAGTTCTCCTGCACCCGGACCTGCCTCGCACCAGCACCCGCCAAGTCGAACACCAGCAACACCCACCTCAAGTGCATCCTGCTCAACACCCGCTCCGTCCACAGACACGCCATCGAACTCTGGAACCTCCTAGACGCCACAGCCCCTGACGTTGCCTTCCTCACGGAGACCTGGATGAACGCCTCTTCAGCTCCCGACATCGCCATCGCTATCCCGGAGGGCTACAAGATCGTCCGGAGGGACCGCAACGCCAACCAGATGGGAGGAGGCATCGCCATCATCCACAGGAACACCATCCGTCTCACGACCAGCACCGACAACACCCTGACCAGCGCCGAACACCTGCATTTCCAGATCCACACCAACCCGAACACCACCCTCAGAGGCACCCTGATCTACCGACCCCCTGGACCACGCACGCAATTCAGCGAGGACATCGCCGACTTCGTCAGCCCGCATGCCCTCCCCTCCGCTGACTACATCCTCCTGGGGGACCTGAACTTCCACCTGGAGAACAACAACGACCACAACACCAGCACCCTGCTCGACAACCTCGCCAACCTGGGACTCAAGCAACTGGTGTCCACCCCCACCCACCTCGCCGGACACACACTCGACGCCGTCTTCTCATCCAGCACAGACATCGACTTCAGCCACGCCACAGAGCTTCAATGGACGGACCACAGCTGCGTCCACTTCACCTTCAAGAGAATGACGACCCACCAACACCAGCAACACACCGCCCGCAGAAGCTGGAACAAGATCACAGCAGACCAGCTCGCCACCTCCCTGAGCCAACACCCTCCTGCCAGCTCAGCGAACCCCAGCCAGGCCGCCGATAACATCACGAAGTGGATCAGCAACTGCGCGGACGAACTCGCCCCGCTGAGGACCCCGCCCAGCAGACCCGGCAGCAAGAAGGCCCCATGGTTCACCGACGAACTCAAGAGCTCCAAGAAGAACTGCCGAGCCCTCGAGAAAGTCTGGAAAAGGGACCCGACACCGGACAACAGGACCTCCTACAAACTGGCCACCCGGAAACACCACCAGCTGATCCGCGCCGCCAAGAGAACAGCATTCAAGGACCGGCTGGACAACAACGCACACAACAGCAAGGAACTCTTCAACATCGTGAAAGAGCTCTCCAACCCCAGCGCAGGAAACAACGACATCACCCCATCGCAAGACCTCTGCAACTCCCTCGCCTCATACTTCCACAACAAGATCGCGGACATACACAGCAGTTTCAACAACCAACCAACGCACACCACGACCGACCAGCCACCCCCCCCCACCACCACCCTCCACGCCTGGACCCCGATCAGCACAGAAGACACCATCCGCACGATGAACTCCATCCACTCCGGATCACCAACCGACCCCTGCCCTCACCACGTCTTCAACAAGGCCGACGCTGTCATCGCACCCCACCTGCGAGACATCATCAACACATCCTTCGACACCGCCATCTTCCCCGAAAGCTGGAAACACGCCGAACTCAGCGCTCTACTCAAGAAACCAACAGCAGACCCCACCGACCTCAAGAACTACCGCCCCATCTCGCTTCTCCCGTTTCCAGCCAAAGTCATCGAGAAGACCGTCAACAAGCAGATGGCCGCCTTCCTCGAGACGAACGGATCCCTCGACCCCTCACAGTCCGGCTTCCGAGCCAAACACAGCACCGAGATCGCCCTCATCGCCGCCACCGATGACATCCGAGCCCTGATGGACAATGGAGAAACAGCGGCCCTCATCCTCCTAGACCTCTCCGCGGCATTCGACACGGTCTGCCACCGCACCCTAATACGGCGCCTCAGCAACACCGGAATCCAGGACAAGGCGCTGGAATGGATCATCTCCTTCCTCGACGGAAGAACACAGCGAGTCCGCCTACCACCGTACAAGTCAGAGGCCTCCGAAGTCATCTGCGGCGTCCCCCAAGGATCATCACTGAGCCCCACCCTCTTCAACGTCTACATGAGCCCCCTCGCAGCCATCGTACGCAAACACCACCTCAGCATCATCTCCTACGCCGACGACACCCAGCTGATCCTCTCCCTGACCAACAACCCCGCCGCCGCCAGAGCCAACCTGCACGAAGGGATGAAAGAGGTAGCCGAGTGGATGACGACCAGCCGCCTGAAACTGAACTCGGACAAGACGGAGGTCCTCATCCTGGGCTCTTCACCCTCCGCCTGGGACGACTCCTGGTGGCCTCCCGCCCTGGGCACCGCACCCAAACCGACAGACCATGCACGAAACCTGGGCTTCATCCTGGACTCCTCCCTCTCCATGACCAGGCAAGCCAACAGCGTCTCCTCGGCGTGCTTCAACATCCTACGCATGCTACGGAAGATCTTCTGGTGGATCCCCACAGAGACCAGGAAGACCGTCACCCAGGCCCTCGTCACCAGCCGACTGGACTACGGCAACGCCCTCTACGCCGGGACCACCGCCAAGCTCCAGAAGAGACTCCAGCGGATCCAAAACGCCTCAGCCAGACTCATCCTCGACATCCCACGATCCGGCCACATCTCCGGACATCTGAGAGACCTTCACTGGCTCCCCATCAACAAGAGAATCACCTTCCGCCTCCTCACCCACGCACACAAAGCCCTACACGACCAAGGCCCGAGCTACCTCAACAGCCGAGTCAACTTCTACGCTCCCAAACGCCACCTCCGATCAGCCAACCACGCCCTCGCCGCCGTCCCCCGCATCCGAAGAGCGACTACAGGAGGAAGGTCCTTCTCCTACCTGGCCGCCAAGACCTGGAACTCCCTCCCGTCCGACCTGCGCCTGACCCAAGACCACCTCACCTTCAGGAAGAAGCTGAAGACCTGGCTGTTCGAGCAGTAGCGGCACCCCCCTCCCCAGCGCCTTGAGACCCTACGGGTATGTAGCGCGCTCTATAAGTGTCACTGATTGATTGATTGATTGACATCATTTTTATCATCCCCAGTGTCCCATGAGGGAATCGAATGCACCACCACGTGCACCCCCCCCGCCAGTTGGCGAGTGTAGCCCTGGGAGGGGAGGAGATGGTTGCCCCTGGTGGGAGGGGTCCCGCAGAGATGTCCCTGGTCTCGCTAGGAGAAATGGAAATGGTCCCTCCACCCCCTCTGCCTAGTAACACTAATAAATATAGGCAGTGGGTGACCATTAATGGCCATAGAGTGGAAGCTCTCAGAGACACCGGAGCGAGTGTGACAGCTGTCAAGTGCCACTTGGTGTCCAGAGAGCAGGTGGTTCCCCACGCATTCTACCCTGTGATAGCTGCTGACAACTCCCAGAGAGAGTGTGAGGTAGCTCAGGTTCCCTTTGAATGGGGGGGGGGAGTTTCAGGTACTCTTCAAGTTGCTGTAAGGCCCGCCATGCCTGTTGATTGTCTTCTAGGCAATGATTTGGAAGACTCCCCTTGGGCTAAGGTGGAGCGAGAGACACATTTGAAAATGTTGGGTGTGCCAGAGTGGGTGTGTGCAACCCCTCATTCGATGACAGCAAGTAAGGGTGTTGATGGGGTCCCGGAGCCTGAAAGTATGGCCCAGGACCCAGCTGTGAAGAGAAGAGGCAGGAGGCGCGGGAAACCGGGCCCCATAGTTCCCGTGGTCCAGGAGGAGGCAGACCCTGAGGGGGATGCCCGGGAGCCCACAGGGGAACAAGTTGCTGAACTGGGAGATCTGCCCGAGCTGACCCACTGGCAGCAGGATGGTGGTCCCTCCAGGGAAGAATTTTGTGCAGAACAGAAAGTGTGCCCTTCTCTAGTGGGTATGAGGCAGCAGGCCTCAGCCCAAACCGCAGGTGATCAGTCAGGGACACATTTTGTCTACTGGGAGAATGACCTCCGGTATAGCGAGCCTAAGGCTGCTGAGCCTGGGTCAGCCCATGTGCTGGTGGTACCCCAGCGCTTCAGAACCTTCCTACTGGGTTTGGCTCATGACGTTCAGTTAGCTGGACATCTAGGGCAGGACAAGACCTATGATAGGCTTGTCACCCATTTTTATTGGCCTCAGATGAGAAGGGATACAGATATCCATTGCAAAACCTGTCAAACTTACCAGGCAAGTGGGAAAAGTGGGAGGAAGCAGAAGGCTCCCCTCCAACCCTTTCCCGTCGTCAGTACCCCCTTTGACCGGGTGGGGATTGACATTGTTGGGCCCCTGGACCCCAAGACAGCCCTGGGCAACAGGTTCATCCTGGTCTTGGTGGACCATGCCACACGGTACCCGGAAGCCATCCCTCTCAGAATAGTGAAGGCCCCCGTGGTGGGACTGGCACTGATGGGTGTTTTCTCCCGCATAGGGTTCCCCAGAGAGGTGGTGTCAGACCGGGGCACCAACTTCATTTCCAATTATATGAAGTCTCTGTGGAAGGAGTGTGGGGTAACCTACAAGTTCACCACTCCTTACCACCCTCAAGGTAATGGGTTGGTTGAGAGATGAAACCAAACCCTTAAAGGCATGATCATGGGTCTTGAAGAACCAATGAGGCGTAAATGGGACGTCCTCTTGCCATGCCTGGTGTTTGCTTACCGTGAGGTGCCACAGAATTCTCTAGGGTTCAGCCCCTTTGAGCTTTTGTATGGACACTCGGTAAGAGGACCTTTGAGTCTGGTCAAAGAAGGCTGGGAGCAATCTCCCAGGAAACCTCCCCAGGATGTATACAGTTACATGCTGGCCTTTAGGAACCAGACTAGGTGCTTCAGAGATCTTGCTCAGGCAAATCTGAAGGCCAGCCAAGAAGAGATGAAGCTGTGGTACGACCGGAATGCCACTCTGGTGGAGCTTCAACCTGGTCAGAAGGTTTGGGTCATGTCCCCTTTGGAACCTTGTGTGCTCAAGGACAGGTGGACTGGACCATTTAAGGTTGTGGAGAAGAAGAGCGATGTCACCTACTTGGTGGACTTGAAATCTCCCAGGAACCCCTTGAGGGTCCTGCATGTCAACCGTTTAAAGCCCCACTTAGAAAGGTCCGAAGTGGGCATGCTCCTAGCTGCAGATGCTGGAATGGAGGAGGAGAGCGAGCCTCTTCCTATCCTGACCTCCTGTATGCAAAAGAGCAAGATGGGTCAGTGGATGGTGTTGTCCTCTCTGACACACTGACCCTTGAGCAGCAGCAAGATTGTCGCCAATTGTTGGGACAATTCCCTGATCTGTTCTCCTTGATTCCTGGTGTCACTCAGTGGTGTGTCCATGATGTGGACACCGGGGACAGCACTCCTGTGAAGCACAAGGCTTACAGGGTGACTGACAAGGTCAGAGCATACATCAAGGAGGAGGTCTCCAAAATGTTTGCCTTAGGGGTGGTTGAGGCCTCTAGCAGTCCTTGGGCCTGCCCAGTGGTCTTGGTCCCGAAGGCTGCAGCGCCTGGTGCTTCACCAGAACTTCTGTTTTGTGTGGATTACCGAGGACTCAATTCAGTCACCAAGACTGACGCGCACCCCATCCCCAGAGCTGATGAGCTCATAGATCGGTTAGGGGCTGCCCGGTACCTTAGTACGTTTGATCTAACGTCTGGGTACTGGCAGATCGCCTTAACTAATGGGGCAAAAGAGAGGTCAGCATTCTCCACACCAGATGGGCTCTACCAGTTCCGGGTTATGCCCTTGGGGATGAAGAATGCCCCTGCCACCTTCCAGAGGTTGGTCAACCAGGTATTGGCTGGACTGGAGGACTTCAGTGCCGCCTACCTGGACGACATCGCAGTGTTCAGCGCCAGCTGGGAGGAACACTTGCACCACCTCCAGGAAGTGTTGTTGGCCCTGCACAGAGCAGGCCTCACAATCAAAGCCAGTAAGTGCCAGATTGGGCAGGATTCAGTGGTGTACTCGGGGCACCAAGTAGGGAGCGGCAAGGTGGCCCCCCTGCAACCCAAGATAGATACCATTCTGGCTTGGGCACCGCCCAAAACCCAAACTCAGGTGAGAGCCTTCTTAGGTCTCACGGGTTACTACAGGAGGTTTGTCAAGGATTATGGTAACATTGTGCACCCCTTGACTTCGCTGACTTCCAGGAAGCAGCCACGAAATGTGATCTGGACTGACGCCTGTCAGACGGCCTTTGACACCCTGAAAACTGCAATGTGTACAGCACCCATACTCCAGGCACCCGACTTTTCTAAAGAATTTGTTTTCCAGACGGACGCTTCAGAGCAAGGCGTGGGGGCTGTTCTAGCTCAGGTGAATGAAGAGGGCCGAGACTTACCTGTAGCCTTCATCAGTAGGGGGTTACTTCCCAGGGAACAGAGGTGGAGTGCGATAGAGCGAGAAGCATTTGCTGTGGTCTGGGCGCTGAAGAAGCTAAGACCCTACCTGTTTGGGACTCACTTCCGGGTTCAGACAGACCACAGGCCCCTCAGATGGTTAATGCAGATGAGGGGTGAGAATCCAAAGCTGTTGAGGTGGTCCATTTCCCTACAGGGAATGGACTTCACGGTGGAACACCGCCCTGGTACAGATCACGCCAATGCTGATGGTCTGTCCAGATTTTTCCGCCTTAGTGATGAGGACTCCCCAGGTCAAGGGTAGTTCTCCCCACATTTCAGATAGAGGGGACACGTGTTAGACCTGACATCATTGGCCTGAGTCTCTCCTCCATTTTTTTCTGTTCGCCTCCTCTGTTTACGATGTTTTTGCTGGTATATTGCTTTGGGCACTGTGCCACGGCTGATCAGTGCCACAGTGCAAGTGCTCCCTATGTGAAATTACTGTATTGATTGAATTTCATGTTTGGCTTATTTGGTTTACTATCAGTCCCTAGTCTAGTGCACCAGGAGTGCCAGGGCTTGTAAATACAAATGCTGCTCGTGGGCTTGCAGCACCTGTTGTGCCACCCACAAGAGCGGCCTAGTAAAAGTATGTCTAAAGGTCTGCCATTGCTAGACCTACGTGCAGTCTGGTACTGTCACGCAGACGGCGCAAGTACACCTACTTGCAAGTCCCTAAACCTTCCCTTAACTTCATGTTAGTCACCCCTATGGTAGGCCCACGGGCAGGTGCGTTGTAAGCATAAGGTAGGACAAGCCTGACTAGGTTGGCATGTCCTAATAGTGAATTACAGCCATATTCGTTTTTCGCTATTGTAAGGTTACATGCTCTCCATAAGTTAGAATGGGCTGCCGGGGTTATTAATGGTATAATCCTAGCGGGCTCGAGGAGCATGGTGCAATGTCGAGTTTGGTATCCCTGAACTCAGGGTTTAATAATGCATCTGTTTGTGTGGATGGTTTTTGGACTCTGGGTTTGAAAATAGCACTTTTAGAAAGTGGCTATTTTCTTGTCTAACTATTACTGGTTTCTGCTGGTTTGGTGTGTGTGTGACAGGGGCTGGGTGGCTCCAGAGTTCTGAATGAGTCAGTGTGGGGTGAGTGGTGCATTTGCATTGAGAGTAGGGGAAGAGTAACTCCTGATAGCCTGCCCTGCCTGATACAATGCTGGCTCCACCCCCTGCCGGGCAACTGATAGCTCTGCTCCTGCCAGTGACAATACTGGCTCCACCTCCTGCTGGGCGTTTGAGGACCCTGCCGTGCACAGTGAATAGGCCAGGTACCTCGGCCTGGCTACACCCACAACAAACCCAGGACGAGGGGAATTCCCCTGCATGGAAAAAGGGATCAAAGCCAAAAAGGGGTATAAGAGAAGGACCCCTGAACCAAGAATTTAGATCACTTCTGACAAGGAACCCTAAACCAAGGACAAGAAGCCTGCTGATCCAAGGACTTGCCTACCCCTTCTGCCAGTGTGCTGTTTGCTGGGGGGAATCCTGCAGTCACTTCTTTATTTTTGCCAAGGAACCAGGAGGGAGGAACTGAGTGTGTACTCTCAAGCTTTGCTAAAGTAAATCTCCAAGGGCTGGAAGAGTGCCAGCCTCCTGTTGAAGTCACAGGGCTAAAGGACTTCATCATTTGCTAAAAGTGCTTGTTGCTGGAACCTGAAAATCCAGCACCTCTGAAGAATCCAGCAATCTCGACGCCGATGGACGCCGCCGAATCCAGCTCGACATCGTGAGTAATGGCTCCAGTGTCCCGCTTCCTCGACGCCGGCCGCCGGGCCCAATTAACGCCAGTAGCGATGCCAGTGAGTAGCGAGTTCGGCTCCAGCACCAAGTGACCCCGTGTCTGCGCCGCCGCTGATCGCATCGACTCCGAGCCCTCTCGACGCCATGAGCGCTGCTCACTCTTGCAAAATCATCATCGATATCGACGAGGACGCCGTATCCCGCTTCGCCTCGGGAGTGCTGCTCCTGCCTGACATCTGTCGACGCCGCTGCAGGTCGCCCCGACTCCGAGGCCCGATCGACGCCGAAGACGTGACACCAGACATCTCGACACCGCTGATCATCGTGTGCTTCGCTTTTCCAAGGTACTGTGTTGTGGGGGTCTGTGCGACTCCGGGCTCGAAGTAGTGCTCTCGCGGTTGAATGCCGAACCTTTGGATTAACTTTGCCTCGACGTCGTATGACTCCCGTGGGGGTTACATTGTTGCCAAGAACTGTGATTTAAAGAAGAAGAGTTGCTTTTGTTACTAAAGACTTTGTGCTAAGAAGAAACTACACTTGAACTATTATTTTTCCTTCCAAGAGTATTTATTAAGATTATGGTATATTTTTGTCGTTATTTGGTCTTGTGCTAAGCCTTATATAAAAAATCCTTATTTTTATAATACTACTGTGTCGTGTCCATTTGTAGTGTATTCACTTTATTACTGTATTTGGTCATAAATGCTTAACGCACTGCCTCTGAGATAAGCCTATATGCTTATCCAAGCTACCAAGGCGGTGAGCAGGGGTTATCTAAGTGTGCGATCCCCTTGCCCTGACTAGAGGAGGTGAGTCCCTATTTGTCAGAAGTATATACCTCTGCCAACTAGAGACAGCCAAGTCTAACACCGTTGCATCATCGGAGAAGCGTGTTGCCACCGCAAGGGCCACCGTCGCATCAACGGAGAAGCGTGTCTCCGTCGCAGTTGTTGGTCGTCGCATCCCCGGAGAAGCATGTCGCCACCGCAAGGGTCACTGCCGCAACACCGGAGAAGCGTGTTGCAGGGCCTGTTGCGGCTCCAAAGTCCCCGCACAGCACCGGGCGAGCACGCATCGTTTTCATGTCGTCGCATCACTACAAGTGCACCATCTTCTCGCATCGCACCGGGTCGTCGCATTGCATCAAGGCGCCATCTTGACGCATCGCAACTGGATCACTCCACGAGATCGTCGCCTCACCTCCTCTCCGGTAAGGAATAGACGCATCGCCTACTTCCGCAAGCACTGAGAACCAGACGCATTGCCTCCTCTGAAGCAAGGAACCTCCCTGCAAACCTTTTGCTTATCATGCGTGACGCATCCAAAGGTACTTTTGGTCGCATTTATCATCTAAAATGAACTGAGTTGTTTCTACCATCTTAAAGTCATTTTCTTAATACTATATTGTGGATTTTTGTCATTTGGGTCTTGTGTTAAGTCTATATAAAGAATACTTATTTTTATAAAAACCTGTGTTGTCCATCTGTAGTGTTTTCACTGTATTACTGTATATGTTCACAAATGCTTTACACACTGCCTCTGAGATAAGCCTGCCTGCTCGTGCCAAGCTACCACAGGGTTTAGGAGGGGTTATTTTAGGGGTGTAGCCCCTTACTCTGACTAGAAGCAAGGGTCCCTATTTGGACAAAGGTGCAAGCCATTACCAACTAGAGACCCCCAGTTCTAACAATAATACTTCATTGCGGCCGATTGGCGATGTGCTACTCTACTTTTCACAGCAGTTTGATCGGCCCACACACAATCCTTGCAGGACCAAGACTCAGTTTGGTCAAATACAAGAAGTGTACAATATGTATGAAAATGTTCAAGAGCTTGTGTTATGTATTGATGATTGTAATATTTCCCATGTTCCTGCCGAACCATGCCATGATCACGTGGAACTATATCATGATCATGCTATTTTGGAGTGTGGTGTTGTTAGGGAAAGTATATCTTTGTTAGACAAACCACACTGTGTCATAAATTTGGATATGCATGATGTTACAATGCTGGTTGACACAGGGAGTTTGTATAAGCTATTATCCATGGATATGTATGTACTCTAAGGTATGGAAAAGTGGAAGTGCCTGTGCCTGTGCCACTGTGCCTGTAACAAGGCCGGGTCACCCGTCCTGCTCCTGACGCCGATTTCCTGCCTGTAGCTGACCCCGAGCGACCCAGCCGCCGCTGAGCCGCTCGCCTGCCTGCACAGATTTCCCTCTGCTGCCTCCCTGCGGCCCCGCCCACCACCAGCCCATTTGCTGCCCCGCTCCCGCCACCCAGCTGACCCGCCCTCCCGGCTCCTTACTTATGACGCCCCCAGAGCGACCGCGCAGCAGACGCGCGCAGTGGGAGCACCGATTGAGCGCCGAAGGTGCGCCAAAGGTAAGCCCGTCTGCGCCCGTCCGTGCCTGGACCGCGCCCAGCGCCAGACCCCCTGGCCCCCGAAGACATCAGCCTACCCGTCGGACCACCGACCCCACCGAACTCAACGCCCTCAACGCCGGCCGGATCCCTGGATGCTACCGAGCCACCCCGAGACGCACCCACGGACCCTTCAGCTGCCACTCCTGCAAGTTCACCTGCATCCAGACCTGCACGGCACCAGCACCCACCAAACCGAGCACCAGCAGCAACCACTTGGAGTGCATCCTGCTCAACACTCGCTCCGTCCACAGACACGCCGTCCAACTCTGGAACCTGATCGACACTACATCTCAGACGTCGCCTTCCTCACGGAAACCTGGATGAACGCCTCCTCAGCGCCCGACATCGCCATCGCCATCCCGGATGGATACAAGATCATCCGGAGGGACCGAGTCAACCAGACCGGAGGAGGCATCACCATCGTCCACAAGAACACCATCCGCATCACGACCAACACCGACGACACCCTCACAACTGCCGAACACCTGCACTTCCAGATCCACACCGACCCCAAGACCACCCTCAGAGACACCCTCACCTACAGACCCCCGGGACCACGCACACAATTCAGGGAAGACATCGCCGACTACATCAGCCCGCACGCCCTCCCCTCCGCCGACTACATCCTCCTCGGGGACCTCAACTTTCACCTGGAGAACAACAACGACCGCAACACCACCACCCTGCTGATGTAAATCGGGGTTCCCAAGGCCTACACGCTCCGGAGATAACCCACTTATACTCAAGAACTGTTGGCACGGAAACTGTAAAAGGCAAAGAACAAGTTTATTAAGACCCCATGGGGTGGTGGTACACTCAAACAGCACCCTTCGGTAATGCAAGAGGTATCACACCGAACACCGATGTGACCCCGTTTATATACAATTTTGGGGCAATAAAAGATAGGCGGCACAAGTTAAGACACATTTTAAGGACATATATGGTCATGTTTTGGAATACTGCCAGCTCATTGGAGGGGGCACAACTCCGCTGGTCAGTTTGGTGCACATTCCTGAAGGCTTACGGGTCAGCTGGAACTGCGCATGTGCGGCTTGACCAGTACTAAAAATAGCCTGTTGCTGGGCAGGTTGGAGTGGTCAGTGGAACGGACAACGGACTAAAGGGCACGCCCGCCACGAGGCCGCTCATGATCTAAGATGGCCGCCGCAACATTCAAAATGGCGTTTTCGTATATAGCCAAGTTAAGGAGGACAACGTGTAGGTTCAGCTAATCGCTAATGCGGCCGGGCCAATTACGACAGACGACCCTTTTAGCGTTTAGCTGAATCTACCTCATAATGAACATAATCAGGATGTTCGTCCTCGATGTCTATTAACATTATTTGTGTTACCTCTTTGTGAAGCATCATTTTGTCATGGGCAAGAGCTCGTCTTGATGGTATGCAAGCTGATAAACACATTGAGCATAAAGCTGGGCCACATTGAATACATAGGCATATGAAAAACATGGCTCCCACAAGTATACACAGAATCGTCAACAGTTTCCAGCCCCACGTTGCAAGCATGGACCAGAACCATCCCGAAAGTGTCCAAGTTCCATTGTCCGGGTGTATCTCAGCTGCAATTTTATGAAGCTTGGAGATGGCATCATACACAGATGGAGAATTGTCCGGAATATATACGCAACAGCTGCTTCCGATAATTCTACATGCCCCCCCACGATCAGCCAAAACAACATCCAATACCATCCTATTTTGGAGTGTGACAATCCTGGAAATCTGTAGTTCCTCGGTAATATTCCCCAGGGCAATGGCAGTGTCATTCGCAACAGCCTCGACAACACGTGTCAGTCGTCTGATTTTCCGGCTGTTCAGTGCAGCACCCACAAAGGAGAATAGTCCCAGATTAAAGTCCGCATACTGTTGTAATGCAGTGTCTGTTTGGTCAATGTCTTCCAGGACAACAGTTCATTTCACCCTATTCAAGACAAAGTCATGGTGCAGGGTGTAGTCATTGTGATACATTGGAGGGGCAATGAATACAGGAGGTAACACAAACGACATGTAGCACGTGCCCAACCACCCCAATGGAAGCTGATGGTAGCCCTTCGTTCCACAGATAAAATATGTATTTCGTGATGCAACAAATGAAATGCCATTCGGGCTATCAAACGTGAGAGTAGTATTACATTCGCTTTTCCCCACTGCAATCGAGCCCTTATTCCTGATACATAAATCGGCTTTTGTAGCAATGACATTTATAACATGGGCACTAGATACATTAATGTTCCGCTGATTGCTGTATACACGTGGGGCAGACACATTATCAGGCCTATACTCTTCCCATTCAAAACGAGTGCCCTCAGCCCGGGGAAACCCATCCTTGTCATGGGAACATACTTTATTCAAGCGGAAAAGCACCCCCCCCTTTGTTGGCCATCTCAAAGTAAAGAGGAGGGTGTACCATGCATTGCATGACCCATTGTGCGAAAGCGGGAGTGGAAGAAGTGGGGTGCCCCCTCTCTTCTGGTGCCCTGGCAACATCCCACACACCCAGCAATTTGAGGTATTGGTCATGTTATGTGTGTGGTGAAGAATCTGAATGAAGCTGTTATTCAAATACGTTTGGTGGTGGCGCTCTTCATGAAAGGGCAGTGTAAAATGAAAATGTTCAGATGGAGCCGGGGTAGTCGGCAGCAAATGTTCACGTACAGGCACCACAAGTTCGACTACCCAGGCTATAACAGCTATCACCACAATAGTCAGAACAAAAAGAAAGGCACCCAATATTTTCTTATCACGAGATGCCGTTGATGCCATAGTTCAAGAATGTTCGTGCAAAGTCTCAAATAGCACAAATCGTGCACAAATTCTCAGATACACGTACGTGTATACCTAAAAAAGAAAAATACGGTGCTGAACTCCGAGGTAGCCGTTGTTTTCTTCTCCGGGCCAAGACGGGTGTCGCTACTCTGGCAGAACTGATCCCCCCCCCCTTGGAATTCCCGGTTTCCGTTTCACAAACCTGGAGCGGTAACCAACCAGTCATAAAAGGCAAAAAAATCTTCTTATCGTGGACGCAAGTTGTAGCGCTCTCGTCCGGCAGCAGCTTGGTCCGGGAAGGCTCCCTCAACTTCGGTCGACGTCACAGCTGGGCTCTTTTCTTTCTCCAAGATCTCCTTGTAATCAGTCAGTACAGCAGGAGTCACCAGATCCGGAGAGACACGGCGACAATGTGTCGAATGCACCCACCGCTTCCTGTTTGTCACTCGTACTGCGGTGCGGGTCGCAAGAAGGACCTGCTCGGGGCCCTTCCACCTGGGCTCCAGACTGCTTGCTCTCTCAAACGAGCGAACCATCACGTGGTCACCAGGGCGGAGATCATGGCCCTCTCCAGTAGAGTTGTCAGGGAGCGCTTCTCGAACCTGTTGATGAATAGAGAGCAAATCATTTGTTAATCGTGCCAAATAATCGTTCATCATAACACAAGGCACATCATGTATTAATCGCGGCTTGGGCACCCCCCAGATATTCATCGGGCGGCCAAACACCACCTCATAAGGCGTAAGGCCAGTTCGTGAGTGGGGTACTGATCTAAGAGAGAGCAGTGTTAGCGGCAAAGCGTCTGGCCACTTCAACGATGTAGACGCCACAATTTTGGCCAGCTTAAGCTTCAACGTAGCATTGTACCGCTCGACCAAACCTGCTGACTGAGGGTGGAATACAGCGTGGAACTTCTGCTGAATCCCTAACCCCTTCAGTACATATTCCACGATCTTTCCAACAAAATGGGGCCCATTATCGCTCCACAAAAATTTACAAACTCCAAAGCGAGGAATGAATTCCTTAAGCAACACCTTAGCTGTTGTCAAAGCCGTGTTGTCTTTCGTGGGGTAGGCCTCAAACCATTTGCTAGAAGCACATACCACCACTAGGACGTACTTCAGGTTATTGCAACGCTCGAGTTGGATGTAATCCATTTGAAGCACCTCAAATGGTGCAGAAGGTGGAACGAACCCTCCTTTCGGAGTATGGGTCCCCTTTCCGGGATTGTGTTGCAAACATACCAGGCAGGTCTGCACTACTCTCTTTGCAGTATTAGCAATCTCGGGATGTTCCCAAACTCGTGTTAAAAGCCGAGTGATTGCAAGAGCTCCGACATGAGCCAGTCCATGTGTCATCTGGACCATCGCCTGTAAGTAAGCCGCAGGCAATTTCCACTTCTCCATGTCTTTGCTTCTCCAACAACCCTCGTCATCTAGTACCCCATCTGCTGCCCAAGCCGCGAGTTCAGATTCAGTGGCTGAATTTTGAATATCCCGTATTTCTGCTCTAGCATCACTCCATCGCTCAGCCTGTGATTGTACCACGTACATGGGGGAGCTAGTTCGGGACATAGCCGTCTGTCTTGCTATACTGTCTGCAAAGGCATTTCCTTGGCCCACTTTGTCCGTGATCTTTTTATGGGCGCTACACTTCACTATCGCTACTTTCTTAGGGCCAAGCAACGCGTTTAGGAGATCACGCACTAGCTCTCCGTGCATAATGTGCTCTCCGTGCGATGTCAGAAACCCACGTTCCCTCCAAAGTAGCCCGAAGTCATGGGCCACTCCAAAGGCATACCGGCTGTCCGTGTATATGTTCACACATAATCCGGCACTCAATTCGCAGGCTCTTGTTAAGGCTATCAGCTCTGCTGCCTGAGCCGACTTTTGTGGTATCCTAGCTGTTTCTACCACTGTCTTAAGCGTCGTGATCGCATATGCTGCGGAAGTCGTACCATCTGGCAGCCTTAAACACGATCCATCAACCCACAGTTCCCCATCCACTTCTGGAAGTGGCACATCCTGTAAGTCGACACGACCCTTTGTCTGTTCCTCGGTCAGGAAAACACAGTCGTGATGTTTTTCCTCCTGACCCTCCTCGGCCGGATAGGGCAATAAAGTGGCAGGGTTCAAAGTAGCGCATCTTTTCAATGTAATGTGTGGCGCCAAGAGTGTCAGCTCATATCCTGTTAGCCGTGCACTCGTAAGGTATTGGGTCTTTGTTTGGTTTAACAGGGCATCTACTGCGTGGGGAACTAACACCAACAATTTGTGTGATAACACTATTCCCTCACTCTGTCGTATGGCCACCGCTGTTGCTGCTACCACTCGAAAACACCCAGGCAACCCTCGTGCTACAGGATCCAGAATGGCAGAGAAGTATGCACATGGTCTCTGCTTATCCCCGTGTAATTGCACTAACACTGACAACGCGCACCCATCATTCTCATGCACGTACAATGTGAAAAGTTTCGTGTAGTCTGGCGTACCTAACACGGGTGCGGAACAAAGGGCCTGCCTCAACTGCTCAAAAGCTTTCTGACATTCCTCTGTCCACTCAAGGGGCATCGGTGTAGCTTTGGACAGTAATGCTAGCAAAGGTTTTATGATATGTGAAAAACCCATGATCCATTGCCTACAAAAGGACGCCAACCCTATAAAGGCACGTACATCTCTCTGCGTGCGGGGGACTGGTGTGTCTAAAATTGCTTGAATTCGATCAGATGTTAATGCACGCCCCTCCTTAGACAACAGATGACCGAGGTAGGTCACCTGAGGTCTACAGTATTGATGCTTTTTCTTGGAAACCTTGTGATTGTTTTGTGCCAAAAAGGAAAGCAACGCAAGTGTGCTCTGTTCACATTGTGCATAGGAGTCAGCGGCAAGCAGAAGGTCATCCACGTACTGGATGAGCGCGACGCCAGACTGCAATTTAAAAGAATCTAGCTGCCTTTTCAAAGCCTGACTGTAGATGCTAGGACTTTCAGTATAACCTTGGGGAACACGACAAAATCTATACGATTTATTATTGAGTGTAAAGCCGAACAGATATCTGCTATCAGGATGAACAGGGATGGAAAAGAACGCATTCTTTAAATCAATAACGCTAAAGGTGGTGGCTGTCGGTGGAACCAAGGTAAGCAAGGTCGTAATATCAGACACCACCGGGTATTGGGGAATGACAATTTTGTTAATCTCTCGCAAATCAATAATAAATCGATAGATTTTACCGTCAGTGTCTCTCTTAAGAATCGGAAGGATAGGACTGTTACAAACATTATAAGGGACCTCCTCCACAACCCCTGCAGAAATCAAATCCTGAACAATATGTGTCAATGCAATTTCACCTTCCCTCGAAATCTTATACTGTGGCACTCGTGGTAGAGGGGCCCCCTCCTTAACAGTAATGTGTATTGGTGGAATACGCATCTCTCCCACATCCGTATCTGAGGTCGCCCACAACGTATGCGGTAGAGAGGCCAAAGCTGGAATGTCCAAAATAGCATAAAATCTGTCAGGGTCAGGGTAATTGTCATTCAGGATAACCCGCACTCCCTCTGGAGCGCAACGTATTGTCGCTCGAAAGTATTTAAGCAAATCAATGCCCAGGATATTGTCTGGGGTATGGGGTGATAACAAAAATTGGCCAAAACTGAAATATTTATCAATGCATAGTGCAAGGGGCTTGGACAATGGGCTGGGGGAGGGTGTGCCATCAAACCCTACACACGTAATCATTTCGCCAGACAGGGGAGCCCTCGGAACAAAGTTTTTCGACAAAGCGCTACGAGTAGCTCCTGTGTCGACTAGAAATTGATCAGTAGAACCCAGAATGCCCGCTGTTACATATGGACCTTGCTGATCTACCGGCACTTCAACTGATTCCTTACCCCATCCTACGCAATCCTATGCATGCACATAATCCTGGTGTTCCACATTCTCTCCTTCCGAAATTTGATATTGATTCCGTCTATCAAACGTATTTCGTTCGTCCTGGCCACGGCCCCTCTCCTCAACCTGCCTACGATCACCTCCACCACCTCTTGCTCCAGTATGACCTCCTCTTGACCTTCCACTTCCTCGACCACGCTGACTACGCTGTTCGCGAAGTACCGGACAATCATCGGCCCAATGCCCAAACTCCTTACAATACGCACACTGATCCTCCGCTATGTCCGTACGACCATACGATGCGTTTCCTCCACCTCGTCTACCTCTATCATTCCCTCTACCCTGTGTTCCCCGAACCTGCGCCAACATCACCTTCCTTTTCAATTCCTTCGCCTTTTTCTCTACACTTTCTTTAGCCTCCACTTCCTGCCGCTCATAATACTGAGCCATAGTTAACAAGGACGCAGGGGTCGCCGTGGCCCAGGAACTTTCACTCGACTTCAATCGCTTTGCAATCTCTGGTAGGAGATTAGCTACATACTTATCTACAAACAAATGCCGACCCGTATCGTCAGTTAAAGATTGACCACTGTAATCATGAAACGCCTCCTCGAAGCGTGTAAAGAAATCTGAGACCGTTTCATCGGGTTTCTGCTTGCACGACGTTAACATGGTCCAATCAATCTTTTTGGAGGGAACAAGCGTTTTTAATTTATTCAAGATAGCTGCCGGAAGGTCTAGAATTAGCTGGCAAGGCTTACATGCTGGTTCTCTATCCAGATCTGCAGCATTTATTTCTTTCCATGTTCCCCCCAATATCGTTTCATCATTATTTTTACGAATTTGCCTCCACATATCAGGTGGTAAAATTAGCCCAAAAAACAAATCTATATCCACGAGAGTCATCACACAAGACGATATAGCCCCCTCCACCCCCTCATAGAATGCCGCCGGATTCTTCCGAAGATCAGGTAAAGAATTTTTCAATGCCATGACATCTGCTCTATTCCATGGCGTATATACCCAATTATACACAAAATACCCTTTCGCATCCTTCGACAATTTATCATCATCCGTACCTTCCCCTTTAGGTGGAACATACAAAGGCGCGGCTTCACGCATAGGCATAACATGCAACGCAGAACTCTTATCTGAACCACGGAGAGAACACTCTTTAGCCCGCCCGTTATTCTCCAATTCGGACTCCTTTTGCCTCCTTTTCCGTTCCTCCCGCAATCGGGTTGTCTCATCTAGGCATGAGCGAATTTTGCAGATCTCGCGTTTGCGAATTTTGCGGATTTGCGGATTCGCAATCCGCAAAATCCGCGAATTCCCGCGAATTTGCGGATTTTTTTTTTTGTGTTCGCCCTTGTTTCTGCCAGTTCGCGAGGGTTTTGTACACTTTCGCAAATTGCGAACTTACCTGTCGGGTCGCAAGTTTCGCGAACTTGTTGTTTCTACGTGTCCAGCCTGTTTGGGACACTCTTCTTCATCACTGCCACTCTCTGTCACCACTGCCACTCTCTGACTACTCATGCCACCCTCTGGCCCACCCATGCCACCCTCTGTTTCATCACCACACCCTCTGGTTGTCCAGTGTACATTATTTTCGGCAAAGCAAAGCACACCTTCCCTGCCTCAAGTGACCTGAATTAATTTGGGGCTGATTAATGTGTCACAGAATATTTTTTTAGCTGGCACCTGCTTCCTTAGTGTGCCCTGATTAGTGATCTTTTGCACTTGCTAAGTGCTTTCATTGTTGCAAAATTAGTTACAACACCTGCCCTGCCCCAACTGACAATAATGAATTAGGGGCTGATTAATGGATTTTAACTTCCAGCCTGGCTCCTGCTTGTCTCCCTTAGCTGTAATTCAGGACCTTTGTGGCATATGTGTAACTATTCTGAGGTTCAGAGCAGGGTCACATAATAGTTTCAACTGGCAACTGAACTCTGGAGGGGCCCCTCAGGAAGCACTACAGGAAATGGCTACTAATGATGAGCCTGAACTTTTGAACCTGGTAAGTAGTTACTTTCAGTTTTGCTAAGATCGTATTTCTGCAATTTTGCACTTATTCGCGGGGCGCGAACTCACGCGAACTCACGCGAACAGTGCGAGCAGTGCGAGTAAAATCCGCTGCTCGCGGATTTGCGGATTTTGCGGGAGATTCGCAAATCTCGCGGATTGCGGATTTCCCGAAAATCCGCAAAATCCGCGAGCGGAACGGATTTTCCGCCCACCCCTAGTCTCATCCCGCAGCTTGATCAATTGCTTGAACAGGTCGTCAACATCTGAAAGATCAAAATCACCTTTAGCCAAATTCTCACGATACACTGACAACACTTTAGGCTCTAACGTATCAGAAAGTTCACGATATGCGTTTACAACTTCATCCGCCAGACTGGACAGAAAATACATTAATTCAAGATCCGACCACCCTTTCTTTTCTGTTAACAACTGCTCCTGAGTAACACAATGCTTATTCACTTTACGAGCCCAACTGCGTAAATGAGCGGACCTCTCCGCAGTAAACCTGAGAGCCGATACCCCCTTCTGGCCCAACTGATCCTGTCCATCATCCTCTGAATCCGCAGCCGGAGCCGTCGGCGAAACGTACGGAGGTGGTGACCGATCTAACAAAGAAAAATCATCAATTTCATTATTAAGGACAGGATAAAGTGGTCGGCGAATACGAAATTGACCAGTCGTTTGCAATTTACGTTCCCGTTCCTCCCTTTTTTTCTTCTCCTGAGCCTCCTTTTCCTCAAGCTGTAAAGCCTTATCCCGAGCAGCCTTGCGCTGCTCTTTGTCCGCCAAGGCAACCTCACGCTTCATCCGTTCACGCGCCGCTTTCTCCCACATTCGCACGCAATCAAACATATTTTGTCTAGACCTACGTTGAAACAGACATTGCTCTACGAATTGTATTTTATTTAAATCAAACGACCCGTGTAGAGGCCATTGCAATTCAGGATCAGCCTTGGTGTACTTATGCCATAATTTACTGTACATAATAGGGGGAAGGCCAAATCTGATATACATTTCCCTATTTGGTGTTCCCTCTGGGGGAGCCGGCTGTGCTTCTGCTAACCTAATTGAGGTACCTTCTCCAAGACAACACATTCCTCGGAGTGTGCTAAAAACAGGCATGTTCGAAAAGTATCACGAAAGCGTGACACCGGACAAAATGGCACTTACAGTTCTTCACACGATTGTGCCGCTCAGAGGAAAAAAACAAAGTTAGAGAAACATCTCTACATGCCTGCCTATGTGAAGTGCACTACACATATAAGTTCAAAGATCACAAATTCACAATGTTAGCTAACTCAAATCAAAGACGTAGATCATAGGACTTCGGCAAGCGTCCGAGGACTACCTTACCGATCACAAATCACAGAATTTCAGTAAGCGTCCGAAGACTACCTTACCAAACACAAATCATAGGACCTCAGTAAGCGTCCGAAGACTACCTTACCGATCACAAATCTTACCCAAATTCCCAAATGTCCAGATTCCAACTGCCAAGGTTTTGTAAGCCAAATCAGCCAAACGGCACTTTCTCAGCGATGCAGACACTTCGAAAACTCAGTCGGAGACCGGCGCCACCTGGAAGGTCAGATCGGAAGGAAAGGAAAAAACACCGTGGCAGCCAAGACTCGGGTCACTCGTGGCAGCGCGCGCCCATGGCGGGTTTCCAAGCCTTCGTCACGACCTCTCCTTCGGGCATCCGAGTCGCCGATGAGTCCCTTCGTGGTCGCCAATTGATGTAAATCGGGGTTCCCAAGGCCTACACGTTCCGGAGATAACCCACTTATACTCAAGAACTGTTGGCACGGAAACTGTAAAAGGCAAAGAACAAGTTTATTAAGACCCCATGGGGTGGTGGTACACTCAAACAGCACCCTTCGGTAATGCAAGAGGTATCACACCGAACACCGGTGTGACCCCGTTTATATACAATTTTGGGGCAATAAAAGATAGGCGGCACAAGTTAAGACACATTTTAAGGACATATATGGTCATGTTTTGGAATACTGCCAGCTCATTGGAGGGGGCACAACTCCGCTGGTCAGTTTGGTGCACATTCCTGAAGGCTTACGGGTCAGCTGGAACTGCGCATGTGCGGCTTGACCAGTACTAAAAATAGCCTGTTGCTGGGCAGGTTGGAGTGGTCAGTGGAACGGACAACGGACTAAAGGGCACGCCGGCCACGAGGCCGCTCATGATCTAAGATGGCCGCCGCAACATTCAAAATGGCGTTTTCGTATATAGCCAAGTTAAGGAGGACAACGTGTAGGTTCAGCTAATCGCTAATGCGGCCGGGCCAATTACGACACTGCTGGACAACCTCGGTCTCAAGCAGCTGGTGACCTCCCCCACCCACTACGCCAGACACACACTCGACCCCATCTTCTCATCCAGCAAGCACATCGCCTTCAGCCACGCCACCGGACTCCACTGGACGGACCACAGCTGCGTCCACTTCAGCTTCAGAAACAACAAGATCCACCACCACCAGCAGCAGGTCGCACGCAGAAACTGGAACAAGATCACAGCCGACCAGCTCGCCGCAGCCCTGAGCCAAGATCCCCCCGCCAGCTCTGCGAACCCCAGCCAGGCCGCCAACAACCTCACGAAGTGGATCAGCAACTGCGCAGACGACCTCGCCCCACTGAGGACCCCGCCCAGCAGACCCGGCAGTAAGAAAGCACCCTGGTTCACCGACAAACTCAAGAGCTCCAAGAAGAACTGCCGTGCCCTCGAGCGAGCCTGGCGCAGAGACCCTACACCAGACAACATGACCACCCTCAAGCTCGCAACCCGAAAACACCACCAACTGATCCATACCACCAAGAGAACCGCATTCAAGAAACGACTGGACAACAACGCACACAACAGCAAGGAACTCTTCAACATCGTCAAAGAGCTCTCCAATCCCAAAGCCAGAAACAACGACATCACCCCATCACAAGACTTCTGAAACTCCCTCGCCTCCTACTTCCACAAGATCGCAGACATACACAACAGCTTCAGCACACAACCGACGCACCCTATGACCGCACCTACGACCCCCACCACCACCCTCCGTGCCTGGACCCCGATCACCACCGAAGACACCATCCGCACGATGAACTCCATCCACTCCGGATCCCCAACCGACCCCTGCCCTCACCACGTCTTCAACAAAGCCGACGCTGTCATCGCACCCCACCTGCGGGACATCATCAACACCTCCTTCGACACCGCTACCTTCCCAGAGAGCTGGAAGCATGCCGAACTCAGCGCTCTACTGAAGAAACCATCAGCAGACCCCACCGAACTCAAAAACTACCGCCCCATCTCGCTCCTCCCGTTTCCGGCCAAAGTCATCGAGAAGACCGTCAACAAGCAGCTGGCCGCCTTCCGCGAGACGAACGGATCCCTCGACCTCTCGCAGTCCGGCTTCCGGGCCAACCACAGCACCGAGACCGCCCTCATCGCATCCACCGACGACATCCGAGCCCTGCCCGACAACCGGGAAACTGCGGCCCTCATCCTCCTGGACCTCTCCGCGGCATTCCACACTGTCTGCCACCGCACCCTAGTGCAGCGCCTCAGCAACGTCGGAATCCAAGAGAAGGCACTAGAATGGATCATCTCCTTCCTCGCCGGAAGGACACAGAGAGTCCGCCTCCCCCCGTTCAGATCAGAAGCCACCAAAGTCATCTGCGGCGTCCCTCAAGGCTCCTCGCTCAGCCCCACCCTCTTCAATGTCTACATGAGCCCCCTCGCGGCCGTCGCACGCCAACACAACCTTAACATCATCTCTTACGCCGACGACACCCAGCTGATCCTCTCCCTCACCAACGACCCCGCCACCGCCAGAGCCAACCTACACGAAGGGATGACAGACGTAGCCGAGTGGATGTTGAACAGCCGCCTGAAACTGAACTCAGACAAGACAGAAGTCCTCATCCTGGGCTCCTCACACACCACCTGGGACGACTCCTGGTGGCCCACCGCCCTGGGCAGCGCACTCAAACCCGCAGACCACGCACGCAACCTGGGCTTCATCCTGGACTCCTCCCTCTCCATGACCAGACAAGTCAACGCCGTCTCCTCGTCGTGCTTCAACATCCTGCGCATGCTACGTAAGATCTTCCGGTGGATCCACACCGAGACCAGGAAGAAGGTCACCCAGGCCCTCGTCACCAGCCACCTGGACTTTGGCAACTCCCTCTACGCCGGAACCACCGCCAAGCTCCAGAGGAGACTCCAGCGGATCCAGAACGCCTCAGCAAGACTCATCCTCGACATCCCCCGACACAGCCACATTTCCGGACACCTGAGAGACCTGCACTGGCTCCCGGTCAACAAGAGAATCACCTTCTGTCTCCTCACCCACACACACAAAGCCCTACACAACCAAGGCCCAAGATACTTCAACAGCCGCCTCAACTTCTACACCCCCACACGCCAGCTTCGATCGACCAGCCATGCCCTCGCCGCCGTCCTCCGCATCCGAAGAGCCACCACTGGAGGAAGGTCCTTCTCCTACCTGGCTGTCAAGACCTGGAACTCCCTCCCGACCCACCTCCGCCTGACCCAAGACCACCTCGCCTTCAGGAAGCAGCTCAAGACCTGGCTGTCCGAGCAGTAGCGGACCCCCTCCCCCCCGCCCCAAGCGCCTTGAGACCCTCCGGGTGAGTAGTGCACTATATAAATGATTTGATTGATTAATTGATTGAAGTGATGCTGAGTCCTTGACCAAGCCTGATATTAAAGCTGTTGGGTATGGTGGAAACACTATTGATATTTTAGGACTCAAGTGGATGGTAATTTCATTTAGTGGAAAAAAGGTGTATGGTTGCATATATTTGACTAAGCAAGGATCCAATTTACTAGGTTGGCGTCACCGAAAAGATTTAAATATAGTTCTTAATACCAATGCAGATGAACCTATTATGTCCACAGTAGTGCACGATATTTGTACAACATATCAAACAAATTTAATGGAGAAGTATCCAAAAGTATTTTCAGAAAAACTGGGTAAGCTCAAGGATTTTTCACACAAGATTATCCTAAAAAGAATGCAATCCCTATTGTACATAAAGTGAGGAATTTATGGTATTTGACGAAGGATCCATTACAAAGCGAACTTAAAAAGTTACTTATACAAGGCATCATAGAGCCTTTTAAAGCCTTGGAGTGCTTGGCTCCCATCGTGGTTGCACCCAAGGAATGCGGTAAGATCTGCTTATGTGTGGACTTGCACAACTTAAATAAAGACATTTGGGTGGATAGGCAGCCTCTGCCAAACATTTCTGAGATGTTGAAAACTGTGGGTGGTGGTACTATATTTAGCGTAATCGATAAGTCTGCAGCATATCATCAGATTGATGTAGATGTAGAATCAAGACATCTCATCTCATTTGTTACACCGTTGGGTGCATTTCACTATTGCAGAATGCCCTTCAGCTTAGCATCTACCTCAGTGATGTTTCAGAGGGTGATGCAACACATTTTTGAAAACATGGACGATGTCTTGTGTTTTCCAGATGATGTGTTAATTGTGGGGAAAGATAATGAACATCATGATGTGGTAATGGAAGAGGTTTTGAAAAGAATGGATAACAATGGGCTGACCATAAAAAGAGAAAAATGTCAATTAAAGAAAAGTTGTGTAACATATCTGGGACATTAAATATCCAAAGATGGTATTAAGCCTAAGAAAAGTATAGTTTTGGCCATCAAGGATGCTCCTACTCCTCATAATAAGGACCAGTAAAAGTCATTCTTAGGCCATGCAGAGTTTTGCTCAAAGTTTGTCAAGGGGTTCACAGAAATAGTTGATCCTGCAAATGAAAAAAGGGGTTCTGCTTGAGTGGAATGACAACTGTGACCATGCATTCAACAAGATTAAGAGTAGTATTGTGAATGCTCCTACCGTTGGTCATTTTAATGTCAGGGCTAAGACCTTCGTTACAACTGATGCTAGTGCAGTTGGAATTGGTGCAGTTCTAACTCAAGTGAGTGATGGAGAAAAGAAAATCATTGGATGCGCATCTAGGAGGTTACGTAATGCTGAATTATCATATTCGGTGATTGAGAAGGAAGCCATGGCATGTCGTTGGGGCGTAAAGCATTTTAAATATTTTGAGTGGGGTGTACCATTTAAAGTCTGCATGGATCCCAAGCCTTTAGTTCATTTATTTAAAGGAGGCAGAGGTTTGGAGGGTAGTGATACTCCCAGAATTTCCAGGTGGATGTTTTCCGTGCTTGAATACAACTTTGTGGTTCCGTTCGTTAAAGAGTTGAGAAATGTTGTAGCTATTTGTCCAGAATGCCAATAGAAGAAGTTGATACTGATGTGGATGATGTGATTGAGGAGGTGTTTAAGGGTGGTAGTGAGGAAGCTGCTTTTAGTAAACAGGAATGAATGGGCGCTATGCCAAATGATGAAGTCTTGCAACGTGTAGTAAAGATGTGTCGGAAGGATAGAATGAAAGTCTACTTGAGGATGTTGGCATTAGAAGTTACCTCATGTGGAAAACGAATTAAGTGTGTGTGACGGGAGGTTAATGAGGTGTCAGTTTGTGCCGCCGGCTGGGCTAAGGAGTACAATTGTGAGCATGGCCCATGAGGGCACCTGGGAAGAAATATGACTATAAAAAGGGTGCGACAGTCATATTGGTGGACGGGTATGATGGTGACATAGAGGATGAAGTGAAGGAATGTTGTGCATGTGCCCAAGGTGAGATAAAACTAAGGTAGTTAGACAACTTCCTTTAGTATGTATGTCATTTCCCAAATGCCCATGGGAAAGAGTAGCAATAGATTTTTTGGGCTCAATCTCCAGACCTGGGTCACGTTACAAGTTCTTGATGGTTCTGGTCGATTACCATTCCAAATGGTTTGTGGTTGAAACCACAGACAGTGTGAACACACAAAAGGTGATTGCATTTATGGAGAGAGTGTTGAATGAAGGAATTTCAAAAGTTTTGGTAACTGATAACGGTGTCCAACTAGTGTCAAAGGAAATGCAAGAATTTCTATGCAACCTTGGAATCAATCATGAAAGAGTTGCTATGTTCAGGCCACAAGCGAATGGCTTAGTTGAAAGAATCAACCGCTTGATAATGGAAAACATCCAATTGTCACTTTCTAATGGATTGTCGTGGCGTGAGGAACTTAAGAAGTCAACTCGTCACCATTGTAAAGATACACTTTCACGCAGGTTGTGAATACAAGGTATCTTTATTGTAGAGTCAGAGCAGGTACCTCCACCTCAGCTTCACAGCTATCAGCAATTACAATCCTTTTCAAAGAATAACATTCAAGCCTGGCAATAGGCTCAACATTCCATCATATGTAAGACAACTCCTCACACTCACATTTTCCTATTTTCAAATCTGTCTGTAGAAAGGGACAAAATGTTCAAAACATATTTCTCACCCTCATGGCCTGTAACGGAATCTTGCTTGTGACTCAGTGTGATGTATTAGGGTAAAACTAAAGTAGATCTCTTATTACATCCCCAAACCTCACACAGGATTTGATTGCACTCTGAATACACACCACTAATACCTTGTTGAACCTTTCCTCTTGCTGTTAGATTGAGGGTGATTAAACAAAGTGTGTGTTTGACCCAGCATTTATCTAAAAATTTGTTGGAGGAAGTGAACTAAACACTGTTATCAGTCATGACTTCACTAGTAACACTTTCCCTGGCATAGACTCTTGAAAAAAACATATGACACTAGTAGTGGTGGGTTCTGAAACACCCTTAATTTCAAAGCATCTAGAAAGATGGTCCACCAATACAATGAAATATCTCATATGATTGGGAATCAAGAAAGTCAACTGCTACTATCTGCTGTAACCTGTCAGGGCATTCCACAGAATACGCTATGGAACTCTATGTGACCATGTGCTTATAACTAAGATTACAATGTATACAGTATTGTACCAGGCTTTCCATTTCTCCCTTCAATACCAGGCGACCAGAAATTACTTTTAACTCTCCGTTTAGTGGCACTCTTTCCTAGGTGTCCAGCTTTAGCTATTTCCAGAATACTTTATCTTATACAAGTAGATGGAATTCATTTAGTAACTCTCACCAATAAACCTCCTTCCAATTAAGGATCCGTATGGAATAACTGTAAAATTACAGGCAATGATTTGTCTTTAGGCCATCCAGAGAAAACAAAACTTACCACTTCACTTAACACCCTATTCTCCTCCATTATTTCATTCCATTCCTTCAAATCATGACAAATCACACTATCTTCCACATTCACAATATTGCATTCCTCTGCATCTCATTCTGTGAAATCCTTCTGCACCCCACTACTCACAGGTAATCAGGATAAGAAACAAGCCCCAACATTTGTCACATCTGCATTGTACTCAACCCTCAAGTAACTTAGTGGATAATTTTGCCAATCTAGCCATAGCTGTCTTAATTTGTTCGCCTTGCAAAATATCCATGAATGGTTTATCTGTTCTCAAGCAGAGCCCTCTTTCCCGTACATAAGGTTTAAACAATTCACTTCCCAAAATAAAAGTCAACATTTCAATTCTACATCCACCATCCTCCTTGATGAAAAACAATCATGACTTCTTTGGAACCAAGGAATGCACTCATACCATATGCACTAGGGTCTAGAGTTACAAATGTTCAGGAACATTCAACATATTGGTTTTAGTGCAGGAAAGGATTCTATACTTTGATTAACTTAAAATGTTGCTGAAACACAGGAGTTCAGTTGAACTCACAATTCCTTTTGAACAGGTTTCTGTACCACTGTTTGCAACTAGAAAATGTGTTAAATTAATTTTGAGTAAACTCACAAAAGCCTGAATGTAGCTGATCTCTGACATTAGGATGTGAAGCCTTTACAGTGCTAACCACCGAACTAAGGGGCCCATTATGATCTCGGACGGACTTGAGTCCGTCCGCGACCATAGAGGAGGAGGGAACCTCTGCATGGCCTGGAGAGTTCCCTCCTGTCCAATTAGGATGTGACCGCCACCCTGGCGGTCACATCCTCTATTTTTACCATTGCGGCGGGTGCGGCTTGAAGCTGCACCTGCCGCAATGGTAAAAATGCATACATTGCATTTGTATGCAGAAAGCAGAAAGCGGCAGGCACCGTGCGGTGCCTGCCGATTTCTGCATACAAATGCAGGGGGGTACCATAGGTACCCCCCATGTGCACCCCCCCCCTTCACCCAGGGGGTCCGCAACGGGCCCCCGCAGTGAAGTTCCACATGCTTTTCCACGGCTGCGGACGGAAACCAGGACCAACCAGCCATCCTAATGTGGCGGTGGGTCTTTGGTGGGTCCGCTGCGGTCTTTCTGCATCCTCTGGGACGGCGGTGGCTTCCGCCGGCCCAGAGGATGTGGAAAGACCGCTATCGTAATAGGCCCCCTGGTTTTGGTTTAATTCCCTCCCTCAAAAGGGTAAGTTTCAGATATCGTACCTCATTTACACGACAAATACACGTGTCGCTCCTTAATGGAACACAATATTCTTATATTATCGTTAGAACTTTTCTGAGCAGTACATTGTGTTCAACTTCCATTTCAGCAATACCAGAATGTCGTATTGAAACACAACCACATTTTTTAAACCTTCCAACATTCAGGTCATGATCTTCTGTAATACAGAAACTACTGAGGCCAGTCTAAACAGTATGCAACTATTAAGTGTCATAAAAGCTGTAAGTTGAGAGGATAAAACATCCAATTCCACCTGATGGGTTGCAGGAAGAAGACTTAACTTAGTGACCACGTGGACGGGCCTTCTTCCATGAGAAAGAGCATTGTTGAGACTGTGTATATCAATGGGGAGACAAAATTCCTCTATTGTCTGTTTCGCTAAACCCATACGGAAAACCCATCTTCTTGCATCTTCTGAAGGACTTTTGATAGCTCCCTCCCTTTCACCATATGGTATATCTCAGACTTTGTGTTTAACAGGAGTGCACACCTCCTTCAACCTAGTAGTGTGCATACAATTCTTGATTATTATCACTTTATTCACAAATAACTGACTTAATTGCTGCATGAGTTTTGATCAGATTTAATATAGTCAGTGAGACTGGACACTTATTAACAGGTTTGATGACCACACCAAAATCAGGCTAATACCACCATCGCAAAACAATGATTCCCTTGTGAGAAATATACACTTTTCTATTTATTTTCGTATCCTTAAACCCAATCCCTGCCCAAAAATGGACAAAAGGTAAATTTGACTATTTTACTATCTTAAATGGGGGGGGGGGGGGGGGGGCAACCACTTCAGTAGTCAATAATAGCTTTTCAGAAAAATATGTTTTATACTTTTTGATATAAATGCTCGGCATTCCGGCACCTCAGATGTCCAATATTTGTATATCTATGTTTTCAATAGTGATCACAATATTAGGATCACTGTATGGCTTACGGTTTTGTACACTACCAACTTCCAACACATCAAGACCACCAGTTCACTTGCTTTGTCCCCCAGAGATTGAGTTTCATCAGGAAGTTATTCACCAGTAACACGCCTAACGTTAATATGTTTACCACCTCTACAAACCTTCCCAAATTAACCTACTCTATTATATCTCCAACATCCCTGCCCAAAGTTGGACTGTTCTTGGAATGTGACAAAAGTTAGGGACCCACACCTACAGCAGCTAGTTTTGGATAACGTCATGTATAATTTCTACTTCTACTTCTAATGGGATTTGGTTTTGAATTCTGAAACATATTAGTAAGTACTAATTTAGCTATATGCGCAGCTAGCTGTATACAATATTTTTAGTTGTTTGGCACCTCCTTGAGAAGACTCTATACTTTTAATTATGTCAACAGCTTTATCCAATAAAGGGTTTTTGCACGCAAGAAGACTTAATTAAATTTTATTTGAATAATACCTACATAGTAATTGATCACAAATGAACTAAGGAGTTAATCATTCATACTCACAGTATGTAGCTATACCTTCACAGCTCTTATGTTATATTAGGGACATTTTTATAGCGCACGACTCACCCGGGGGCATCTCAGCGCTTACTTAGTGATAGGGCTGGCAGAGGAAGTCAGAACCGAGTGATTCATTAGTTAAAACAGAAAGGTTTTTAATTGTTTTCCGAAGATGCTGTAGGAAGTACATTCGCGCAGGGCGATGGGCAGTAGGTTCCAGTAACGTGGGGCGAGGTACGAAAAAGCCATTCTACCGGTACGACTGAGACGTATTCAGGGAACCTTTAGGAGTGGTAAGGAATTTGATCTGAGAGTTCGACCAGGTACCTGTTTGATGAACTTCTTTTGGAGATAGTAGGGGCCTTTGCCATTTAACGCATTGTAGATGAGTCAGCAGATTTTAAAGTTAGATTGCTTCCTTACTGGGAGCCAGTGAAGCTCTCTCAGCAAAGGGCCTGATGGAGAGCATGCCGGGCGATTCAGAATCACTCTTGCTGCAGTATTTTGGATCACCTGCAGTTTGTCGAGCAGCGTCTTTCCTACTTCAGCCAACAGTGCATTTCCGTAGTCCAGGCGACTGATCACGATAGCCTGGACCATGGCTCTGCGATGTTTGATAGGCAGATAGGGCAGAATCTTGCGTAGAAGACGCAAGCTATAGTAGCAGGAGCAGGTGATAGCTGCAATATGATATTTCATAGATGAAGAATGATCTAGTTTTATTCCCAGGTTTTTCACAGACTGTTTTGGAGTGGGGGCAGTTCCCAGCTGGGATGGCCACCAGTCATCCGCCCAGATGGTTGATGCTTTCCCCATTAGCATAACCTCGGTCTTACTTGGGTTCAACTGGAGACAGTTCTCAGTCATCCAGTTCGAGATGGTGAGCATGCCTGCCAAGAAACGGATTTTCTCAGATTCTACATTGGAACCAATTGTAAAAATAAGCGGAGTGTCGTCAGTGTATGAAATTATCTCAAACCCAAATGGTTTTACAATTTTAGCCAAAGGGGCTATATAAACATTAAATAGTGTTGGACTCAGGCAGGAGCCCTGGGGTACGCCCTTGTCCAAGCAAGTTTTCTTCGAGAAATAAGGTCCTAACTTTATCGTTTGATATCTGTCAGTCAAAAAGTTCTGCAGCCATTTTGGGGCTGTGCCCTGAATACCACAGGCATGGAGTCTCTCCACGAGCTTTGAGTGCGAGATGGTATCAAATGCCACGGAGAGGTCCAGGAGGATCAGGACTATTGATCTTCCGGCGTCCACTACCTGCCTCAGGGAGTCAGTCACTGCCAGGATAGCGGTCTCAGCGCTAAAGCCGGGACGAAACCCTGATTGTGATGGATCCAGGAGGTTATTAGTCTCAAGATATGAGCTTAGCTGCCTGTTGATTGAAGTTTCCAATTGTTTACCCAGCAGGGGTAGTAAAAATATTGGACGGTAATTACCGAGTACCTGAGGGCCTGTGGTTGTTTTTTTTTCCATATAGATCGTACATAAGCTTCCTTCCATGGGATGGGGATTATGCCTGATTGAATTGAGTAGTTAAACATTTTTACATTTCAGAAGCACAGCTAGGGGCTAGAAGGGCTGTATTCTGGGGGGGGGGGGGGCAGAGGTCGCAAGGCGAGCCAGATTTAGCAGAGGATAGTAGATTAATAAACTCTTCTAACGTAATCTTTTTGAACTGCTTGAGGATATTAGCTGTCAGTGTACCTGGGTCTCCTGGTCTAATGAGAGGTTCAAAGTTCTGGGACTTGGTATTTGTAAAGTTGCCATATATCTGCTCAATTTTAACTTTTCATATGTGAGAGTAAATGCATTAATTTGCACCTTGTACCCTTGGATGATGCACAACTAAGTTTACTTTCAGGCCCTAGACTAGATCAGGCCCATAGATTGTAAAGATTTTTCTAATTACATGTGTGCAAAAATACTGACTTAACAAACCTTTACTTTCTATAAATATCTTACTATTGAAATTTCAACATTAATTTCATTTTTAAATCCGACAAAACCCATTTCCACTTAAATACACTCTATGTTATTTTATGATTTTCACACCATGATTTTCATGCATCGCTGCATGAAAGCAGCGATGCGTCACTTCTAAGTGCGCCCTCCTTACGACATGATTGATGCGTCATATTTATAATATGACGCATCATGTCGCAGGGAGCTACAGATACGTCAGTATTTCTGACGTATCTGTATGGCGCAAAAGTGACGCATTGCAGGAGTGTGTCACAAAAGTGACGCAACTCCAGCAATGTGTCCTTTCACATGGGGCAAGCCCCATGTGAAAGGGCCTGCGTCAGTCTTACGCCTGCTGTGAGGCAGGCGTAAGAGATTGACGCATTTGGGTCCTAGAAGTGACGCAGTGAAATCTCATAAATTTCACTGCATCACTTCTACAACCCTTTCTTGCGTCTGGCGCAGGTATAATGTGGTGCAAGAATTTACAAAGTGACGCATCTACCTAGATGTGTCACTTTGTAAATATGGCTAAACAAGGCGCATTTTTTACACCACTGGTGCGTCACAAAAAACGACGCACCGGCGGCGTAAAAGTGACACACAGCCTCATAAATGAGTCCCTAGATTTCTTGTGATGTACTAGTCCTGCTCATGATATTTCTTTGCAATCTATTCTTTAGCAAACAAGTTTAGATAGTTATGCTTTCCAGCATGTAATTCAGCAGGCCTCAGTAAATTCTGTAATCCAAGCAGCTAGCTTGCTTCTGCCAATTTATCATCGAAAGTGTGCTCTATAAGTGCTAAAAACATAACAATATTTGTATATTATCTACTGGAATGTGAATCTGAGGCTTGGGAAGATGTATGTTGAAGAGCAGCAAAAATCACAGTTGTATAATCATGTGAGTGAGGTCAATGAGAATGAAGAACAGCTTTGATGATTTGCTCCTTTCGCATGGCGATACTTGGTAACTACTTCTGTTGTGGTCAATGCAGAGAACCTTTGGGCATATTACCAAGCAATAGCGATAATTATCGCTACTGCTTGGTTAGCGAGAAAAAATTATCATCGAGCTGCTGCGATTTTTATCGCAGATAAACCTTGGTATTACCAAGGTTTATCGCAAATGCGATAAAAATCGGCAATAATGCATGAATATCGCTGAAAAATCAGCGATATTCAGGCATTATCGAGCTAATGCTTTTAGCCATGTTATCCACCTCCCATTTGATAACATGGCTAAGAACTGATCCTGGGCAGGTGTTAGCTTTTGGAGATGTTCGCGCTTAGCGCGAATATCTCCAAAAGTTGGTAATAGGAGATAGCGATGTTAGCGACTGTTTCCAGTCACTAACATCTTGGCACGCCCACTTTGCATGTCATTAGTGATAAATATCACTGACATGCAAAGCGGGGCCCAAGATCATCGTATTCTCCTACTAGCTATGGTGTTAGCGACAGTTAGGTAATAGGGAGATAATTTTATCTCCGCTTTCTTGGCTTTTAAAGCCAAAAAAGCGGAGATAAACCCCCTTGATAATATGCCCCAGTGTTCCTGCTGAGCGGAGGACTGCGTTAATCTGATGCAAGATAGTCATATCTGACAATACAATACAAACTTCCCTGAGGAAGACCAATATTTTCCATCATGAGGATGTACAATATTTTACATCATGACAGTGAAGCATTAGCTCAGTATAGAAAGCAAATCAGTTTCAAAAAATGTCTATAAACTTTATTTCTGTAAAGGCAGAAAATAAACATTCCACACAAAGCTGATTTTGTAACAAAGCAGTAGGCCACATTCCAGAAAAGCGGAAATGTATACTCGCAAATTCAATACCATGAATTGATCATTTTCATCTTAAATGTACACACGTATAAGAACACTCATAGTTTCAATATGGATAATATTGAAATAATACATGTCAATAATATGACAGATCTGGATGTTGCTTCTAAGCATCGCTATTCCATCTTGCAAGAGAATTTGCTGGTACTCAGGTCCACAGTATGTGAAGGGTGAATGGGGGTTCACATGGGTGTTGTAATGACTGCAGCCTCTGGTTCAACCTCATTTTCATATGCATTTTCGTGCTCTTTGGATCTGGAATGACATGAGATCAGGTCAGTATGCAGACCACAACACTTACTAACCCAAAGGAAAAATACATGTTTATGAATCATTAAAAGTGGGGGTCGTTCACAAACATCTCCTTCTGTATCTGTACTTCAACAGTCTTTCCTTTAAGCGAGCCTAGAGTTATTACAAAAAAGGTGCAGTAGGTAAATGATAACTATGTGGGTTTTGGAGAGTAGTGGCATATGGAATGATCATGCTCTCTTCCGTGTTCTTCCCTCCATTTCTCACATGATCAAATTAAGTGTTTCCTCTTTGACGTCACCAGACAGGCACTGTAAAGATACAGGCAGGCTTTTACTTCTACCTGTCTAAATGGTGATGGCAACAAGAAGAGCAGGTTTATGAAGTAATTGCCTTTTAGTGTAATTTGCAGTTAAAATGTGATATGGGAGTTTGTGTCCTGATAGACATGTCTAACTTTTTAGTGCATTTAATCTGTGTATTCAAAGTAAAAATAAGTTACAACACTCAAACTTGAAAAGTGTCCATGTAGTCGATTGTCATATAGCTCACATAACCAATTCAATCTCTTTACTCATGCCCATGATCTCATCTAAAATTGTAAATGGGTAGGCATCAATTGAAAAAGACATGTTCCACTAAGAGGTTATGTAGGTCCATGCAAAATGTAAATGATGCTGGAGGAAGGCCTGAAATTTCGATAATTTTGATAATCCTGAAATTATGTCATTACACAACATCAAATAATTACACCGCTGTTCACAGCAAAGTTATAGTGCAGGCGCAGAGGAACAACGCAAACCACCAGGGAGCAGGGGGTGTTGTGCAAGGCAGTTGTGTTTTTCACAGTATTTTATAGTACAAAATACATATGTTCATCAAACGTTGATGCAGGGACGTATTTCACACTAAAATATAGCACTAAATAAAAGATTTTTTTATTTTACGTAACTGTGTAATTTCATGGCAGGTTCCTGAAATTTTGTGTAAGTATGTGAATGCAAACTCCATGAATTTCTCCCACCCCTATTTATAAGTGAGAGAAAAGTTTACATTTTGAAAAAACTCTGGTTTCCACTGTCTTGGTGGAGACCCAGACAAGGTTGGAGAAGGTCTAGTAAATGGACCCACCCAGAACAACCACCCTGATCTTGGGGTGTGGCCTTCTGTTACAAATGAATCGGTCCTTCACAAAATGTTCTTTCTGCTCATCGTCATAGCCATATGGGATTGGGGCAATTTGATTTTCTTCATGGTGGCTGTGTTATAGCACTTTACCTCATGCCACTTAGTATGAGTTCTCTTGCTTTACCTCCACCCCTAATTCTCTTCTTATTAATCTTCTTTTCTGAAGCCGACAGGCACATCTGTTTCAGCATGCCTTTGTAACACATTTCTTGTTTTAATTATATCTGACAAGAGGTGGCTATAATTGTTTGCCATAAGGTTTTATGATCTATAAAGAGATAGGAAAAGGTCAAATCCTCAATCTGCTTTTGGCTGTTGCAAGTATGATTCAGACACTGACTAGCCCGCATTAATTGTTTGCCTTGTTCTGTTCTGTCCATGTGCGCTCTTTGCTAGACAGTTGCCATTCCAGCTTTGGACAGTCCATTCTTTCATCAGTCCATCCATCCATCCATCCATTCTATAATGTCTAGCAACCCAATTGTCTATAACTGATTTCCTAAATATTGGTGTGTCACTTTATAATTCTGTCAGAGACATGGACCCATGCAGTCATGTTCCCATCTATCTATTCACTCAACCAGCAGTGACACTAAACTGCACAGAGATCTCCCCCTCATGAGTCCTTAACCCCGTCGCTGCGGGGTGTTTCCCCCTGCTGTGTGGGGGGGAGGGAGGCCACGAGCGGCGTCGCCGTGCTGGTGACGAGCTCAGCTCCTCATGAGGCACAGCGGAGCTGCACTCATGACCAGCTGAGCTCATCACGGCCACACCCGTTTTTAAAGCGTTCAGCACAGCGGGGTAATTACCCCCGCGTGCGAACGTTCCAACGGCCGTGACGAGCTCAGCGCAGCTCCACTGTGCCTCATGACGAGCTGAGCTTGTCACCAGCACCCATGAGGTTACCATATAACTAGTCACCCTTGTTTGAAACTCAGGGCCTTATTCACAAGGGCTTCCACACTTGTGGCAGAGGTCCCACAGACACCGGCAGCTTTAGGGCTGTGCCACTGGTGCAGTCGAACTGCGCACTGGCCTGTAGAGGGGCGCTGACCTCAAGGGGGGTTCTCTGTTTAGCATTAACTTATGATTGGAGAGATGGGGGCACATTTGCCTGGTGGAAGTCAGAGAAGCTGAGGAGGTGGTCATGGGGTGTTGGGGCGCCAAGAATGATTGTCACACCGGACACCACCAGGGCTAAAGCAGGCCCTGCCCCAGTCATGGTCGAGTCCCACATTTGGGGCGGATCTCCGCTATGAGAATTCTGACTGCGTAGATTCCCCCACAATAGCGGAACCTCCGCCACATGTGCCAAAGCCCTTTGTGAATCAAGCTCTCAGTTCACCAACTTAAGCACAAACCTGAATTGAACAATCGTTGAGTATCGTCCTTCGGTGCCATTGGACATCACTTCATCGTTTCCTGTGGTCTTTCTTTCGAACATCACTGGAAGCTCATTCGCTCTAATGAAGACAAAGTGGGAAATACAGGTACAGATGATGTTTACAAATGGGTGTATTGGCATCTGAAAGGTGAACTCAGATCTTACAGATGACTCATCATAAATACATTGAGGTTATTTTAAGCCTTCAAAAAATACTCCAATAAAACCTTTTTACAGCAACAGCAATCTGTTTCTATGGCCGTCTTTGATTTAGCAGCTTTATGTACAATCAGAGCTCCTGGAATTATGTGATTCCACGGCTGCAGCGTTTTCAGCATAATTATGCCACATAATCTATCTTGTTCTGCGTAACTAGCAGGATTCACAACACATGTTCTACTTCAAACTGATCAAACGGTACCAAAACCAGCATCAAGGGGTGGCTGTGTGCAAGGGTAGTAGACCCTTTGCAAAGGTCAACTAATAACACTGGAGTTGAAGATTGCAGTATTTAGGTGATCAACTGATATACAGAGGTGCAATTTAGACCCGTCAGTATAAAATGGCAAAATATCGAGAACTTTCTGCTACTGACTGTGGTGCATTATACTGCATAAGTATGTTAACCCTGCTACATAATTTAGCCCTGCATTTCCGCATAAATCCAGTGGTCCTGACTCGAGTTGCGGATTGTCTTCCTCTAATGGAGAAATGAATGACATTTATAAGACCACAAACATAAAATATTACCCAGCGAATTATGTGGATCTCCTCATAAAACATCCGATTTCTGTATATATGCATGCAGCAGTATTTATATCGAGCAAACGTCGCTTGGGAGAAACTTTGTGCAAGGTAGTTTGGAGCAGTATACATCATGTAGTAGTCACTCAGTACAGGTGAGGTATGCATATTTGGTGATCACAGTCCACCAACAAAACTTCTAACAAGAAACGCCAGGCAAACAATACAACCGAACTCATTAGCAGGCAGCATGATGCCCTACCTCTTAGCAATTGATTGCAGTAGACACTATAACACAGCTCCAAAACACAAGGAAACAGAAAAAAATTACACTATGTAACTTCAAGTCAACACACAAGGCAGATGCACCAACCACAAATACGCCCATAATTCAAACTCACTAGCCAAGACTCACATGTGTTAACAGAATTTTTGACGTTTTCAATGTTGTGCTACAGAAATCTCATATCAAAAATGCTTCTGATCAAATTATTAACAAGGTTTATATAAATATAGGTAAGTGTAAGTATGTTATACTTACCTCCCCATATAAAGAGCTTGACAATATACAGGACTCTCAGATAAGTAAATGAGGTGTTAACTTTAGGAAATCTACTCTAATGAATATGTCTTTGGACCCAAAATATTTGGTTTGTCGATATTTTTGCTATAAAAATCTTGTACCAGGATATTTTTGTAGCCAGTATTCTTAAATACATCCACTCCACAAAGATGCCAGACATATAGAACACAATAGATAGTACATCACACACATATTTACCAAAACCTAGACATCCTTCTTATTTGGCAACAACGTGCACAGAATAGTTCTATTTGTTGGACAACTTGCTCATCTACCTATCTGGGAGAGGTTTAAAGAATCGGTAAAGCTCTTTGGTAGAGCACTGTTGCTCTCCAACAATGAGTCATTGATAGACAACTCAGTGAACCAATACTGACTCCCTACAGCTAACACATTCTAAATAGAGAATGACATAAAAAGCAGGGGGAGATAAACAGTATCTTAGTTGAAAGCTTTTTCTGAATCTGAGTTAAACTTAATTAGGCCAACAAGTGAACTTTTAACTAAAGTTACTCATCACAGAATTGGCTCAGATTTAAACCTACAGATGGAATTTAGTAAACATACTACATATTTGCTTTGGAAATACTTGTTGGTAGTATATTTAAAAGTAGCCATACATGTCACTAATGGGTGTAAAGTGTCTCCTGTGGGTGGTTCTTCTGCAGATGAGCAATAATTTCTAAACTGGAGGGCCACAAATATTTCACTGCTTAGTGCTGAGATAAAACAAAAAGAAGTCAACTACTTACTGGCTCTTCCCACACCAGATCCTGTTTATCACAAAGACGATGAGTACAAGAAAGAGGAACACGGACACAGCAATGATCCCCGTCAGCCACTGCGGGAAGGTCCTTACGTAGGCACCCGTCCCTAAGGAAAGAAAGGGGGGCAGTTGTACGTCATGCAAATCAGTCGTGTAATGAAAATTACGTGAATATCTGAAATATGGGTAAGGTAAATTATAAAATATATAGGACAAAGAACATTTAATTCAGAACATGCTCATTATTAGAACAAAAAAGACCTTTAATACAAGGACATATATAACAAGCATTGGCAATGCCAGTAGGTCTGGCCTATGAATAAAAGTGCCATTTGTGTCACTGATAGGTGTAGACACGCAATAAATCATTACAAAGGCACTATATTGCTCAAATTTGCACTCATGTATCCATTCATCAATCCACTGATAAATCCTTCCAGTCACTATATGACATAACCAAAATCAAAATGCACACAAACTCTAAAACATATGAAAGGTAAACTAAAATAATATAAGTAGAAAAAATGAAACATGCTGCCTCCTAAACACGGTGGAATGTTTGCAATGTTAACATAGCAACGGGTGCCCATCTTACAAAGGTATAGTATATAGTCCGTTTTTGTTTTAAGGTTCAAGCATTGCCACCACATTTAGAACCAACGTATTTGCTATCTTGGAGTGGTAAAGCAATGATACACTATGGACAATAGCATTCAATAATGATCTACTGGTTTGTAAGACGTGGCCACGTGGAATCTGCACGTGAAATGGGCATAAGTAACCCATTTACAGTGACTGAAGAGGTTTAGTGCCCTCTAAATAAACATTAACATAAAAAGAGGCGAAATAAAAAAATAATAGGGAAACTGCAAAAGGTGAAAATTCAAAACTAAAGGACCGAAACCAGCCCTGATATTGAAGCACACTAACTTTCAGGTGGATGTACATAGTTGACAAAAATGCCATCGTTCACAGGGCATAAGAGCCAAAGACTGCTGCAGACTGAACCATTACCCCATGCGGTTCAATGTCATGGATTGAAGTAGTGTGTAAATGACACTCAGACAGACCAACGGTAGAACTGAGTGGACCCAAAAGGGCCTATTTATATAGTTGTGGATAAATATTTGGATACATGTACTGTTTAATTTATTTTGTTTATTACATGATCCTGCACACATGGAAGAAGAGATTCTAGCAAGAATTTTTACAGTGCAACTCTTCATCCTCTCAGGTTTGTCAGAGGCAGTAACCAACACCAAAATATTTCCTACAAAAGGTAATTTGACATTGTGTGTAACAAAATACCTATCTGTGGCTTTAGTACTAGGAAATCCCAATCCACCTTTAAATGCCTGTTGATTTTGACAGATGCGTTCCACAATCAATATGCAAAACCTAATGTGTTGCTCTTAACTTTTCAGCACTACAATACCCTTCCGGATATTGATGCGCTCTACAAATCTACATAACAAAATAAAAGAAAAAACTAAAAAGGCAGCAAACCATAGCTCGCCACACCTATGCTGTATCCCTGAACACTTCCTAGTAGGAAAATTCGGGTCTGTGTACATAATAAAAAAAACACTAAAAAGGCAGCAAGCCATAGCTCACCACACCAATGCCGTATCCCTGAACACTTCCTAGTAGGAAAATTCAGGTCCGTGTGTGCACACAATATCAGCACCTGCTGCCAAGATGCAGCCTTAGAACAAGGACATTTCAAATTGAAACACAGTAAAGGTGCACCACAAGTAATAACAATATGAACAAATTTCCAAATTGAGTTCCAAGGTTTATGCAATTCTTCTTTTCTATTCTTATCATTCTTGTAAAAAATATATACGTCACCAATTTTTACGGCAGAAACAGCCAACACATTTCATCCATGGCAATGGACTTCTTTAGAGCAAAGATATAATCAAAGATAATGCCATAAGATGAATTTCATACACGCGACAGCGGTCATCATCTGAGACGCATGCAGGTATGGATCAGCAAATTGTCGACCTCTAATAAAAATAGACGATATAGCATATGGTAACATCCACAGGCATTACAGTAACGGCATTCAGAATAATCTCCGGACATCCAACTGAAAAAATATATTGTTGAATGTCAAAAATGGGGTTTATCCACCCTGCTGTGGCACTAGAATTGGTATTGTAGACCGCAAAAAAGCAAGTGTCCGGTACTGTGTGTACCAGATCCATAAAAAATAAGACCAATGGCAACATTTTTTCCTAGTGAACCAATCATAGCTGTTATTGATGGCTTATAGCCATAGCCAACTGAGACCTCTACACTGTACTGAGCATTAGCTTTCCACACAAGGCAAACATCAGGCATGCAGTAATAAAGTGACTAGAACATTACTGTTGGCGTAGCACAATACTATCTTTCATAAGACACCTAATCAGGATTCTGATAGTACAAATCTTCTATAGTCATGGTTTATCAGAGGGTAAAAAGCACCAAAAGTCTTGCCTACTATGGTAAACTGTGAGATTCAATGTGACAAAAAACCTTTTGTAGGCTTTAGTACAGCGTAATAACAACCTACCTGTAACTATTGACTTTAGTTTAGGCTTTTCACAATCAATATGCTGGCAGACTGCGTTCATCATAACTTTTCATTCGAAACAATTGGGCCTATAACCTTAATCATTGGTTTGTCACCATAACCACCTCATATCTACCGTGTTTGTTCAGAAACCTTCTGATAAGGTAACCATTAGGTATACCTCAATAAAATGACAAATATGTACAATATACAGTTGTCAAAACAATTTAAAAATCCCTGCTCATAGAGCCTAATAAGGATAAAAATAGTGCAAATCCCCTATCCCATGGTTTGTTCAGGTGGGTAACCAGTACCAAAACCCGTGCCTCCTACAGTAATCTGCAAGATTTCATGTAAGAAAATGTCTGCCTACACACTTTAGCACAGTGTAATAACAATCCACCAATAAAAGCTACTTACCTTAAAACACATATTTTTCACAATAAGTAAGGCCTATTTGCTTTGTCATAAAATTTCATTATACAGAGATTACACCTAAGGAATCTGACATAACCCTGCCCAGTGAACTGATAAGGGCTCTGGCCTGTACCAATGGATTGGCACTATATACAATCCAGGCCCACAGATGTGTGCAGAAGCTGTGAGATTTACACGTAACCAAATACCTTTCTATGGTGACAACAATCCACTATTAAAAGCCTACTGGCTTTACCATATTCTTTTCGCAGTAAATAAGCCAGGCCCACTGCCTTTGCAATACCTTTTCATAATAAACAGGTCAAACTTATGGCACAGGTATAACATTTCACTGCACAACAATCAAGCATATAGCTCTTATCTTAGGCTTGTCACCATAACCAACTCAGACCTGCTGTCCTAAGTGTATGCTTTCCCACAAGGCACCCATCAAGCATACAGTCATTAAATTGCAAATGTATACAAAGTTAAAATTGGCAAAGCGAAATAGTATCTCTCCTAAAAGGACTTAATAAGGATGTTTACAGTGCAAATGTTCTACACTCATGATGTGTCACAGGGTGCAGCCAACACCAAAACCCTTGCCTACTAATGTAATCTATGAGTGCCATGTAAAAAAAAAGCTATCTGTAGGCTTTAATTCAGAGTGATAACAAGCCAGCCTTAAATGCCTATTGACTTCAACATATGGTTTGCACAAACAGTATGTCAGGTTATTGCCTATATTGTAAAGTTTCATAATAAACAAACAGTTATATAGCCTTTTTCAGTGGCGTGTGTTTTCAATTAAAATACAATGTAACAGTTATTAAAAAATCGACCGCAGAAAGGGTGTGTTGGCCCTACAGTGACAGTGTGAGCTACTCGTCTTGCATAGATCTCAGCAGCTAGTATTTAACTTACTTACATTTCTTGTCGGCTATATCTGACTACAAATATTCTCAAAATGATAACGTGGGCCAAATAATAATTCAGAATGTGAAAACTGAAAAGCAGGCGGCATTATCAATTAGTTTATAAAGTTAATATGTACATGAATCAAACTCCAGTTGACAACTCAGCTAATGCCTGGATTACTTACCCGTAATCTTTATTACTCCGAGTCCTAGTCTTCCTTGCTACAGTAATTCACACATGAGCTTTAGCCTCCTACTGAAACTCCAACTAAAACATTAGCTTATTAGGCGCCCATCCGTACAATATGGCCACCATCTCTATAAACCAATGTGCTAAAAGGGATAAAAAGAGGCATCAACTACAAAAAAGACCTACAACCAAAGTCACAGAAACATGAAGCCCCCAAACAAGGGCCGGGAAGGATGGAAAACTATACTGTGACGAGGAGGGCTAGCACTAAGAATATTGAACATTACTGGTAAGTAACCAGGGTATTACCTCCTCGTCCGTCTTCCTCGCCACAATAATTCAAACATGAGCAGAAATCAAAGTCACATTGGCTTCCTGGAGAACAGAAGACAGACAATGCATAAAAATGATAACAACATCATGTTTAATAACACACAACATGGTAACTGAAACAGAACCTCAAGAAGCAACAGAACCCAGAACAGAAGTAGTCAAAGTCAAAGTCAAAGTCAAAGTCACGTGATTTATATAGCGCGTTACATACCCAGAGGGTCTCAAGACGCTTGAGGAAGGGTGGGGAATTCCTTGTCGAATATCCAGGTTTTAAGTTGCTTTCTGAATGTTAGGTGGTTCTGAGTGAGGCGAAGGTGAGTGGGAAGTGAGTTCCAGGTTTTAGCAGCCAGGTAGGAGAAGGATCTGCCTCCCATGGTGGTTTTGTTGATTCGAGGTACAGTTGCAAGGGCTTGGTTGGAGGATCGTAGCTGCCGGGAGGGGGTGTAGAAGGAAAGTCGTGAGTTGAGGCATTCGGGTCCAAGTTCGTAGAGTGCTTTGTGTGCGTGGGTTAGGAGGTGGAAAGTAATCCTCTTGTTAACGGGGAGGCAGTGGAGGTTTTTCAGGTGTTCAGAGATGTGGTCTTTACGCGGGATGTCTAGTATGAGTCTGGCTGAGGCGTTCTGGATGCGTTGGAGTTTTTTCTGGAGTTTTGCGGTGGTACCGGCGTATACGGTGTTTCCGTAGTCCAGGCGGCTCGTGACAAGTGCGTGGGTGACCGTTTTTCTAGTTTTGGTGGGGATCCAGCGAAATGTTTTTTTGAGCATGCGAAGAATATTGAAGCAAGATGATGAGACGGCGTTGACTTGTCTGTTCATCGAGAGTGAGGAGTCCAGGATGACACCTAAGTTCCGTGCGTGGTCCGTTGGGATGGGTGCTTTTCCAAGGGCCTCTGGCCACCAAGAGTCATCCCAGGCGGAGGTGGAGGTACCTAGGATAAGGACTTCAGTTTTGTCTGAGTTCAGTTTTAGACGGCTGTGCTTCATCCACTCGGCAACTTCTTTCATTCCTTCATGTAAGTTGGTTTTGGCGGTGTTAGGGTCTTTGGTGAGTGATAATATCAGTTGAGTGTCATCAGCGTAGGAGATGATGTTGAGGTTGTGTTGGCGTGCGATGGCCGCGAGGGGGCTCATGTATACGTTGAAGAGGGTGGGGCTGAGTGAAGATCCTTGTGGTACGCCGCAGATGACTTCGGTAGCTTCTGATTTGAATGGTGGGAGGCGGACTCTCTGAGTTCTTCCGGCAAGGAACGAGGTGATCCATTCCAGTGCTTTTCCTTGGATTCTGATGTTTCTGAGGCGTTGTATTAAGGTGTTATGACAAACTGTGTCAAAGGCTGCGGAGAGGTCGAGGAGGATGAGGGTGACTGTGTCTCCATTGTCTAGCAGAGCTCGAATGTCGTCTGTAGCTGCGATGAGTGCGGTCTCATGTAAAGCCACAGACCTGAACAAGTGAGCCACCAAAGGCTCAATACCATCAAAAAGAGGACCTGGGAATGCCTTAATCTCAGCCCATTGTGCCTAGAGAGTAGAATGGGCCAACCCCAGATCAAAACCTTCTGTTAAAAAATCCAGAACATGAACAAGATCCACCCCTTCAACAGACAACCCATGGCACAGAAACCAACCAGAAAAATTGGTCCAATGATTAAGCCTTCAAGGTAGAAGGATGCTGAGACTGCTGAATGAAGCCGCCCACCACCTGGAACAATCCCTCTGCATCAGAGACTGCCGCTCAAGAGCCAAGCCTGAAGATTCCTCGATTGGAACACCGGAAAGGGAACCGGGGTGTTAGGATTCGTGTCCAGTCCGCTTTCTATGACCATGCAGTATCCATCACATGACTTACCTGATAGGGGGATTTAAGCTGTGTACACCCCTTCCTTTTTGCTTGGTATGTTTTCTAGGTTTGGTTCCAGCTCCTCTGTGTTTTATAGTTTGGTTCTGGAGATTTTTGTGCTTCTGGGCTCATAAGCACTCTTGATTATTTCTTCCCCTGCTCCTTGCCCCGTGCCTTTTTGCCTCGTTTTTCCTTCCTTCCTCCCTTACTTTTCCCTTGGACCTTTTTGTATACCTGCACTTCATCGTGTGGATTGTTCGTGACATTTTTAACTTCTGGGCCAGAGCCTTGTACTTGTTGGGGACTGCAACTTTGCGGGGCTTGAGAGATGCTTCATAACTTACCGGGTTAACGCACGGCTGTGCGTTTGACCAGCGTGTCCAGCTTCCGCATCTTTTGCAATCAATCGTCATTGTTGTGCCGATTTGGGCGCTTTCGGGGTCTGTGTATTCAGAACGGAGCATAGAAGGTGCTTTGGTGCTCCGCTCCCCTATGTTCGTGTTTTTTCCAATTTCCCTGTTTTTGGAGATTCATGAATCCTCTTACCTGAAATAGGGGGTTTTTCTGTCATTACTTTACTTTTTCCCCCTAGTGATTCCTAAGTGAAGGGTTGGGCTTTTGGTTGGTTTCGACTTCCTGGATTTAAACAGAGAGCAAGGTTTTGATGTAAGAAAGGACCACGGCCCCCACAGGACATCCTTTGCATACAGCTCTGGTAAGGAAGTCAATGGTGTTGTAATGGGTAGGGCATGGTCATGGTAAAAGGTGAGAGGGGTGTGATGTATGTTAGTACAGAGTAGTAATGTTGTGCCTTGTTTCGTAGGTTCAGACACGTGGAGGTCCAACAGAAGTAGAAGTGGTTCCCTTGTCTCTCTTCCTTGTTTTCCTTTTCACCTTCCCCCACCCTCTCCCGGTGTTCATCTGCTTTCTCATCGTGTGCTATCCGGTGAGCGGCATATGGGCAGGGGTAGCAGATTGGGCCATACGTCGTTCGTGCAGTGTCGTGGGCATTCTGAGGTGGAATCTAACACAGGGAACTCACCAAGGGATGTAGATGAAACTGAATCACCCAGCCCAGCACCGGCAACTCAAAAAATAGGGGAAACCACAGGTGGCGGCGCAATCCCAGAACCACCAAAGCACCACCCCTCCTTATTTTCTGAAAAAACGCCGGAATCAGGGGAACCAGGGGAAATGCATACAATAGACCCTAAGGAGACACAGGAAGGACATTAAATCCACCTTCCAAGCACCCAAGCAAGGCATAATCGCACAGATATAATGGGAGTTTGGCATAGTCCAGAGAGGCAAATAATTCTACAGTCGGAGAACTAACCTCCCATGCAACATCAGGAATGCCTCCGGGGTCAGTGAGTGCAAACTCATGTTGGGAAACACCCTTTTGAGACAGTCCGCCACTACATTCTCTCTGCCCAGCAGGTATATTGCAGACAGTGACCCCAACACCATCTCCGCCAAAGAGCAAATTACCTAGCTGGAATAACTGAGGGACTCCAGCCCCACTGATTATTTAAGTAGTTCATGACAACCTGGGTGTCTGTTTGGACTTGTAAACGTGTGACCCAACAGCAGATCGGCAAACGCCATGAGACCCAAGTGAACTGCCTTCAGCTCCCTATAATTCGAAGAACAGGACATCAGAACCCTGGTCCATTTGCCCAGGATGGAAGAGTCCCCCAGGGTAGCACCCCAACCCAACAGGCTTGCATCAGTCGTCACCACTCGAGAAGGAACCACCAGAAACTGACGACCCTGGCACAGATTAAACTCATTCAACCTCCACCCCAGATCCACCCTGACCTGGGCAGTCAAGGGCACTCCCTAACTAAGTTCTTGACCACACAGGAGCCAGTGGGGCAAAATATGGTTCACCACAGGGTACATATGTAAGTGGGCCAGAGGAACAACCATCAATGAAGCAGACATTAACCCCTACACCCTCAACCAACGGCTCACAGGGACAACAAGATACGAATCTCGGACATCAGTGTAAATTTTCGGTCCTGGGGCAGGAACCCTTCCTCAAACAGAGTCATGAAGCAAGCTCCAATGTAAGCGATATCCTGAGTCGGTACGGGGCATGATTTGTTCAGATTCACCAGAAACCCATGGTCCCCCAGCACCTGGCAAACGTCCTGGACATGAAACTCTGCCTTAGGAGAAGACGAGGAAGAAATCAAAAGATCATCCAGATAAGGAAAATCCTTAACCCTCTACCATGCAGTACTCCAATTAGTGGGCCAAGACTTTAGTAAAGACCCGGGAGAGGAACAAAGACCAAAAGGCAATACCTTAAACTGGTAATGTCGACCCAGTACACAGCAGCTTAAAAAACCTTGGGACTCCAGATGGACCGGGATATGAAGATAAGTATCCTGCAGGTCGAGGGAAGCCAGAAAATCACCCTGATTGATCAAGGGAAGAATCAGCTGCAGAGAGACCATCTTGAACTGACATGGGGTATGTACATATTTAGCCACTTCAGACCCAATACCGGCCTGAGGTCGCTGGTATGCTTTACAACCAGAAAAAGAATGGAATAAACCCCGAGCACCACCTTACCAGGGGACACCGGAACTACGGCCCCTTTTTCCACGAGAGTCCGAACAGCGGCCAGGAGTACACTCTGCCTCAACCCATCCTGTGGAGAAGGCGCAACACAAAAACTGTCAGGGTTGTCACCGAAAAAAATGCGAAACCCCTCTGTCACTACCTGAAGGACCCACTAATCCAAAATGGAACACTTCCACCTGTTGGAAGAGAGAAACAGGCATTCCCTCATATAGACCTTGCTTGCAGCCATACAGTCAGGGTTTTGATGCAGCAGGGAAGGCAGAAGAAGATGCGGGGAACCAGGACTTGTCAGTACAAGGAGCACCTTGGCCTCGCCACCGGCCACGAAAGGGCTGGTTAGCCTTCCCCTGCCGAGCCGGACTAAAAGCCCTCTGGGCACCAAAGAACCATGGACAGCTGACCATTCCAGAGCCAGAAGTCTGCGATCCTCAGCATACTTCTTAACCATATCCTCTTAAGGAGGGCCGAAGAGCTTCGACCCTGAGAAAGGATTTTTCATCAACAACCCCTTCTGATTCGAATATGCCTTCCAAGAACGTAACCACATCTGGTGGTGAGCAGGGAAAGAAGAGCCAGCCGTCAAGGCAGACGCCCAGTAAATCAAAAGAAATGTCAGATAAGAGCAGCACCTGCTGCTACATCAGAGCGAGGGTGGGTGAAATGTCTTATCAACATGGTCTGCCAGAGAAGCATAATCCAAAATATTAGCACCTTGTGAAGTCATCCCAGCCATCAATTAATACACGTTCACAGAAGAAGGGAATTTGTCCGCAAAGTCCAGCAAAGGATAGCGTTTTGCCAAAAAACAGGGAAACCTATACTTATCAACATCCTTCCATTCAGATTCCAAAACCCTCATGACCAAAGAATAAATAGGTAGGGACTCTGGTTCCTTCTTCTGATACTGGGAAAAAATATGTGTCATCCTCAGATACCCCCGCCTCAGAAAACAACATATTAGACTAAATGTGCTGAAGGACCTCCTTCAATTCAGAACCCTGCACATAAATACTTTTAAGCTGCATGTTCTCCTGCCCATCAGACTCATGCGAGGGACCAGGATACACCCTCTACTTCCTAGAAGGAGAAACAGTCTCCCTATCCTAGAATGCAGCAGCCAAAGCAGCCTGTATCATCTGCTGAATAACAGCCATAGAAGGAAGAGGGCCCAACGCCCCCACCGCCTCCACCTTATGGGACTTTTCAAGTGCCTTGCCACTCGCCTCCATCAGGTAACACAGCACCAGTACTGCCCAACACACCTATAAATATACCAAATTAACCGGAAAACCCATGATGCTGAAAACGCCCCAGTTGCCTTGGGAACATGCCCAAAATGCTGAGCGGTGGCCTCTGGCACGTCCAGCAAGTGATCACGCTGTCTGGAAGCCATAAAGCCCCAGGACCGCCCACGAATGGGAACTCCGGCCTGTACAACTGCCACACCAGGGCACAAGTCCGATAAAAAAAAAAGTGGGGGGACGGGCAATATGCAAATGACCTCATGACGTCACATGCTGAACATGTCCCGGTGTCTGAAAATTACACCAGGCAGGGAGGATGGCGTCCACCCTGGGAAAAGAGTAGGGGATACAGTGAACCGGCGTGTACCCCCGACTCGAGCCATGGGCAGGGCCGGACTGGGAACTGAAAGCAGCCCTGGCAAATTTTGCAAGACCAGCCCCCGTCCGGTGCGTAGCAGACCAGCCCCCGTCCAGCGCGTAGCAGACCAGCCCCCGTCCGGCGCGTAACAGACCAGCCCCCGTCCAGCACGTAGCATGACGAAGAGGGCAAGAATTCATTCACTCCAACCACCACAGTCCTACTAGGCCCCAGGCATGCCTGCCTGCAAAGGATGACTAACCCGGAGTACACAGGGATGACCATTTAGGCCTTCAGGGTGCGGCATTAAGCATGAACTCAAGAGTATTGGAACTGGATTTAAATAGCACTTATTACCCCTACAAGGTGTTGAGAGGTTTTACAGAAAGGAGTCCGCCCGTCTAGAAAGCAGGCTTAGTGGTTAATGCAGTAGTTATTGAATAAGGTTCATTCTTAGGGAGCAACCAGGGACGTCAGACTTTCTCACAGCATAAGCAAAGTGAAGAACAAAGGAACATTCACTTTTTTTTTAATAGGGTGCATAAGGAGAGCAAAACACTTTTCGAACACAGAGTATACATTTCAAGCAGGCAGTAGCAATTGAGGGTACTCACACATTTCCTGGAACCCTTGCTGCCCATCACAGCCCTGGCAACATTCTTGCAAGCATTCTTCACACTGAACAGGTATAACATGAGCAGCAGCAGAAGGTACACACACACACACATCCACTTACCATGACGATGTGCATACCATCAAGACACATATATGTTGAATTGAGAATAGTAATATGCACTTACTTAGGTTATGTTGGCCATATTGAGCTAGGGAACGTTCTTCCGTCTACATGCTTGTAGGTCGCAATTAGTACCTCTATACTGTATTAGAACATCTATTATGTCTATCATCAGCAAGCAACCCCACACTGAGACCAGAGATAATATTAGCAAAAGACACCCTGAGCTGTGCATTAGAACTACTGTACATTGCGCTAGAATCAGCATCAAATATCCTGCAACGCTGGATAGAACTAGCAACAGTCAGCATAGGATACCTGCTCTCTGCATTACAACTAGTACCAGCATCAAATACTCTGCAATGTGCTTTAGAGCTGGTACCAGAAAGAGATACTCTGCACTATTTATCAGAACTATTTTCAGGATCAAATGCCCCACACTGTGCATAATAGATAGAACTACTAGCAAGCGTCAGTAATAAATACCCAATGAGCGGTGCTGGTTGTAGGGGTGGAAAGGCTCCCCGTGGAGGGCAAGCCAGCCTTGTTCTAACTGACTGCGACAACGAGACTGTACCTGATAAGTTATAACCTCAGTCTCGACTCGGGCCGAGACAGGCCTGAGCTGAGCCGAGTTATAACTTAATCAGGTACAGCAACTCACATAGCGCTGGCTGCGCTGGAGAAGCAAGCAGCGCAGCGCCAGCGCTGCTTGCTTGCTTCTTTACTTTTTCGGGGGCCGGGCAGAAATTAAACTGACTTTCACTTTCACTATCACTCACCTCACTCAGGCCTGGTTGCCGTCCAGTGTCTGCTGTTGGTCAGTGTCGGTCACGGACGGTGGCACAGGCACTGTGGCAGACACAGGGGGGGGTCGGGCTAGGCGGCGCCGGCGCTAGTAGCCAGTCCACTGCCAGTAGCCAGCCACTGTCGAATAAAATTAATTTATGGGCCTGGTGGGACTCCGACTCCGTGCGCACCGACTGGACTGCTCTCCTCTCGTCACGCACAGTAAATTGTCAATGCACATATGGGAACTCCAGGAAGGAGGAGAATTCTGCGCGCTGCGCACAGGCACCTCCCCCCTCCTCCTCCATTTGTTTATTATGTCACGTGTTTACTGTAACGGTTACGGTCGGACTCGGACCCGGTGGTTGCTTGCTTGCAACTCGAATACAACAATTAGGCTTGTAGTGCTTGCTTGTGGCGGCGCTTGGGGGGGGGGGGGGGAGAGAGTGTTCGTTCGTTCGTGCAGGCCTGCAGTGCATGCATTATATAGAGTCAGTTATGCGAGTGCGTGCCTGAATAAAGTGAGTGACGCACGCTGCCGGGGGCAAAACCGGCCCCCAGACACAAAAACCGGCCCCCTTTTTCGGAAACCGGCCCCCAAAACCCTCCAGCCGACCGGGGGATTGCCCGGTGCCCGGACTCGCCAGTCCGGGCCTGGCCATGGGCCACACCCACACTCTAAAGCGAGTCAAAGCAACAGTACGAGAGACAAGGACGAACCCTGACCTCCCCAAAGGCTGTGATCAGGAAATCAGGGAAGACCAGAAAAGTTGGTAACTGACCTACCCTCACAGCCGGTCCACAAACAGCATGTCCGCACACTGAAAGTGTGCTACAGCAGGACAAGGCCGGTAGAATACGGACAAATTGAACGCAACTGGCAGCCCATTCATGAACAAGGCCGTAACTGCGCTTTCTGTGAGTCGCGTCAGCACATGGATGCCACATACAACTCCATATCAGCCAAAAAGCTAGCGCTCATTTTTACAATAAATAAATGATTCAGTGATCTAAGTTTGTTTCAGGAACTGGAAGCTAGCGCTGCTGAAAGACGGAGTTGCCGAATACCAATATTGCCTTGTCTTGATTCCACCTCATGCCTCTCTCTTGCACCCCTATAATTCCTTTGTCTTCTCGCTCCTGCGAATTATTTTCATTCCTGCTTTCTCCCTGTGTTGTTGTGTTCTTGACTTTCACTTCCTAATTCTTCATTCGTTTTCTGCCTTTCTCTTTTTTGCTCTCTGTGAAAGCTTGATGATGATTAATACGCCAATTTCCCCCAAAAAAGAGTGCCCGTTCCCACCACCTGCAAGCACCCACTCAAAATAAGCATGCGAAAGGGGCTTGCTTCGGGGAGTCTGCTCATCAGAGAAGTTAAAAAGGAGTATCTGTAACCCCAATACTACTACATGTTCATGTGAAAGGTCACGGGTGCACAACACTGAGTCTATCTATGAATGAGGTCAAACAAATGTATTTATGTGGATAATGGCTTCTTCCTATTTTACATCTAAGAGGCTTTTATAAAATTAGGTAAGTGGAAGATTTTTAAGATATGTTCATACGTATCACACCAACGATATATAAACAATTGTGTAATCATAGCCATGTAAACTGAAAAAAACATCAGCTTGACGTGTTTGTGTTTATACTGAACACTTACATGTGATTTCAATGTCACAGCCCTGAATAAGCTTTTTTTTTAATTGTAAAACATCTGTTGGCAGGATTGATGTTATAAAATATTTGTGTCAAGAGAAAATATACATGTACATGTGATAAAGTGAAGGTAAGAGAATGTAATGCAAATTGAACTCAAGATGAGGAATGAAGAAGCTATGTCCTGACGTAAAAAAACCCCTTGGTAAACAAAGTTGTGCAATTTGCAAACCAACAGGGTTGTGAATTAGAATAATAGGTTACACCACAACCTGTTCATTCCCAGGGGGTCGCAAAATGATCTGCATGATACATCATGCAGATCATTTTGCAAATTGTCAAGGTAAGTCGCTATTTGACGTCCAGTGAATCGCTGAGAAAACAGGGGTGATGGCCAACGTTCACCTGTGCTTCTTGACAATAACTAAGAAATAGTGTTCATGCTTATCCAGAACGTTACAGGTCGAAAAATGAGTTTTGAGGAGTTTCCTAAATTGGGTGAGATATGGCTCTGTAGACCAACAAGATCATTTTATATGAGACCAGGGTTTTGATGGAAGCCAGTGGAACTGAGGAAGCAGAAGAGGAGTGTGCCTATCGGCATGTGTTAGCAATAGGGTGGGTCTACAGCATTTTGTATAGCTGATATTGGTTAAAACTGATTGTGGTGAGGCTAGTTATACTGGGTTTCAGTAATTAAGTTGAGATTGAATGAAGGTTTGTGGAATCTCTTGTTGATGAATGTAAGTAGGGATCTTTAGTTGCTAGAAACAAGTGTTGACTGCCTTGGCTGCCATGGCTTGCAGCGTTGAATCAGCTTTGATATCAATCATGAGATTCCATATCGAATTTACAGGGGCCGGGTGAGGGCCAGTAACTGAAGGCCAATCCAGAAGATCAACTACTGATTTATCGTAGGACTTAAAAAGTAGCTTTGTGTTGGACAGGTCACTTTAAGACAATCAATCAGTGACACTTATAAAGCGCGCTACATACCCGTGGGGTCTCAAGGCGCTGGGGGGGGGGGGAGCCGCTACTGCTCGAACAGCCAGGTCTTCAGCTTCTTCCTGAAGGAGAGGTGGTCTTGGGTCAGGCGCAGGTCGGTCGGGAGGGAGTTCCAGGTCTTGGCGGCCAGGTGGGAGAAGGACCTTCCTCCTGTAGTTGCTCTTCGGATGCGGGGGACGGCGGCGAGGGCGTGGTTGGCTGATCGGAGGTGGCGTTTGGGAGCGTAGAAGTTGACTCGGCTGTTGAGGTAGCTCGGGCCTTGGTCGTGTAGGGCTTTGTGTGCGTGGGTGAGGAGGCGGAAGGTGATTCTTTTGTTGACGGGGAGCCAGTGAAGGTCTCGCAGATGTCCGGAGATGTGGCTGGTTCGTGGGATGTCGAGGATGAGTCTGGCATCCACCATCTGCTACTCAACAGGCATTTTCACAAATAGACTTGAGAATGACCTGTCTGGATGCTGTTGCTTGTTGCACCAAAGATGAGTCTCGTTTCAACTCTATTTATGTAAATGTAGGCTCCTGCCCTAAGGAGTGGTATGGGCTTGTGATACTGTGCTGTGGACAGGGCCGGCTCTAGTGCGGTGCGATGGGGGCACCATGTTTATTGTTTTAAAAGCACCTGATGCCAGGTTCCTTGTCCCAGCAGTTTTCAAGCATCAATAAACATGTCAAGATAACTACGGGCCCGATTCACAGAATGAACTTAAGACTCAATCCTAAACTTACTACTATTTTGGTATTCACAGAATGCACTTACTACTTTAGGCATTCATAGAAGGAACTTACTACTTTTAGTATTCACAGAAGTTAGGATTTTGTCTTAAGTCTGTCTTAAGACAAACTTAAGACAAAATCTTAACTTCTGTGAATACCAAAAGTAGTAAATTCATTCTGTGAATACCAAAATGGTAGTAAGTTTAGGATTGAGTCTTAAGTTCATTCTGTGAATCGGGCCCTACGTGATTAATATTCTTCCTGTAGAGAGACCGGAGCTTTGTCTGGTAGTGGAAGTTTTGACTCATGGTAGCACAGAGGGTTAATATGCCTGCTGCAAAGAACTGTCCCATTCAGATCACAAAGTGCATATACTATATATAGGTCAATGGGTTATCACTTTTGTCAGAGAGAGCCTTTTGTTACTTGCAGTTTAAAAGGTAAAATCCTAATTTAGAGCAGTGAGCTATTAACTGTCCTCAAAGAGCTGCATGCAAACTGCAAGGAATGTATTTCAGCTTTATATTTTTTTGCCCAGTCTTTCCTTATCCTAATATCGCAAAAAAGGTTCCATTTGGGTAGAAATCAATTCTTAATAATAAAGAAAACCCCTAACTATGATACATTTTAAATTCTGAATTTGTGCTTTCCAGACCATGGACTCTTAAACTATACTGCCTACCTGTATGGATGACATGCGACTCCTACACCTTGTAGGCCTCTGTTTTATGTAAGATTTCCTATAGGCTGATTTACACATGCAGGATTGGCTCCGTGCAATGTATGTGTGATGTAAAGTGTTCTGACATCTTAAACTGAAATGAGTGGCGCCATAAATGTAAATGAAATTAAGAGACAGTGTTTATGGAGACTTGGGTGGGGGGGGGCATTGTCAAATGGTGGTAGTGGGGGAAACCATGGTGCGGTGGTCATTGGGGGGGCACCAACAAAGATTGTCGCAAAGGGCACCACCAGTTCTAAAGCCTGCCCTGCTGTGGAGAGATAGCAGGGCGCTATGGGTGGAAAATATGCACCATAAACCAGGTGAGCCGATAGTGATCATTGTCGCTAAGTTTTTGGGATGGGTGTGGGTTATTCGTTTAAAATCTAATATCCTGTGATAAGTTATGTCTCATAACTATTTAAAACCTAATATCCCGTGACAAGTTGTGTCTTGTGACTGTTCATTGCACCATGCACTTTATAATATACTAGCAGCCCGTCCCGACCTTGTCCGGGAGCAATCAGGCTTCCCCGACCCACGCCTGCCCCGACATGACCCCCGCCTGCTCCGACATTGCCCAGCAGCCCGGGTCCCCAGCCGCTCTGTCCCACGCCTGCCCAGACCCCTGCCTGCCCCGACATTGTCCCCCGGATGTCACAAAGGCCAAGTGTTGAGGCGCTCTGCATACATCTCTATGGCAAATGCTGTAAGTCCCCGTCCCCCGCCTGCCCCGACCCCCGCCTGCCCCAACATTGTCCCCTGGAGCCTTTCCTCAGCTTGTAACCCCCCGTCCTCCGCCTGCCCCGACCCCCGCCTGCCCGACATTGTCCCCCGTAGCCTTACCTCAGCCTCCGCTCCTCAGTTCACTGCTCTTCCTCCTGTTTTGGTGTAAGTCCCCATCCCCCACCTGCCCCGACCCCCGCCTGCCCGACATTGTCCCCCGGAGCCTTCCCTTAGCCGCCGCTCCTCATTTCGCCGCTCCTCATTTCGCCGCTCCTTGCCGCTGGTCACCGCTCCTCCCGCCGGTCCGCTGCTCCTCACCTCCTCCCCCGCGCCATGTCCGCCGCTCGTCACCGCTCCTCCCCCGCGCCATTTCCGCCGGTCCTCCTCGCGCTCCTGGACGCCGCACCTCCCCGCGCTCCTGAAGTCAACACGCAGGTCGCGCCCGGCGCTACTTCGAGGGGACTACTTTTTTTATAATGTTTATTTTTTAAATATAACAGATTTTTTTACTTTATATAGCCTATGTCCATCTGCACACCCTAAGGAGTACAACAATGTATCGGGTGTGTGGATTGGCGCTGCGGTTCCCGAGTTTACCCGCCTCAAAGCCTCAAAGTTCTTCCTTTATAATAGTAGTATAGATGCACTGTGCTGTCGAGTGTAGTATTGTTGGTATTTCTGGATTGCTGCTTGTTGGAACGAAATGTCATAAATGGTTTACATATTAGAGTTCTTCTTTGTTTTAACACGGTTTTAATGTGTCATGTGTATATTTATATATATTTTGACCAATTGTCTAAAATGTGAATTGATGACTAATTATTAACTTTTATGCATTGTTTTTTATAGTGTTTTTTATTCCACCACTCTTATCATGTATCAACTTTTGTGATTTTTAATCGAAATAAAGTTTTTGAACTGAACTGGGTGGAAAATATATGCAAGAGAATGATTACATTGCTCTGGATAGCAGCTTTGTGGTGCTCGAGGTTGGAAATGGGGAGTTGGGGTAGTACTGTGGTGGAATGGAGGTTTTAGGGCAGTAATGTAGTCGGGTAGTAGTGTTATAATGGCAGCCCGGAGGTGTGGGTAAGTATTGCAGCAATGGTCGTTAGTAATGCAATGATATTTGAGATAGCTCACTAGCAGGCTTGGCAGTGACATACTGGAGGGAGGCAACACAGCAGTGTAGCCGATGTAAGGTTGATAAGCTTAGTTTTCAGGGTAGTTTGGTATGTGGTACTGCAATGCTGAGTGACAGTCGCATTATGGGGATGCTGGTGCACAGGGGGGGGGTGGTAGTGCAGCAGTAGTCAATGAAGTGTAGTGTGGTAGATCGAGGCATTGTTGTGGCGAAAGGTGGCAGCGATTTTTGGAGTGAGTGTGGCAAAGAGATGTGGTACTATGACCATGGGAGTGGATGTAGAGTGCTCTGGGGTTGCAATGGTGGGCTCTGGAGATGGAAGGTGATGTTGGGTATAAGTCCAATGCTCAGACTGGTACTGCAGAGCTAGAGGGAGGCAATGAGTGAGGTGGAATTGAAGTTTGATGGTATGGAATAGTTGTATGTGGGGTGGGGGTGACATGTAGATAGACGTTGGTGCTAGACATGCTAGTATTTTGCTGAGTGTTGGTTTGCTGCTGTATTGTTGTTTGTGAGTGACATTGTGGTACAGATAAATTGTTGTGTGGCTCTGGGTGTAAAAATGTGGTACTCCGGTGCTAGTGTGGTTTTACATTTCACAGTGTGATGGCGTGTGGATGTGTGGTGCTGTGAGGATGCTGCATGGTGCTAAGAGTGATGATGCAATATGGATTGTGTCTGCAGAGCAGTAGCATGGTGCCTGAGGGTAGTAGTTTGTGACTCTAATTTTAGGAAGCCAGGTGCAGGCCCGTAGTTGTGATAGGTGTGGTAGTGTAATTCGGAGTTAGGTTGTCTGGTTCCTTGAAGTTGCAGAGTGGTGCTGCGTTGGGAAAGTGTGGTACCAAGGATGGTAGTGCTGTACAGAGGGTTATGGTGATAGTGGCAGTGCAGTAGTATGGCAGTGGTGGTGGAGGGGTGGTGCCATGGTAGTGTGCTGGCTTATGAAGGAGTGAGTGAAGGAGGCAGCTGTGCAGAAATAGGGACTAGTAGTAGTGTGATGCGTTGATGTCTAGTAACAAGTAGAAGTGTGGGCTGATGGTGTAGAGAGACTGGATGCTGGATGTGTAGGTTGGTGTTGTAGAAGGGTCAGAAGAGCAATATTTTTGGTCTGTACTGCCTTTTGAGCGGCAGTACTGTAATGCTGAAAGGTTGTAGCACACTGGTGTGATGATGTTAGTGAAGTAGTGAGGGTGGTAGTGTGGTGATTGGTTGCAGTTCAATGCTGGGGATGGTAGTTTGGATCGAGATTTGAAGTCCAACGCCTAATGCGCTTCGATGAGCAGCAGGGCCCTTCTGATGTACAATAGATACATGAGAGCGTTCAATCTCTTTATCTCTTTCTAGCCAGACGCTTGAAGGGGGCAACAGAAAGTCTCAGAAATCTCCAAAATGAAGTTATTTTGGAGCATGGCATCAAACAGGAGCATTGCACAAGGTAAACCACTCACCCAAGCAGGGGAAGTTGCACATTACAGCAGATATTCTATCTTTTTGACTAGGCAGATCATTACTTTGGCAAATCATTACACTGGAAATTCACATGCAGTGAACACTGTTGCGAAGAGCACTACTCAACATGAACTAATGAACCCTAAGTAAATTTGTCTTGTCATCTAGGTGAAAAGAAATCTTTGACCTTTTCAGAAAAGCTATATTAGCAAGGTACTTTCGCAACACCTACCACTGATGAAGGGCCAATGGGTATCCATCCACGTCTTAAGACAAGCAGACTAAAACAATGGGCCTGTTTCAAAATATAGTTCTCAATCTAATTCTTGGATCTAAGAGTTCGGAATTGCTGAATTTACAACTCTGAATCAGAATTATATATGGAATAAAGTGCCATCCACTGTATATTATAGGGATATTGGAAATCACTGAGTATATCCATAGCCATATAGAGAAATAAAGGTGATGGTTAGTGTTTTTTTAAAAGGCATGGAAGTCAGGGGTTAATTCCATTATCCTTATAATGCACTGTACAGTGTATCTTATTCCTTATAATATATACCAACACCACTAACCATTCTCCTACAGCTTACATGTTTGGTTCAATGGTCATTCATATGGAAGAAATAGTATGGTTGCAGATATGTAGCACAAATATGTAATATGTAGTGCACAACTAAATGTTCCATTATGAATGAGGGACCGAAGCGGTCAATGGGAATACAAGCCCTCTTGGCCAATCACAATGCTTTATTTTTAAAATTCCTGTTGCTGTGGGACTCCCACGGGACCAAGTGTCAATATATCACTAACCTTTGAACCTGAAATTCTCAAAAACTGCTGGCCGGTAATGCAGCAAAAAGCCATTAATAGGCTCAATAGCACCACAAAGCCACAGTTCACATTCTCTTTGTTTTGTCAAGGAACACAGCTGGAAACTTGAGTACATTAACCCAAGCACTATGTAGTATTCTGTACACGTATAGAAATGTTTTGTTATGATTGATACACTCGCAGTAACTTACTGTCCTGCAGAGCCTCGCTGACCTCTTTTAATGCTCCAGCTTAGGTTTGGTCATATCAGTGCAGGTGCACCTCTCAGGTTAACACAGAGGACAACATCAGATATGCTGCTAATGCAGGGGGAAGGTAACCAAGCATTTCTTCATGGTTAAAAAGAGTGGGAGGTGAAGAAATGTGGAGACTCATTAACTAATGAGAATGCATGAAGATCTGCATCATTAAAATAAAAAGGAGTATATGCAGGGCCACTGGAATTATGTGGTCCTAAGGCTTTAGTGTTTTCCGCATGATTGTGCATTTCCCACATTTGCAACATAGTCTATCCTTTTTTAATATAAAAAAGTTTCATGCTCAAACAGAACAAAAGTTACCAGTTGCAAATGTTGGCTGGTCACCTTTCCTTTGTCTTTTGCTTTATTTGAGTGTTAAACTGCTCCTAATTAGGTGTTAACATGCAAAAATGTCAAAATAATACGGCAGTACTATCACAAAATGTGCTGTGTTACACAACATAATTTGCATTTTCTTGCTGCAAAATTTAGTCAACCATGCCACAAAATTTGGTACTTCCCTGCAGCATAATTCCAGTGGCCCTGATTATATGCTATTATTATGATATTAAATAATAAAATGGTCCACATGTTCTTACTTTTAGCTCTTTGCCTTCTTCTCTAATATGTATATATGTGTGTATGTATATTACCTACTGGCGGTCACCAGTAGGTAGTTATACTTAGGATTGGCTACCATAGGAAATCTGCAACATTCTATTGGGAATAACTCTGGCGCCGGTTGAGGAATTTGTGTGTAATTTTCCAAAATTGTGTCCAGCTCCGCTCCGCTCCTTCCCTGGAAGTTTCGGGGGGATTCGTGAAGTGGGGGCTGAGAAAAAAGGGGGGTCCCAAAACGTGTTTTCCCCATGTTAATTTCCACAGGACGGTCTGACAAGTCTACAGCCCGAACCGCTGAATGGAATTACGCCAAACTTGGCAAAATTGTAGGGACTGGTACGCAGATGTGCCTTTGCTATATTTGGTTGAAATTGCTCCAGTGTTTTTTTTTTTTAATTAACTTCAAAAACACAGATATATCTATAGGCGCGCTCCGAGCGCTCAACGGTGCGCTTACCGGGGAGTGCACCCGGCGCGCTACGGGAGGAAAGCTGATTGGCTGTCGGGTATCAACATTCTAAACAGTCCGGAGAGTCCGCCATCTTGTGTCTCGGTAGAATCGAGACACAAGAGGTGAAAAAGAAAGGGGGAAATAATTAAAAGGGGGCAGAGTAGACACCCCCTGACCCCCTAGGTTTTCTGAGGGGGGCCTAGAAGGACCCTGAAGGGCAAAAAAACCTTTTTTTTTGTTGAAATTTTCGCGGGGTAAGAGCTGGGTGCGTTCCCGGGTACGCTCTCCGGTTCGCGCACCCTGAGCGCACCACAGGGAAAAACAGTGTAAAAAAATAGAGTAAAAAAATAAAGTAGAGTGTTGAGAGGAAAGTGATGCATTGCTGGAGTGTGTCACAAAAATGATGCAACTCCAGCAATGTATCCTTTCAAATGGGGCTAGTCCCATGTGAAAGGGCCTGTGTCAGTCTTACGCCTGCTGTGAGGCAGGCACAAGAAAAGTGACGCAGTAAAATCTCATATATTTCACTGTGTCACTTCTACGACCCTTTCTTGCGTCAATACGCCCCCTTTGCATACATTACACCTGGCGCAGGTATAATGTGACGCAGGGGTTTACAAAGTGACGCATTTACCTAGATACGTCACTTTGTAAATATGACTCAACAAGGTGCATTTTTTACACCACTGGTGCATCACAAAAAGTGACGCACCGGTGGCGTAAAAGTGACGGATGGCCTCATAAATGAGGCCTTCAGTCTTCTACTCATGCGTCATATTTAATGTATGACGCATTATGTCGCAAGGAGTTACAGATACGTCAGTATTTCTGACGTATCTGTAAGCGCAAAAGTGATGCATTGCTGGAGTGTGTCACAAAAGTGACACAACTCCAGCAACGCATTCTTTCACATAGGGCCAGCCCCATGTGAAAGGGCTTGCGTCAGTCTTACGCCTGCTTTCTTGCGTCAATACGCCCCCTTTGCATACATTACACCTGGCGCAGGTATAATGTGGCGCAGGGTTTACAAAGTGACGCATTTACCTAGATGCGTCACTTTGTAAATATGACTCAACAAGGTGCATTTCTTACACCACTGGTGCATCACAAAAAGTGACGCACCGGTGGCGTAAAAGTGACGCATGGCCTCATAAATGAGGCCTTCAGTCTTCTACTCATGCGTCATATGTAATGTATGACGCATTATGTCGTAAGGAGTTACAGATACGTCAGTATTTCTGACGTATATGTAAGCGCAAAAGTGATGCGTTGCTGGAATGTGTCACAAAAGTGACGCAACTCCAGCAATGCATCCTTTCACATGGGGCCAGCCCCATGTGAAAGGGCCTGTGTTAGTCTTACGCCTGCTGTGAGGCAGGCGTAAGATTTTGACGCAACTGTGTCGTAAAAGTGGCGCAGTGAAATGTCATAGATTTCACTGCGTTACTTCTACGACCCTTTCTTGCGTCAATACGCCCACTTTGTATACATTACACCTGGCGCAGGTATAATGTGGCGTGGGGTTTTACAAAGTGACGCATCTACCTAGATGCGTCACTTTGTAAATATGACTCAACAAGGTGCATTTTTTACACCACTGGTATGTCACAAAAAGTGACGCACCGGCGGCGTAAAAGTGACGCATGGCCTCATAAATGTGGCCTTCAGTCTTCTACTCTAACTTTTTCTTTCACTTTCTCTGTTTCTTCACTGCCTTACTCACCTTGTCTCACACTCAATTGTCTTTATCCAGTCTGCATCTCCACTCTTTCCTAAAAATCACTGCTCTTTTCTTACCCTCCACACCACCGTTCTTTTACTACATTTTCTTCACTTATCCACATTCCCCATGTTCACTCTCCTTCTCCTCACTCTCGTTCCCCACACTCACCTTCTTTCAGTCCCCCTACTTCACTTCCCTTCCCCTCTCGTCCCTTTCTTTGCTTTCTCACTCATTTTCCTCTCTTCTCTCACTGCACTCCACTTCAGTTACTCTTTTTCTTTTTTTAAGAATACAGCTCTTTGATGAGAATTGGAGGTAGTTCTGAAAAGAACTTTTTTTTTCTTCTTTTTTCCTTTTTTTTTTCAACAGAAACAAAAACAGGGAATGGGAAACTGCTCAACAGGAGCAAAAAAAATTATCAAAATTAGGACTGGGGTTGGCAGCGGTGGTTGTCTATTGCTCGAACCATGAGCATAACACTTTGTTCCCCATAACAAAGTAGCTGATCACATTTTTTGCATTTAATTATGGCTTCATTAAATGCAGGCTGAATGTTTGGGATCAGCTCTTCTGGTCGCCCCCTCACCGATGTAGTTGGTCCTCTGGTTGAAGTAGAGGCACCATCCCTGGGAGCCTCTTGTGCCAGAGCTCTGACACTCTCCCGGGCAAAGTTCTGGGGATGCCTCCTCTCGACGTGGCAAATCATGATGGAGTTCCCAAATAAATATTTTTTGTTGGGGTCACCCCGTGAGAGGACTGTATGACAAATCCGGTACTCCACCTTTGGAGCATTTACTTTTTTTTTATCATCTGGAATGGAAAAAAACTTCCATATGAAGTGTTCTTTTACCCAGGGCGGAGGAACCTCTTCATCAAGAAATGTCTCTGTGTCATCTTCACTGCTGGATGTTCTGGCAGCCATGGTAATCCAACAAAGATCCAAGAGCAAAAAGTCAGGTCTTGCAGTCACAAAAGCGAAAGAAGAAGTGAAGGAAATGGGTGGGGATTTCATTCTTTGTAAAAAAAACTGTTAGCAACCAATGAAAAGAGTTATTTTAAGGTCACATGACTTGACGCGCTTACGCTGCGCGCACCGGAACGCTTCCGGGGGTGCTTACGCGGCGCGAACGTAGGCGCTTCCGGGGGGGCTTACGCGGCGTGCCTGAGTGACGTTTTGATAGCTTTAAGGAAATGTAAATTCATTTTCATTTAGTAAATCAAAAATACTGCTTTTATAAGTATGGTACTAAATGGTTGTGCGTTATTATTTACTTTTCATACATTTTTTTTTAACAAACGCAGAAATAGCGCTCTCGGTGCGCTCTTCGGAGAGCTTACCGGTGCGCGCACTCTGAGCGCCCCAGGAAAAAGTGATTAAAAAAAAAAAACATTAGAAAAATATTTTTCAAAAATACATTGATAATACTTATTACTTACACAAAACAGCAAATAAACAAAAATCGCAGGTTACAAACTCGATATAGAAAGGAATTAGCTTTTAAAAAACCTTTGAAATTCAGTGAAAAAAACAGAGGTTTTACAATCGTTATAGTTAGGAATTAGCATTTAAAAAAACATTGAATTTCACAAAAAAAAATAGGTTTCACATTTGTTATAGTTAGGAATTAGCATTTAAAAAACCATTGAAATTCACTAAAAAAACCATAGGTTTCACATTTGTTATAGTTAGGAATTAGCATTTAAAAAACCTTTGAAATTCATTAAAAAAAACATAGGTTTCACACCAGTTATAGTTAGCTGAACATTTTACTCATACAAAACCATTGAAATTCCCACGTTATAGTTAGTTGGACTCACTATAACTCGCGCGCCCGCAATCCACTGCTGATGATGTCACATATTACATCATTCATGACATGGTCAGTGACATCACTGATGACATCACTGATGACACCTCAAATGACATCACTGATGACATCATCTATGTGATAATATAATGCACCTCCTCACACTCTAATCTAATCTTTGATACATCCAGTATTGAATACAGACTACCATTCCTGAAACTATTGACACACCAATACTAGTTACTACATACACACTCACTGATTCCTAAGTTTACACACACATCCATTCATTCACCCATACAATCACTCATACATACAGTCACTCATCAATACAACACTATCATATGCACTCATACACCTATACAGACACTGACACACTACCACTCAACCATGGACTTACTTACAAACCTAGTTAGTCATGCAAAGAATCAATCACACTCCCATTTCCCCCGCCCAATCCTGTCACCAAGGTTAGAAATCTTGGTGTTATCTTTGATAACAAACTCTCTTTTATCCAACAAGCCAACTCTATAGTTTCTGCCTCCTTTTTCACACTTTAAATGATTTAAAAAATCCAACCTTATCTTCCCTTAAATACCATAAATACTCTGATTTCTACCTTACTAATGTCCTGAGTCGACTACTGTAATGCACTCATGCTTAATGCCCAAGAACAAGTAGTCAACAAACTTCAGCTGGTCCAAAACGCAGCTGCAAGACTCGTCACAGGTACACCAAAATTCAAACCCATCTCTAATACCATCCGTAAACTTCATTGGTTACCAATCAGACAACGTATCAAATTCAAAGCCCTCTGCATTGCTTTCAAAAGCATTCATGAAAAAGCACCCTCTTTTCTTAAAGACGTCCTTTGTCCCTATTGACCACTACACAATCTTAGATCTGCTGATGCAAATCTCCTGAAAGTAATCAAAACTAATAAAGCAACTTGGGGAGATAGATCCTTCGCAGTAGCCGCGGCTAAACTATGGAACACCTTGCCAGGACATCTAAAAAACGTTCCAACACTACTGTCATTCAGGACGCAGCTGAAGACGTGGCTGTTTAATCACTAGATCCCTTCACTCTCGGGCCCAACCTTTCAGTTTTTCCTGTCAAAGCGCCAAGACACCCTTGGATAAACGTGCGCTCAACAAATTGCATAAAATGAATAAATAAAATAAAATACATTTCCTCTTCTATACAGTTATACACACAACACCTTACTTATTCAAACATATACTAACACATACTTACTCTCTTTTACAATCACTGATACTGGTACACATTGATCCATACAGTCACTTACGCAATCACAGACTCTCATGTATAGTCATTGATATATGTCAACTCTCAAATGCACTGTGTTTTACATACGTACTTACTTAGACATGTAACACTGAGATATCCATTCACTCACCAACACATCCATGCACACAGTCAACCGTCCATACAGCTATTTCCACATGCACTCTTGAACCCATACACCAAGTGAATCAACTGCTCACACATCTATGTACAGAGTCACACACCTCCCAGTAACTCCCACACACGCTCACCCTCACATACAAATACTAGGGCAACCCATCAAAAACCCATATAGCCACTTATATAGCTACTAATCAACACATGCAGCACCTTACACAACTACAGACATAATGATGCACACATACAGACAGTTAAGTCACTAACCCATGCATTCAGTAAGACACATTTAATCACTCACTCATACAGACAGTTACGCACCAACTAAATCCTTCATCCAGACACTTATACACCCACTCATTCTTGAATATGTAAAACATATTTAAACTTTACAGTAACACACAAATGATGTATAGAACTTTACAGAAACACAAAGGCACTGGATGATGTCATCAGTGATGTCATCAGTGATGTCATTTGAGATGTCATCAGTGATTTCACTGACCATGTCATGAATGATGTAATATGTGACATCATCAGCAGTGGATTGCAGGCGTGCGAGTTATAGTGAGTCCAACTAACTATAACATGGGAATTTCAATGGTTTTGTATAAGTAAAATGTTCAGCTAACTATAACCGGTGTGAAACCTATGTTTTTTTTTCATGAATATATATATATATATATATATATATATATATATATATATATATATATATATATATATATATATATATATATATATATATATATATATATATATATATATATATATATATGTTAATATATGTGTCTGTGTATATATATGTATATATATATATATTCATGCTCCAGAAACTAACACTCTGCAAAAGCACCTCCTGGCACAGTGGTGGTTGGGGTATGAAGTCCGCTATGATGTTAAGGGTCCACCGGGTCCAGGAACCTCTTTTGTTACCTCCTCGACAGTGGAATTACTAATAGGACTTGGAGGCCATGCCCCCTTTGTTCACCACTTTTCAAATGCACCTCCTGGCACGTTGCTGGTTAGGGAATTAATTCCACTGTACTCCTGAGGGCCTCAGGACTAAAGTGGACTTCTTCTTCCAAGCAGTAGTGTGCCAGGAAGTGTGTTTCTCACAGTGGTGACAAAAGGGGACGTGGCCTCTGACACTCTCTCAATATCCAGATGTGTGAGTCTTATTGGAGGTATCAGGAGGGCTACTTGGCACTCAAGACACTCAATAGCCAAGGGGGCTTCACCCCCCTACAAGTAGTGCACCAGGAGGCTCGTTTGCAGAGTCGTGGAGAAAGGGGGAGTTGCCTCCTATAGTCTCTCAGCAATCCTGCTGTGAGGGACTTACTGGAGGTAACAGAAGGGGTAGTTGGCCCTCATGGACATTCTTGGATTTCAACTACCTCTCCTGCTATCTACAAAAATCCCACACAGAAAGATTGCTACGAGGTCTTTGGAGGCCATGAACCCTGTCTCCACCACTTTGCAAACATAGCTCAAGGTGCACTACTGGTTGGGAGATAAAGCCCTCTTTACTCCTGCTGGACTTAGTGGGCCAAGATGCCCTCTTGGTCCTATAAGTCCTACACAGCAGAATTCCTGATATCTGCTCAGAGGCCCAGCCCCCTTTCTCCACCACTCTGTAACCATGACTACTAGTCAAATGGTACAGGGACATTATAGTTAGGAATTAGCATGTCAAAAACCTTAGAAATTAATTGAAAAAACAAAGGTAACAGGGACATTATAATTAGGAAATGGATTAAAAAAATATAGAAATTCACTGAAAAAACAAAGGGTACAGAGATGTTATAGTTAGGCTAACATTTCACTCATACAAAACAAGAGAAATTCAGCCGCTATAGTTACTGAGCTAACTATAACTTATTCCCCCGTAATGCACTGCTTCTGACCTCACATATTACACCACTCATGACATGATCAGTGACATCACTGACATCTCAAATTATATCACTGATGATATCATCTACAGAATCTGACACACCCACTCGCAACGCCATATAATCATTCATACACACACGCCAACTACCACACTGCCATTCTCAAACCATTCACACACACACATACCAGTACTTACACAGCCACTCACTGATTCATAGACCAACATGCAAATCTACTCACTCACCCATACAGCCACTAATGCATCCACTGACATATTCACTCATACAGCTACTCACACTCAGTCAGTCACCCAAAACGCTACTCACATACCTACTCACTCACCCATACAGTCCATCACACAGCCACTTACACAGCCATACAGTTACATACACACCCACTTACTTACTTACTCATAAATAGAATAACACATACTCATCTATACAGTCATTGACTCGAGAATTCACACAACCATACAGCTCCTCCACATTCACTCAGTCACCCATACAGTCACTCATATTCCCCATCACTAACCAATAGGTTTTTTTCATACCCAGTTACTCATCAATATACCACTGACACACCAACACAGCCATACACACTCTCTTTCACCCATACAACCCCTCACACACACACTCAGTAACCCATACAACCACTAGCTCACCCACTCACTCATCCATACAGGTAGTCACCCACCCACAGACACTCAGACAACCAATCAATCACCCATACAACCACTCACAAATGTATGTAGTTACTTAGACACCAACTGACAGACTGATACAAACATTCACACATCCTAGTCATTCACCCATACATTCACTGGGACACCTAATCACTCACTTATACTGTCAGTCATGCACTCAATGAATCTCCCTTACAAGCACACATAAACCCTCATGATTTGCCAGTACACATTGGTATATAATTTAACACTCAAAATCTTCAAAAACGCTAACAGTCACCGGATAATGTCATCAATTATGTTATTTGAGATGTCATCTGCGATGTCATCAGGGATGTCACTGACCATGTTATGAGTGATGTAACATGTGAGGTCATAATGGTCGCGAATGTGTGGACACAGGCAAGGCAGCCATGTTAGTGCTCCTTGACTTGTCCACGGCATTCCACACGGTCTCCCATGACATCTTGGTAGACTCTTCAACCTCGGAATCCAGGGCCCCCCTTATCATGGATTAGATCTTTTTTAACTAACCGGTTTTCCTGCAGCCTTTTGTTTCCAGCGAGAAGCCTCTTAACTGCGGCATCCCTCAGGGTTCAGCCCTTAGCCCTTTACTCTTCAACGTTTACCTATCCACCCTGGTGAAAGTAGTTGAATCTTGTGGAGTCCCAGTGATCTCCGATGCTGACGACACCCAACTTGTGCTCTCATTCAGAGATCACGCCAAAGCTACCATCTCCAATTTCAGACGCTGCTTGCCTAACATCTCCTCCTGGATGGCCCTTAACACCCTCAAACTAAATTCGGTTAAAACGGAGGTGATGTTCTTCAATCAACCTAGACCCCCCTCCTTCCCTCTGGTCGCCATCAGAACTGTACCCCCCTCCGGAACCTGTGTCATCGGCCAGGAATCCAGGTGTCAGGTTAATTAGCGTACTTTCTTGCAAAAATCCAATCGACCAAGTTTCTGCAGCCTGTTTCGGGAAACTCCACATGATCCGTAAAATGTTCCCCTTCCTCCCTCAGGACTCTTGCCGGACCGTTGTCCACGCACTCAGCACTTCCAACCTAGACTAACCTCATAGTTTGTATGCAGGGGCTCCTGCGTACCTGATCAGACATTTACAGACAGTCCAGAATGCCGCGACTATGCTGATATACAACATCCCTTATTGCCACTCAATCTCCCCCTACCTTAAGAAGCTTCACTGGTTTCCAGTGGCCAAACGCCTCCAATTTAAATCAATGGTTCTGGTCTTCAGATCACTATGGAATACGGGCCCGGCCTACTTGAGAGCCCAGCTTAAACTTGCCCAGTTTTGCCGCGCTCTTAAATCCAACCACCTGGGCCTCCTAATATCCCCCCACTTTTGTTGCGCCAGAATGGGCGGCAGAGCATTTGTGGTGAGTGCCACTAAAACCTGGAACAGCATGCCTCTGTCATTGCGATTGTCCTAGTCAGAACCTGTTTTCTGCCGAGACCTTAAGACTTCGCTTTTCTGCAGCACCTAAATACCACTGAGCTTACTCACCTCCTTTGCCTGTCTAAGCGCCGGGACACCCCCATTGGGGGTAGCTGCACGCTATACAAGCTCCTAAAATAAATATATAAATAAGCAGTGCATTGTGTGGACACTAGTTATAGGTAGCTAACTAACTAGAACGGCTACATTTCTCTGGTTCTGTACAATTGAGATGCTAGCCTAACTATAACATCTCTGTAAGCTTTAGTTTTTCCAGTGAATTATATATATATATATATTGTTGGAAAACGAGGCAGCATCTGTGAGGCCTGCAATAATAACATGACACATTCGTCCTTCACTGGGAACCAAACACCCTAGGGCAGCGCCTGACTCTCTGAGGGTATATTTGCAGAGCAGTTTGAGGCTCACTCTAGGGAGGTGGTGTGGGCTAGTAATCAGAGAAAAACCAAAAGAATCTAGTAATCGCCAATTGCAGGTGCGCAAAAATAACACTCAATAATTGATTGTCCAGTCTGTACTTTGCTTTATGAAAGTAAGAGAACATTTATTAAACACACACACCACTCAATACTATACACCAATTTACAAATATACATAAGCTGATGGAATTACTTAGTGACATTGCATAACATCTCCACCCCTCCCGCAGATGTTATGCAATGGGGGTTTGCAATGGGGGTGGGGTCTAGTACCACCACACTCATGTATGCACATCATCTTGCCCCCAATGCAGTGAATTGGTCTTAACGTGGAGCGACGGCCCTGCGCACTGGCACCATCCCAGTGGCGACCCCCCCATTACTTCAACAAGCATTAAACAGGCTACACCTGCCTTGGTGACACATGACCATGGCTGAGCATCTCCTATGACCATACAGTATGCACCTCTACATCTTAAGGGCTGATAGTCAGGGGTCTTCACCTAAGCGCAGCAGCAAGAACACATGTTTACACACACTTTAGAATGACAGTACTCAGCACATTTGGATATAATTAAAAATGTAGTGCAATTATAGCCCCTAAAGGCATCACAGATAATCACAGTATTAAGTTATGAATACAGTCAGACACCCTTGCAGGAGTGTCTAGCCACTTAAATCCAATCGCTTATGACATCACCTTATACCAATACTTCATATTGAAGTCAGTCCCTCTAAAAGAATAATGTTAATAAAAGCATTTGTGGTGCAATTACACCTCTCCACCTCCAGGGGATGCCCTCTTCCAGACATCCACCACCTCAGCCTTTCACTTCCAGTAGCACTTTTCAATCACCCTCAGCTGAGGAACAAAAGTTCCAGCCCAGAAGGTTTAAAATGTATGCTGAGCCCTTGAGGGGTTCTTCTCTCTAATTCCCCAAGACACTTAGGGTGGGACTTTTCTTCTTTGGGCTGGGGGAGGCTGTGTTGCTCCTGCAGCTCCCCCTGCCCCTCTTTCAATAAATGAGGGTCACCCCCATCCTCTGGGGGCCACCAGCACCAGAGCAACAGCCTTCCAAATGCCTGGCAAGGCATTATGGGGCGATTGTGCTCCTATTTCTGCATAATAGATGAGTGGCTCTCTCGCTGTGCCGGGGAGAGCCGCGATGTGTGCCCCACGCTGCTGCGAACGTTGGTGGGAGGGTCCGGCTACACCCGGACCCTCAGGTGAGTCATTTGGCTCGGGGAGCCCACCCCCGGCCGATCCGCCGACTTTCTGGGCATCCTGGTCCCACCTGAATACCCTCGCGCGTCACCGGGGTTGGAGGGTAGCCCAGGGAGCCCACCCCTGGCTGCCCCCGCCGGCTCCCCAAGCACCTAGCACTCTTCTGTGCTGCCCTGGGAGCAATCCGAGCACTTCTGGTCTGCCCGCTCCGGCGGGCAGACGCGGCCTCAGCCTTCTCCGCATCATCGGGGCCCGGAGATGGGGTCCCGGACATCTTCGGGGGGCGCGATGGTGCTCACCCATCCTGGACACTGTGGGGCCCGGAGATGGGGTCCCTGGCCCCTCCTTCCATCTTCTTTGCGGGGGGTGCGACAGCACCTCCCGCCCCTGCCTCCTTACACGGGGTTCGGAGTTGGGCTCCCGGGCCCCTACTCCCACATCTCTTCACAGGGAGCGCAACAGCGCTCCCCAGCGCCCAATTCAGCGGGGGCCAGGGTGGGCTCCTGGCACCCCACGGGGGCATCTTCACGGGGTGCGCGACGGCGCACCCCGGCTTTACTTCTTTGGGGGGCAGACCCCAGGACCTGACCAGCCCCTGGGGCATCTCTGAGACTGGCGGCAGAGCCCCACGTGCTTTGTCGTCGGTCTTCTTAGGGGTCAAAGGTCACCTACCTTCCGGGGCCCATATCTCAGCCCCTGGGGGTCCGATCTGCCCAATTTTTGCGTCTTCATGCTCCTGCACAGGGTCAGACTGATTTGCATATGGCCATGTCTGAACTGGAGTGCCAGAGTGGGCTAAAGAACGGTGATGGATTAAACCCAGATCTGCTGACTCGGTGTGAGTGTTTAATTGGTTCAGATGCTCCGTCCATCACCACCCCTTTTGTACGGCTTTGTTCGCCATAAGTTGGCAGGGTATGCTCCGACGTGAGTCCCTTGCTCACTTTGCCACTGGATTCAAGCAAGCCGGGCTGAAGACGGCTGAAATGCCAGAAACCGGTCCTCGGAAGCTTGTTTCCGGTCAAGGGAAGGCATGGCTTGGCAGTTCGGGCTGGACTGTTCCCATGAGGCACAGGGTCAGACTGATTTGCATATGGCCATGTCTGAACTGGGGTGGCAGAGTGGGCTAAAGAACGGTGATGGATTAAACCCAGATATGTTGACTGGGTGTGAGTGTTTGATTGGTTCAGATGCTCCGTCCATCACCACCCTCTTTTGTACCGCTTTGTTCACCATAAGTTGGCAGGGTATGCTCAGACGTGAGTCCCTTGCTCACTTTGCCACTGGATTCAAGCAAGCCGGGCTGAAGACGGCTGAAATGCCAGAAAACGGTCCTCGGAAGCTTGTTTCTGGTCCAGGGAAGGCATGCTTGGCAGTTCGGGCTGGACTGTTCCCATGAGGCACAGGGTCAGACTGATTTGCATATGGCCATGTCTGAACTGGGGTGGCAGAGTGGGCTAAAGAATGGTGATGGATTAAACCCAGATCTGTTGACTGGGTGTGAGTGTTTGATTGGTTCAGATGCTCCGTCCATCACCACCCCCTTTTGTACTGCTTTCTTGCTCCTGGTGGCGCTCCCCAGCCACTGGGAGCACTCTCCTTCCTCCTCCGGGTCTCCAAGAGGGTGCATTCTGCAGGGAGCGGTCTTCACTGGCTCCCTGCACCTTTTTTCTCCCTGTGCAGAGGCCTCTTCTTCTGCACACCAGTCCTGGGCTCTTCTTCTGGCGCTGTTAGGGGCCTGGGGGGCAGTCAGGGGTGTCCTCCTTCCAACTGACCATTGCGCCAGGCTCCAGCACCTTTCGCCTCAGCAGATCACACCCCACAGAGAACTTCTCTTCCTGTGCAAGTACTTTTTAAAAATTGAGTAGGGGGCAGGCAGGAAATCTCTGTGTGTTCTATCAAACAGCGACACATCATTTCCCTGCCCCTGCTCCCTCCTTCTTGTCCAGCCCCTGGGTTTGGTCAAAATGGCGTTGTCCAGTGTCTCTGGCCATATGGCCTCTGAAACCCAACTCCTTGCCCCCTTCACTACCTTCACGTAGTTCAGCTTAGAAGTTCAGCTTGGTGCCTGGCACCCAGCGACAGCAGTTGATGGATTGGCTTGTAGCTCCACCTATCTTTTCTCCTTGGAGGGAAGATCTTCGCTCTGGGAGAAAAGGTCATTAATCTAACCTGCCATGGCCATACCCCAGCCAGGGACTCAGAGAAATATGACATTTCTGGACGACCCAAAAGCAGTACAAATATGACTTTGGACTCTGCAGAATACTCATTTTCACATCCGCTACACTGGACTGTAGTGCGTGTCTGGAATATGTAGGCTTTGTGGAAGTCATTTTAGCCATGGGCCCCACATCCCCATAGGGAAATAATAAAGTAAAAACACAGTAAAACACACTGACTTTCCCTGGCATGTTCCTTCCCAGGGTATAAGCCTATTCCATCCATGTCACCACCCAGTTCTGCATAAGTCCTGCCACACCATTCACTCTGTAGCTGCTCCTGGACTGCGCACGTTAGGAATCTCCCCTGCGCAGCCCCTACACGTGTGCACATGCATGTACACCTGTGTCTGCATGTAGCCAGCACGGTGTCCCATACTCCAGCTGCTCCGCAGCGGCCTAGTCAAGCCAGGGGTACACCAGTAAAATCTCCATGCAGTCTCCTTCATAATGAGTTCACTGTGGGTGAGTCCCAGATGATGAGGCTCCCCTACAGTAAAAGCTCAACAATTAGGTGCTCAAAAAGCGAAAAATCCGTGCTGCCCATAGTGTGAGAACCAACTTCTAACATATATAAACATGTATATTCACTCGAAAATAAAGATTACAGGGTCGTTATAGTTAGGTTCAGATTACACTCGTACAAAACCAGTGAAATTCTCCAGTTATAGTTACCTGAACTAACTATAACTTATGCTCCTGCAATGCATTCTTAATACCTGACATACTACCTAACATACTACATCACAGTCCAGTCATCCTCCCATGTGTGTGGTGCCATGGAGATGTATGCAACCTCATCATCAGCACTTCACAGACCAGTCCCTCATTAGATGGCTGGAGGGTAGAGCGGCTGGTGTGGCAGTCCCTCAAAATTTAGATTATTTTGCTTTTGTGTGATCACCTCTCATTATGCAAAAACCACAGTTGATGGACAGAATGCAGAACAATGTCATACATTCACCCCAGTACAGAGATCTGGGCCTAAATCCATTGTTTTTTTGCACTCCACACCACGCCAGTTCAGACATGGCCATATGCAAATCAGTCTGACCCTGTGCCTCATGGGAACAGTCCAGCCCAACCCTCTCATTATGCAGCTGCATACACCGACCAGAAGAACAGAGGTAGAATGGATACCTGACACCTGCCTTCTTAAGAGGTATAGATATTGGTAGATGAGCGATACATAGGGGTATGCAGCCAACTCACCTCCCTCAGTGATCTTACTCTACAGTCAACCTACCAATCACTTGTCACTACCACAAAGCCTCTAGGTTTGACCAGGATATCTTTAGTCACACTCACACTCAAAATCCATCCCTGGGACTGTTTTTAAAAACTATAATGATGCAAGTAAGCATTTTAAAGCAAGTATTAGCTCATTTCTATTCTTCTGTTGTAGAACCAGTTGGTGGGAGTTTGATTCATGGCTGTCTGCCCAAAATGTAGACCTCAGTTGATTAATATGTCTTTCTGTTGCTGACAGACAATTTAATAACTAAAATCCATTCTTAGGCATTTGTATCCCTGATTCAAATTCTATGTTCAATTAATTTGAATTCTGGAGGTTCCATTGATGTTAAATTAAGAGCTGTGAAACAGTCAATCGTCATTTTTCTAATGTAAGTATCCAACAGTTGCAATTCCCTATTCACTCTTCATGTTATTGCCCTTCATATGGCATAATAATAGAATAAAAATAAGTAAACCAAGGACAAAGATGACAAAATTCACTAAGCAAGTTTTGGCCATTTTCATTTAAGCAATTCTTCTTAAGCAACCAAAGAGATACACCATTAATTCATGCAAAATCAAAATAATGGGAAAAAAGCAACATGCACCAATGTTGAACAAAGTAGCAAATTGCCACACCAAGGAAGGGGATGGGTGATAAGAACAGGATAGGATTAATTCCCAGTAAAGAAAGGAAGCTTGCCTAGAAAGTGTGACAAAACCAAACATACTCGACTCCAGACATGGAACATATCTTGTGAACACGATATATGCAATCATGGAGAGTGAAATCACAGGGCAGTAGAGGACAAGAGAGTAGTCAGAAGATTTAAATACCCCCACGTTGAAACAAACCTCTAATGACACTGAGCTAACGAAGAAATTAAGCCTGGCTCTTCTTATATTAGATTCCTTCACTCTTGTATCCACTTATATGTCCATTCATCCTACTACCCTTCCAAACATCCATCATTCTTTCACCTTTCCATCCATACTTTCAATATTCTAACTTGCTACTGAAATTACATCTATCGATCTGTTCACCTATTCATCAATTATTTTACACTCTTCAACCCATTTATCCTTACACTCTTTCATCCATGTTTCCATCCACTTATCCATCTCTCCATCAATACTTTCCTTCATCCTTTCACCTACTGATCCTTTCACCCTTCTATCCATCCATTCATCCTTTCATCCATCCATCCTTTACCTTACGTTACTTTTTTCTTTTCAACCACCATTCCTTTCACTTTGCTATTTCCTTCCTTCTTTGCACCTTTTAATACTTACATATCTGCCTTCTCTTCTTCCTCTTGTCCAGTTTCAAATTACCATAAATCTTTCTTTTCTCACATTAATTTTTCTTTCTTGCCTTTCTAAAATACTATTTCCTGCTCCCTTTTTAACTTTTTCCTTTGTATGCATCATTTATTTTCCTCTCTTGAACTGAACGTGTCTCGCATAGCAGCACTCAACCTCTGCTTTTTATCCTTGCCCTGATTTTTGTCGGCAGCTCTGCAGAGGCCAATGTAAAACTATAACACTGTTGAAGTTATCACCCACTTAAGCTGCTTTAGCTGGAGTTCACGACACCACTGGTATAGACCACTATCTCAGACACTGAGAAATGAAGGAAGATCCTATTGGGCCAAACACTGAAGTGTAAAAGGTTGTGGTGTATCAATGAAGAATGAAGGTAAGGAGATGGAAGGTGGTCCCATCAAAGATTTTTTTTTGGTTTTTTTTTTGAAGTTCAACAAAATCTTTATTGGCATTAAGTTATCACAGTTATCACCGCCAATGGCCTACAACCCGGAGGCCGGCCGCATGTGGCAGCAGCATATGAGTCATTTGTACACAGCCATTCAGCTGGCAACCCACGGGTCCAGCGGCATATCGTGAACTAGTCCATGTATATTCATCTAGGCGCTCAGACCCACCACATCTAGTTATTACATGAAATATCAGTTTTTCAGATTTTTTAAATTACATAAACAGAACATTCCGAACAGTGAAATTAAGAGCCGTAGGGCAATTCTACACTCTGTTGCCACTTGTGCGCGTCATAAACTTGGTGTACCATAATGAGGCATAACGTTCCTGGTGGTGCTTAATACTTAAACATTGCACTGTAACTCAAGCCACACCATCAGATCATGCAGATCTACAGTGACTCCTCGTCTCCCTCAACAGTTAATAAGTAATCTGACAAATAAGACCAAAAGTCTTTTGGGCGTGTTCGCCTGGGCAATTCTTCTTCATAAGTGAGCAATTTATCCCTGCAGTACGTCATGTCCTTGAGCCACGTCTTGATGGTAGGCACATTTTTCCCTTCCCAGCACTTGGATATTTGCCTTTTAGCTATCAGTAGAGCCACCGCACAAAACTTACCCTTCCCCGCTTTGACCCCGGGAAGAAGGCCCAATAGGCATACTTTCATGGCACATTCAATGTCAATTCCCACCATTTTGCCCAGTATGACAATCACCATTTCCCAATACTCATGCATTTTTGGTCAATACCAGGCTAGGTGAACAAAATCTGCTTCATCACATCTACATCTTTTACATCTGGCATTGTCTCGTAACCCGTATTTGTGTAGTTTTTTGGGCGTGTGGTATGTTTGGTGTAGATACTTCAGGTGTGTGATGCGCAGATTCCCATTTGGGGTAAGTAGCTTAAGAAGTGTACAGGCGATGGACCAGTCCTTGTCTGTCAATGCTTCAGGTAAAGCATCGTTCCACCTTTGCATTGCTTTTCCGGAAGAATGTGGAATTTCGCTTTGAGCAACCTTGTATAGTCTGGACACCAGGTGTGAAGTGTTTGAAGACGTGATGATGAGTTGTAGTGATTGTAAAGTTTGTGGTTCATTCGGGTAGTCCGGGTACAGGTCTTGGATCGCCCTCTGTAGCCTGTAGTGTGTAAATCTGTATAGTAATGTGGGGTTGCTTATATATGACAGATCCTCTGTTGTGCGGAAAGTCCCATCGTGATACAGGTCCCCAAATGTGGCTATACCTATATTCCTCAGTATGTCCATACCCACTTTTTCGTTCCTCACTGACACCTCCGGATGAAAGTTCAGCGGTAGCGCTGGTGCATATAGTGGTAACTTGTGAGCTAACCTCCCCAGTGTCCTCCACGCCCAAGCAGTGGTGTCTACCGTGTTTATATCCTTCGAATGAAATGGGGGTCTGTTGTGTGTCACTATCAACCGCTGTGTGCGTGAGGTATGGTGTGGGGTGGTACCAGTGTGAAGCATACTGGGCCTGTGCACACAGATAGTAGAGCTTAAAGTCCGGTACACAAAACCCTCCTTTCTCGTAGGGTAAGGTTAGGGTATGAAGATCAATGCGAGCTTGTTTACCTGCCCAGATGAGTTTTAACACTAGGGACTGTATGTTTGTGAAAATTGCCTTGGGAGGTGTGATTGGTATGTTATTGAACAAGTATAGGATTTTAGATAGAATATTCATTTTGACTATTGCTATTCGGTCGGCCAATGATAGCGGTAGCTGTATCCATCTGGCTACCCTGCTCTCCAGGTCTGTGAACACTCTCCCATAGTTCGTTCTAATGACCTCTTCTGGATCTCGACTGTACCAGACTTCCAGATACCGCGTAGATTCCGTCTGCCATTCTAAAGGGAAATCCGGTATGAACGGAATGGTGGAGTCAGTAAGCGGAATTATGGATGATTTTTCCCAATTAATTTGTAGCCCAGAGTGACGTCCAAACCGTACATAGTCCCGAAGCAATGGGCTTAGGTTCTGTTTCCGGGTCTCGTACATATAAGAGCATATCATCCGCATATAGCGAGATGTGCAGGGATCTCCCAGGGAAGTGCAAGGCTGAATGATTGTGTGTTTGCCTAATTATACATGCAAGCGGCTCAAGTGCCAGGGCGAAGAGGTGGGGCAACAGCGGGCACCCTTGTCTCGTCCCCCTTGCTATTTCAAAAGGCTCCGAAATGTACCCATTTACTCTAACCTTGCCACAGGACACGTGTATAGCAGTGTAATCAACGTAATGAATTGCACCGGGAAGCCCAGTCTCTGCAGAATCGTGCGGATGAAAGCCCACTCAATGGAGTCAAAGGCTTTAGCAGCGTCCAACATTACGACCGCCGCTTTGGTCTGCGGCTTAAGATAGTGAGATAGTGCAAAGAACGTTCTGGTATTGTGCGATGTGGCTCTAGTGGGAATGAAGCCGGCCTGGTCAGGCAGTATCAAGTTGGTCATCAGGGGTTGTAGACGGTCCGCCAGTATTTTGGCTAAGATTTTTGCGTCCACGTTCAGAAGGGACTGTGGACGGTAAGAATCACATAGATCCGGCTGTTTGCCTAGTTTTAGGAGGGTGACTATCACTGCCTCACGCAGTGTCGGTGGCAGTATCGCCTGGTCGAAGGCAGCGCCATACATCTCTACCAGATGAGGGGCAAGCAGGTCAGCAAAGTGTTTATAGAATTCGCAAGAGTAACCATCAGGTCCCGGTGCTTTCCCATTGGGGAGTGCCTGTATAATTGCAGTGACCTCCTCTACTGTAATGGGTTGTGCCAAGTATTCCCGTTGGTTGTCCGACAACCAGGCGAGAGCTATATCCTGTAGGTATTGAAAATTTTCTTGTGGTTCGGCTGCTTTCCGGGACGCGTACAGACCTGCATAGTTATTAACAACACTGTTAAGTATCCCCTCGGGGTGCGAGTGTAGTGTCCCGTTCTTGCCTCTTATCTGAGTTACGAACTGTGAGTCCCTCCCTGTGCATATTTTCCTCGCGAGCACTCTGCCAGGTCGTCCACCTTCACCGAAATGTCTGGCTGTGGGCCGTTTAGTGACGTATCTCAATTCATCTTCCGCAAATTTCTGATGGTCAGTGAATTTTAGCTTGATTTGCCCCAGTAAATCTACGTTCCCTGTGGTGGCGTATTCCTGTTCTAGGGTAGACATATCTCGTTCCAGCCTAGTGATCTGCGCCCTGATGTCCTTAAGTATGCCTGACGTTGTGCTAATGCATACCCCCCTAAGCGTCGCTTTCAATGCTTCCCATAACACACAGGGGTCGTCCACGGAATCTTTATTCAAGTGGAAGTAATCCTTAATTGCCTCAGTTATAGCTGTGAGATATAACGGGTCCAGCAGCGCCTGCGCATTAAACCGCCAGCTAAAAGGTGGGGGCGTGTAGTAAGGTATCTGGAGTGATAGTGTCACCGGGTTATGATCAGACAGTGTGCGTGGGAGCGTGTCAATTTTTGTGGTCCATAAGACAGCATTGCCAGTCCCCAGCCAATAATCAATGCACGACCAACTCCCGTGCGCCAAGTTGACGTGGGTTGCCCAGGAGTTGTCGGGTGTCGAACCCTCCAAATGTCCTTAAGTGCCATTTCTACCATCATATCCCTCAATTTCTCCCCGGCCCTCTTGTGTGGTTCTATGGAAGATGAGGAGCGGTCTACAGCGTTGCACAAAGCTACATTGAAGTCACCCCCCCAGACTAGAGTCGTGTCAGTGAATTCTAACAAATGATCCCATAGTTCCTGAAAAAATTCGGGAGTGTCAACATTTGGGCCATATACATTCACTATTGTTACACATTGCCCTCTTAGGATCCCGGACACTATAACGTACCTGCCATTGGTATCTATAATCGTGCATGTGACCTTGTAGTTGGTTCCTTTTTTTATCAGAGTCATGACCCCCCTAGAGTAGGATGAGTAGGCTGCTGAATAAGTGGATTCCGCCCAGCGTGCGCCAATAGACCTCCTTGTGGTAGGGCCAATATGTGTTTCCTGAATCAGTGCAACATCAATGTGGTGTCTGTCGAGACTAGCGAAGATTTGTCTAACTTTCTTGGGATTAGTAAACCCCCGCACATTCCACGTTATCAGATTCAGAATATGGCTAGTCATCATTCTCGCTCTTCCATCCTAGTAAAAAGTATGCCTCGCCCAGTCCTTGCCTACCAAGTACAACACAGCCCGACACCACAATCCGCGTTCCCGACCAGGTGTCACCCATATATTGGAGGCCTGTATCAGAGCATAGTATGGCACATTGCGATTCATTCAATCCCAGCACAACAATATGCAATCTTACATGATGAGTTGCCTCACATTTGTTGTATAGTTCAACATGGCTTTCAGCAGTGAATCTCATTCGCTCCTTTGGCCCAAAAAACAAGAAACCCCAACTACCCCATTTCCCACCCACTTCAGCAACCCAATCCTGCCGAAGCCATTTTACCCGTAACATTTTCATGAACAACTTAACCATTTGGGGACCGCCCTAGTAGAGGTCCGCCGAGGGTAAAACATTCCATCCTCACAGAAAGATGGGGGCGGATCTATAGGTTATAAACAGACCCCTCAGTTCCACACAGGGGTGGCTCCGTCTGATCCCGGTCCAGTGCCAGGCAGTAGTCAAGATGGAGACGGATATCTCTGGGGGTAGAACGTAAGGTGTATGATAGTGCGGTGAACGTCTGCCTGAGTCTATTGACAGCAGTCCTCTGAGTGGCTACGCCAGTGCTAGCTGTGCAAGTGTCCACCTAGTCATTACGCAGAAGGGCCACATAAGTTTCATGCCCATAGTTCAATCAAATAAGGGAGTTATCAATCAGCACATCTCTAGCTGCCTGCAGAATGCACAGATAAAGGCAGGAGGGTCCTCCCCTCTGGGATGACTGCTTTTGTAGTCACAATTGTCACTGCATACACACGTTCAGGCATAATATCCGCGGTGGTGAGACAGTCTTACCTTCACTCTGAGTCCTGATGCTTATCCCTGCGGTTAGGTCTTTTACCTTTGCCGGCCATTGATTTCAGGAACTCCATTGCAGCTTTGGGTGTCGCCAGGAACACTGGTTTGTCATCCCAGGTTATCCTCAAACGTGCTGGATACAACATGGCGTACGGTATTTGCAGATCACGGAGTTTGGCCTTGACATCATTGAATTCTTTGCGTGCTTGCTGTACCGCCATCGTAAAATCCGGATAGAATTCCAGCTTATTACCTTGATGTTGAATCTCTCCCTTCTCTCTCGCCAGCCGCAGAATAGTGTCCCTGTCACGGTAATTGAGGACTCTTGCTATTATCGGTCGAGGCGTGGCACCTGGCTTCGGCTTTGGAGCCAAAGAGCGATGGGCGCGTTCCACTATGAAAATGGGCGATAGCTTATCTGCGCCAAAAATTTCCTTGGACAAGTTTTCCACGTATGACTTCATACGTCCTGTGTTTGTGGATTCCGGCAAACCCGCTATCCGTATGTTGTTCCTATTGGATCTCGCTTCCAACTCCTCCGACTTGGCCTTAATAACCTCCAGTACATTCTCCATTCCCTTACATTTGGCTGATGTGGCGCGCAAATCGTCTTCAACTGCGGAAATCCTGTTTTCGGCCGCGTCTAATCTTTCACCTTGCTTGTCTAGCTTCGCCACCATGGTGTCCATTCGGCCCATCAGAAGGTCCAGTTTAGCATTGATTTCCTGCCTCGAGGCCTGGACGGCCTTGAGAATGTTGTCCATGACATTGCCTTCTGAGGAGTCCACGTCCTGTTCCTCTTCCACCTGCTCAGTCTGGCTCTTATTCGTCTTTTTCGCCTCAAAGGTGAGCCTAGTTTGTTGTTTTTCTGGCTTCCCCATTGTGCCACGCACAGGTGCGACAATGCAAGGGTAGATGGTTTCGCAGGCTTGAAACTTTGTCCACCGTGGAGTCTTTGCGCGTGTATCCGGCTGTCTGGATGAGGGAGTTCGTCGTATAGCAACGGTTCACGCCACAGCCTACGTTCTCAACGCTGTCGCCGGATTGGTGTGGTGTGTGCTCATAGCCCCGTCGCTGCCTGTAGGGGACATGGTATCAGGCCATCTGTTGCCTCCCAGCGTCGCCTGCAGGATGCCACAGACGGTGTCATGTCCCCTTGATGCAATTACTGCAGGCGGTGATAGCGCCAGTGCCGAGGTCCAACACTGATCCCTCCAGTAACCTCGAGTGTAATGGTCCAGCAGGGTTTCCGTTCTCCCACAGAACTGTGCATAGAGATCTAGAACCTCAGTGAGTTAGGATGATCCAAAACTCATCTCAGTGTCAGAAATCCCCTTACCTAGCTAGCTACAGTGTCTCATGGCTCATTATGGAATGACCCATGTCTTAGACAAACCAGAACATGAACTTTAGAATACCTCAGGAATCGTGGAACACATGAACACTCTTTCGTTATATAATCATTTCAAACCAAAACTGAGAGTCAAAGAACACGAGTGCAAGTTTGAAATATTTATTATTCAATGCAAAGTTCTCAAACGCAGTATCTTGTATAATACCAAAATGCAGATTATAAAAATCAGAGTCAGCAGCATAGTCACTAATCCATAGTAAGCAAATGGTGATAGCATGTTATAATGCAAAATCTATAGAAATCTATATCACCTATATTTCGCGCACCCTATTTAGTATATTATTTTATATATATAAGAAGGTCTCATTCGGGCTTTAGCAGGGCGGCCCCATACCTCTAAATGTCAGTAGGAGTAGATCACATCAACAGCTACCAGCTCTCTTCATGCGCAGCACCAAGTGTCTACGTTCATTCCGTGTAACTCTATCTTAAACCCGCTTAGAGCCCAAAATGTTGGCATCAACATTATTTGTGTTATGTCTAATGTGGTGCGAGGATCAGGCCTCCCAGTAACCTTGTGTTAGGTTAATTTTAGAGTGTGCAGCTCTCAGTGTGCAGACAGTTGTACCAAGTGTACCAGGCAAAGCTGATAGCATAGAAATAACATATTATTCTCAAATAAACCACCTCACCGCTTCTAGGGTGAAAGCGACAACAACAAGTATGTGTCGTGTGCAAAACTGAAGCCGAAGGAAAAAAGGCTGTTTAAACATGTAATGCACTCATGCTAACTTAACGCAATATATGTAACGAAGTATCCATATGACACCCCCCCATTGGTCCGAGCACCGTCAAACATAAGGGAAAAGGCAATACTAAATCAGATACAAAAATTGAAAGCAAAGTTCAATAATCTTGAGCTAAAATAAGCTAAAAATATGTATGAATGAATATGTATGAATGCCTACAGTGGCCTCAAGTCTAAAAATAAAAACAAAACTTTCGAACCAAAAGTTATCCGCCAGGTCTCAAAAATATGAAATGTAGGACCAGGCCGCATCAATTCAAATGTCTGTAAGAGCAAAAACAAGGCACTTATCCGATATCCAAAGTCATGTGCCACATTGACGTTATCCTCAGCGACATCACATGATTGAACTCTCCATCAGCTGAACACAGTCCATCCCTCCAATTCAGCGAGGGGAAAGTCATATTTCACAACAAAGGATTCCTCCCAGGCATGTCATGATTGGAAAGCATATGCAAAGAAAGCTGCAACAGCCTCCAGCATGAAATCACTGCCATCATCCGAAAATAGTTCAGCAATCCAATTCAGCAATGGGAAAGAACATACGTGCTCCTCCAGCATCGGATCCTCCTGTAACGTCAGAGGACAACTCGGTGGGTTCACCAGATCGCTGAGTGTCAGAAAGGCATCCGCCGCTGCAGAGATCTCCCATTGGCCCAGAACTCCATTTATCGCTGCCAAGGCCATAACTCTTTCGCCAGAACAGATCAGCTCGTGAGCCACCACGGGACGCATTAGCTGATCAAAATCGACGTCAGGAGCAGTCCTCAAGCATAGGCACAAATCAATGGCCCAATCGAACTCGCAGCTCAGGCAGTGAAACACAGGTTGGACACACGTGAAGTCGGTGAACCGAAATGACAATCTATAGGCCGTGCTTAATGCTGCAAGCGGCAAAGTTCCATAGTAATTGAGCATCCGATTACGGCACAGTGTCAGGAGGCGTTGAACGGCTTCTTGCGCAGGATGGGCATCCATGTTTTATGAAGAAAAACACCAACAAAATGCCAGCGGCTACAGCCAGCAACACAGGTAGTCCGCCAAACAAACTCGAAAAAATAGAGTGGAAAAACGTGGGAATGATACCAAAAACTTTTTCAAACGTTGTCACGAGGCCACTGCTTACCAATTTAAAAAAATGTGCGAGCCCAGTCGTGGAAGAAGCATTAAAAATCTGGTGCACTAGCTCACAGAAATGAAACGGCAAATCAGTATTTAAAAGCGCCTGCACCTCTGTGCGGGTGTTAGCTATGTGAAGGACATAAGTTTCCCGGGCCGAACTCAGGGTCACTTGTTTTTGAGACAAAAGGGCCCTTATTCTGCTTAAACCATTGAACTTCGCTTCCAAGGTTGGAATCCGTGGCCAGATGGAGACATCTGAAGACCCATGCGTGGGTGGGTATAGAACATTCTTGCAACACACCACACGCTCTGATACAGTTACCACATAAGCCACACCAATTAATAACCCACAACATAACTCGTTGTTTAAAAGCAAATAACTACCATTAGCCAATAATGTAAATGTGGGAACCACTGCTGGAACTGGCGTGCCTTTTAAAACACATGCTAAATTTGGGCGGTCCTGATTACAAGAACCGTGTAACTGAATGTGTCTGCATATTAATGAATGGTCAGGTGACTGTGTGCATTCCTCACCATTAAGATTCACTTCTTTTCCATCCTTCAGACATCTGTATGTGTATGGTAAGGACCATGCCTCATGTAGGAATGCATTGCCTAGTGGTTCATACCGTCCTATAGCAATATACCGCATACAGTTAGTAAATTTATATAAGGGAAATGGTAATGTAATCAATCCATGAATAAGCCACGTGGCAGTAGTGGTTTCAGCAACAGAGAAAGGTAAGGATTCTAGCTTCTCAATATGTAACATAGAAAATGAAGCATCACGCATTGAAAGCATGCGCTGTTTTTCCGTCAGATTAAAAGGGGCGAAAAGGGATGAAACGTTCAATGAGGTCCAGGGAACTCGACCAGCCTTAAGTGTCTGTAGGGTCCAGGCAAACTGCATTACAGAACGCAATTGATTCTGACCATGGTATAACGTGGACACTTCATCATGTACAATATCAACAACAGAAGAAACAATATTATCCAATGTGTAAATTCTGGAAGAAAGCATGTTAATACTGTTATCGACCACTGCAAGCACTTTTTCCAAATTTGCTTGATCAATAGCCCTCGGGCGTTTAGCTGCCTCAACTTGTGAAAATTTCCAAATTTCATTGTAAACAGCATAAATAAAGCGTTTAGATCTACCCCTAGCCGGGCCTTTTATAAAATCATTCAGGTCTATATTCTCATTCAAACGCGACAGATGCAGTTTTACTGCAGCCAAAGTGGAATGTTGCAACCAGGTCTGACACAATTTGCCTACTGAATAAGTAGTAACTGTGTGATCTGTTTCAAAACGGGGATCCGGCCTGATGTGTTTAAAACCTTCAGACAAACCCAAAAAACGACGTTGGCAAGAATCAGAGCTTCTTTGCCACAAAAGCCACCCCTCTGGATCAAAACTGGAAATATTAAAGGAGGAATTGTGCTTTAGGTCTCGCATCTCACTTATGGACAATGTAGTGAAATTATTCCAACCTGAATATTCTTCCAAATCAGGGATGGTTGGTGCATTTAATTTTTTAGAAGTAGCCAATCCAAAACATGTTGTCTGGGAAATAGTAGAATTTAAAAACAACATGTGATTCGGGATGAGACATGCACGATGCAAAGCCTCAGTGCCTTGTACCTGCCAATCTTTGGTACCCCAAACCGATTTAAGGTCAATAGCTTCCTTCCATAACTCATAGCCCTCTACAGCTAACCTGTCAAGAAATGACTTTGAATACAGCAATTTTGTATCGGTAAGTCTGACCTTGGACATGAATTTCTGTTTCACTTTAAAATAAAACGACTCAGGATTTGATTGATTAAAATCTGTAAAATATAAGTATTTTCCTAGAAATGTACTCGAGCTCCCTTGCAAAGGCGCAGGACAATGTTCCCACTGTGTGTAGTTTACCGGAACCCTCATGGAACTCGTTTTGTGTAAGAAATGATTCCCATAATGTTGATAGCAAAACAAATCACCATAATTAACAGAATCCAAGTACAAATCCTCAGCATCAAAGGCCGCATAATATTTCAAATCAGAGAACAATGCTTCTACGGCCTGAAGATCCCAATCATCAGAACGAATATTTTGCTTAATCACATCTCCCATGTTTACTCTAAGCACATTAGGAACATTAATAACTTCTGTGGGGCCATGTATCTGAAACCTAACCGCATCCCACACAATCCCATCAAGGACAGGCCAAGCAGTAATCTCTACTGAATGTAAGTCTCTCTTTAGTCTGTGTGCTGAATGTGAGGAGGAAAGAGGGGCCAATGTTCCATTAAGGTACCGAATTCCTGTTCTTTCTTTCACATAATGGCCATCGATCAGGCGAAAAAAATAAAACACAAACCCAATTGACATAAAAAGATAAAATGAAAATAGTATCAGCCAAATGTATGTCCAAGGTGGAATTAGAAAATGTTTTTTAAACAACGTGGCATATTTTGCAATAGTCGATGGTTTCTTTGAAAGTTCCGAATCAGAGTCAAAAGAGAATCTGGACTGGTTAGCCAAACAAGCTTGTAAATCGGACATAGATAAATCTGCAGGATCTGCATAGGTCACCTCATCAATGTTAGTAACAGGAATAGTATTTAATAAAGGATTGGATATAGCAGGCATCTCGAGCGACACCTCCTGATCTGCACCAGATGTAATAGCCAGCACAGAGTGCCTCACCATGGAAGGACAGGATACAGCCGGTGTCATGCTATGAAGAATCGGCCACCCTGTGTGTCTTGACATTGTCAATAGAAATAAATCTGTTTTCTTTACGACCTGGAAGTGGTGGTAAAATGACTGTTCTTGTGCCCTTCACTCCAAGGACTCGAACCGGCGCTCGATATGAGGGACCAAACTCTTTCTTGTTATCGATCTTCTCTCGAACCAGTTCTCCAACCTGGGGTAGCCAGCCAACTACCGGGATCTGCAACGCATCATCCGACGTGGAGGGCAAGTGTTCCTTTGCAAGACTGTCTCTGGTCTTTTGTAGATCCTGTAAAACATTGCAATGTTCATCTACGTCAAAGGCCGCGGCCTGGGCCTGGCAGTCTGCACCATCGAGGTCAGGGACGTACATCTTGATACCAAAGAGCATTTCGTATGGGGTCCGCCCACCCAGAGACCTTCTAGGGAGATTATTAAGCGCACGCTGCACGCCATAGAGGTGGGTCAGCCAGTTTCTACCAGTGCCTATAACTCGGGCTGTCAAAGATTGCTTTAAGTCGCGGTTCATTCTTTCTACTACAGAATTGCCCTCAGGCCTGTAGGGACTTGAAAACTTCACCTGTACTCCCAACGAAACCATAGCATCCTTATACGCCTTAGAGGCGAAAGCCGGACCCTGGTCCGAATGGAAAGCACCACAAGCAAAGATTCCCACAAAGACACGCAAATCCTTAATGACAGTTCGCGAATCAGCGCTTCGATGCGGCCATACCCACACAAAGCGTGTGCATGAGTCAACTGCTACTAAGATGTATTTATACGCAGTATCAGAAGAAAAAGGACCGCAGTGATCCAAATAAACACAACCAAGTGGTTTATTAGAGATGTACAACTGTGTCTGAGGCGGACGCGCAGCAGTAGAAGGCTTGATCTGCTGACAAATGTCACACATAAGGACATAATCGCGCGTTTGTTTGTACAGTCCCCGCCACCAGAACCTCTGTTGTAGCTGAGATACAGTGGCTGAGACGCCCGCATGCGCAGACGCCACACCTTCATGAGCCGCTGTAATCAGAGAAGCTCTGCGATCCGAGTTGGGAACTAGACGCTCTCCAACTTCAGGAATTTTCACATAAGGAACCTTATCGGGACTTAAGTGGTATGTGTACTTCGAAGGGAACCCCGCAGGATATTTACCTCCCTTCTCCGTGGCAGCAACAGCCGCCAAGATGTCATCATCTATTTTGCTTTTGGACCTTGTGACTGCTGCAACTAAGTATTTTGATACCGCTGACTTCGCTGCTTCATCAGCAAGCGAGTTGCCAACAGCGTGGACCCCCACGCGCTGGTGGCCAAGAGTATGAATCACAAACACGAGCGGCAGTTTCTCTTTAAGTTCCGCCACTCGGACCCAGATCATTTTATGTTTTATTGTGCTACCCTTGGAATCACGAAAATCATTCTGAATCCAAAAGAACAAGTTCTCATTGTAAGACTGGACACAGTAGTAAGAATCACTTACGATTAAAGTCGTCACACAAGGATCAGCGTACTCCAATGAGAGCATAAGAGCACGAAGCTCAGCTAATTGTGCGGTGCAGTCCCCTAGTGTTTGCGTGTGCACAACACTGGACTTGAACTCATCGTTCACCATGGCACCGACTACAATGGCGCAAGCGGAAACGTAGGCATGTTTAGAGCCATGCGCAACCTGCGCCGAACCATCCGTGTAAATGATGCAATGGAAATCCTCCAACGGCCGCATTGCTAAAGGAGCAGGATGAACAAATTCATACTGTAAATACTCCTGCGACCGTAAAGCGGCGTCAAAAATAAACGTGACATCCTGAGACGTCAAGGATGTAGCCCACTGAATCCACCGAGGGTGCAAAGCTTTAGAATTCGGTACACTGGCCTTCGTGACCGCCTCCAAGGCAGGACACGGGGTAACCACCAACATGCGCTTTCCCTGCGACAGGGCACGTTCCTTATGAATTGCCATCTGCACAGCCGTTAAAACTTTCTCCACAGTGGAAAAACGCAGTTCAGCCGAAGTGTACAAGTGTGACTTGTAAGCAATAGGTACAGTATCCCCTTCATTAAAAGTCAGGTACGTGAAACCCACCGTCCCAGGGATAATTCTTATCACCAGGTTGGTCTGGTTATCACGAGTCTGTAAGTAGTCAGAAGCGAGCATATCAGCCTGCAAGGACTGCAGAATGGCTGAATGCTCAGGCAGCCAGCATGATTTGGAAAAAGATGGTTGTACCAAGGCATATAAAGGCTTGATACGCTGGGCATATTCCGGAATGTATGTCCTCCCGAAATTTAAAAAACCCAGTAAAGACTGTAATTTTTTCAGCGTTGTCGGAGAGCGCAACTGCGCGCATTTCTCCAGGAATTGAGGAGCCAACCCCTTTCCTTCGTGGTTAAGTTCATAACCCAGAAACAACACTGTGTACTCCGCAATGTGTGATTTTGCAAAGTCAAACTTGTAACCCATGTCTGCAAAGTTACAAATTATGCTGTTCACTCGACACAGATGCACCCAAAGTTCGTCGTCTGTGAGATAAATGTCATCCACATACGAACAAGCAACTGGATCGAAGCTCTCCAAAAGAGAGACTATGCGGGTGGAAAACACTCCAGGACTATTTTTATATCCCATTGGGAGTCGTTTAAACATTTTTTGTACGCCGCCGCACGTAAAACTGGTCCATTGGGAACTTAGACCATCTAATCTATGTGCATAAAAACCATTGGAAATGTCAAGCGTGGTTTTGAACCGTTTACGCTCAAGACTATTTACTAGGGCAGAGCCGTGAGTATTCTGTACTGCACAGTTACGGCAATGCGAGTTCAAATGCCGGTAATCCAAAACCAGACGATATGAGCCGTCCGGCTTGTTAACAGTAAAAAGGGGATTATTCATTGGTGACACACACGTTTCAATAACACCTTGATATTCTAATTGTTCAAGGATAGCCGCGACCGAAGCTTTATCTTCACGCCGTATGGGATATTGGGGTTGTGGCTGCGGCTGTGACCGTAAAGGAATCTCATGGCTAGGGGACAATTTATCCCAGCCACACTGATTTCGGTACACAGCCGGCGCAAGCGCCAGAGCCCACTCTTCTGCAAAATGCAGCGCTTCCACTCTCGATACAGTGTGCGCGAAACTGGGGAGGATCACCTCCTCCCCTCGCGGAGCTGCGAGAACAAAAGGTGGGGGCCAGTCAGCCTCCGAAAGCAAAATGTCATACGTATCCGAAAGATCTTCCCAAAACACCCCTTTTACAGTTCGCTGCATGTCACCTTCAATTAACAGGACAATTTCAAAAAGTCTTTCAGGGGGAGCAACATGTGTATCAGCCGTTTCAATCACAATAAAAGTTTCAGTCGCTGTCACCTTCAACAGTGGACGGAGGGCCTCTCTCACTATGGTAATCTCCGCCGCGCTGTCCAGCAAGGTCAGAGCCCACGTCAGATTCCGAAGCCGCGTTCTCACTATCTGGGGCATATCGATGCGCCGTTAAGGCCGCGACTTTTTTCTTGGCAAACTGCGGTCTCTTTGGCGTAGAGTCGTCCCGCTGATCCCCTTCACTTCGCGTGCGGGGCTGGCCACGTCCTTGCTGGCCACCCCTGCCCCTGCCGCCCCCTCCACCACCGGTTGACGGAGCCGATGAGTCCTGAAAGGAACGAGGAGAGCGTTGGTCAGAAGCCTGAAATCTCTCAGGCGATTTAATCGTCGCGCGATCGCGCAAATCATAAACTCGATCTGACTGCGCAGGCTGCGAAGGCGTAGGACTAGAAACCTGTGTCTGCTGTTGTTGTTGCTTACCATGATTCTGCTTTTTAGGCCAATTTTGTTTTTTGGACTTGGGTTGTCCACCCGTTTCCAAAGACTGTCCCTGGGGCTGCTTCTTCTCTTTTTCAGAAAAAGCCTTTAAACCCTTAGAAGTGCGGCCAACCATTTTATAAGCCGCCACAATAATTCTTGCCAGCTGACGGGGTTTCTCGGCATCGGGAATTAACGCCAGAGCATTGGCCACCTGAAAGTTCACTGCATCCCCCTTGACATTTGCAAGCATAAGACCGCAAACCGTCTCAAACGAGCCGCTCAGGCGCATACCCAATTCAACCGCCGACTCTGGTCCGTGATCATCCTGAACACGTTTAAGGACCGCAGAAAGGTTTGACACAGACGGGGTGCCATAGCACCTCGAGTAAACCGCTGCAAAAGTCTTACCCCATGTTTCACAGTCAGCAAGTTCAGGGGCTAAATCTTTCGGCAAACTAAGCGTAAGAATCCGGTGTTTTTCACCCGGAGTCGTATTAGGAAACACAGCCTCCAGCTGGTCGAATTTCTCGGCAAGCCAGTAAGGAAAATCATAATATTCTCTGGCTTTCTGCCCATAACGGAATTCACCAAGACAGGACTGATTTTCAAACCAGCCTGTTATGCCCGAAGCTGCGCACCTGCGGGGGCTGCGCCATGAATATTACGACCAATGTAATGAACAAGCGCTCTAATCACTCCAACCGCGACATCATGAAGACGCCGCAGGTCACCCACATTACAAGTGGCGCGATTAGGATGAGGAGTAAATCCACCCAAAGCGGGCCAATTTGTGCCCGGAATGGACAAAGGACCTAACCTCGGAGCCGTTAAAGAATGGGGTAGGGCGCCACCAAACCAAACTCCGTGCTGCCAAGCGTCGATAGGTACTTCCAGTGCCCTGTACGGAGCATAAGCCGCCGGTACAGCCGAGGCAGTGTATGAATGGAAGACACCCGAATTAGCGTCCACTGCCGGAAATGTCACCCAGGAATAAAACAATTCGTACGGGTACGCATGTTCCGCACTCACCACTAGAACCACAGCCAAGCCTTCCGCCGGGACATTATATGCCCGCAAGTGGTCGCGAACCGCGACGCGGCTATGCTGCGCTATGTCCACGGCCATGTTAGCACAGGAAGTGAAAATAGACAAAGAGCAGTTTGTAGCACAACTGGGCAGTAATTCAAAGAAACCGTTTTTAGAAGAATTCAAGCTTGAAAAGACCTATTTAAAAAATAGGTAGGTTTTTCCGACACCACCGTTCACCGGAAACGGGAATGAAGGTGTCAAGGTTTGAAAGATATACTACTCGAGTGTCATGTTTTAAGGCCAACCAAACCGTTGGGCGCCATGTAGCAGGGTTTCCGTTCTCCCACAGAACTGTGCATAGAGATCTAGAACCTCAGTGAGTTAGGATGATCCAAAACTCATCTCAGTGTCAGAAATCCCCTTACCTAGCTAGCTACAGTGTCTCATGGCTCATTATGGAATGACCCATGTCTTAGACAAACCAGAACATGAACTTTAGAATACCTCAGGAATCGTGGAACACATGAACACTCTTTCGTTATATAATCATTTCAAACCAAAACTGAGAGTCAAAGAACACAAGTGCAAGTTTGAAATATTTATTATTCAATGCAAAGTTCTCAAACGCAGTATCTTGTATAATACCAAAATGCAGATTATAAAAATCAGAGTCAGCAGCATAGTCACTAATCCATAGTAAGCAAATGGTGATAGCATGTTATAATGCAAAATCTATAGAAATCTATATCACCTATATTTCGCGCACCCTATTTAGTATATTATTTTATATATATAAGAAGGTCTCATTCGGGCTTTAGCAGGGCGGCCCCATACCTCTAAATGTCAGTAGGAGTAGATCACATCAACAGCTCCCAGCTCTCTTCATGCGCAGCACCAAGTGTCTACGTTCATTCCGTGTAACTCTATCTTAAACCCGCTTAGAGCCCAAAATGTTGGCATCAACATTATTTGTGTTATGTCTAATGTGGTGCGAGGATCAGGCCTCCCAGTAACCTTGTGTTAGGTTAATTTTAGAGTGTGCAGCTCTCAGTGTGCAGACAGTTGTACCAAGTGTACCAGGCAAAGCTGATAGCATAGAAATAACATATTATTCTCAAATAAACCACCTCACCGCTTCTAGGGTGAAAGCGACAACAACAAGTATGTGTCGTGTGCAAAACTGAAGCCGAAGGAAAAAAGGCTGTTTAAACATGTAATGCACTCATGCTAACTTAACGCAATATATGTAACGAAGTATCCATATGACAGGTGCTCAGAGTGAACCCATTGTTGTGGCGGGAAGCACCCTGGAACCCCGCGTCTCAGGCACAGCCTGCACCTGTCCCGCTCAGCACATTCATCATTCGTGTTATAGCGCCTAGCCGCAGCACAGAGGAAGTACCTGGCAGGTTGATCAATGCAGGTCACAAGGCCGGGACCAGCACGCTGTGCAGTCTCTCACTCATCCCTCGATTCGCGCAGGGTGCTCCAGACCATGGGCGCCGCCATGTTGTCTCCGATGTCCGGCAAATGTGAGTTTTGCCATCGCACCGCCAGGAACCGCACTGATTTCGCCACACTCCAGCTGATCAGAGTGTTTCAGCTGTGCAGGTGCGCCGGCGAGCAAATGAGCACCAGCGATTTCGTGCAGAATCGTTCCGGGGGGGGGGCGGCCAGCCACAGGTTTACAGTGCCGCCATTTTATTAACGCGAAAAAGGGGAAACAAGGGAACCCTACTCACAGCGGAACCAGGGCAAAGTGTATATCCATAGAACAATGGTTCCTGTGGCATACGAATTTATAGAATATACAATACTCAACAGCTTAAATAAGCAATATTCACTTGTAGCAGAGAAGGGTTTGGCAGAAAAAGAAACACACATATGCAAAATTTATAAGAAAGACTTCTTATATTTCAACTCATGAAAAGTGTCCATATTTACAACAGCAACACATATACAAAAGGTTGTATGTACAGTGTAAAGTGCAGTGCGTCCCAAGTGATTTTGTGAACAAAAACAAAACAAACACCAATAATAAATGGTCTATACAGTTTTGCGTTATGGGTATTTACACAGGGAAATGACCAAGCAATATGATACAATAATTGCTAGCAGTGACTATATGAAATCACAAATCACTGTGCTAAATGGGTTCCTTCCCTATAGCGTCGACGGCGTTTCGACCTGCTTGATGGAGGTCTCGTCAGGACTAAGCAGTGAGGGACATCTAGGGAAAAGGTGAGAGTGATTGTTAATATGTGTGGTTGCTGTACTCTACAGTATTATGTGGACTTAAAAATGGGGATTATAATACCTCGTAGTGTCTCGACTTAACGCAACCCATGCGTGATAAAATAAAATATATCGGACTTACAGTGTACCCAGCCGGGCACTGTTGAGAAAAAGAATAGAACATTTGTTAAGACTCACGAACGCTGTGGGGCAACGTTACCATTGGGCCAGTCATGGTATAGTAAAGCCACTTACCACTGAGGTTGCTTGTGGTAATTGAGTCTGGTGGCACTCAGGTTGCAGTTGGAGAAGCAGGGTAATACCTGGTGAAAAAGGGCCATGTGGTAAGAATGTTGTATAATCACGGGAGAGGGTGTGGAATGGGGTGTCTCAGAGCTTACCTGCTCTCCGGACGCGGAATCGCTCGATCGCACTTACCCGGTCGGCTGTTTGGTAAACAGTGGAGTTCCGGGTTTAGTGCGTCAGCGCGTCTATAACGTGACATGTGCGCGCGCATCTAGGAGGGCGGGAGTAGTGCTAGCGCGTCATTGTTGTAAACTAGCGCTTTTGCATGGGAGGCGGGTGCGCAAGAACGTGTGCTGTGTACCTATAGCCATTTTATTAACGGGCGCACTTACTTCGTACAACTGACCCGATGCAGTGGGTGTCCTCTTGTGTTCAGCGGTGGGGGGTCCCAGCGCGCCCCCCGGCGACACGATCCGAGGACTCCACTGTGGCCACTGTCAGTGCCGGGAGCCCACGCTCCCAGTCCGATCCCGGCTGGCTGCCGTCTGAACCGCGGCCGCCATTTTCTGCCGCGCGAGCACAGCCGAATCCTTGTCCGCACCGGAGGGGCAGTGAGGTTAGTCCCGTTCCATGGCCACCGGCAGGCGCCCTATGCTCTCCCCTTCAAGCCGATATGCTTTGCTCCTCGTTCCGGTCCGTTTAAGAGCACATTTCTGGCAATTTTATGATCCGCCCGGCGGAGCTGCACGTCTAAGCAGCCATTCCGCTGTGCGCCCCCTAGCGCCTCCTCTGGTCCCATCAAAGATGATATAGAAATGGCTGGGCTCATGTGAGTGCATTCAAACCCTGCAGTAGAGACCTCTGCCTCCCTATTCCTTTAAGACCTCCTCTTACCCCCTTTTATACCTTTATTCTCTCCCTTGATTCCATGACCCTTCTTAAGCATCTTCTACCTCCTTAACTTTTAGCCTCCATCCCTCTTTTGATCCTTAATCTTTTCTCCACTGTTCACAGGATTCTTACAGACACATCACTGTTCCTAACACCCTAATAATAAAATATTAAAGACATTTACAAAGCGCATGGTTACGACATCTCGGCGTGTCCCCGTGCTAGGGTGAGATAGAGTGCCATCGACCCAGCTCCAAGGCCTTAGCAAAATCTTACACCGAAAACAAGTCGGTTTTAAGCATCTTCCTAAATCTAACTTCGGAGGTCTCCAACCGGAGATTTATCGGGAGTTTATTCCAGTTCTGAGCTGCCAAGGCCCGAAAGGATCTGCCTCCCATGCTGGCCTTCTTCACTTTAGGCACCATCAATAGGCCCGTCCCAGTTGATCTCAAGGACCTACCAAGCACATAGCTGGTGACCAAGTCCTTCACATAGGAGGATCCAGAGTCCTGGGTAATGCAATGGCATGTGCACAATGCTTTAAACATCACTCGCTTCCTAATTGGAAGCCAGTGCAAAGCATCAAGGGCTCTTTTGGAAGCAGCCCTCCTAGGTTGCGCCAGTACCAGTCTCGCAGCTGCATTCTGCACTACCTGCAATCTCCCCAGGTATTTCACGGTAGCGCCCAGATAGAGGATATCACCATAATCTAGGCGAGATGTAATGAGGGCATGCACCAACGTCTTCCTTGCTTCTATAGGCAGGAGATCCATTGTTTTCCGCACATTTTTGAGGACTCCGAAACATTTCCCCACTACACGTCTAGTGTGTGTTTCATAGGAGAGAGTGGAGTCCAACCAGGCCCCAAGATTTTTAGCCAGGGTACATGGAACCGGAGTGGGGCCCAGACTAGGAGGCCACCAAACCAACGTCCAGCCTGATGCATTTCCCCCTACCACAAGCACCTCTGTTTTACTGCCATTCAGCTTCAGGCAGTTCTTTGCCATCCAGGAGGCAAGCTCCTGCAGGCATGCCCTGATGTTAGGGACAGCAACCTCTGGCACCCGAGCTAATCTTTGCCATGACTTACTTTTCCGTTTAATATGTTACATTGATTGATTGTGTTTGTATTTATGTTTTTGTTTGCTCGCTTTTCTCTCTCCATGGACTGTGCTTTGATGTTCATCTATGCAGTTCTTCTGCCTCCAGTGGTGTTATTTATATAAGGTGCACTATGACATGGCTTTGGGAAAAGTGCTCTGTACTAAAATATAAAGTAAATGACAAAAAAAACTGAAAGATATACAATTGGGGAGAGGATGTACGCTAACCTCAAATCTGGGAAACCAAGTTTGAGTCTCGGCAACAACGCTGAACATCCTGTGATTCTGGGCAAATCACTTAATCTCCTCATGCCTACCAAAACTGAATGTGTCCTTATGTAACGCACTGGGACTGGTGCTCATGTAAAGCGATTAGATACCCAATACCTTTGGGTCAAGTTTGCGCTATAAAAAACTCCAGAAAAATAAATGGCATCAAGTATATACCCCGTATTGTCCGGCGTATAAGACGGCTTTTTAACCCATGAAAATCTCAAAAGTCGGGAGTCGACTTATACGCCGGGTGTTGTCTTATATGCTGGTATACGGCGTGCTGTAACTTCAGGGACAGGTGCCCTCTAGCTGCGCCACTGTGCGCTGCCCCTTCTCCCTGCTCTCATGCGTACTACCGCTCGGATCATCTTGGAGACAGGGAGGGCTGGGCAGACATGGAGGGAGAGCGGAAACACCCAATCCAAGCAGACTTTTTATGCAGTGTGCACAGGAAATACCGGTACATCGCTTGCCGGATTTCAGCTTTAGAGTGAATTAGGAAAAGTTTAATCCACTTGCACTGTTTTATGTTTACATGTTTGATGACAAACAGCCTTATGTTTATAAGTGACAGTTTTCCTACTAAGTTCCTGCATGTCATAAGCATTTGAATTAAAATTACCACATTAAAATCAAATCTGATGTTTTTTAATTTTTATTTGATGTGCGTTGGAAGAGGGGAGGTCTTATACGGCGAGTATAGCCCAAACCCTATATTTTACCAAGAAAAGTAGGGGGGGGGTCGTCTTATACGCCCAGTCGTCTTATACGCCGGACAATACGGTAGATCCAAAGGTCATTGTCCTGCCACTCTGATGCGGTAGGTTGGGCAGCATAAACTCAGCAGCGGCCAGTGGAGGGAGTGCTGTGGGGCAGTGGGGTGGACCGGGGGAAGAGCAGGGTGGGGGATAGTAAACTACGGAATACAGCCGAACAGAGGTAAGTAAATAAATAAATAAATAAAACGAATTTCATTGCGTGTGCTGCATTGCCAAATGCGATGCAGTGCGAAAAACACAATTTGTTTTATTTATTTATTTGTTTACTTACCTCCGTTCGGCCGTATTCCGTAGATTACTACCCCCCCACCCTGCCCCTCCCAGCCCCGCCCCACTGCCTCAGAGCACTCCGCCCGCGGGGCCGCTACTGCATAAACTATGGGTTGGGATCAATAGAAGAGTCACACTCAAGACAGAGAAGAGTAGGTCAAAGGGGGCAGAATGCCAGGGAGCACATTGCTCATAAAGGAGGGGGGTGAAGGTCCAGGATAAGTGGGCAGAATGGTGAAGTAGAGAGGAGTGTAAGACAGTATTTCAGACATGGATTCTGCAATGGAAGATATAAGAAGTGTTGCAAGCATAGTTCACAAGTTATCAGAAGCGTCTGTATGAAGAAAGTGAGAAAATGAAAAGGAAGAGAAGACAACAGTTGCCCAGAACATCCTCCTACATTTAACACTCGTCCTAACATAATGACTTACTACTCCTAAACTGAGAAAAATCCTAACTTTAAGACTTTAGGTATTCACATAAGGCATTTAGAAGTCCTAAAGTTAGAAGTCCTAACTTTACTACTCCTAAACTGAGACAAATCCTAACTTTAAGACTTTCGGTATTCACAGAAGGCATTTAGGAGTCCTAAAGTTAGGACTCCTAACTTCTGTGAATGCCAAAATGAGTAAGTGCCTTCTGTGAATAGCAAAATGAGTAAATACCTTCTGTGAATACCAAAATGGTAGTAAGTTTAGGACTTTGTCTTAAGTTAGTTCTGGGAATCGGGACCAGAGGGTGTATCACAAAAAGCAGACCAGAAGTTGAAATGTGGCCGGATGTAAGACAGACTAACTGCTGACCCAAAATATAGGTCGTCAATAGGAAGTCATAATTGGCCTCACGCATTCAGAAGAAACTAAAAGATGATCAAACTAATTTGGGAATATTTTTTGCAGGAGGAGAATTAATGATTGTATAAACGAGGTAAGACTTAATTTCTATAAAAAAGATACAAAGGAAGTTAGATTACATAAAAGAAGGTTTTAGAGGGATCATAAAAAGCGGAAAAGGGTAAAGGAGAGCGCGTCATGGTGAGAGAGGAATGGAGACAAAACATAAAACACCAAAAAGTTATTCAACATGTGAATGAATTTGAACATTTCACCTAAATGTAAAAATCTATGACAAAAATCATGACATTTCAAATTCCCGCACCATCTCTTCTAAATCTTGCTGTAAGTAGATGCCCCTATGGTCCAACCATTCAAAGCACCAACCCACACCTCAAAGATGGCCCAGCTGAGTGATAACATTTTTCCCACCGGAACAACAAGCAGGGTATGGGGCGAGAAAGAATAAACAGAGCTTTAAACTTATATATTTATATCTTTAGATGATTATTTGTGCATCACCTCTATTCTATTTATTCTAACAGGAGTGATGCACAAAGAATAACCTAAAGATATCCAAAAATAAAAGGAACTCTAACTGATGAAATAGGAAGACAAAAGATGTATGGCAGAAGTAAACTAAATAAATGAACGGAAACTGACAGACCTTAACCACTTCACTGTCTACTGCCACCAGACTACACAAAAAAAGACAGCACCCATATTGCACCCATACACAGATTAGACAGTATGTAAGCAACGTCAGGCACACAGATATCCACTAGGAATGATGACAGAGTTTCCCGGGACCAAAAGCTTTATTACACTACATCTAAACATCACTAAGTCAAAATAACAACACTACTGATAGATAGCTATCAGTAGCAATAAGGGCCATCCTCCTATTCCACACAATACGAAAGTATAGAAAGAAAATATTTTACCAATGCCTCATAGTGATGAAAAGACATATTGGGACTCATGCACTTCTGTAGGAAATACAAAACACCGATGACAAAGGTACCATTGTAAATCTGTTAAGTGAGACTGAAAGAGCAATCAAAAGAACTTAAGCATTCTCTCCTAACAGATAAAGTGAGTCTCAAAAGATACTAGGCACAGAAACATCATGTGACACCCATAACCTTATAATAAGGGTAAACAGGTGACATGCCTAAGGCTTGTGGGAGATGTGTTTCAGGAACAATTATAATCAAAATGTAATCTATCAGACCCTGTCTGGGGTCAATCAATCAATCAATCAGGAGTTTGTTAAAGCGCGACTACTCACCCGTAAGGGTCTCAAGGCGCTAGGGGTGGGGTGGGTGGGGGGGTGCAGGTTCCATTCCATCAAAGAGGGGGTCTGTCGAAGAGCCAGGTTTTGAGGTTTCTTGCGAAGATGGGGAGCGATCTTCCAGTAAGACAAGCAGAGGCTACTGGACCACAACCTTGGTGACTGTGTGATATGTCTCCAGTGCAGAGGTCTTAAAACTGGGGGGGGACCCCCCCCTGATTAATCAGAGGGGGGTTGCCATTCTCTGACCAAGAGAAGGATCGTGCTGACAACAGTGCTTTGCTTTAAGTCGAAAGAAAGAGTGTTAGTAAGCCATTTTGTAATGGGCCATCACTACCTGGCTGGGAGTAGGTGTCAAAGGGGAAATGACTCCAAATATTTCCCAAACCTCTCCCCACCATTTCAGATAATTACACTGTCCATACATTTACACTTCAGTAAGGCTTGGCTGGCCAGAATAGTATGTTGGGCAATCATGAATTTGATTGCATTTTCAAAGGGGTTAACAGAACATACCTGCAATGTTTAAGTATGTTTTGACATATATAAACATTGACAATTTAGTAGAATAATTGCGAAGAATTCTGTGGGGCCCTGATTACTCAAAAAGTTTGAAGACCACTGCTCTAGGGTCCTGGAGTTTGTCTTACTATGGCTTTGCCCTCTGTGCAAAGGACACCCCTTCCATACTTGACAGTCAAAGTAGCGAGGTCGAGCAGTCAAGGGCTTTTCGGGGTGGTAGTGAGGGAGGTAGAGACTCAGAACTCAAACATCAGACACAATAATTCATTGTCCAGCCTATTGCTTTTCACTCAGTAAAAGAGAAGGACTTGAATCACACCAAAATATTACACACATGAAATGGTAATCACCACAGGGTTGTGTACTGCAGGTTCTAAACAAGTTAAGTACCCAGAAATCAGAAGACTACATTAAAGCTAAGACGTGAGCTTACTAGGAGTGCAGGTGAGCAGCTGCCCCAGTTTCTGTGACCCATGGGTCAGTTCTTATTTCCTTGACAAGACAGTTCTCTTTAAATGGGGTTATTGGTAAAGCGTGGACCCCACATACATCTGCAGTAAAGCTCTCAGTTACTGCTCAGTTGAGGCAGTGGTTTTACCTGAGATGCCACATGAGTGAGAGGCTTGAGAATGAACCTGCAGGTCATAGCTGCACAGAAAAGCAGATGAGCTCATGGATGCAGCAGCTCGGCCTGGTGGCCCCATCTGTTACTCATCAAGAAGGGCCTGGTGCAGGGTTAGTGGTTCTGAGGAACTTGGCTGGCTCTGATCAAGCAGGTCACTCCCAGGGGTTATCTTCCATACTCTGGCCTTCTGGTGCGGGTCCCAGTCTTGATGCACAGAAGGTAAAGGCAGCACAAATCTAGAGTCCTCCTCTGGTGGAGGCCACTGAATCGAGCACAGTGGGCGACTGGTGAGCTGGTTTGGCTCAAATATCTGGAATGTAGAAGCACTTGTGAGGCCGCGAGGCCTTTCGGTAGATTCAAGTCATCTCCTGTTATTCCCCCACAAATCCTCCGCTCTTCTAGGCCACCTCTCTTCAGGAATAAACATTGAAGCTTCTATTACTTGGGTACTCTGTTCCTGCAAGGTAAAGACACTCTTCCCCCACTTCTCAGGCTGTCAGGCAGATTCTTAGAACATAGACAGACCACTGCTCTTCCAACAAAATGTAAAGCATTCAGGTGACGGCCCTGTCCCTCACAGAGCTTAGCTGTATGACAGGCACAAGCCTTGAATCTCAGCAGTTCTTCAAGAACTGTGCAGAGCGCTGTGGTCGTGAAGAACTTGGAACTGGAACCAAGTACGGTAGTTTAGGTTCCAACGTTATACATTTTCCATTCTGAAACTATTGATCCCAGTCTACTGCACAATAACCGGTTTGGGGTGTTTTTTTTAAAAATGGCATGTTCTTTCTACATTGCAGAGACAACTTTTATAGACAAGGTGGCTAAGGGAAGGATACCCACAACATGTGCAAAATAATGTGTCACAGCACCTGGCTGTTATCAGTCATCATGAAGAAGAGTTCAGGGAGAGACAAAAAGGGTAGGCCTTGACCAGAGGCTTCCCTATCTCTTACAACACAATCCACTGACTCATCTCCATTCTCACACCCTTTACCAAAATGGCAGTCCTCATGAAGAACTAATCAGCAATAACCTGCTAATAAATCACCATCACATTTCTGAAGGCTACTTTTCTCTGTCATTCCACACTTCAATGTCTAGGTTACAACGTCCTTTTGTGATCAATGGATGTCTTGCTCAGCCTAAATGTTGAAAAGGCATTTGATTTGGAAAGATATTCATTGAAACTGTTCTTCATGGAATAAGTGAAGGCTCTAAGATAAAGGGACGGATAATGCTGGGATATAAGACCCCCCGCAGTGAACGTCTGAATTAAAAACTTACAATTGCAGAGTTTTACCTTACAGAGAAGTACGAGTCAGGGGTGTCACCTGTGCTCTCTTTTGTTTATACTAGTTGTAGAGCCTCTGACTAACAAAGTATGTAATCAAGGGAATTCCCTTTGAGATGAGCTTCATATAGTCTGCCATGCAAAAGATGTCCTGCTTGCACTGATGGACCGCGTAACCTATTTCAGCAACATTGGAAGCATTAGACGCATTAAAAAAGGTTTTGGGCTTTAAAGTCAACAAGCAGAAATCAGAGATTCTGAATACTTCAATGGCTAAAGATGCAACACATGGGCTTCAGCCCATCTGCTCTTTAAACTGGGCCAGAAGGTCAATCATGCATTTGGTAGTTTAGAGTGGTGATGTGATGAAAAATGTTTGAAACTGTCAAGTCAGATATGAGATACACTGTGTTGGAAATTTGCCTTTTCTGCAAGTTCACTCCAAATTTTTAGCCATCTTTTAATGAACACATTTTTGTTGGTCATAGGACTGTGCGCACTTTACCCTGGCTAACTAGTGTAAAAGTGCCGGGGCTCTCCCTTTGAAACATGTTACAACTGGCATATGCCCAATTTACATATTTAATGCGCTTATATGTCCCTATCATGTGGTAATAAATGTACCAAGGCCCTATAAATTAAATGCTACTAGTGGGATCCATACTCACTGTGCTACCCACTAAATAAGCACTGTAAACCATGTCTCCAGGTCTGGCAGCCTTGGTGTGCAGTTTCAAAACTGCTACTTCGTTGTGGCAAAACAAACCTTTTGCCAGGCCTAACTTAATGGTCAAGTTGGTAATAGCACTTTTAGAAAGTTGTCAGTTTCCTGTATAAAACTAAAAGGCCCTCCTGCTGGTGCCCAGCTGTCACCTGACAGTTTGTTTGTGATGAGATGTGTATTGCTCCCAGACAGTAGACAAAGGGCCATGGGAGTGGGATGGAAAATCCTCCTTTGCCTGTTGGGGCTATGCCCATCCCCTTCCTGAGCTTCAAAGGATGTATAACTTGTCACTGGCAGATGAAGCCCTCACATAAGCCTGCCTTCCTTTGTCCCTCTAATCAGGCTGGCACCAAACCCAGTGGGGGTCGAGGAACTGATCATAACTGGTTTTGGAAGTGGACAGAGGCTTGCTGCTACCCACACACTGGCACTGGGTGTAAAAGTGGACCCCAGAGATCTCGCCTCAAAAAAATCTTAGACAAGTGAAGATCAGAAGAAGGACTGCCATGCTGTCTGGCACCTGAAGGAAGACTGGAACTGCTTGCATTAAACCCAGGACCCAGGGATCCTGGGGTCAGTTGACTGGCCTCTTCTTTGAGCTACAGGGAGACAACAAGCTTCCAGTCACCTTTCCTTGCAACTGCCCAGCTGACCAATACCCACTGGTAGTTCCACTTCCAGCTTCCCTCCAACATTCTTGATTTTTAAATCCAAAAAGTGAACGTATTCTCTACTGTATGTAGAGGTAAATTTAAGGTTGATGTCACCTAGGTTGAGCCATTCCAGGAAGATCTCCAGGCCGTCCTCTGTACCCTCCCAGATGAAAAATATATCATCAATGAATCGGCTCCATCTCCTGATATTCTCATAAAAAGGAGCCGATTCATTGTAGATATGGACGGCCTCAAAGTGTCCAACATACAGACAGGCCATGCTGGGGGCACATGTGGCCCCCATGCTGGTCCCCTTGCATTGTAGAAAAAGGTCCTCTTTGAATAAGAACATATTTCGTTTAAGTACTAGTTCCAGACATGACACGATGAAACCTCTGTCTGCTCCTCTACACTCCGTATTCCCCAGGATACTCCAAACGGTGTTAATGGTAGCATCCTGGGGAATATTGGTGTAGAGGGCTTCTATATCCAAGGTTACGAGTATTTGGGTATTTTGATTAAATTCGATACCTTCCACCGTGCTGATCATATGGGAGGAATCTCTAATGTATGATCTAAGATTTTGTACTAATGGCTTCAGGAATGTGTCCACATATTGGCTGAGTGGTTCTAAAGGTGAATTTATACAGCTAACTATGGGACGAAGTGGCAGGTCATTAATATTTTTATGACACTTAGGTAGGCTATAGATGGCGGGAATAATCGCTTTTTCAAGAGAAATATATGAGCCACCGAAACGCGTCGATGCATCATTGAATGTTACATCCAAAGAACCATACGGGTGTCGCTTTTGATGAATTAACCTATAGACACCTGTTCTAAAAGATAAACATTGAGTTCTATATGGAGTAACCAACTAGAGATGCTTTTCATTTGCTTGCACTACACTTGGTCGCTAGCTTTCACATATTCAGATTTATGTACACAGTGGTATCTTTCTATTGTATATTGTGTTTTGTTAATTTTAGAATTGTGCTAAAATGATTGGTCAGTAGGACTTTTTAATTGTTTTGTATATACAAATTGTTTTATAAATGCTGTAGAACATATTATTATCAATTTTATTAAAGACACACGGTATTTTTCACATTTAGTTATTTTGTTCTTTTGATGTCACTTCACCACTTTTGAGGAACTGAACCCGTTATGAATGGATGTATGATATAGCCGAGTGTGAGTCATTGGTTAGGGTAACCTTCCACCATCAATACTGATTGGTGGGGATTGTAACAGTCCCAGGAGAAATCCTTTCATTTGACTTACCAGTGGTACCCCTTCTCTTGGGTTTGGGGTCACTCCCATTTGTTTTTCACTACATTTGGAGTGAATCCTAATGCCCAATTGGTGCCCTCTAGGTCCTGGACCCTTGGCTGGTGTTTAAAGTATTCATCCTGTCCAAACTGCAAAATCTGGAACTTAGAAACTTTTTTCCAGCTTTTTGTCTGGTGAACCGACAGTGACCAGTATCCCTGTCGAAGCCACAGCCATCGATGAATTGTCACCAGCATCAGCTTCCTAGTTTGACCTGCAAAAGGAGATCAGACTTTCAGAAAATGTTTTAAGAACAAGCGTAGGTGGTTTTATTGGGACTGACACCAAGCAGCAACCCATCGACCTCAAGGCCTTCCTAGGCACAGACTTCAGTCTATGCCCACTCTCAGCTTTCCTGCCTTTGTTGACGACTGACCCGGACCCCTGATGTACAGAAACCTGTTGCCGTCGAGCACTGCTTTGGATTCAGCTTGCCCCCAACAAAGACTTGTTGACAAACACTTATTCTTCATAAAATGTTAGTTCAAATGTAAACTTTCCACTGTGACGAACCTGGTCCATGTGTCCGACTGGTGATCCATCGCCGTTGGCCTTAACTTTTGACTTTGACCCGGTCTAGCGTGACTAGATAACCACGGTCGGCACTTATTGCTTTTGGTACTATTTTTTGTTCAAACTTAAAAATTCACATCTCTTGTTCTGCTTATTGGATTATTGTTATTTTGCTGTCATTTTATTTATTGAAATCCACAATATATTTCTAACTTGGTTTGGGATTTTTCTTGTGTTTTGTTTCCGCTTTATTACTGTTTGAGCTCTGCATACATTATTTACACATTGTCTACATGTTAAGCATGACTGCTTTGTGCCAAGCCACCAGTGGGGTAAGCACATGTGTATGTTTAATGATTTTTATGGTTAACCCTTAAAAGTATTGTGATTCTTATTTGAAGTGGGTTCTCAACCCTCTCAACTAATACTCCAGTTTCTTACATGCAGTGCATATAATTGCTGGGCAAATTTAATGTTATCAAAATGAACATCCTGTGCAGGCTTCTGTAACCCTTCCAATCGCTTCCTCTGGTGCTCCCTGAAATGGAGCTAAAATCTCTGCAAGAAGAATATGTGGCCTTCACATGCATAGGTTGAAGTGCATGGGTGACCAAGAGATTACTCATGTACCAAGACAGATGGTTAGCTTGAGTTCCCAGACATTTTGAAACACAATGTGCATTGGGAATCTGAAAAAAATAGCTTCCAATGGACCTTGCGGTGGTAGGTCTATTGGAAGCCATCTGTGGCTCTGGCTTGACTGGCAAAGTCTTAAAGATCCCCCAGTGTGGAAGGACCAACTCCAGCTAAAACCGTGTTGGAGATGTGGGCTTTAGTAACAAGAAGGGGTAGACTGACCTCATTTGCTTCTCCAAATACACTACTGCATTGCAATACTCATTTGCGCACAGGAAACACCTTTATGCACCAGAGACAAGGGGATTGCAGAGCTATTTATTAAATGTATAAATGTTCAAACAATGGCAAGTAAAAGCATTTGAGGAATAAAAGAGGGAACTTACAGTGAAAGAACTGGGTAGAACTACAATATCTGCAGACTAAACATAGGGCCTGAACAAAGAGGCACTTACAAGATAACCTATACCATTAGAAAAATTCAAAAGAATACACTTGGGCTTTAGATGGCGAGGACCTGGCACCTGCAGAATTCTACGTGCATATGCAGTGTATACCAAGGATTTCATACTGAGATGAAACACTGGGACCCTGATTAAGAGCTAGGCAGAGATTCCTAGCAGCTAGTTTTACTGTTACTGTTACCAGCCAGTAAGAATTGCCACCTATTATCAGTTAGACCCCATGAAATGAAGAATAACTGTGCAAAAGTGGAATTACTATGCAGAATTTCTGACGGTATTCCCTATTCCAAGGAATGTACCACTCCCATTTACCACCTGGGTGGAGGTGGAGAGAGGGGTGCTCAGAAAATAGGGATGCTCAGAAAATAGGAGAGGGAAAACAAAAAACTGTTTTGGCAGTGAGGGGGCAGGCATGAAAAAGCTTGGCAGAGACAGGGGGCGAGGCCTGGCTGCTGTTACAGGTAAAGCCTCACGCGGCTTTACTAGCTTGGATTCCCGGCCAGTAAAAATGATCCGCTGTACACCTGGGAAAAATGGGAGCAATAACATCAGGACAATTGAGATAGGTGGAGCAGTTTCCGCACTCGGAATCAAGCAGAACTAGGATGAGAAAAGCCAGACGATGAGTGAGAAGCTTGTCGCATGACATTCCTAAACTATATAGGAACGCCCCGTATAGAGAGGCACTATGTAAGGCAAAGCACCATTGGTATATGGTTTTTAATAAAGCACAACAAAAACAGTCAAGAGCGGCCATTAGGGAGCATGCAAGCATGAGAATATAGGGGATAGGCGCTGTGAAGCCATGCTCTTTACAAATAGAATGGAATGGAATAGAATAGAATAGAATAGGGGATGCCATCTTTAACTTATTTTCCTTACTCTTTACTATAAAACGTTTTGGGGTAAGCATGGGCAAAACCAACAGCTCTGCTGACAATGCCAGTTCTATTGCCTTTGCCACAGATTGTTTCTTATTGAATGGCTGTGCTTTACATGATTTGCAAAAAAACACTTGTTTATAGAAAACCGGCGAAAAAGCAATTGTTTGCAAAAAAAATTTTTTTAATGACAACATAGTGAGATGCCCCGATTGCAACAATGTGCAGTGTTTGTTTACATTCAGTGAACAAGGAGAGGCATGGGATATCTTGTGAGATGACACCGATGAGGAGTGTGTCTCTGAGATGGCTTCAAAACGAAATGCTAGCATACCTCGTTTTTAGGTTTCGTAACCTGGCGAGGGGCGAAGCCCCTCCCAGATCGAAATCTGTTGTTATTAATAGTGAGGTTAGGACAGCCTCTGTTTCCAATTGGATAGCTCCATAAATGGAGACTAGCCATTGGGAGACAGAGGCTGTCAATCGCGCTTTCTCTCGAAAACGCGATTCGGGGGCGTTCCTGGTGCTTTTTTTAAGCCCCGCCCCTTTGTCCCGGGCCGCGCTGCGATTGGCTGCCGGCCCGGGACACCCCGTGACGTCATTCCCGGGCCGCGCTGTGATTGGCTGCCGGCCGGGAAACCCCCGTGACGTCAGCCAATCACAGCGCGGCCCGGGACCTGACTTGTTTTTTTTGGGGGGGACGGTGCGTTGTGATCATTTGTTCGTGGCTGACGAACATCCCTCTATCCTCTATCCCCTTCTCCTGGCATTGTCTGATTGTGTTCGATTGTGTTCGTGAACTGTTTTCAAATCCGACCTCGGTTTCCGTTCCGTTCCCGCCCCCCCTCCTCCCGTTGACGGTGCGCCGTTCCCGGCCCCCCCTCCCCCCCCCCCTCCCGCTGTCCGTGAGTCTAACTGGGATATGCTCTTTTAAGGGAGGCTTTAGTTGTGTTAATAACCAGCAGATGTTAGCTGGAAGGGCGGGGTGTTCCGTGCTTGAAATATGACTTTAATCCCTACTTGTTTGTGTATGCAGCAGCAGTATTCGTTTGAGCCTCGACTTTGTGCACGAGAAACAATCCCAGCTGAGTTGGGCAGCAATATTCCATAGCAGCCACTAGAGGGAGCCCTTGCCCTGACTGTTTTAGAGGCACTTGTAAAAGCCGCGGCCGTGCCAGAGGAGGGGACAAGATGCCTCGGGAAAAGGCGAGCCTGTCTGCACGCTGGCATCGGAAAATCACGACACCTTGGGTGGAACTGGTCTTTGAAATGTAATTTGACTGCGTCATTGTATGTGCTGAAAACTGCAAGTACCAGACTGCCTCACGATGTGACGTAAAGCCCAGAGTTATCTGACATGTAAATAGCGCCAGGCTAGGCATCTAACGTGCACCGTCTGCAACGAGGAGATGTGTCCCTTATCTGGAAAATGCTTCTTACATTCTGGATCGCGTCTAACAGCAAAATATCACAAATAGCAGCTCCCCGGTTCAAATCTCCGGAATTCGCTTTGCCAGATACACACCGACTGCCTCAAATGTCCGTCTTCAACTCAAGCAGGACTCGTTTAACATCGCTATGGATGCGGTGGGACCCACCACCACCACCCGACGCCGTTACCCTCTTAAGGTGGAGTTCTTGTTTGGGTTTGAATGCAGGGGGTGGCAGGTACTTAGTGTGTGTCATGTGGGGGGTGTCAAGCATTCCTCCGCAAGCCTAGACTGAAGATTCCACAGTAAGGTTGGGCAGGGGTGTCCCCGAAATGGGTTGCTCGGTCCGGACCACGCAAATGGAGTGTACATTAACGGGTAGGAGGGCTGCTCTCGATGACGATAATGAGCACATTTATTATCGAGTATGACGGAAGCGGTGCAGTGTGCCATCATGCATATAGCGCTTAATGTACGGGTTCTAAACGCAGCACTAACAAGTGTATGTGTCACTGATCTCGATTGAGCACATTGTATCTACCTAAGAAGGGGCGGAGCATCGCCTTGGGGGTCCTAGCCTTTGATCTGCAGTTTGTACACAGACGTACTTTTAAGTCGAGAGCTGCGTCTCCCACGGAGAATCGATATGTTTGCATACAGGAGCAGCTTGACACCACGGTAGGACAGAGGCAGAAAAATTGGACCGGGTCCCAGAATAAAAGTGGCCTCTATTAGCACGTAGTTTCAAAAATTGGCTCACATTTGAAAATTCAGGGCAGTTTGGAACTTGTAAATACACGCTGCCCAGGTGTTTTGCAAGGTGTGGAAGACTGCATGTGTCTGTGCTTGCTGCAGGAAAGGTTGGTGGTAATAGGGAAACCCACATTAAAATTGAATCACAGACCATAAAACAAGCCCAAAAAGTGGCCCACACACTGTCATGTCAGATCAGCCCTCCGGCCGGATTCCCACACAGGCCTGCCCGACACTGTCTCACCTGAGTGTATTGTGTTCTAGGATGTGATAAGTGATACCTCCCTTGAGGCTTCAGGGACGGCGTGTCTCCTCTCTAGCATAAGAGCATGGCAAATGTGAAGATGGCATTCCGTCACGAGGAACTAAACCACCCCACATGGGGGCGGATGCACAGAGGCATAAAAGCAGCAGGGGTCTGACCGTGAACTACGTGTTATAAAGTCTCCGTGACCTCACAGGAGGTGGGGGCTCCTGGGATATCGGCGCAGACTCGTTAGCCCTGATTTCACCTGAGCCTCTCGGGTAGGCCGTTAGTCCAGAGCTCTGTCTTCCTGAACTCTCACGAGTCTCACTGCTTGGCAGAAAGATCCATGTCTCTTCCCTATTGGCACAGTCCGTCCAGATCGGTACACAGTCAGTCCTCCCTGACTAGTTACTATTGCCCAAACCTCAATGGATAGACGTCGGCAGGATGAAATGCTGAGTTGTGGTGCGGTTTGAGCCTGTCACTGCAGGGAGTTTACAGATTTCAACAGAGATCGTTCAGTTCACAATGTTTCTTCAAATACCATATTGACGTCTATTACTCGATTTTCTGCAGAGCAATTGAATGTTCTGCTGTTTTAATTGAATGTTCTGCAGCGCGCACTGGAGAGGGGTAGGTAAGATAACTTAACTCTTCACGGCCAGAGCTGCTCTGCTGCTCGTATCTTTAGTCTGAAACTGACTCCCCCCCCCCCCCCCCCCACCCTGTATCACTTGAGGGAAGTGTTAACGCATGCCCGAAAGCATCAGAGCCTCGGTGCCAACGGGGCACACGTGTGTACACCACAAGGCAACTTCTTCATGAAATTGTGAAAATTAGCCATTTCAGAGCTGTGACGCTGTGCAATCCCGCATTGCAAGACATCCGAATTGCAAAGCACGCACCCCCTTTACAAAATAAAGATACGAGAAAATGGACCAGCTGTGCACAGCTGCCCAATGCCAAGGCATGTATTACTTTAAAATGTGTTAATGCAGTTGCTGAAAGCGCATGTACAAGCCAGGCGCTTTATCACCGAAGCCCGTTGCAATGCAAGACGTGCAAGCTATTCTCCAGTGTTACAACTGTGCACATCTGGGGCGCCAGGCACTAGCTCCTAGGTGCTTTATCACCGAAGTACGTTGCAATGCAAGACGTGCAAGCTATTCTCCAGTGTTACAACTGTGCACATCTGGGGCGCCAGGCACTAGCTCCTAGGTGCTTTATCACCGAAGTACGTTGCAATGCAAGACGTGCAAGCTATTCTCCAGTGTTACAACTGTGCACATCTGGGGCGCCAGGCACTAGCTCCTAGGTGCTTTATCACCGAAGTACGTTGCAATGCAAGACGTGCAAGCTATTCTCCAGTGTTACAACTGTGCACATCTGGGGCGCCAGGCACTAGCTCCTAGGTGCTTTATCACCGAAGCCCGTTGCAATGCAAGACGTGCAAGCTATTCTCCAGTGTTACAACTGTGCACATCTGGGGCGCCAGGCACTAGCTCCTAGGTGCTTTATCACCGAAGCCCGTTGCAATGCAAGACATGCAAGATATTCTCCAGTGTTACAACTGTGCACATCTGGGGCGCCAGGCACTAGCTCCTAGGTGCTTTATCACCGAAGTACGTTGCAATGCAAGACGTGCAAGCTATTCTCCAGTGTTACAACTGTGCACATCTGGGGCGCCAGGCACTACCTTCTAGGCGCATTGTCACCGAAGCCCGTTGCAATGCAAGACATGCAAGCTATTCTCCAGTGTTACAACTGTGCACATCTGGGGCGCCAGGCACTAGCTCCTAGGTGCTTTATCAACGAAGTCCGTTGCAATGCAAGACGTGCAAGCCTTGCTCAAGTAGGAGCCTTTTCCTGCCAAATTAAATGGTTTACATCTGTGCACATCTGGGGAGCACAATCAGTGCAGGCCTCTGGGACACAAATGCACCCTGCACTCCGAAGCTGTGCGCGCGGCCGCACGCTGCACGTCCACCCGAGAGAAAGGTGAACTTTAAAAGGGAAACGTGTGAGAAGGGTACCTGCGCCTCGCGTTGGTCTCTCCGAGAAGGCGTAGTACACAACTGAGACAAGCCCTACCTCCCTTACCTTTTTACGTGTTGTCATATTTGTAGGCGCATATCACGCTTGCGTTCTTGTCCCAGAAAGCATTCATAGAGGCTAGATGGTGATGTTTATTTTCGTTATTTAAAAAAATTTACTTGTCAGCGTTGACGATTGGAAATAGGAGGGAATGGGTCTGATACTCTCCGTCATGTGCTTTATACAAACGTGTTTTATAAGTAACCTTGCCTGCGGGGCTTATGTGGTTTCTATTTGGTGGTGGCCATCATGAGGTCAGTCAAAATGTCTCGGGATGCTCATATAGGTTGATCGCTACAGAATCAGATCGTATAAAAACTGACTGACCGAAGGTGACCATAGCTGGTGAAGCCATCAATCTGGTCTTATAATAAACTCGGTATCTTGAAGACATACTGGCACCACTGCCAAAATGAAAGATGCTGGCTGTGATAACATGGAAAGGGAACCCAGGGAAGTCCAATGCACAGCGCAAAAAAAATTACCATCTTGAAAATGTGGTTGTAACCCGCAAGTTCCGCCATGAAGAATATACATTTCTGCGATTGGCATGTTTGTGTAATAACGAAACTTGGTTTAAAAAATGTGTACTAAAATTAGTATTTACAGTTTTTTCTCATATCTATAAACAAGCGCTCGTCAAAACAACCTCTAAGTACTATTTAGTTAACAGTGGAGCATTGCAGCAGCGCGGCTACTGTAGAGAGACGGGAGTCCTATTTGTCCACTTCAGAGCCGGATGTGTAGTCTGTAATCTGAAAATTTAAATAGCAGAACAGCAAAGCAGTGTACTCATTTAGCTGCCCGCGCGCCGCGCTTCCTCTCAGAGCTGCAATTCGGGTCCGTATTTGTTTATATTAATTAAGTTAATTGGAAAGTGATGTGCTTCACATGTGGTGAATTGCGAAACATCCAGCCTGTGAATTGGAGCCTGCTGGCTCGTTTCCCAGTGATATCCGTTCATCCCTGGGTGCTGCAACCAGACTAGTCACGGGCCAATCATTTCTTTTTCTGGTACATTGAGCAACAAAACATCCCTGGCAAAAACAGTACACCTTCTGGAAGCATCAAGGGAGGAATTAACGAGGAAAGTAGATGTATGCAGGTTTGGAGTATGAGTGTTCAGTGGAAAGGATTTTACTTTTTCAATAAACCAAACTTCCTCTATGTATGAAGGTTTTGCTTTTAGCAGAAATGCCAGGATGATACTAAATTATAGATATTTTATATCGGCTGTGGTATTCCTTTCTTCAACCCTTAGAAGGATGAATAGCGGCGTTGGCCCTACTGGGCCACGATTCTGTGCTCCGATATTGCACACTGACCTCCATAGCGCGCCCTCTCAACCCACTGAGCCTCTTGCTAGAAAATCGGGTCCCATCGTCTTTTTGCTGCTACAACCCGTTCTCCAGGGATTGTGCATGAGTTTGTGAAGCGTAATGAAAAATAAACGATAATCAGTTACTTGATAGACTCAAACTAATGTTTTATTCAAAGGCAGGGTGGAAAAATGAAATGAAATGACATGAAGTGAAATTTAACAAATGTGAACTTCTGACTGCAGTTAGTGATATTACGCGAACCTTTGGCTGATCACCGATGCAGAGATAATATTGTGCACTGTACGTCTAGGGTCTTGCGAGACATTAAGCTATTGGCATTGTAAATGACAATGCCATTTATTTATCGGTTTTCAAAAACAACACATAAATGAAAAATTTGTCATTTACAATGCCAATAGCTCTAACTTTTACAAAGGCGAAACCGTTGCATTGTAAATGCTTGTTGTAAATTGTGTCCTAATCTCCTCATTTCGGTTACAGACGTAGTTAAATAAATGCACTCTTCAATGTAACATCTGCATGAGTTATGTACACTCCAAACATCGTGTTGTCTATGATGGCACGCATAATTGAGTGCAGGTGCTTTAAGTCGGGTATGGTGAGGTGTTTGTCGGATTTCACTTGAGGTTTTTACATACACATGCGGGCAAAAACACACACACGTCTCTGTTTTAAAGGTCTTTGGTTTTGTTACAAAATATATCCCCATTCAGTACGCACTCCTTTCCCTTCCTCCTTAACCTCTTAACCGCAGCGACAATTCTGCAGCGGAGCGGCGGTTTAGCGGATTGGGCGGGGCCACGTCGGCTAATGGACATGCACAGCACTATGGAGGTAGTGCTCGCGACGGCCGTTGGCCGACAAACGCCTGGAAGGGGTTAAGGCCCCCCTCCTGCCTTGCTTCTCCAATAATTTATTTTAACCCATGTGATTGTTGGGAAATCAGAATCTCACATCCCCTCAATCTTACTGACCAAGCTACGCCCCTCCACAAACCAACAACATAGGAACTATACTAATGCACATACATGACATAAAGCATCATACTTCAAACACTCCATTCCACCAACATAAAAATCATCAAACACCATCACACCAACACACATGCATACACCATTAGTCACACACTTCACTGGGAACAGCACCAACTCCCACGGACCACGCACGCAACCTAGGATTAATCCTCGACTTCTCTACATGTCAAAGCAGGTGAACGCCATCTCCTCCTCATGCTACAACACCCTCCGCCTGCTTCGCAGGATGCACAAGTGGATCCCGATCGAAACCAGATGAACGGTGACCCAAGCCCTTGTCAGCAGCAGACTGGACTACGGCAACACACTCTACGCAGGAATCCCAGCCAAACACCTACAATGGCTGCAACGCATCCAGAACACCTCCGCCCGCCTGATTCTCAACATCCCTCGACACAGACACATCACCCCCACCTGAGACACCTGCACTGGCTCCCCGTCAACAAAAGGATCACCTTCAAGCTCCTCACCCACGCACACAAAGCACTCCACAACACAGGACCAGCCTACCTGAACACAAGACTCAACTTCTACACCCCGCCCGCCAGCTCCGCTCTGTCAACCTCGCCCTCGCCGCCGTCCCTCGCATCCAACGAACAACCTCCGGCGGCAGATCCGTCTCGTTCCTCGACGCCAAGACGTGGAACACCCTCCCTACCCATCTGCGGCAGACCCAAGACCTGCTCACCTTCAGAAGGCTCCTCAAGACCGGATCTTCAAGCAGTCACAACACCCCCCGCCCCCACAGCGCCTTGAGACCCTCACGGGTATGTAGTGCGCTTTACAAGTTCACTGATTGATTGATTGGCTTCAATGCAACATCTAACACATTATAATACAGACATCATATCACCACAAAAACTATTATACAAGAGGCAGACACCGATCCACAGACCGGCACACCATCATCATATTGTCATATACATTCCACTCACACACTCATACCAAAACACACACACACCGTGCACACAATAATTTTCTTCAACACACACATCACTCAACACATATCATCGCACCAGTATATCAGACATTTTCACAATATCACATCATCATATGCACTATGACACCAACAGACATGAACACACACATCACAAATAGGCCTGTGCGGAACTCCGCGCAGTGAACAAAAAACTCTGCCACACTATGTGAAGTTCCGCAAGTGTGTGGAGTGCATTAGGTCACTTCGTTCATGCTGATTTTTAGGGCCGGGTGTTTGTCCTGCGCTGGAAAATCAGCGCGAATGGCACCATGCGCAGCACAAGAGGGTGCTGCTACTTTCTGACGCTCGAGTAAATATTCTACTCGAGCAGCAGCTTCCTCAACGCAAACTGATGGTTTCTCATCGCAAGCAGTCGTGACCATCCGCGTTGAGAGATCTCTCTGGGAGGCATTGGTGTTTCTTCATTTGCTAACTTAATGTTGGTGAGCAGGGAAAAAAAATCAGCTCCTTTTCGTGGAGCTGAGTTTTTCCGAACTCCACGTGCTGCACGGAGTGCGGAAAACTCTGCGAACGGAGCGGAGTTCACCACCCGAGCCCAATCACAGACACTATGAGGCAAGCTTGTGCTGCTACTGTGCTGTGGTATTGTAAAGCTACTGTTCAAGTACAGAACTTTGGACTTACACAAGTATAGAGTCCACCATATAGACTTCCAGTACATCTTTACGGTAAGCATGCATAGAGAAGAATATATTTACTATTCTAATTCCACATCTATCTACCTTGACGGTTTGTTATTGGTAGCTTGTGGAGTTGATAAATGTTCAAGTGAATATTAAATACTTGATACAGTGCTACAAACCCCCTGCAAAAATTCTTTGTATTAGGGAGGCCTGCCCCGTTTCTCGCACATTCTCTCCTTGTCAGCTGCTTTAGTAAAGAATGTCGCCACGAGTTTATCAATGCCAAGTTTTCAATGCTCAAACAGCATCAGTGGAGTGGGAGAAAAAAACGCAATGTGCTGCAGGCAGTAAATATTCGTTTGGGTAAGCAAAAGCGATATATTTTACCTGTTGCCCTTAGGATGAACCCAGAGTTTGCTTAGTGGGGGTTGCTGCTTGTCCCATTCATTGATTCCAACCCTACAACTCCCCCTCTGCCCACCCCTAAGAAAACAGACCTTCACACGGTTTCGTGTTGCACAATTCGGGGAATTCTTGTGCTTTTTTTTTGCTGTTAGGTTACCGAGACTGTACCTGTTTGTCAGAATTATGCGGAATACAGTCTTTTCCCACAGGCAGGCCGTGGCCTCGGGGCTAATGCAGAATTGAGCAACATTGAACCAGAATGCCAGCAACCGCTAAACCAGCTTGTTAGGTGCGAAGTGAGATCGCCGTGCCAACATCTTAAACCCTCTGCCGTGCCACGCAGCGCGAGCCTGGCAGAAATCACAGCAGTGAGATAGGAATCGGAAAGAAGTCGCTCCTGTACCTTGCTGGCCGCACGCGAGCTCCAAACTCGTGCAAAGAAGCAGCAGCAGGAAGGTCGCCATGGCCCTGGGTGAGCGGTAGCAGCCTCCTCAGTCGGGTCCTTGTGGTGACTGGAGCAGTCCGCGCAGGTGAGGTGGGAAGCGCTCTGAGGGAGTTAATGGGAAACCTGCGGTGTCTTCAGCGCCGACCACGCCTCCTCGCGCCAGGGAGGGGGGTGCTGGCAAATTATCAGACTCCACCGCGGTGTATCATTGTTTGGGCGTTGTTTGTTTTGGGAGCAGTCAGTGATGAACGGGACTGAGATTTGGAAATCTGGCCTGCGTGGGTATCTAAATCTAAGTTCTTCAAACACTTAAAAGCACAGAAGAACAACCCCCTCCCTAGGGCAGGAAAATTTTTTGGAAGCAGGGGCATGGAATGTTCTAGAAAGGTTTTACTTATTTATTATTATTATTATTATTAAGTTTCTTATATAGCGCCTGAATCGACCCCCGAAGGGGTATCTCCGCGCTTGCCTTGGGAACCCGTCCTGGCTTTTTCCCTGTGAGATAGCCCCTACAGGGCATCCCCAAGGCGAAAGCCAGGCATCCCGCCGCGGGGGGCCGTTGTGGAGATTAAGCAAGCTTAATGCCCAGAGTGGTAGAGTGTGAACCCATGATTAGGTCAGGCACCGAAGCGAGAATTATCGAGTCCGTGGACATTTGAGCTCAAGACCCTATTGTGGCTAACAGCAAATAGTGGGGAGAGGAGAGGTGGTGATTGTTGGATCGCAGTAAAAGAGAGTTCATTTGGAGACTAAAACATGAGGCAGCTAGCATTGGTAAACTCATGATGTTTCGCCTGTGTGATTAATAATAAGCTGTCTCTTTTGTTGTAGCTAGCTGAGTACAATATAAGTTACAGAAACTCTGTTAAAATGTTTTGACTTGTTTATATTCAAAAAGGCAATACACTGCGCTGTTACTAGTGGTATAGTGTGAGTAAGTAAAAGCAACACTGAAAAATCAAACGAATAAGGGAAATAATAGAATTAACTCATGTAATAACAATATTATGTGTTTAGAGGAGTTCTGACAACTTTTGACCCCGTTGCTATTGCCTGTAAGGTAACTGCACTTGTTTAGTGGTCAAATATTTCAATATGCGGTGTTTAGAGGGGTTCCTAGAGCTTTGGGCCCCAGTGTCACTGCACCACGGAAATCCTGACCCTAGTGCCTGCAGGGTAAGTAAGCTTGTGACTGCTTATTTAGCAGTTAAATGTAGCAATATTTGGTGTTCAGAGGAGTTCTGAACTTTTGGCACCGGTGCCACTGCACCTGCAGCACCATTGAAACCATGGCCCTAGTGCCCGCTAGATAACTGCACTTGTAACTGCCTGTTTAGTAGTAAAATTTAGCAATATTCTGCATATAGTGGGGTCCCTAGAGCTTTTGGCCCGGTGCCACTGCACCTGCTTCACCATTCAAATCAAGCCCATTTTAATTGCAAGATACCTGCAATTGTGTCTGCCTGTATAATAGTAAAATATAGCAATATTAGGTGTTTCAAGGAGGTAATGACAAATGTTGGGCCTGGTGTCACTGCACCTGCTGCACCATTCAAATCATGAGCCTGTTGTCTGCAAGGTAACTACATTTGTGACTGCCTGTTTCAAAATAAATATTCCAATATTACATGTTTAGTGGGATGCCTAGAGCTTTTGGTCCTGGTGCTACTACACCTGCTGCACCATTCAAATCATGACCCTTTTACCTGCTAGATAAATGCACTTGCGACTGTCTTGTTCAGTAGTAAAATGTTGCAATAATCTGGGTTTAGTATGGTCACCAGAGTTTTTTCCCCTCCGTGCCACTGCACCTGCTGCACCCTTCAAATCAAGTCTCTTTTAACTGCAAGGTAACTGCAATTGTGACTGCCTGTCTGGTAGTCAAATATTGCTATATAAAGTGTTTAGAGGAGTTCTGACAACCTTTGGGCCCAGTGCTACTGCAAACAACAATAGGCCTGACTAGATTTACATACCTAATACTGCGAACTCGACACTGGAGGGGTTGCCCCTATTTTTCAACTCCCTCTCAAGAGCGATCCCTATCGCCAATCAAAGTTGTGTGGTGTGTCAATTTACAATACAAATGTCAAAATCCCATCATAGAACCACTCCCACCCAAAGACGAAAACAGTGTGAGAAAGGAGAGAAAGCACCTCACGGTCGTAACACCAAGGGGGTTGCTGGCTGGTACTCACTAGCACACCCACTTATCATCATAGGTTACTTTCTCTCCTTACAGGAAAAGAAAAGTGTGTTCTTTTATGAGAATCTCAAAAATACTGAACTAAAGAAGAGAGACAGTGAAACCTACGTGTAAGTGAACTGTCAGTGCATGGTGTCATTACAAGTGCCCACTGGACCCCGGTGAGATTCAAAATATATAATTCTCACAATTAAAAAACAGTAAAGCTTACTAGCTTGACGTAACTTTATTAAGCGTAAGCACTGTAAGCTTTCCCAATTAAAAATGGTTTAAATCAAACCATGATCAATTTCCTCGAGCCAACATGTTTGTGTAGCTCCGTCAAATGCTGGCGGGACTCGGTAGTGGTGACGGGACCTTGGGCAATCACCCGGTGGGCACGCGATCAGCTGACGTGTGTACTACTATGAGATGGTTGCAGTATGAGGAATCTTCGCAACCAGCTGGTTTGATGTGAATCTCGCATGAAGTTAATAATTTGAACCCCAACAGCCCTGAAGAAGTTGCACAAACTAATTGCAACGAAACATGTTGGCTCTGGGAAATTGATCATGGTTTGATTGAAATCATTTTTAATTGGGAAAGCTTACAGCGCTTAATAAATACTTTACCGTTTTTTAATGGTGAGAATTATATATTTTTATTCTCACGGGGTCCAGTGGGCACTTGTAACGACACCATGCACTGACAGTTCATTTACACTTAGGTTTCCTCGTCTCTCTTCTTTACTACAGTATTTTGAGATTCTCACAATAGAACACACACTTTTCTTTTCCTGTATAGAGAGAAAGTAACCTACAAAGATAAGTGGGTGTGCTAGTGAGTACCAGCCATCAACCCCCTTGGTGTTACGACCGTGAGGAGATTTCTCTCCTTCTCACATTTTTTTCATCTTTGGGGGGGGAGTAGTTCTATGGTGGGATTTTGACATTTTTATTGTAAATTGACACACCACAACATTTTGATTGGCGATAGATATCGCTCTTGAGAGGGAGTTGAAAAATAGGGGCAAGCCCTCTAGTGTTTAGTTTGCAGTATTAGGTGTGTAAATCTAGTCGGGCCTTTTGTTGTTTACAGTGTGCTGAGTGGGGACGGCCTGGCTTTTTCTCCCCCTGTAGCTCCAATTGTGTTGCTCAGTGCTACTGCGCCTGCTGCACCATTCAAATCATGACTCTGTTGTCTGCAAGGTAACTGCTCTTGTGATTGCCTGTTGAGGAATACAATATAGCAAGATTAGGTGTTTAGTGGGGTGCCTGGAGCTTTTGGACCCGGCACTATTGAAATCATGCACCTAGTGCTTGCTAGATAACTGCACTAATTACTGCCTGTTTAGTTGTAAAATATAGCAATATTAGGTGTTTAGAGGAGTTCTGACAAATGTTTGGGCCTGTGCCACTGCACCAGCTGCATCATTCACATAATGCCCCTGTTGTCTGGAAGATAACTGTATGTGTAACTGCCTGTTTAGTGGGAAAGTATAGGAATATTTGGTGGGTAGTGGAGTTATGACAACTTTTGGCCCCGGTGCAAGTGCACCTGCGGCACCATTTAAATCAAGCCCCTTTCAACTGCAAGCTAACTGCAATTGTGTCTGCCTGTTTAGTAGTAAACTATAGCAATATTAGGTGTTTAGAGGAGTTCTACCAAGTTTTTGGCCCGGTGCCTCTGCACCGTCTGCACCATTCAAATCATAACCCTAGTTCCTGAAAGGTACCTGCACGTGTGACTGTTTAGTTGCAAAATATAGCAATAATCAGTGTTTAGTGGGGTGCCTGGCCCTTTTGGTCCTGGTGCCACTGCACCTGCTGCACTATTGAAGTCATGACCCTGTTGTCTGCAAGGTAACTGCGCTTGTGACTGCCTGTTTAGTTTTAAATCTTAGCAATGCTCTGGGTTTATTGGGGTCCCTAGAGCTTTTGGCTCAGGTGCTACTTTACCTGATGTACCATTCAAATCAAGTACCTTTTTACCGAAAGGTAACTGCAACTGTGACTGCCTGTATAATAGTCAAATATAGCAATTTTGTGTGTTTAGAGGAGTTCTGACAACTTTTGGGTCTAGTGCTACTGCACCTGCTGCACCCTTCAAATCATGACCCTGTTGACTGCAAGGTAACCACTTGTGGCTGCCTGATTAGTTATAAAATATAAAATAGCTTTTGTATATTAACTTTATTTTTAACAAACTATGTTTATTACAACATTTAGAATTTTTATCATAATGAGCAAATAGATTAAGCTGAAAAAAATCAAGCCGATAATGCCTACAAAGTGCAAAGAAAGGTAGTGAGGCATAAATTGGAAATGCCACAAAAGTTCTAAGGTTAAAGCATCTGCTTTACACAACTTGGTAATAAAAAGCAAGCATTCCAGCATACTGTTAGAAGCGGACTTCCTTTTCAGTGGGAAGAGATCTTATCTTGACAATGAATGAGGTGTAAACAGTGTAAGCAGCATTAGTAGAATTACAGTAAATGCATGCAGACAGGGGATGTTAATTAAATAAAAAGTTCCACACAAAAGTGAATGAACACAGTAATTCGTCTATAGGAACTTATAAGAGCCTCCTTTTGAGATATATTAAATACAAGATATTTCACAATCACAGCGGAAGTGCAAGCAAAACCTAAAAAGAAATCCATTGATGCGACCAAATCTTACAAACCAGAGACAGGGTATGGGCTGGTGGGCAAGCTGTTGAGATGGGAACCTCATGACCTCGGTTTGAATACCAGCCTCAGCACCAGATATAAAGTCCCCACTTAGTTTACCCAATTGTAAAAAGTCCTCACTTGGTTTACCCAATTGTGAAAAGTCTCCCACTTGGTTTACTCACTGTGAATCCTCTATCTGCTTCCCCGCCCTTTTACTGTGTAGCGGGATGTTGCCCCACAGAGATTTGTTACATAAATAAAACATTGGCATTTTGCCTCTCATTTGGTTTGAGCTACATTCTCCTAAAATGTACTCTGCCTCGAGGATTCATTCATATTCAATATTTATGAATTACAAACTCTATTTAATTGTTTTAATCTTTGCATTTTGCCCATGTGTGGATTTTCAGGGGCTATTGACGACGATTTGCACGGTTGCCACTATATACTCCTCTCCGGCAAAAGCCAGAGGGGCCTGTTGTTTAAGTGCTTGGTTCAGCTGTTTGAAAGATATAACTAAGCTGCTAAATTTCAAGCGCATTGAGCCTGAGGAGCTGACTGTGCTACATGCTTCAGTGAAGTCAGGTTTTCAGCTGGAAAGAGCACCCCAGTCCATTTTGGGGCAAGGTATGAAGGTGGTCTACCCAGTATCAGGTGAGCTGATTAACAAACTCCCTGGTCTCTGGCCAAGCGCCTCGGCAATGGAAGCATGTTGCTCTCCTTAAAAAACCTTTGCTGGATCCCACCAAGCCCGAAAACTATTGTTTGGTTTTGCTGTTACCACGCTTCTCCAATTATTAATAACCTTCTTCACAGGCCTCAATCGGGCTTCTGTCCCTCATACAGTACTGAGTCAGACTTGTTGCTGGCTACAGAGTCAATCAGTCATATGGTGGATGCTTGTGATTCTGTGGCACTGTTACTGTTGGACCTCAGTGACACCTTTGACATTGTGTCCCATTACATTCTGATGAAAGACTTTGGAACTGTGGCCTGGGCCATAAAGTTTTGAGTTGGGTCACTTCTTTTTCGCAGAGGTGCACCTTTTATGTGTCACAACAACATTATAAGTCACAAGTACTTCTACTGAAGCAAGGAGTGCCACAGGAATCCTCTTTGAGTCCAACCTTGTTTAAAGTGTACATGCGCCAAGTGGCTAAGGTCATCGAATGCTATGGGTTTACTATCATCTCATATGCTGATGACACATAGCTTATTATCACACTGTCACAGAATTCCTTCACGTGGTCTCCTCTTTATGCCTTTGCCTTGCAGAGGTCGCTTGGTAGATTGATTCTAATTGTATCTAGCCTCATGCTAGGAAGACAGAGGTTCTGACCTTAGGCAATCACTCCAACAGTGTTGATTCCCAATTTTATTATCCACGTTTCATTCACCAACTGACGACAGCTTCCTTAGTGAATTTCAACATAAATGAATCCAAATTTACTCAAAACATCAGACAGCCGACGCGTTTCGTCCAATGAAGGACATCATCAGGGCTGTTGAAATATAAATCAAACAAGGAAAGTACATTATACACTTGAAATCCCAATAAACCAAAATTACAATATTACCATGATAGTACACAGTCATTTATACTTTATGCCTCTCCTCCTGCCTATTTGACAGTCTGAAGTGTTACGAAATTTTAATACAAAATGACAGCGTTTCCATACCAGTACACATTCATTAATGCTGTATACCTCAACCCCTGCCTATTTGGCAATCTGAAGTATTGTTCAAAAATACCTTCAAATGACCCTCATATATTTGTTCCCCAAACTCACAGATTTAACACATACTTTAGTATGCCTCAAAAATTCAGAAACGCCTACCTTTCAAAAATTATTCGACAGATAATAGGTATTGACCACAATTCGATATCTGAAATGAAAACATCCCAATGATATATATGGTACATGTCATATTTATCATCATATACTTCAAAAGTCAATTATTGCTGAGCATTACTCTCATGTCCATCAATTTCCAGGATACTCTAAAGTTACAAAAAGCAGGTTCCTAACATCAGTTCAAATTAAATCTCACCTCTTTAGTAAATAAGATCCAAGTTAGGACCTCAACTTCCCTTTGTTTCTACATATATATGTATACATATATTAAAATCCAAAGGACATGCTTGTTGCTTCAACATTACTTTTTATACTAGGGCAAACCATCCCCTTACCTCGTTTTTCCTCTTGCTTGCAGTTCCTAATGCACATAAAAACAAAATAAAGAATACACCAACTCTTAATCTCTATCCTTGCCAGTTTAAGACTATCTAAACAAATCCATTAACACACACACTCAATTCCCTCTCCTATTTACCTTAATTCAACACCAAAAAGTTTCAAATATGGGAAGTCTCAGTCAGCGGCGACGGGCATATCTTCTGTCCTCCGTGCAATTAACCTTCTTTCGTTCCCGATATTTAAATCCTCAAGCAACCAATCACTATCCTTCGCTTTCGCGCTAAAATGTCAGATGTAGCTCCCTCTCAGGTCCGCTACGTATCGCTTCCGTTCTAAGATTAAGAGTTGGTGTATTCTGTTTTTCAGACCTGAATAGGAAACATAGAGATTGGGTATTTGAAGAAACGCTGAAGGGAATTATGGATAGCTAAATGGTAAGCAGACATTTGTGGTGTATAGTGGAAGATACCATGGTACATGGCAATAGGTAATATACATGGATAGTGAATTGGTAGATATTATGTTGTATTTTACAGAGAATTTAGCAGAAGACGTGAAGAAACAAAGGGAAGTTGAGGTCCTAACTTGGATCTTATTTACTAAAGAGGTGAGATTTACTTTGAACTGATGTTAGGAACCTGCTTTTTGTAACTTTAGAGTATCCTGGAAATTGATGGACATGAGAGTAATGCTCAGCAATAATTGACTTTTTTGAAGTATATGATTATAAATATGACATGTACCATAATTATCATTGGGATGCTTTCATTTCAGATATCGAATTGTGGTCAATACCTAATATTAACTGGGATTAGAGAGATTTATCTGTTGAACTAATTTTTGAAAGGTAGGCGTTTCTGAATTTTTGAGGCATACTAAAGTATGTATTAAATCTGTGAGTTTGGGGAACAGATCTATGAAGTTTATTTGGAGGTATTTTTGAACAATACTTCAGACTGCCAAATAGGCAGGGGTTGAGGTATACAGCATTAATGAATGTGTACTGGTATGGAAACGCTGTAATTTTGTATTAAAATTTCGAAACACTTCAGACTGTCAAATAGGCAGGAGGAGAGGCATAAAGTATAAATTACTGTGTACTATCATGGTAATATTGTAATTTTTAGTTTATTGGGATTTCAAGTGTATAATGTACTTTCCTTGTTTGATTTATATTTCAACAGCCCTGATGATGTCCTTCAGTGGACGAAACGCGTTGGCTGTCTGATGTTTTGAGTAAATTTGGATTCGTTTATGTTGAAATTCACTAAGGAAGCTGTCGTCAGTTGGTGAATGAAACAAGAATAATAAAATTGGGAATCAACACTCTTTGGCCCTGTAATATTTTCAAGAAGTATGGACCGCTCCCTCTAATCATTGGAATTGTATTGGACATTTTTGGATCTTAGGACGGTGGATCCTCTTGGGGTTTTGAGCGGACGTTAAATCAAAATAGACAATTGTGTTATTTCTATTTGTGAATTTGGGTTATTTTCTGTGCTACAGTGTGTGGTACCCTCACCGTTGCTTCTTTTGAGTGCAATCATTCTAACATCTGGTCCCCAGCTTGGTGGCCTAATGAGTTGAGCCCATTACCTGTGCCCAAACCTAAGGTCAAGGGTCTTGGCATTTGGTTTGATGAAAAACTGTCTTTTGACAACCAAATAGCTGCGGTGCAGGAAAAGGTTTTGGCCGGCTCAAGATATTGGGGGAAATCCTGTGCCTCCTCACAGAGTTGGTAAAATAAAATAGTGGTTTAGTCCTTGATTGTGTCCAGGCTTGACTAGTGTAATTTTTTGTATCTTAGAGGCACAGAGGGGTGGATTAAGAGACTCCAAAGCGTGGAGAACTCTTCTCCACGTCCCCTATTGAATCAGCCAAAGTGGGCGTCTACTGGGTCTGTGCTTAAGAAGCTTCAATGTTTTTCAGTGAAGCTGAGATCCTCCTTCAAAGCCTTGTATTATTGTTATAAGTAAGTAATGAATTTATTGTTTAGTTAATAAAAGCCTTAATAATTTTAATGTAATATTACACCAGGTCTCATGATAACAAGAAAATATTAGCTTGATGAGCATATCATAAAAACATTGATGCCTTGTGTTATGATAGTCAAAACATTGTACAATAATTGTTATCTGAAGAGCATACAAATCCAGTCTTCAATCTTGAGATTGGACATAAAGTGCCCAGTGCATTATAAAATGATGAAATGGCTTTGTTTGTATGGTTTAATAAAAACCATATCAATAAGATATCAAATTTTAAAGTTGAGTGTTTACCTAAAAAGAGAAAAAGAAGAGGGATAGGGTACAGCGAGACATGATTCAATGGTTTAAAAGTCCAAACATGTCACTCTATATAAGGAGAAGGCAGTGCGATACTTGATTGTTCTCTAGACAGCCGGGATGATGTTTTTACGGTGGTCATTGTGCTACAGCTTTTGGTGCCGGGTCCAGATCATTCCGATGTCCCAAGTGACTGCATCAAAGCCCAAGTATGAGAAACATGAGACTGAGAAGGACCCAAGTGATGGAGGGGGGAGGTTTCCGGCTTTGGAGAGGTTGAGTGAAGGAGACATGGCAAAAGCTATGTGGTTCACCCATTGAGTTCAAGATGGATGGTGCTTGCTGCCTAATTGCTAATAGTTGCCATAGCAGCAACACTATGGGGATCTTTTAGTTGCAGTAATAAAAGTTACTAGCCGCTTGTTCTCAGAATCTATTCCCCGCTGCCTCCATAAATTGTACAAAGTGGCACGACAGCTGAGCAGCTCCGTATTATTGTTATAAGGCATTTGCCAACAAAGGTGCAATATACCTTCTATCTTTTGTCAGACCATATGTCCCATCAAGGAATTTAAGATAGGTAGGGGCCCTATTCTCCAGTGTTTCAAAAGTAAAGAAAGCATGCATAGGTGATAGCTCTTTCAGATATTTAGCGCCTATACTATGGAATGTTTTTTCCCTGATGGTTCGCTTGTTCTGGTCACATTGTCTTTTCAGGAATAAACGTAAAACTTGTTTATTTTAGTACAGGATTTATGGGGGTTTAACAGCTGCACTTAGGCTAGCTAATTCCTGTACCTAGCTCTAGAACACCTCAATTCAGGTAGCTATGCGTTTTATAAATTGTATTTATATTATCGTATTCAGTGTGACAATCCCTCCTAATATGCTGTTTTTTGGAATGGATGGACATTCTGAGAGAGAAGGACACTCGGCAGATATATTAAATTACAGTGCAGCTAGAGCAGCAACAAAAGATGATGCACGGTGTTGCGGTAGGGAGAAAGAGCAGCACAGACCATATTTGCTAAATACGGCCATCACTGTAATGAATCGGGGAGCCCTGGGCAAGACATAGCTTTGAGTTCCTGTTCAGAACAACTCTGAATGTTATTACCCAATACTTGTTATTTTAAGTCTGCCTGATGGCAAACAATACCAATTGTATTGTAAAATTTCAGAAATAGGATCTCACAGACTGTCTTACACAGTGCCCACAAATCCTTAGGATGGCACTTGGTAGATCGAGACAAAGTCAGAGGTAAGGTAGGCAGATAGGGGAAGAGAAATTGTGATGGAGAAATAGCAAAGACTGAGGTCAAATACAGGGAAAATTCACCTTCTCTGAGGAGCCCTTGGAAGGAGGGTGCCGTGGGCAATTACTCACTTTGCCGATTCCTTAGAATGTCTCTAAAATATGACCTGTTGCTACTATCCACTGTTATGCTCCTACACAGATGGTGCACCATCGTGCAAAGGTGTGTGCATGATGTCTAGCATAGGTTTTGTACTGTAAGGATAACCTTCCACTACAAAAAATCCGCTTGACAAATTTCTAAATGTTTCACACATTGGATGTGTGCTGTACAGTGCAGCATGCATGAAATATGTGAAATTTTGGTCGAAATAAAAAGATTTCTCTAATTTTCTACCTACCTCAAGGATGTGTTATTTTTGTGACACAATGCCTATTCAAACAATTTAGTGGATAGGGCTTTGCATCAAAATCCATGGGTGGCTACGCTGGAACACTGGAGTACCACTCACGGAACACACCCTTGACTAAACTGATGCAGAGTGTTCTGTGTGTTAGAAAGAGGAATATTTTCCAATGTAAAAAGGTTTTTCACTGGAAGGTAAATAACCTATCAAGATTTTGCACCAATATGTCTCTCTTGGCATGACTTTGTAGAGGCACAACATCTTCATAAATCTAGCATTTAAAATATAAATCTGAGGGGAAAAATGACAAACATTTTGCATCAGGTTTGATTCACCAGAGTGATGCAAACCAGTGCAAGATGTTTACTTTGAATTCACTTTACAGCGCAAAACTTGTTTTGTCTTGGAAATTTGCCAGAAGTAAAGCAAACTGTGCTTTGCACTGCCTTGTATTATTTTGCGACGTGGAGATATTCCATGGGTACTACATGTGTGTTTCCATGCAACCACTTATGTGTTGTGACATAAATCCCTATCTATTAATAATAGTAGACCTGGCTTTGCACCAAAAAATAATATAGTTTTGAGAGTGTCTTTAACTTGGTCAATTGCTTTTACTTCTCCAGACTCTTCCAATTTTGCATCTCAATTTGGAACACAGACAGGTTACTGTTGAGGGTTGTACGTAATGTATCCAAAGCAATGAAAACAACATACACATTCAAAAGATTTCAGAGCAGCCCCCTTGGTTTTGAGAGCTTAGATGGCACCCTACTATTGGGAAGTTTGCAAAGCGGCCAAATTAATTCGAGTTTTAACTCATCATGAGAATGAGCAAGTGGAATGGATGGGCAATAGACAGCCACTCGCATCAGGAAAAATAGCAAATCACCCAAAGTTTCAGACTGCCTAATGTCACTGGATACTACTCTTCTGCAGATATCTTAGACAGGGATGAATGATACCCTCTTTTGGCTCTAGGAAATACTTTTTAAGACTCTAAATTTAAGAAAAATGTATTTCATGCATATTCTAAAATAGCCATCTTTCATTTTATGAATGGCATTTCTTGAGTGGCCCTAATTCACTATGACTTCTAGGCACTTTCCTTCAGGCCATACACTAATCAGATTTGAGTTTTGGCAAAACCCATCAGATGCCGAACCCCTGAGGACATGGTTTTAAGGGCCGAACACGGCTCAAGAGGACTTGCCAATACTAAAGCAAACTGGCTTGAAAGAACCGCATTATGGATATCACTGTGTCGCCTTATAATGTATCATAGATGATCCACAGACGGAAATTATGTCCACATAACGGACAACGTAAGGGCAGTTTCTTTTCTAAAGAAAAACAAGATGAACACACAATTGCTTATAGGCCCTGAAGAAGCCCATAACTGGTTGAAACGCAATGACTGCATAGAAATTATTTTCCTCAAATACAAGATGCTTGAATAAATAATTGCAAAAACTAAGAAAATTACCTCTTGATTCATCTATTTGTGAACAAACTACAATTTGCTGCTGTTTAATTTTTGCTTTAAAGTTGCCTCTCTGTAGTGTTTTCAAAAAGATTTGAGAACTTATTGCAATCAGTTCCGTATCACATTGTCCCCTTCAAAATGGAGGTAGTTTGTGAGAAAGGGGCAGCAAGTTGAATATGTTTTCTGTTGCCCCCAAGAAACTGTTGGAAATGCTATTAAAGAGCACATCAGTGACACTGATTGACTGCCTAAGTATACTTATGTAGCATAAAGAGCAATAAAAATGTCCTGTCACATTGTTAGCTAATAGGTATGGTAACAGAATATCATAAACTAAATATAATCTGACAACAAAATGGTGTCCTAACTAAATAGCATTACCAAGAATATTGCTGAAATGGAGTTAGAAACACCCTAAAAAAATATTTTTGAAAACTATATTTAGGAAACACATTATATTTGAGACAATCATTTTGTCAACAACACAATAGACCTTACAATTGTGCCAAATTAGGCCCTGGAATTGGGGGTGGGGGGTGGTATTTGCGTTACACAGCAAATATCATTACACCATTTTGGGCATTTACCGGTGTGATAAATACTTCCTATTCCAAGTATTTCAAGTGGGGATGAGGCATTGCATAGAGAATAAGTTTTACTTCACCAAAATCTGCATGTTTTACTTTTGGGTTCCTTCCTAGTACATTTCATATTTTTTCTGCTAGTGTTTGTCAGGAAAACAATGATGGGGGTGGGGGTTGCAATAACTCATATTTAATATTGGGATCAGAGTTTAGTCCTCAAGTCAGAGATGTGTTTTGAGGAATTCAGCAGTGCTGCTCAAAAATTTGTAGAGGTAAAAGAAGTGCTGGAATCTCCAAAGCGAGGTGCAAAATATTCTTTATTAAAAGGGAATATGTAATATATATGTGAGAAAGATTGATTTAACTGTTATATCACACAATGGCGCCTTTGGGGAAACGGAAAATCATAGTAAAACTTCAAAACGTGATATCAAATTAATTAAGCAAATGAAATGCTTGAATAAAAAGGGAGGCTCTTTCACCTAAGATTGCATTTCATTAGGAGTGAGATTGATTTTCCTAATTAAAATATTCATCAGAACTTGTTCATTCACACAACAGCTTAAAGAACCCACAATCAGCCAAAAATACTGGAAGGATGGACGGTCAATAAACGAAAAAAGACATTTGGCGTATGCTTACCTCAATTCATGACATTAGCTTGCAGTATGTAAGAGAGGCCAAATCAGGCTATTGTTTTATATACATAGTGCACTCTATGGCACCGGTCCAGCCACCCAGTGTGACCGAGTAGCTTTTTATGGGGCAACTCGAGAATTCTGCTCTGCAAACCAAGCTTTGGTTAGTGCCAAGCAAATCAGAAAGGACAGAATGGGTGGATATACCTTCAACAATCTAGCAGCCATTCACTGAAACTCTTTGCCTCTTGATCTTAACTCTCTTCCGACCTCTTCACGTTTCAGAATTGGTTGAAGACTTGGCTATATCCCCTAGAGGGATTATTGGTATTTGGGGCTGTAATGGCTGCCTTTTTGCTAGCTCTTTGGAGAAGGAGAATGATGGAGAGTGACTCCAGCCTATCACCCCCATAGTATAGGGATTAGGCCGATAGACAGGGACCCTGTCTTACATATATTAGGGCATTTTCGTACCACTTTCCTTAAAGTAAGGCTTATGAATTTAAGTTAGGGGATAGATATATAAGTATTAGTCATGATTTGCTCATTTGCTAACATGCTAGGCTATTTTCCATGGAGCTATGCATATTGTGGGCTCCGTAGGCCTTAAACGAGACAGACTCCATTTTGCTTTCTGCCTGGTAGCTCGAGAAGGCTTTCTAGGTGAAGTGTAATGTTTTAGTTTCAAGCTGTTGTTCGCTTGGAGAGAACCGGTTCAGGCTGACCCTTATCGAAGGAATGTATTTTTCTCCACTCCGAAGACACAACTTCAGGCCGGCCGGCTGGGAAAGTGTCCTTGGTACGGGGAGGTACAAGAATTTGGTGGGCGGCAGGTTACTGGCCGTGAATTTCCATGAAGGAACGGGCTTTGATATTAGCGAAGGTGTTAGTCAGTTTGTCAGTTAGTCCGTAGGCGGCATCTAGCCGTTAGCATCTCTGCCATTACTCATTTTCATGGTGGACAAGTCGCCATCTTTGAAGTCGGAGAAAGATTTAAGACCGAAACTCTCTGAGAAAGACTGAACGAGAAGTAGCGCGGAGCGCACTGATACAGAGAGAGAGAGAGACGGTAGCTAATAATCAGCAAGGTTCCGGTGTCCTGAGGGGAAGCAGACGAGGTTGAGCCTAGCGGTGCAGACGTGTACTTGTGACGGCTGAGGGTGACTGCAAGGCGAGCCAGGATACAGAGACGAGAAGGGAACCTAGATGACTGCCGAGTCCAGACTTCCCACTAATAAGGTGACCTCTGTCTAACTTTAATAGAATGTGCACTCTAATCTTTACCTTTTTCTTGCAGGATTCATGTTGCATAGTAATGTGATTTGTGTCTATTGTTAATAAATACCCTAATTCTAATAGAATTATTGTGTACCTGGTGTTCGTGTTCAATCTTGGTAAACTGCATTCCTAGTTGAAAGCTGTTTAGGTGAACGGATGAGAAATCCCGATCAGGCAAATGGTGATCGAACAAAGAGGGAGTGAGTGGACCTTTGATGCCAAGAGCAGGGAGTACACTATACAATTTGGAACTATATTCAAAGTTATTATTGTAGTTTTATCCCGAGTAGATCGCTGAGATATTATCCCAATAATTGTTCATAGGAATGTGGTCGTCGTTGATATGCGGCGTTAGTGAGAACGTTGGGGGGGAGACCAACGTGGATACCCACTGGATTGTGGCTTGAATAAGTGAGAACGCCAGGGAGGATACTGGCGCGTAGTTTCGCCGGATTGCGAACAGTTTGGAAAAGGGAGCATTGGGTTCTGCAGGCCCATGTGTAGACACACCGGATTGTGTGTCAGATCTGCCCTAGGGTAGAACGGTCTGGGTCGGGGTGGCCGCGAGACCAACTGATGTGAATAAGATATTGTAGAAAATCCGTACATACATATCCCCATCCTTAGGTGCGACCTATATATATCTGTATATCTATTCATTGTGAATACGATCTGAGGAGGGAAGGTGAGTACGTTTTGGCTGGGTCACAGGGGCCCCTGGGGGCTGATCCCATCTAAACAGAAAATCCAGCCATTACATCTGGCGTCACGAACTGTTTACGAAGCCTGTGTGCATTGTGTTGTTTTAATCTTGTTGGTTTGCGCTCGGCTTGTACGTATAAAATTTTGTTTATAATTGTGTATATAATTTTTTTTTTGTGTCATTATGTTTGCGAAAAAATCATCGTCGGTTTTCAAATTACCGATTCAGATTCCCGGCTGGGAATGTACTCCCTACGAGGCTTTGGCCCGTGAGTGGGCCGATTCTACTGGTTTGAGTGAAAATTGGTCTTCATGCTTGGAGCAGGCGGAGCCTGCCGATGTTGTGTCGTGCTTGCAGAAAGCGCCAGTAGTGAAGGGTGATGAGCTTCCTATTTTAGGACGCAGGGGCTGGATTGTTCTTAATGCATACAGGATATTGCATGAGAGGTTAGTTCAGCTACAGAAACAGTTTAAGGACATGGAAGGTCAGTGTGTTGAGTTGCAAAATGCGCACACTTTGTTGCGTTGTCAAAATAAATTGCTTGCCGACAAACTTGAAACATATCAGACCATTGCCGAAAGGGCTGCGGTCCGTATTGCACGATATAAGTATAAACATCGTCGTGGACGTGTGTCTTCACGCAAAGTGCGTATGGTTGTAGCAAAAGCTGGAATGGATTGGAACCCCGATTAGTGGGACGGTAATATCTGGGATTCTCATACTTCCGACTCCTCGGCAGAGGAGGGTGACAAGTGCGAGTCTTCTCGCTCCGGACGTGATTGTAAATCTGCTTCATGTATTGATTCAACTCCCGATTGTGACCGTGCTCATTCTTCCCGTGTGGATGACGTAGTTTGCCCTGATTGTGCTGTTAAATCTAAGATGCGGGCTTCCTCGGAAGCTCTTCCCGCAGTTTCTGCTCACCCGATTTTTCGACGAAAATTACAACAGGCCCCTGGTAATCCGGGTGGTATAGCTCTTGATTGTATTGAAGACTTTACTCAGCAGGAGGTTAGTGACATTCTGCAACGATTTCGACAACGGCCTGGTGAGGCCTTGCTTACCTGGATGGTGCGCCTTTATGAGCTTGGCGCTGCCGGTATTATGCTCGATGCTGTTGATTGCTTACGATTTTGCTCTTTGAGTTCTGATTCTACGATTCAGGATCATTTTCGGAATTATAATGGTGCTGGTCAAATTTCTTTGCTCGCGCTTGCGTCTGACGGCTGTAATCATAAATATCCAACTGAATCTGATTGGCCTACTGATGAGAAACCGTGGTACACTCTGCGCGATGCGTCGCAACGTTTAAAAGAGGAAGTCATGAAAACGTCTATCTTCCTTAGTACTGCTGACAAGTTATTGGATGGTCTTTTAACATCTTCTGTGCGTAATCGCATTATCCGTTCTTCTCCTGTTGCTTACAAGCAGGTCATGATGACATTATTGATTAACCAAACTGGCAATCCTTTGTCTGTTGTGCTTGAGTCTGTTCGTCAGCTTGGTGAGCTGGGTGAATGGTTTAAACCTGAAAGACAATCTCGACCTGAGGGTCGTACTGGTGGGGACTATAAGTTCTCTAGACGTGACATGTTTCTTGCTCTCATTGCTGATGGTGTCAAAAGGGAAGACATTGATGGCGAGCCTAATAATCGCTTATGGGACATGTTTCGTAAGCGTGGTTTGGATCGAAAGGAGGGTGCCCGTCGTGTGCGAAAGAATGAGTATGATCGTGGTTCGGATGACAGTGGTGATGAGAGACGACGTGTGAATTCTGATCGCCGTGATGATCGGCGCTATGAACGTGATGGATCCCCTCGTCGTAATGATGGGAGGGGGAGAGAGGATGATCGCGAGAGGGGAAGAGATGATCGTGTTTCTAGCAGACGACGAGATGCAAGGAGTTATTCCCCTGACGTAAGAAAGAGGGAGGATCGTAATAGACTCTCTGACCGTAACTCACAACTTTATGAACCTGACACTAATCCGTTTCGTACTGGAGACGGATATGAACAAGACATTTTAATACCAAAGAAAACTGAGAACATTTACCCTGATTTGTCTTGGTTGACAGAACGCAGGAAAAATGACTAGGAAATAGGTCAAGCTCCGGTACGCAAGTGGGCCCACAGAGATTACAGACCCTATGTAGATATTGAGATTTTTTGGAAACATCGTAATATCCAAAGGGCCCGAGCGTTGGTTGATACTGGGGCGGAGGCCACTTTAATTCATGGTAAGTCGAGAAAATTTCATGGACAATCTTTTACGATTACTGGTCTGGGTGGCAAAGAGACACCCGCGGTTCAAACTGCACTTGAAATTAAAATTGGTAGAATTCCTCGTAGAGAATACTCTGTGTTGGTTGTGCCACTTTTGGAATACATTATTGGAATTGACATTTTGAAAGGTATGACTTTGCATTTGGATGATGGGTACTATCAATTTGGTACACGACAGTACATTTCGACCAGACCCGTACGGGTTGGCCGTTTACGCATGCCACCTATTAAAATACCTTTATCAACGAAAGTGATTTCTCAAAAGCAATATCGCATTCCAGGTGGTCATGAAGAAATTACCGCTACGATTCAGGATTTGGTTGACGCAGGAGTCATTACTCCGGTCACATCTGCTTGGAATAATCCCGTTTGGCCCGTGCGCAAAAGTGACAACTCTTGGCGCATGACTGTTGATTATCGAGAATTAAATAAAAATACACCTAAATTGACTGTTGCTGTGCCTGACATTGTCACACTGATTCAGAGAATTCAAAAGCATCCAGGTACGTGGTATGCTTCTATTGATATTGCTAATGCGTTCTTTTCAATTCCGATTGCCCCTGAATGTCAGGAACAATTCACTTTTACCTGGAATGGACGTCAAATGACGTTCCGGAGTCTTCCTCAAGGCTATGTACATAGTCCTACGATCTGTCACCGACTGGTGGCGGAACATTTGTCTGAAGTGCCCACGAATCCACAAGTTCAGGTTTGTCATTATATTGACGACATTTTGATTCAAGGTGAAACGTATGAGAGCTCCCTTAAATAATCAGTTCAGGGTGTGCACTGCTCAAAAATAAAAGCCTTTAATTTTGCTCCATCCATAGTAATACCTTAGGTCATATGGCTGAGATACCCGCCACCCCCTCTCAACACAATCCCCAAGGATGGGAAACCGGAAACGGTTCAGAACTTTTGGAAGGCGGGAGGGAGTGACCCTCCCGGCCGTATTTATTAAAATATGAAACAAAATCAAAACATTAAAATAACAGTTTCATATTATGTACAATTTCATTTCCACATTACGATGTTTGGCTAACCTTAACAGATCTCTAATACAAAGGTTCTCCTAGCCGAACTAACATCCTACAAAACATTTGACTTGAAATTGTACATCCTAACGTTAAGGGCCAACGGCAAGGTCATAACCGGTGTCAGATCCCTAAACCAGAAATACCACCCTCACTTGTGAGGGGACCAACCGCACAGAGGCGTACCTCAAGTGCATCTACCAATTTCCCTTGGACTTGACGGGGGCCCCAATGAACTCGACGCCATTTAACGGTCGTCCGAGGACTCGTGTGAGGTGTCTAAAAGGTAGCGTAAACCCCCTCCCGAACCCCACACAACTTACACATCTGCCGTCGCAGATGTCCTGGCCCCAGGAAATTCCCCAGGAGGGCCCGTAGCTCCTCCTATCCAGGAAGGGGCCTTGACCACCTTTCCTTTCCTTCCGGCGGCCTATCCTTAGACGGGACCGCCTCCCCGTTGAGGGGCCAATGGCCACCTCCCCCGAGCGCTCCCATCCGTAATGGGTGACGCCCCCCCCATAGGGATCTTCCAATTACTGCTCACCGATCATGACCTTACCGCCACAGGCCGGATAGTTGACCGGCTATCCGGACCCCCCACAACAACTCCTGCCTAAAGGTCATGTTTTAAACTCTTTAACCAAGCTATGAGGTCTCCTATGAGTAACTCATTCCCCACCCGGGACAAATGAACACCATCCCCCAAATACATACTGTCCCCTTTGATACAACCATGCGAAACAGAATGCAGTGTACTTGAACGAAACAATCTACTCACTTTGTTATTTATTTTCCTTACTGAATGATTCAGAGCAGAAACCGAAATAGCCCCCCGCCACACTTTTCGTGGGATCATATGGGACCATGCAATTGTGCACCCTGGAACTCTTCTTGCCAACCAACTTACTGTGGAAAGCATTGCCTCAAGAAGAAGTCGTCTACCAGTGGCCCCCAAATCGTTGCCCCCAAGATGAACTATGATTATAGACGGCGGTGACCTTGTCCGCCCTAACAAACCCTCGAAAAAGGATTGAAACTGGTCAATACAGAGCCCGCCCTTTCCGTAGAAGGACACACTGTACCCGTATTCCCCAGCCACGTGAATCATGTCACCTGCTTTGAATACATCCGCGGCACGCCTCACGTATGAGTGGCCCACGACCCACACCTCCTTTTTCACAGCCGGTGATGTCTGACCGCTGGTCCCCAGGTGTCGGGTCGACTGCACAGTCCGCCCCGCCTCGTAGGCTTGCGCAACTGAAAACCAAACAAAAACAAGAAGCGTGAGTACATCATTACAGCTTCACAACATGTGCAACCGCACATACCTTTTATAACAGTTCGAGGACCAACGCCCCACACGTTTTACCTCTTCTACACTCAGACCCCTGGCTGTAGCCTCTGTGGCAGCCCCTATCCGAAAGGAATGGGTCCCAAACTCGCCGGGGTTCAAGCCCGCGGCCGAAATCGACATCGCAAGCACCCGCTGGAACTGAAACCTCATCAGTGGGGTGGTATCAGCGTGTCTCAACAAGGTCCCCCCCCATGATGCCACCCTCAGTGCTAAATATTCCTCCACGCAAAGAACCGGGCACATGGAAGACCCGGGAATCCTCTGTATGATTATGCAGTCCCCAATCGCACCCTAATCGGTTTTGGACCTGACAAACGAGACAGATATCGTCTCCCCTTTGACCTGAATGTGCTCTCGGCACAGTCCCCCCATCGTATCCTGCTTGTTCTTCGCCACTAGTTCGCTTACCCGCATAGCCCCATGGAATGCTAGCGCAAAAGCGGCTCGGAATAACACTGTTTCATACTGGGATGAACATGTTGCAGGGAGTACGGATAATAACAGGGCCAACCTATCCAGACATATCGGGTGCCTCACATCTGTTCTTCGACCCTCAAGGCGTTGCCACCCACGTAGCGCTTTTTGCACCACGAAAGACGCTGTTGGGTCCTGGATCCCATGAGCCCTTGCCATAAAGGAAATGGCGGCCCGATGCCTCTGGGCCGTAGCTACTGATTTGCCTGCCTGATGTAAAGACAGCAGAAATTTTACTACAAACTCTTCCTGGGCCCAAAGCTCCCCCCTAGCAGCCCCCAAAAAGGCCCAATAGGAACGGAACGCCCCTTCATATGCCTTCCTCGTCCTGGGTGCTAAACTCTCTCCCACGAGGTTTTGTAGTTCGGGGCACCGAGAGACCAGAGAGCTTCGGGAAAGGGTGCCGCCACCGGGTCCGCTGTGGGCAGAAAACCCCAGAAGGCCTGCATACGGAAACGAGAAAGCGCATCAGCCGCTTGGTTCATTACCCCCGGCACATGTCTTGCCTTAAATAGCACATTCAATTGCATACACAATAACACAATTTCTTTGAGCAGTCTCAGAATCCATTTGCACCGTGCTGCCTGACTATTGATACACTCAACCACGGTCATGTTATCAGACCAGAACACCACAGAGTGATCCCGGAACCCCTCAGGCCAAGTTTTCAGGGCCACCAGAATAGGGAAAAGTTCGAGAAAAGCAATGTTACTCGTCAGCCCGTCCTCGTGCCACCAAGACGGCCATCTTTGGGCCGACCATTGTGTGCCAAATATGGCCCCGAAACCAATACTCCCTGCCGAATCGGTCCACAGCCCCAGCTCCTCGGAGGACACCGCTGGCTTGCTCCAGACAATTCGACCATTGAAATCCGCCAGAAATGCCAACCAAATGCGCATGTCCTGGCGAACCTCTGCCGAGAGCCTCGTGCGGTGATGACCCTCCTTCAGGCCGACCATGGCTTGAGCAATCGAGCGGGAAAAGGGGCGGGCCATCAGCATTACTCTCAGGGCAAAATTCAACTGGCCCACCATTTGTTGCAATTGATGCAGTTTTACCTTAGTCTCATTAATACATGTTTCGAGGGATGCCCTGAATTTTAATACCTTTTCTCTCGGTAATCGAAAACAACCTTCCTCCGAGTCGAGCTCGATCCCCAGAAACTCGAGGCAAGTCGAGGGACCCACAGTCTTACCTGGCGCCAATGGCACACCAAAATGGTTCATTAAGACACAAAATTCATTTAAGGCCTGTCCACATTCTGGATCCCCGGCTGCCCCCAGGAACAGAAAGTCATCGAGATAATGCATAACATGTTGAAAACCCGTCTTCCTTGTGAAGACCCATTGCAGAAAACAACTGAACTTTTCAAAATAGGCACAAGATATAGAGCATCCCATTGGCATACATCTATCCATGTAATATCGACCCTGAAACATGAAATCAAGGAGACGCTGATCGTCTGGGTGTACCGGGAGCAACCGGAACGCTGACTCGATGTCTGATTTTGCCATCAGCGCCCCGGGCCCCAGGCGATTCAACATGGCGACGGCCTCATTGAAGGATGCGTACCGCACCGAACACACTTCCGGGTCTATCGCATCATTCACGGAAAGACCACGTGGGGCCGACAAGTTATGTATCAGCCGAAACTCACCCGGGTCCTTCTTGGGGACCACCCCTAAAGGGGAACAAACCAAGTTAGCAACCGGTGGCAAATCAAATGGGCCGGCGACACGACCTCGAGTCACCTCTTTCCCAATCTTCACCTGTACCACCGCCGTATGCTGCAAGACCGACAGTTGATTCTTACAGTTTGCTACACCCTGAAAATCCCCCACTGGGATGCAGAAACCATATGAAAACCCGTTCCGCAACACCCCAGCGGAAGCATGATCCGGGTATTCGTTGAGCCAAGGAATCATTGCCATGGTATCAATCAGGGTAGGTAAAGGCGCCCCTCGGACTATATCAGACCTGTTTGGCGCCTTCTTTACCACCGTTATCACCCGTTTTGGCTCTGCACATGGACTCAGGATGGGATGGCTGCCCACACCCCCCACACTCATGTCTGAATTTGCATGACCCCTGGGGCCTCGTACATTTTCCTCTGTTGAAATTCCAACAAATCCCCCTTTTACCTGTGTTGCCACTCGGCTTCGAGTGGTACTCGTTACCTGTACCCGTCCGAAAGGGCGTCCCCGAGTATTGGCGGGAAGATTCACCCCCGTTACTCCCTAACAATGGTACTTTCAACATTCCTGTACTCTCCATCTTTTGCCAAGACACGGAGTCATAACAATCCCAAGTCAACATTGGGTCGTGTTCTTTAGCTTTCCTGAACAGGTTGTCATAGCAAAGCCACTGATTACCCCCATATGCCCCGGAATACTCCATGATACGTGATTGATAAATAGGCAACTCGGTCAGCAACTCGGGCCTGCGCTCGCCCATAATGGAGGTAAAAATGCCCCACGCTCTGCCCCAAGTACCAATGTTTTCGTCAATCTTAAAGGCGGCCATTTTTGCGCGCCAAACACTCGGATGTATGAGCTCCTTTTGGCTCTTAACATGCTCCATCTCATAATGATCGGTAAGCAAGGAAAAAATGTTCACATACTTATTCGCCCAAATCTTTTCCTTAATTTCCATTGGGACATGCTGAGCCACCTTTTCCCTCCGCGAAGGTACAGACCCTTCCCCCGCGATCGGCAGTGGCCGCTTACCTGAACCAGACGCATTTTCCCCCGACGGAACTGGCGGGGTAACAGGAGACGATGCCTTCGCAGCCTCCCTAGCTTCCCGCATTTTCCTCATCACTGCCCTGGCGTCGTCAGCCGTGGTGCCCTCGTTATCTTTTCCCAACCACGCTGCCAATTGTGCCGCTAACTCGGGCGGCATATCTTCCCCGCTCACGGGGGTGACCACCACGGGGATCGGATTCCCCTCTCTCGGCACCGGGGTTGGCTCCTCAAGTGGGCTCTCGGGGACCGGGGTCTCCCCCCCGACTGCCCCTCTTCTGGACCTCTTGCCTCTCCCACCCGGGACTGCTCCCGGCAAAGGCCGTTTCGGTCCTCCCTCCCCGTCCTTAGCCGCCATCTGCTTCTTCAAATCGGTTACTTCCTTCATGAGCATGCGGAGCATCTGATCGGTGCTGACCCGCTTTCCGACTTTCTTGGGCATTCTCAGACAGAGTCTCTGTAAGACAAAAAGAAAGATTACAACGCTCAAAATTGCTCTTCGTTCCGTCTCGAGCTCACGTGCAGCGGGGAGGTGCAGCTTCAGAGCACAGGAACAAGAGGATGCTTTCTTGGCTTGTTGCTCCTTTTATCCGTCTTCAGGGCGGGCGTAAACCCGCCCCCGCCTGCCTCCGAGGGCGTGGCCGGTCGCGTCAGTGTCTAGGACAACCCACTCCAGGGCGGGAAATGGCGCGCCCCAGCTACGCCGCTTCGGGCATACCAGCCGAGACTCGCCTCCCGCCCGAGATGGTTTCCCGGGGGGATCGTGGTACTCCACCATACGTTCGGGGGGACCGAATGGTCGCCCCTTTCCACATATAGAGGGCAAAAGACAACTGACTTCCCTCTTTATTCACTAATAGCACTGTCATCTGGGCAATGGAGGAGGGACGTAATGTTTCTAAGTTCATGATTACAATTACTTCTAACAGTGTAATGGTATAATTTAATATTCTAAACTAAAAGGCCTTTGCAATGATCGCATTATACAAGCACTCCCTCTTTTGAATTTTGAAGTGTCTTAGTCATAATTGTACTAGATTCTCTGAGTCGAACAGCTGCAGACCCTCTCACCTTTTCCCATTAGCCTCTGAATGTCAGCATAACTCATGGCTCTCTGCAAAAGAGAGAAACCAAACAAATGCAAAAACAAATGAATTTGGAGCAAGCGTGTTCCACCGGGCACGCTTTAAAACCATTTCTTTTGAAGTGCTACTGCAAGGAAACATAGCCAGCTTCCTCCAGTAGTAGTAATGGCCCCCACACACCAGCCCACCGGGAAAACACCTATTGCAGGGTACATCCTTTCTGACCCTAAAGATCCCTGAAATATCACTGGAGCATCGCAAAACCTCACGAGAGAGCTGCTCGGTGAGCAACAATACAAATAGATGTTATGTTATGTTACCTGTATTTTTATAGCACGCTAATCACCTACAAGGGTATCCAGGCACTTGTGGTAGGTGCGTAAAAGAGCTAGGTCTTCAGCTTCTTGCAGATTTCAAGAAGAGAGAGAGAGACTCTGATGTGCTGAGGGTGGTCGTTCCAGGCGTTAGGAGCCAGATTAGATATAAACTCGAGACTAGTTTCTCCAATAATTCTTTGATTGTCAAAAAATCACTAACAGGCCACTCTGAAAATAAACCGAAGATTTTGTTCACATCCCATACACATTCATAAAGAGGCTGAAAAGGCACTGTCAATCTGACCCCTTTCAGTGGTCTACAAAGTAAATGTGTTTGCCTACAGGTACACCCCTGCATATGTGTGACCCACCATACAAGATTACGGTGCTATAAGCTTTTTTTCTGAACTAAAAATAATCATATATATGCTACAGCTGCTGAATTGGGATGAATCCCTTGTTCCAAACTTCAGCCAGACAATCTGTCCTGTAACTCTTGAGAGTCCCTGGGGCCCATGATTCTTTGATGAGCAACTCAGAGTGCAGGGAAAGGTCTCTGATGCCCCAAAGTCTCAGAAATGTTAATGCCACTAGCCTGAAAAGCCCGTCCTTCACAGAGGATGGTTTTCCCCTCGAGGAGTCACTCAATATGAACTGATGCTGAGGTAAAAGAATTGGAGGGGTTACCAATAACTCCAGCAAATCTAGATAATCATTCTAGTTTGTCTACCAAAGGTTGATAACATTGGCGTTTATTTGTCTCCTGACATGTGCTACCATCTTCGAAGTCATCCAAAATGGGAAAAATGCGTAATTCAGCGATGGACCCCAGTCTTAAAGAAAGGTGATGTTGCTGCAAACTCTGCTTTGGGCCTCTGGCTGCAACATTGTCTCATCTGATAGGTCAGCTAGATACAAAGAGATCTGTGTGACAGTTGGACTTGCAACTGCTGCATTATTCTAGGATTTAACTTCCAGTCATGGCTATCTGGAAGTGACAATGTTCAGTTTGCAACCTGATTACATAGGCATGGTAAGAATTGTGCCATCATCAATATATGTCCTTCGAGAAAAATGTGCCAAAACCCCATTTGTTAACTTAGTGAATATTCTCAATCTCCTTACTCCTGAATGACCAATTTATTGAACTGTCAACACATTGCCCATCCTTAAGTGGACTCAGCGTATCTTGTCTTTGGCAAAGTCTTTTATTGCTAAAGGTCCTGTCAACAGCTCCAGGCAGCTTATATGAAGCACCACCTCTTGGCGGCGTCCTCCCATTGCTAAGCCTCCGCAATGGTCTTCCTACCCTGCTCAATTAGCATCCAAGTCTAACACACTGTCTTTTTTCATGCCAAATATTGCCCAACCATTCCAAGCTTCCATGTGTGATAACCACCATCTCATTTCTTTCCCGACTTCCTACAACCAAGGTAGTAGCTTTGTGTCGGACAGCCTCCTGTGAAGATGTAGGATCTTCATTCTCAGAAGGACTCAAAAGTGCAACGGTCCAAGAAATATCACCTGGATCGAGAAAAACAGTCTGCCTAGGATTCTTGCTATGTTTCACAGTTAAATGTTGAGTTTCTCTTCCATCCAAGTATCTATCCATGCGATCTTTCGTATTTCCATCTTCCCACTGATATCCTCTATTTTATTCTCACTCATTTGCACTCATTCACTCTTACTCATTCTCATTCTGATTTACTCGTATTTTCTCACTCATGCCTACTTGCACTCACTCATTCGCAATCCCTTACTTTCACTTACTTTGACTGATTTATTTATTTACACTCACTCACGTTTAATCACAGTCACTCTTAGATTAACTCATTCATACTTTCCCACTCACAATCACTTGCAGTCACTCTTAGTCATTCTTGCTTATACTCACTCCAATTCACTCATTCTCCCTCACAGATTCACTCACTGTTGCTCATGTTCATTTTCACTCACACTCCCTAGCACTCCTCACACTCATTCCTATTCATTCTCAGTTTCCCAATCTCTCACTTGCAGTCACTCTTACTCAAACTCACTCATTCAATAAGAATCACTCATGTACACTGACAGTCAATCACACTCATTCTCACTCACGACAGACTCTGTAAATGTTCACATATAGATATGCTCTTACAAACATAAATTTATTCTCACAGAAACACACCTGCAAACGTGCACACAACATATATTTAAAAGCATTTACTTATCTCAGAAGCCAGTAAAAGTATCCTTTCACCAGGAGCGCCATTTTTTATTACAATAATAATAAATAATAAAATTACATTCAACAAAAACTGCAGTGCCTAATTTAGGAAAACATAAAGGCAGGTGTCCAAAATTGTTCAATGGATGTTAGACTCCTGTTTTCCCACTGCTGCCAGCCGCTTCCACCACTGGCGCCCCCGTTGCCCGATTGGAAAATGTGCAAAACTTAATTTGAGCTAGCGATTAAAACGAGAAACCCCAGCTTCTTCAAAAGGGGGCTTGGGAGATAGAAGTTCCTCACTGTGAAAACTTATAAATATGCTGCCAAATGGAGAATTCTATAATGCATAACTTTCCCGGGTGAATTTGTCAAGGGATATGGCTTTCAAAAGAAATGTGTAATATTGTTGAGATACCGTAAAGTTTGCTGCAGTGCTAAGCGGTAGGGATATCAACCTACTCCCCAAGAGGTGACCTAGCTCAAAAGTTAAATACTTTCACCCTCAAGCACATGCCAATATCCATGTTAGGTCCTAAAATAGGAGCGTACTCGCGAGCAGCAGGAACATAGAAGCAGCGGTTACTTCGGACATGCAAGAAGAACAAAAATAGTGCTTAATAGATCTCTCAAGCTAATAGCGGAAGCACGAGGATTACCTCCGTTCCAATGAGATATATTGAAATAAAGGCCGGGACGGAAGTATAACTGGCAATAAGACCTAAGAAGCTGAAAGAGATATCTACAGCCCTGATGAAGTCCCGGGATTGATTCCCAGAGGCGATGATACACGTGTTGGCTAAGAACGGCTAAAAACTTAAGAGAAAATAAATAACAGATGAACAAAAGAATTTGTGGAATTTTATGACATCTCTGTCAAAGAACTATATTTGGATATTCTGAAGGGTGAAAAGCATTCTATAGTGCAGTTTTCACTTCAATTTGCTAAAAAGTATTGTTTTGAAAGGGCACTTGTGAACTATTTGAGTACTTTGATGTTGAAATTAGGCAATGGCTGGGGACTGTCAAGAGCTGTTTCATGCTTTATTTTCAGCTTAAGAGTACTGAACCTTGTCAGTCTAGTTCACATAATTGATCTTACATATTTAATGTAATTAAATGATTCAATCTGGATTAAAAACAAACTGACCAGTACTTAGAGAGAGTGCCCAGTAGTAGAAAAATTACACCCATCATGACTGGTAGCATCTCACAGTAATCATACCCTACAGTTTAGCTGTTACTGAGTTACTGTCCCCTTTAACAGGTTCATTAAAGAAAATAAATCAGTACTGTGTATGTGCACTTCTGTACATGCTCATTTGCCCATGTGGACTCAGTTATGTGAGCAGCCCTATTCATCCCACAAAAAAACGAATATTGGAAAATGCCACGGCTATCAGACATGTAGATGAACAAGACCCTTTGGTCAATCATTTCAACATGATGCATAATAAAGATGTCTCCAAGCTAAAATTTTATGTGATTGACAAAGTCCCACCTAAGAAGAGAGGGGGTGATCGAGTACGCATTCTCAGGTAACTTAAGTCTAAATATATTCTTGAACTCAAAACTATGACCCCAGATGGTCTGAGCATGGACGACGAGATGCATATTCATTTGGGTTAAATCCTTATTTTGTACATGCGGGCTGTTGGAGTGGCACTCTTACCTCCTTAGATTAATCACTGTCCAGAACATTTTTAAAACCTTTTTTAGCTAAGATTTTGTTTTTTTGGCATTCACCCATTTTAGCTCAATTTTGATTATGTTTCAATATTTTTTATTCAAATTTTGACGTGAATATATTCAATTAATCAATGAATACATTTATAGAGCGCGCTACTCACCCGTAAGGGTCTCAAGGCACTGAGGGAGGGGGGTGCTGCTACTGCTCGAAGAGCCAGGTTCTTGACGTGTTTCCTTAAGGTGAGGTGGTCCTGGTTCAGTCGTAGGTGGGGCGGGGAGGGAGTTCCACGTCTTGGCCGTCAGGTTGGAGAATGATCTTCCTCTGGTGGTGGTTCTGCGGAACCGTGGGACGGTGGCGAGGGCGAGGCTGGCAAAGCGGAGTTAGCTGGTTGTCGTCGGCGTATGAGATGATGTTGAGGTTGTGTTTGCGTGCGATGGCGGCGAGGGGGCTCATATAGATATTGAAGAGGGTTGGGCTGAGCAATGAGCCTTGGGGTATGCCGCAGATGATCTCACTGGCCTCGGAGCAGAAGGGGGGGGGGAGGCGGACTCTCTGGGTTCTGTCATAGAGGAACGAGGTGATCCAGTCCAGTGCTTTACCTTGGATCCCAGCATTGTGGAGGCGGGTTATTAGGGTGCGATGGCAGACTGTGTCAAAGGCGGCTGAGAGGTCTAGGAAGATGAGGGCGGTTGTTTCCCTGTTGTCAAGCATGGTCCTGATGTCGTCGGTGGCTGCAATGAGGGCGGTCTAGGTGCTGTGGTTGGCTCGAAATCCACACTGGGATGTGTCAAGGGACCCATTGGCCTCGAGGAATGCGGTCAGCTGTTTATTGACGATCTTCTCAATGACTTTTGCAGATAAGGGAAGAAGAGAGATGGGGCGGAAGTTCATGAGGTGTTTAAGGTCAGCTGTGGGTTTCTTCAGTAGGGCGTTGATCTCTGCGTGCTTCCAGCTCTATGGGAAGGTGGCGGACGCGAGGGAGTTGTTCATGACATTCCGTAGGTGGGGTGCGATGGTGGTGTCGGCTTTGTTAAAGATGTGGTGAGGGCATGGGTCAGAAGGAGAGCCGGGGTGGATGGTGTTCATAGCGTGGGTGGTGTCTTCAGTGCTGATGGGAGTCCAAGCGCTGAGGGTGGTTGTAGGTGGCGTTGTTTCGGGGGCTGGGGTGGAGTCTGAGCGCCGAAGCTGTCGTGTATATCGGCGATCTTGTGGTGAAAGAACGTGGCGAGGGAGTTGCAAAGGTCTTGCGACGGTGTGTTGTCATTGCTGCTGGCGCTGGGGTTGGAGAGCTCTTTTACGATGCTGAAGTGTTCCTTGCTATTGTGAGTGTTGTTGTCCAGCCGCTCTTTGAACTATGTCCTTTTGGTGGTGCAGATCAGCTGGTGGTGTTTGCGAGCTGCGATCTTGAGGGCTGCCAGGTTTTCAGTCGTCTGTTCGCGGTGACAGGTTTTCTCGAGGGTTCGGCAGGATTTCTTTGATTCTTTGAGCTCGTCGGTGAACCATGTGGTTTTCCTGTTGCCGGGTTTGCCTGGAGGGATCTTCAGTGGTGCAAGGGCATCGGCGCAGTTGATGATCCACTGTGTGAGCTTTTGGGCTGCGTCGTTGGTGTCAGTAGTGTTGATTGGTGGGTTCTGGCTCAGTGATGTGGTTAGCTGGTCTGTGGTGACTTTGCTCCAGTATCTGTGGGGGATCTGTTGCGGGCGGTGGTGGGATGTGGTCTTCTTAAAGGTGAAGTGGATGCAGCTGTGGTCGGTCCAGTGTAGTCCGGTGGAGTGGCTGAAGGCAACGTGGCTGCTGGCAGAGAAGATGGGGTCAAGCGTGTGGCCGGCGTAGTGGGTGGAGGTGTTCACTAGTTGCTTAAGTCCGAGGTTGCCAAGCAGGGTGGTGGTGTTGTTGTCGTTGTTGGTCTCCAGGTGGAAGTTCAGGTCACCTAGGAGGATGTAGTCTGATGAGGCGAGGGCATGTGGGCTGATGAAGTCGGCGATGGCTTCACTGAATTAGTGTGCGTGGGCCCTGGGGTCTGTAGAGGAGGGTCCTCTGAGGGTGGTCTTGGGGTCGGTGTGGATCTGGAAGTGTAGGTGTTCGGCGGTGGTGAGGGTATCTTCGGAGTTGGTCGTGACGCCGATAGTGTTCCTGTAGATGATGGCGATTCCTCCTCCGGTTTGGTTGATGCGGTCCTTTCGAGTGATCTTGTAGCCATCCAGGATGGCTATGGCGATCTCGGGGGCTGAGGAGGTGTTCATCCAGGTTTCTGTGAGGAAAGTGACGTCTGGTGCTGTTGTGTCGAGGAGGTCCCAGAGTTCGACAGCTTGCCTGTGGACAGAGCGGGTGTTGAGCAGGATGCACTTGAGGTGGTTGTTGTTGTTGTTGTTGCCTGGTCCGGGTGGTGGGGTGCAGGTTCGGACGCAGGTGAATTTGCAGACTTGGCAGAAGAAGGGTCCATGGGTGCGCTTCGGAGTGGCTTGGTAGCAGGTAGATGGTCAGCCGGTGTTGAGTGCGTGGAGGGTGGTGGTGTCGTATCTCCGTCGGGTTTCTTGGTTTCTGTGGGGTTCTGGCACTGGGCACGGTTCAGGCATGGACGGGTGCAGACAGGCTTGCCTTTGGCGCGCCTTCGACGTGAGGGGCTGTGGGAGGGAGGAGCAGCTGGGAGGCGGGAGGGGGGTGGCGAATGGGGCACCAGTGGGCTGGGCCGCAAGGGAGGCAGCGGCAGGAAAGCTCGTGGGAGGGGAGTGGGTGGGGGGGGTGATATAGAAGGAAACAGGGGGCAGGGGGTGATACAGAAGGAAAACAGGGGGCAGGGAGCGAGTGGGCACAAAGGGCACCAGTAGGTGAAAAACAACAGTAACAGAAAACAGTCAATCAATGACAATACAATACAGGTCAGACTCAGGCAACCAAGCAGATCCGGACACAGCGGTTAGCGGCAGTGGGACAGCGGTACAGGAGGACTGTGTGGTGGCTGAGGTGGGCGACCTACCTGGTGTCAGGGTCATAGGTCGTTATATTGATATGTAAAGCAGATGACCAGTATGGCAGTTCGTTCATATATTGTTATATGTGATTAATATTGATTTATGGAAAAGTACATGCATTATTTATGATGTGTAAGATGTTTAACCATAAAAATAATTGCATCGAGAATGTAATAAGATAATGCCTACTTGGGGGCAATTAAGATGTTACAACACCATGCAATGATGAAAGGGTTTGGAGGAATACTCAGCTGTATTGTTGTCTAATATGAACGATCTTTACATGGTGTACCGGATATTTGACTTGCAAACTTAAGTATGCTACTGATATCAGAGCTGGCATTGATATCTTCTTTCATAACATATTTCTTTCATTTGTTAGATTATTGAGGATATGTATTGGGCTTGGAATCACCGGCTAATGAGACCTGTGCAAAAGCCAACGCCCACTTCAAGAAGAAATCAAAATTAATTCTGATCATTCCAAGGGACTCCCTGGATGTGTTTAATGAGCAAGTGGTGCTTTGTTGATGGTCATTGCAAAAGCGAGTCGCACCGGAAACTGTAAACGTTGCGTACACAAATAAATCAGAAGGTTTTCCGACGCGTGAGCTGGCCACATACAATGTCCATGTGAGAAGCACGGATTCTCCAAATCTAGTCCACACACTTGCAGCGATTGTCCTTGTGCTTTGTTGATGGTCATTGCAAAAGCGAGTCGCACGAAAACTGTAAACATTCAGTTTTGGAAAGATTATGAGGGTATTTTAAAAAAAGTAATTGTCAGAAACATTCACGGGAGTGTACTCAACAACGTTTAACAAATGTTTTATTTTATTATTATTATTATTTTTTTGCCAGAAACCCTCACGGGAGTGTACTCAACAACTTCCCAAAGTTTCATGCCGATCGGATGAATGGTGTAGTAATGCATAAAGGACATACATTCGTTTTTATATATATATATATATATATATATATATATATATATATATATATATATATATATATATATATAAATATATATTTCCATATATAAAACACCCACAATTGGAAAGCCTCTCTTTGCGTGCTCCAAGTTCTTTTATTGGCATCATACTGGATACAATCCCGCCAGTTACCACGATACAAACTGTCACGGTGCCTTCAGCTGCCATATGCGTTTCTGGAAAGAATATTCCTTGTTCACTGGCTCGGCAAAGGGGGAACTTGGGAAGGCAAGAAATGACGCTCCTTCTGTTACGTACTAAATAGTCTTGCCACGGTGGGCGTGGTTTTTGGAGCATTGTGGTAATTGAAGTCCCAAACAGTAAACCCTTTGTGGGTGCCTTCCGTGGTGTTCCTTCTTTACAATAAAACCTTTAGTAGGCTCGTAGCAACTATCCCTGGAAGTATTCAGCCTTCTACAACGATGTCAATATGCCACGCAGTTCTGAGAGCACCACTTACTTTCATCGGCGCTGCAAACCCGCATAGATAGCGGTGGGGCTTTCCGTGACCAGGCAGGCCACTAAACATTTCCAACTAAAAAGATAAAACATGAATTAAAAGAAAGAATATAACGGTAGACATACTGGTCCAGGGCATGAATAACATAATTGAATTGGGATACACCCCCACAAAGTTTAAACACTAACAAAACATAAGTTCACAGTGAGGCCATATAGGATCTAAATGTCTACCAACTTGGTATCAAAATGAAAGTATGTACATGAATCATGAACTGTTTGTTGTAAAAATGTTTTTATTATGCAGGCAGATCCTTCTCCTACCTAGCGGCCAAGTCCTGGAACTCACTCCCCACTCACCTCCGCCTCACACAGAATCACATCTCCTTCAGAAAAGAACTTAAAACCTGGCTATTCGAAAAATAATGAACCCCCTCCCCAAGCGCCTTGAGACCCTCTGGGTGAGTAGCGCGCTATACAAATTCTTGAACTTGAACTTGTAGTGACCGGTAGGTTTAAAATGGCGATTGATGGCTTTACACAAATTGACACTGACAAAGCTAAAATAGCGAAACGCGACTGTCTGAGGGGGGTTTGCATTAAAATATCTTGAATCCGGATACCAGCGTGCTTGCCGTTTTTTCAACTACATAGTCTGATTGTGTTGCAGTCTCCAAGCGCCTCACCAGCGCTGGCTTGGAAGCACCCGGGATTTGGAGGAGCGACGGCGGGGGAGAAGCCTGTGTCACAAATCAATATGGCCGTCAGCCCCGAGGTAATTGGAGCAAAATGAATATTTAGAGTCATGAACTGCGTGCTCAGAAGGATTTGCATCTGAAGGAAACTAGCTGCTCACCTACCGTTCTGAGAACAACGTGAGGAAGACGTCGGTAGGCAACGACCAAACGCCAGTATCGAACGCGGTGAGTGAAAGCATTTCCGCATTGCGCACTACACAACATGCTCAACCTCTGTCCGGAAGGTACCGTGGAAAACTTGCAAACCCCTAACCGAAGTGAAAAGTCACCGCCCCATATGAACAAAAAGAGAAAATAAGTGCATACTTGATTTAGCAAAGATGTCAGATAACAAGGCTATAATGGGTGAAAGAGAGTCTGCTGCTAATGTGATGTTTAGATCCACCACAGATAGACCCCTAAGAGCGGATAATGCTAGCACACTACCAGTAACAACTAGCAATTTAAAAACGCTTTTTCAAAAACTGGAAAGATTACAAGAAAGAGAGGTGCGAAAGTGGTGGGAGGCCACCTCTCTGCAGCGTTACATAGAATGTAAAAGGATCCCCGAGGTCTTCGCATCTACACAATACCCTCTTATGAAAATCCTGACCCCGCATTACTAAAGGACTGGGCGGTGTATACAGCTGAATCATCAAAGGGGATGGTACGCTTACTAATACAATATGCATGAAGTGTTCGTGACAAATGTATAAAAGAAATTGCGGATGTGGAGATTCTAATTGCAAAAGAAACAGACTCAAAGGCAAGTGAAGATCTAAGAAGCGCCATGGCAAAAAGAATTAAGGAGTATGAATTGGGAATTCGTAAAAGAAAACAAACCAAATTCCAAGGGGATGAGCAGGATCATTTATCAGGCAGAATACTGACTTTTGCATGTAAATTGGATGCCACAAGAAAACGACTTGCTCACGGGACCACGGGTTAAAACAATGCAGACACTGAAGAATCAGAAGTGTCTGATGGTGAACAACCCACAGCTCCTGCAACAAAAGAAAAAACCATCGTGAAACCATTTTTCGACGAATATCAGGTTATAAAGGAAAACACGCCAGAGACCACAGCAAAGGAATCACCCTCCCACCCAACAAAGCAAAAAAGGAGAACAAGGCGGGGCAGAAGGCATGCAGACAATTGCCTCACCGAGGGTGACTCGAAGTGTGACATATCGCAGGAGAAAACAGTAACAACGAATAACAATAATGTCATCAACCTGTCGAAAAGAGAACTAACAGGTGATGAGATAAGAGTCCTCAAGAAAGGACTGAGTTTTTGTCCTGCAAGTGAGTTTGATCTAGTGGATACAAGAATAGATCTCTTTAGGTACATTCGAAAATTACAGTTCAAGAAAATCTTTCTTCTGCATCCCAAAGACACTGTTGTGGAAACACATTTGGAAAACATCACAGAGGAATCCACAGAAACATACCCTAATACTCTTGCAAATTTTTTACTGACCCCAACTCAAGAAATTTTGGAAAGGGGATTAACAGGCGCGCAGGGTGGGGATGTATCTATTAAACAAGTGCGAGATCCAAGCAATATGAAAAAGAAGTCAAAGAAACTGCCTGTTGCACCTCACAATGCAATTGATGTTTTCAATGAAGCGGTACTTATGGACTTGGAAAAATTATCAAAAGAAAAGATGAATATTCAATCATCCAACATCACGAGGAGAGAATGGGAGGCAATTAAGTCCCTAAAAAGTGATCAAACTATCGAAATTAAACCCTCGGATAAGGGAGGAAATATTGTGATTTGTAACAAGGAACAGAATGAACAGGAGGCACAAAGACAATTGAAAGATAAAGAGTGATACACCATTAAACAAAGAACTGAATATCTCAAGAGCATAATGGAATACCAATCAATGTTAACTAAATGGAAGGAGGATGGCATGCTCAATACGGATGAGTTCCTTTTCCTACAATGTGAATCACCAATATTACCCACCTTTTACCATCTTCCAAAGATACATAAGAATGCCAAAAGACCACCAGGACGCCCGATCGTATCTTCGATTGAGAGTCTTTTGGAAAATACGTCACGCTTCATTGACTCCTATCTTGCTCCTATAGTAAAAGACTTACCGTCATACGTGAGGGATACACAGGATTTCCTCCGCATTATGGACAATATCTCTTGGGATTCGGACATGCTTTTAATAACATTGGATGTGGTGAATTTGTACACCTGTATAGCCCATGAGGATGGCTTGATGGCGACCAAGTGGTTTCTATATAGGAAACCATAAAAATACAAGTCCCACAGTAAAATGTTGTTGAACATGATGCGCTTTTGCCTATACCATAACATCTTCCTTTTTTCTGGTCAGTTATTTAAACAAATCAGGGGTACCTCTATGGGCTCGTGCTTCTCACCTAGCTACGCGAACTTGTTCGTGGGCTGGTGGGAGAAGCACGAGGCATGGGGGGAGACCAATGAGGCATGGACAGATAAAATTTTAATGTGGACTAGGTTTATAGACAACCTTTTTATTGTTTGGCGCGGCGATCGCACCTCGGCTGAGGAGTACATCGCCATCCTTAACAATAATAATTGGAATTAGTGCAACAAGTATTTGTTACTTGGATTTGGAGGTTTTCATACATAACAACACTCTCCAAACAAGACTCTTCAGAAAACCCACGGCGGGTAACGCCGTGTTACATGCGGCAAGTTACCATCCGAAGAGTCTGATCAAAAATGTCCCTTATGGCGAACTACTGCGCTTAAAAAGAAACTGCTCAGTAGAAACTGATTTCCAACAAGCTAAAGCTGCCGCCAGTAAAAGATTTCTGAACGGGATATTCCAAGACTTTACTTCAACAGGCTTCAAATAAGGCGTTGATAGTCAACAGGAGGGATCTCCTGATGGCAAAGAAAGTGCCAAAGGTGGAAGATGAGGTGAGAATGATCACCAAATTTAACACCAAATCTGGAGATCTGGTCCACATCTTTAAGAAAAATTGGCACATTTTAACTACTGACAATATTTTGAAAGGACACCTTCCTAAGCAGCCTTTGATAACTTACCAACACTGCCAGTCACTTTCTGATCATTTAGTTTGTAGCCATTTTTCTTTAAAGACCCAGCCCACTGAACTCAGTAACACCAAAGGGTTCTTCCCCTGTCTGCGCTGTACAGCCTGTAAAGGCAGAAAGAAAGTATCAGAGTATACGGGCAAAACAGGAGAGGATAGACTAAATAGGAAAATAAAGAAACTCCTAAATTGCAATTCAGACTATACCATCTATTGTCTAGAGTGCCCCTGCAAAAGAAGATACATCGGGAGCACCATTAACCCCACTAAACTCAGAATCCTTGAACATATGCGAGCAATCACAAATAAGGATAAAACCTATCCGGTTGCTCGTCATTTCGCAGAATGTCACAAAAGCGATAGAGATCTTCTGAGTTTTTACTGTATCGATCAGGTAAAATGTCTGGAACGAGGGGGAGACAGAGAAAAGGCACTTCGAGTCCTGGAATCGAGGTACATTATAGACCTTAAAACTATGACTCCTTGGGGCCTTAATAAAGACAAAGAATTTTGGGTCCACCTCTAATCATACACATGGGATCATGTGTATCAACACTTCTATATGCCCTAACTGAAAAAGATACTGCCGGCTAAGTCACACCCATCCGATACCTGATATCATTGCTCATGAAATTACACAGTAAAGATACTCTTGCCCATACAGGGCTATAAAACTAAAAAGATAAAAAATGAATTAAAAGAAAGAATATAACGGTAGACATCCTGGTCCAGGGCATGAATAACATAATTGAATTGGGGATACACCCCCACAAAGTTTAAACACTAACAAAACATAAGTTCACAGTGAGGCCATATAGGATCTAAATGTCTACCAACTTGGTATCATCAAAATGAAAGTATGTACATGAATCATGAACTGTTCGTTGTAAAAAAGTTTTTTATTATGCACTCAGCACTTTACTTCTCGCCATTTTAAACATTGATGATATATGGAGAGATATATGTTTAAAGATGGCCACCGCTTTTGACAAAATGTACCATAATTTATGTCGATGAATGACCGGTGGGTTTAAAATGGCGATTGATGGCTTTACACAAATTGACACTGACGAAGCTAAAATAGCAAAACGCTTCTGTCTGGGGTGAGGGGGGTTTGCATTAAAATATCTTGAATCAGGATACCAGCGTGCTTTCCGTTTTTTTCGACTACATAGTCGGATTGTGTTGCAATATATATATATATATATATTGCAGAAACAAAGCGGTATAAAGCGCGCTCTCAGTGACACCAATTTGAAGAAAAAGAAGAAGATTTATTCCTTCATAAATCCACGACCCGTTTTGGCCATCAGGCGGCCTTGGTCACATAAGTGAAAGCATATACTGGAGTGCATTTTATACCAATGAAATAAACAATGAAAGAGGACTACATTCCTGAATGCACCAGTTCTTCAGAAAGTATTTTGGCCATGTTGGAGTGGAAAATCATGCAGCAGAGAATGCACACGTAAATAAAAGTGACATAATATTAGGACACAATGGAAATTCATAATGTAAATACATAATAAAAGAATACGAATAAGCTCATCTGATAAAAAGTACCATTGGAAATGTTGCCCAGAGTCAAGATCCAATCTGGTGAACAGTATAGCTGCAACTGCGGTGTCATCTTCCTTTTCTTCACATTGGTGTCACATTGGTGTCACTGAGAGCGAGCTTTATTCCACTTTATTTACGCAACACTATTGCTCGAACTCCGCCGGCGTGCGCGCTACCCCCATGGGTCTCCAGGTTCCTGGAAGTAGTGATTGTTTTATATATATATATATATATATATATATATATATATATATATATATATATATATATATATATATATATATATATATAGATAAGATAAGATAAGAGTCCTCAAGAAAGGACTGAGTTTTTGTCCTGCAAGTGAGTTTGATCTAGTGGATACAAGAATAGATCTCTTTAGGTACATTCGAAAATTAAAGTTCAAGAAAATCTTTCTTCTGCATCTCAAAGACACTGTTGTGGAAACACATTTGGAAAACATCACAGAGGAATCCACAGAAACATACCCTAATACTCTTGCAAATTTTTTACTGACCCCAACTCAAGAAATTTTGAAAAGGGGATTAACAGGCGCGCAGGGTGGGGATGTATCTATTAAACAAGTGCGAGATCCAAGCAATATGAAAAAGAAGTCAAAGAAACTGCCTGTTGCACCTCACAATGCAATTGATGTTTTCAATGAAGCGGTACTTATGGACTTGGAAAAATTATCAAAAGAAAAGATGAATATGCAATCATCCAACATCACGAGGAGAGAATGGGAGGCAATTAAGTCCCTAAAAAGTGATCAAACTATCGAAATTAAACCCTCGGATAAGGGAGGAAATATTGTGATTTGTAACAAGGAACAGAATGAACAGGAGGCACAAAGACAATTGAAAGATAAAGAGTGATACACCATTAAACAAAGAACTGAATATCTCAAGAGCATAATGGAATACCAATCAATGTTAACTAAATGGAAGGAGGATGGCATGCTCAATACGGATGAGTTCCTTTTCCTACAATGTGAATCACCAATATTACCCACCTTTTACCATCTTCCAAAGATACATAAGAATGCCAAAAGACCACCAGGACGCCCGATCGTATCTTCGATTGAGAGTCTTTTGGAAAATACGTCACGCTTCATTGACTCCTATCTTTCTCCTATAGTAAAAGACTTACCGTCATACGTGAGGGATACACAGGATTTCCTCCGCATTATGGACAATATCTCTTGGGATTCGGACATGCTTTTAATAACATTGGATGTGGTGAATTAGTACACCTGTATAGCCCATGAGGATGGCTTGATGGCGACCAAGTGGTTTCTATATAGGAAACCATAAAAATACAAGTCCCACAGTAAAATGTTGTTGAACATGATGCGCTTTTGCCTATACCATAACATCTTCCTTTTTTCTGGTCAGTTATTTAAACAAATCAGGGGTACCTCTATGGGCTCGTGCTTCTCACCTAGCTACGCGAACTTGTTCGTGGGCTGGTGGGAGAAGCACGAGGCATGGGGGGAGACCAATGAGGCATGGACAGATAAAATTTTAATGTGGACTAGGTTTATAGACAACCTTTTTATTGTTTGGCGCGGCGATCGCACCTCGGCTGAGGAGTACATCGCCATCCTTCACAATAATAATTGGAATTAGTGCAACAAGTATTTGTTACTTGGATTTGGAGGTTTTCATACATAACAACACTCTCCAAACAAGACTCTTCAGAAAACCCACGGCGGGTAACGCCGTGTTACATGCGGCAAGTTACCATCCGAAGAGTCTGATCAAAAATGTCCCTTATGGCGAACTACTGCGCTTAAAAAGAAACTGCTCAGTAGAAACTGATTTCCAACAAGCTAAAGCTGCCGCCAGTAAAAGATTTCTAAACGGGATATTCCAAGACTTTACTTCAACAGGCTTCAAATAAGGCGTTGATAGTCAACAGGAGGGATCTCCTGATGGCAAAGAAAGTGCCAAAGGTGGAAGATGAGGTGAGAATGATCACCAAATTTAACACCAAATCTGGAGATCTGGTCCACATCTTTAAGAAAAATTGGCACATTTTAACTACTGACAATATTTTGAAAGGGCACCTTCCTAAGCAGCCTTTGATAACTTACCAACACTGCCAGTCACTTTCTGATCATTTAGTTTGTAGCCATTTTTCTTTAAAGACCCAGCCCACTGAACTCAGTAACACCAAAGGGTTCTTCCCCTGTCTGCGCTGTAAAGCCTGTAAAGGCAGAAAGAAAGTATCAGAGTATACGGGCAAAACAGGAGAGGATAGACCAAATAGGAAAATAAAGAAACTCCTAAATTGCAATTCAGACTATACCATCTATTGTCTAGAGTGCCCCTGCAAAAGAAGATACATCGGGAGCACCATGAACCCCACTAAACTCAGAATCCTTGAACATATGCGAGCAATCACAAATAAGGATAAAACCTATCCGGTTGCTCGTCATTTCGCAGAATGCCACAAAAGCGATAGAGATCTTCTGAGTTTTTACTGTATCGATCAGGTAAAATGTCTAGAACGAGGGGGAGACAGAGAAAAGGCACTTCGAGTCCTGGAATCGAGGTACATTATAGACCTTAAAACTATGACTCCTTGGTGCATTAATAAAGACAAAGAATTTTGGGTCCACCTCTAATCATACACATGGGATCATGTGTATCAACACTTCTATATGCCCTAACTGAAAAAGATACTGCTGGCTAAGTCACACCCATCCGATACCTAATATCATTGCTCATGAAATTACACAGTAAAGATACTCTTGCCCATACAGGGCTATAAAACTAAAAAGATAAAAAATGAATTAAAAGAAAGAATATAACGGTATATGGCTGAGATACCCGCCACCCCCTCTCAACACAATCCCCAAAAGGAGGGAAACCGGAAACAGTTCTTAAAGTTTTTGGAAGTGGGAGGGAGTGACCCTCCCGGCCGTATTTATTAAACAAAATTAAAAACATTAAACGTTTCATGTTATGTACAATTTCATTAACACATTGCGATGTTTGGCTAACCTTAACATATTCTCTAATACAGAGGTTCTCCTAGCCGAACTAGCATCCTACAAAACATTCTCTAGAAATACTGAAATTGTACATCCTAACGTTTAAGGGCCAACGGCAAGGTCATAACCGGTGTCAAGATCCCTAACCAGACTTACCCCTCCCACTTGGGAGGGGCGACAGCACAGAGGCTTACCTCAAGTGCAACTACTAACAATTTCCCTTGACTTGACGGGGGCACTTAAGACTCGACGCCATTTAAAGGTCGTTCGAAGACTCGTGTGAGGTATCTAGAAGGTATCGTGGACCTCCCCCCACCCCACACAACTTACCGCATCTGCCGTCGCAGATGACACTGGCCCCGGGAAATTCCCCAGGAGGGGGCTGTAACCCCTCCTACAAAGGAAGGGGCCTTGACCGCCTTTCCTTTACTTCCGGCGACCCACCCTTAGACGGGACCGCCTCCCCACTGAGGGGCCAATGGCCACCTCTCCCGAGCGCTCCCATCCGTGTTGGGTGACGCCCACTCATAGGGATCTTCTAATTAGTGCTCACCGATCATGACCTTACCGCCTACCAAAAAATAAATACGACAATTCTTACTCAAACCTATGTAAACATTGGTCGCTACGACCGAAAGAGCATGCTTAAAGATACAACACTATATCAAATCATTTTCATCGTAAAAACCTACACGACATTCACCATTCTTTATTAGGCTCAACATCAAACTGATACCTTCACAGCCTGTAAACGAAACGGAAAACATATTTATAAATTCACTTTATTACAAAACAACTGGCTGTCCTCAGGGGCTGGTGGGTGGGTCAAAATTGGCTCTTCGTTCTGTCCCGAGCTCACGTGTAGCGAGGAGGTGCAACTTCGGAGCACAAGAACAAGAGGACGTCTTCCGGTCTTGCGTCTCTTTTTATCCGTCTTCAGGGCGGGCGAAAACCCGCCCCTGCCTGCCCCTAGGGCGGGGCTGGCTACGTCGGTGTCTAGGCCAGCCCACTCTAGGGCGGGAAAAGACGCGCCCCGGCTACGCCGCTTCGGGCATACCAGCCGAGACGCGCCTCCCGCCCAAAAATGGCTTCCCGGGGGGATCGAGGCACTCCGCCATACGTTCGGGGGGACCGAGTGGTCGCCCCTTTCCATATGGCTGAGATACCCGCCACCCCCTCTCAACACAATCCCCAAAAGGAGGGAAACCGGAAACAGTTCTTAAAGTTTTTGGAAGTGGGAGGGAGTGACCCTCCCGGCCGTATTTATTAAACAAAATTAAAAACATTAAACGTTTCATGTTATGTACAATTTCATTAACACATTGCGATGTTTGGCTAACCTTAACATATTCTCTAATACAGAGGTTCTCCTAGCCGAACTAGCATCCTACAAAACATTCTCTAGAAATACTGAAATTGTACATCCTAACGTTTAAGGGCCAACGGCAAGGTCATAACCGGTGTCAAGATCCCTAACCAGACTTACCCCTCCCACTTGGGAGGGGCGACAGCACAGAGGCTTACCTCAAGTGCAACTACTAACAATTTCCCTTGACTTGACGGGGGCACTTAAGACTCGACGCCATTTAAAGGTCGTTCGAAGACTCGTGTGAGGTATCTAGAAGGTATCGTGGACCTCCCCCCACCCCACACAACTTACCGCATCTGCCGTCGCAGATGACACTGGCCCCGGGAAATTCCCCAGGAGGGGGCTGTAACCCCTCCTACAAAGGAAGGGGCCTTGACCGCCTTTCCTTTACTTCCGGCGACCCACCCTTAGACGGGACCGCCTCCCCACTGAGGGGCCAATGGCCACCTCTCCCGAGCGCTCCCATCCGTGTTGGGTGACGCCCACTCATAGGGATCTTCTAATTAGTGCTCACCGATCATGACCTTACCGCCACAGGTCCGGATAGTTGACCGGCTATCCGGACCCCCCACAAGACTCCTACCTAAAGGTCATGTTTTAACGTTTTTAACCAAGCTAAGAAGTCTCCTATGAGTAACTCATTCCCCACCCTTGACAAATGCACACCATCCCCCAAATACATACTGTCATCATTAATACAACTATGCGAGATCGAATGCAATGTCTTGGAACGGAACAACCTACTCACTTTGTTATTCAATTTTTTAACAGAATGATTCAAAGCAGGGATCGAGATAGCCCCCCGCCACACTTTTCGTGGGATCATATGAGACCACGCAATTATGCACCCCGGAACTCTCCTCGCTAACCAACTTACCGTGGAAAGCATAGCCTCCAGGAGAAGTCGTCTACCGGTGGTGACCAAATCATTGCCCCCTAAATGCACTATGACTATGGACGGCGGTGACCTCATCCGCCCTAACAAACCCTCAAAGAATGCTTGAAACTGGTCAATACAGAGACCGCCTCTTCCGTAGAAGGACACTCTGTACCCGTATTCCCCAGGTACGTGAACCATGTCACCTGCTTTGAATACGTCTGCGGCCCGTCTCACGTATGAGTGGCCCACGACCCACACCTCCTTTCTCACAGCCGGTGATGTCTGACCGCTGGCCTGGTGTTGGGTCGACTGCATAGTCCGCCCTGCCGCGTAGGCTTGCGCAACTGAAAACAAACAAAAGACAAGAAGCGTGAGTATATGATTACAGCTTCACAACATGTGCAATCGCACATATCTCTTATAACAATTGGAGGACCAACGCCCCACTCGTTTCACCTGCTCTACAGTAAGACCCCTGGCTGTAGCTTCAGTGGCAGCCCCTATTCGAAAGGAATGGGTCCCGAATTCGCCCGGGTCCAAGCCCGCTGCGGCAATGGCCATTGCAAGCACCCGCTGAAACTGAAACCTCGTCAGCGGGGTGGCGTCTGCATGCCTCAACAAAGTCCCCCCCCATGATGCCACCCTTCGTGCTAGGTAATCTTCTAAACACTGTACCGGACACATGGAGGACCCGGGGGTCCTGCGAATGATCGTGCAGTCCCCCCTCCCATCTTGGTCGGTCTTGGACCTGAGAAAGGAGACAATCATCGCATCGCCCCTGATCTGAACGTGTTCCCGGCACAACCCCCCCACCACATCCTGTTTGTTTCTTGCAACCAGCTCACTTATCCTCATAGCCCCGTGAAATGCCAGCGTAAATGCAGTCCGGAACAAACACGTCTCGAAAGGAGACGAGCATGTGGTAGGGAGTGTGGCCAGCAACTGGGACAACCTATCCAGACCTATCGGTCGTCTCACATCTACTCTGCGACCCTCCAGGCGTTGCCACCCGCGCAGCGCCTTTTGTACTGCAAAAGACGCTGTCGGGTCCTGGATATTATGGGCCCTGGCAACAAAGGAAATGGCGGCACGATGCCTTTGGGCCGTAGCCACCGATTTCCCAGCCCTACGTAAGGACATCAGAAAATGTACAACCCACTCTTCCCTACCCCAAAGCCCCCCTCTCTCAGTCCCCAAAAAGGCTAAATAGGCCTGAAACGCCCCTTCATATGCCTTCCTTGTCCTGGGTGCTAGACTCTCTCCCACGAGGTGACGAAGTTCGGGGCACCGAGAGACCAGAGAGCTTCGGGGAAGGGTGCCGGCTCTGGGTCCGCTGAGGGAAGGAAACCCGAGAAAGCCTGCATGTGAAAACGAGACAGTGCATCAGCCGCCTGATTCATCACCCCCGGGACATGTTTTGCTCTGAATATCACGTTCAGTTGCATACACAGTAGGACAATTTCTTTGAGCAGCCTCAAAATCAGTTTACAACGTGCTGCCTGACTATTGATGCATTCTACAACGGTCATATTGTCAGACCAGAACACGACAGAATGATCTCTGAACCCTTCAGGCCAGGTTCTCAGGGCCACCAGAATGGGAAACAGTTCGAGGAAAGCAATATTACTCGTCAGCCCCTTCTCGTGCCACCATAGGGGCCACCTTTGTGCAGACCATTTTGCGCCGAAGATGGCGCCAAAGCCTATGCTTCCCGCTGAATCTGTCCATAGCCCAAGCTCCTCGGAGGATACGGCTGGCTTGTTCCAGACGACTCGACCATTGAAGTCCGCCAAAAATGCTAACCAAATACGCATGTCCTGGCGGACCTCGGCCGATAACCTCGTGCGATGATGACCCTCCTTTAGGCCAACCATTGCTTGGGCGATTGAGCGGGAAAAGGGGCGGGCCATTGGGATCACTCTCAAGGCAAAGTTCAACTTCCCCACCAATTGTTGCAACTGATGCAGTGTAACCTTAGATGCAGATAAACATACTTGGAGGGCTGCCCTAAACTTCAACACTTTGCTAGCTGGTAAACGGAAACACCCCTCCCTAGAGTCCAACTCGATCCCCAAAAACTCGAGGCAAGTCGTGGGACCCATAGTTTTACCTGGTGCCAATGGCACGCCAAAATGACCCATCAACACACAGAATTCAGCTAAGGCCTGGGCACATTCGGGATTTCCGGCGGGGCCAAGGAACAGAAAGTCGTCAAGGTAGTGCATTACATTTCGGAAACCCGTTTTCATAGTGAACACCCATTGCAGGAAAGTACCGAATTTCTCAAAATAAGCACATGATATAGAGCATCCCATTGGCATACACCTATCCATGTAAAATGACCCCTGAAACCCGAATCCCAGAAGACGCTGGTCGTCTGGGTGTACCGGGAGCAACCGGAACGCTGACTCGATATCTGATTTCGCCATCAACGTCCCGGGCCCCAGGCGATTTAAGATGGCTACTGCCTCATCAAACGATGCGTATCGCACCGAACAAAGCTCTGGATCAATTGCATCGTTCACCGAAAGACCATGTGGAGCAGACAGATTATGGATCAAACGAAACTCACCTGGGTCCTTCTTGGGGACCACCCCTAACGGAGAACAGATAAAATGCGGTACCGGGGGTACACTAAACGGGCCGGCGACCCGTCCCCGGCTAACCTCTTTCTGAATTTTTTCTTGCACTACAGATGTATGTTGAAAAACGGAAAGTTGATTTTTGCACGTCCCTACACCCTGAAAGTCCCCCACCGGGATGCGGAAACCATGTGTAAAACCGTTCCGCAGCACCCCAGCAGAAGTACGATCCGGGTATTCGCTGAGCCAGGGAATCATTGCCAAGGTATCAATCGGGGTTGGTAAAGGCGCCCCTCGGACTATCTTAGACCTGTTTGGCGCTTCCCTTACCCCCATTCTCACTCGTTCTGGCTCTGCACGATGACTCAGGATGGGACGACCCACAAGTACTACATTCATGTTTGAATTTACACGATCCCGGAGGCCTGGTACATTTCCCCTTGTTGAAATTAAAGCAGAAACCCTTTTTCCCTGTATTGCCTGCGGGTCTCGAATAATCGTCGGTGCTCGTACTTGGTCGAAAGGGCGTCCCCACATTTTGGCGGGAGTAATCAACAACATTGCTCCCAACCAATGGCATTTTTAACATTCCTGATTCTTTCATTTTATCCCATGTCACAGAATCGTAACAATCCCAAGTCAAACTCTTGTTATGCTCCTTTTCTTTCCTGAACAGATTGTCATAACAGAACCAATGGTTACCTTGATACGCTGTCGAGTAACCCATAATTCGTGATTGATAAATGGGAAACTCAGGAAGCAACTCGGGCCTACGTTCCCCCAAAATCGATGTGAAAATACCCCACGCATTGCCCCAGTTGCCAATATTCTCATTTACCTTGAAGGCGGCCATTTTTGCGCGCCAAGCACTTGGATGCATTAGGTCCTTCTGACTCTTGACATGCTCTAACTCATAATGATCGACAAGCAAGGAGAATATATTCACGTATTCCCCCGCCCAAATCTTTTCTTTTATTGCTAAGGGAACATGCTGCCCCAATCTTTCTCTACGAGAGGGTGCTGACTCGTCCCTTGCGATCGGCAATGGCCGCTTACCTGAACCGGATGCTGCGTCTACCACTTGCGGCTTCTCTATCACCGCCACCGGTGCGGTCACCTTGGCTGCTTCTTTTTCCTTACGCAGCTTTCTTATCAACGCCTGTGCCTCGGCAGCCATGGCGCCCTCAGTACTATCGCCCAACCACGCTGCTAGCTGTGCTGCCAGCTCGGGGGGCATATCCTCGTTGGATGTCGGGGTGATGACAACGGGGATTGGATTCCCCTCCATCGGTAGCGGGGTCGGCACCTCGAGCGGGGCAGAGGGGGCCGGGACACTTCCCCCGGCTGGAACCCTTCTCGGCCTCTTAGGTCTCCCTCCAGCCGGTGGTTGGCCCGATCCCTCCTCCCCGTCTCGCTCCGCCAGCCGTTTCTTTATGTCGGACATATCCTTAAAGAGGGCCCGAACCATCTGCTCAGTCGTCATTCTCTTTGCGCCTTTCTTGGGCATCTCTCCGACGAAGTATCTAGAAGACAAAGAAAAAGATCAAAACGCTCAAAATTGGCTCTTCGTTCTGTCCCGAGCTCACGTGTAGCGAGGAGGTGCAACTTCGGAGCACAAGAACAAGAGGACGTCTTCCGGTCTTGCGTCTCTTTTTATCCGTCTTCAGGGCGGGCGAAAACCCGCCCCTGCCTGCCCCTAGGGCGGGGCTGGCTACGTCGGTGTCTAGGCCAGCCCACTCTAGGGCGGGAAAAGACGCGCCCCGGCTACGCCGCTTCGGGCATACCAGCCGAGACGCGCCTCCCGCCCAAAAATGGCTTCCCGGGGGGATCGAGGCACTCCGCCATACGTTCGGGGGGACCGAGTGGTCGCCCCTTTCCAGACATCCTGGTCCAGGGCATGAATAACATAATTGAATTGGGGATACACCCCCACAAAGTTTAAACACTAACAAAACATAAGTTCACAGTGAGGCCATATAGGATCTAAATGTCTACCAACTTGGTATCATCAAAATGAAAGTATGTACATGAATCATGAACTGTTTGTTGTAAAAAAGTGTTTTATTATGCACTCAGCACTTTACTTCTCGCCATTTTAAACATTGATGATATATGGAGAGATATATGTTTAAAGATGGCCACCGCTTTTGACAAAATTTACCATAATTTATGTCGATGAATGACCGGTGGGTTTAAAATGGCGATTGATGGCTTTACACAAATTGACACTGACGAAGCTAAAATAGCGAAACGCTTCTGTCTGGGGTGAGGGGGGTTTGCATTAAAATATCTTGAATCAGGATACCAGCGTGCTTGCCGTTTTTTTCGACTACATAGTCGGATTGTGTTGCAATATATATATATATATATTGCAGAAACCAAGCGGTATAAAGCGCGCTCTCAGTGACACCAATTTGAAGAAAAAGAAAAAGATTTCTTCCTTCATAAATCCACGACCCGTTTTGGCCATCAGGCGGCCTTGGTCACATAAGTGAAAGCATATACTGGAGTGCATTTTATACCAATGAAATATACAATGAAAGAGGACTACATTCCTGAATGCACCAGTTCTTCAGAAAGTATTTTGGCCATGTTGGAGTGGAAAATCATGCAGCAGAGAATGCACACGTAAATAAAAGTGACATAATAATATGACACAATGGAAATTCATAATGTAAATACATAATAAAAGAATACGAATAAGCTCATCTGATAAAAAGTACCATTGGAAATGTTGCCCAGAGTCAAGATCCAATCTGGTGAACAGTATAGCTGCAACTGCGGTGTCATCTTCCTTTTCTTCACATTGGTGTCACTGAGAGCGAGCTTTATTCCACTTTATTTACGCAAAACTATTGCTCGAACTCCGCCGGCGTGCGCGCTACCCCCATGGGTCTCCAGGTTCCTGGAAGTAGTGATTGTTTTATATATATATATATATATATATATATATATATATATATATATATATATATATATATATATATATATATATATATATATATATATATATATATATATTTATATATCTGCAAATACCTCGCAGCAGCGCTCCTCACAAAGAGACACGAGGCAAGGACCAGCTTTTTCTTAGCATTCTTTTATTCAGCCATCAGATAGTGTATCATGACGCGTTTCGGCCATCCCAGCGGCCTTGGTCACATGGCGATACAAATTTGCTTTTGCCCTTTTAAAGTGATAACGTGCAGTCACATATCAATGATGATGGACATAGAAAAAATACTATATGTATAAATACATTTGCCTATGCTTTCTCATAATACCCATACAGAGGTGAGTTAATAACTGTATAAATACATAAATTAATCACAATTTGCATACTGTATCAAAAGGATTATAAATATACATATATAATGCAACTTCAGTTTAATATACGAAGAGTATCATCAGGTTAACACTTAAAAGTGTATTACTGCCTAAATGCCTACAACTCTTCAAAATGGAAATGAGAAAAGGTATACCATGTAGTCCATCAAATCTATTCGTAAATGTTGTGCGAAAAAAGTGTGTGCTCACCCGTGTGTATTAAATTATAATAAGAATAATATTAATGATCACCACTATTAAATGATAGTAGTGAAAAAAAGAGATCCAAAAGAGGGAAAACCTGATTTAATCTCTAAGGACCTATTAAAAGAAAAAAGAAGAAATGAATACATGACGAAAATTGAATCAGCCAATTAAGACTTAGAGGAAGAGAATGCACTGCCTTAACTTATTTTAGGGAGTGCTGTTGATTCATTCTTGCCTACTGCCATATTATTGCACCTGATTTAAAGTGACCTCGTGTCAATTGGAGAAAATAAATATAATTTCTTCATCTAAAGTGACATTGTGCCGTCAAAGTGCAAATACAGCTAAAGTGGCTGGTGCTGGAGGGTTGTACAGTGCTGAGATAGAGGAGGGGAATTTTACTTCCATGTTCAAGACAAGATATTATCATACATAATCAATGTTGCACATATAGAAAAAATCACACCATAAAAACACAATCTAAAAATGAGGGAATCGGTAACATGACTAAGATCAGCTATCATATCAAAAAATCAGGATAAAAAACATTACCCTAATAATTAAAACGACGGCTAAAATCAATCAATATATACACACACCCAAATTATGTACACTCAATATATAAATTATGCATAATATATTACAATATAGACATAAATATGTAAACAAAGTGCACGGTGCGGACCAACTCCTCCTATGATTCAGACTATGATTATATTATGGTAATTACTATATGGCTACAGAGTGACATTGTCATGAAGTGGTCATAGGTATGTGTGGAGGTCCTCTGTGGTGTTAAGACCTCCCGGCCACTTTGAATTAAACTCTAAAATATACTTGGTTTCGAGCCTGCGCATACACGCCTCCCTGTCGCCTCCTCTTCTGGTGAGCGGGACGGACTCAATGGCAAAATATTTGAGACACTGAGGCTTACTATTGTGACATGCCTCAAAGTGTCTGGCCACTGGATAGCTCTGGTCCTTATTTGAAATGGCGCGCAAATGTTGTAGAATACGCTTATGGATTTGCAGTTTGCTGCTACCAATATATTTTAGCTTACAGTCGCATTCCAGTATATACACACAGTACTCCGTTCTACAGGTTAGGTGTTGTTTTATGTCCCTAGTAGTTCTTGGGATTACTGTTGTAAATTTCTTGGGGTTGACGCCATGTTGGCAGGCTTTGCAAGCCAAGCATTTATAGAAACCCCTGCTAGTGGGTCTCCATGGCTCCTTGCCTATATGGTCTTGACTATTTTTTGAGAGGATGGAGCCCATACTAAAGCTTTTACGAAAAGTAATAGATGGATTTGGGGGCATCACATCGCCAATCATGGGGTCATCTTTTACAAAGTGCCAGTTTCTTCTGACGATACTTCTAAGTTCTTTCTCTTGTTTGGAGTAGGTCAGAATGAGTCTAACTTCATTGACATTATCACTTTGTGTCTCTTTTATAGTCAACAAATCACCTCTTTCTTTTACCCTGGATTTCTTTATAGCAGTGTTGATTGTTTTGGCAGTGTAACCCCTATCTGCAAATCTTTGAAAACTTTCCTGTTGTTTTATAATCATGTCTTCATAGTTACTGCAAATACGGCGGATGCGTAGCATCTCGCCGTAGGGTATTGATTTGATTAGATGTTGGGGATGAGCACTCGTGGCATGTAAAAGAGTATTACCTGCCGTCGGTTTTATAAAAAGAGTACTGGTAATGACATTATTACATATAAAAACCTGTACATCTAAAAATGTCACCGATTCCCTGCTTACATCAGAAGTAAAATGCAAATTAAGATCATTGTCATTGATTTCATGTATGAACTTAAAAACACTTTCCTCGGAACCACGCCATACAATAAAAAGGTCATCAATAAATCTGAGCCAACAAGTGATGTTAGTGGTGCAGTATTCTTCAAATTTGCGCATTAGGACCAGTTCCTCCCACCACCCCATAAACAGGCATGCATAACTAGGGGAGAAACTGGCCCCCATTGCTACACCTTGAACTTGTTGGTACATTTGTCCGTTAAAAATGAAGAAATTATTGTTGAGGCAGAATGTTAACATTTCTAAAAGCATTTTGGTATGTTGGGCCAGTTCCATGGGCCTGCGGCTAAGGTAATACTCACATGCACGCAGGCCATCTTTGTGCTTTATACATGTGTATAATGAACTGACATCCAACGTAACCAACAACAGGTCAGGGCTCCATGCTATATCTTCCAATTTTCGCAGAAAGTCACTGGAGTCTTGTACATATGACTTTAAGGACTTCATGTGTGGCTGCAGAAAGTAGTCAATGTACCTTGAAAGGTTTTCCAAGGGGCCACCACATGCTGCGATTATGGGTCTGCCTGGCGGTTTGGAGATATTCTTATGGACTTTTGGTATGAAATAAATATATGGAGTGAGTGGATGATCATTTTTAACATACTTAAACTCATCTCCACTTAACATACCAAGGCCCTTCCAAGCTACCAGGTTCTTACATAGAGCTTCCAACATACCCCTGTATTTCTGCTTTTAGTATAACATTGTGGGTCATCTAATTGCCTGTGAGCCTCCTCAAGGTACTCCGTGGTGGGCCACAGAACAATGTTCCCGCCTTTGTCTGAATTTCGAACAATAACTTCAGCATTTTTCAATTTGGTGGATAATTGATTTATTTTCCTTTCCTGGTTCGTAAATTGACGCCTCCTGTTGTTAGTCTTTAAAGCCAACTTTTTCACTTGCTGCACCACAACATCGCTAAATGAGTCAAGACCATCACGTGCCGTCAGGGGAATGTACTTGGACTTAGGCTTAAATGGGGTGATCGGTCTCATTTGTCCACTGGACGCCACTATTTCCTGTGTCCCCATAGCCTCATCAATCCCCAACTGGCACACGTCACGATACAGATTTAGGTCACTGACTGCCAATTCAGAGGTGCTAGTTGTAGATCTTATTGGGGCATTTTTTGCTGTTGTACTGGCTGTCTTATTTAGGAATTGTTTTTTCAATTTTAATTTCCTTATGAATCTGTATATGTCTGCCCTCGTGGTGGTATACAAGAAATTGGACTCAGGGCAAAAGCTCAAACCTAAGCTTAAAAGCTGCTCTTCCGCAGCTGATAGTTGTATTGGGCTTAGGTTGATTATGGACTTAGCTTGTTTCTTCTTGCTGGATTGATCACCATCACAGCCAATTGCAGTTGTTGAGGAAACCATACTGTTATCTTCCACTAGGTCAGGGGTTTCTTGCTCCTTCCCCGTCCTCGGCCTCGTCCCCGCTTGGTTGGCTCGCCTTTGTTTGGCTGCTTTTCTTCTGCCCCTCCTGCGTTGGGACTTGGTTGGGACACTTTTCCCTGGAAGTGCGATCTTAGGGTTGTTTTTCTGCCATATATATATATATATATATATATATATATATATATATATATATATATATATATATATATTACCTACTGGCGATAGCCAGTAGGTATATATAGTTAGGATTTTTTTCCTATGGGACTTTTGAAAATTCTATGTCTAATAACTTTGGCGTTTGTGGACGGAATCGGCTGAAATTTTCAGGAAAATGGCACATTTTGTTTCTGAGCAGCTCCTGAAAATTTGGGGGGGGTTCGTCAAGGGGGGGCCGAGAAAAAAGGGGGGTCCCAAAACGCGTTTTTCCCATGTTAATTTCCATAGGGCGGTTGGACTCACTTTTAGCCCGAACGGCTGAATGGATTTCCACGAAACTTGGCAAAATTGTAGGGACTGTTAGCCCGATGTGCCTTTGCTAGGTCTCAATATATGTGCTTCAGTGGATTTTGAGAAATTAACGTTTAAATCAAGATATATATCTGTAACAGCGCTCCGGGCAGCTATCCGGTTAGCGAACCTTTCGCGTATCGGAACTTTGCAAAGCGAAGCTGATTGGCTCTCCGGTGTCTGTCAACATTCTAAACAGTCCGGTGCGGCCGCCATCTTGTCTCTCGGTAGGATCGAGAGACAAGAGGAGGCCAAAACAAAGGGGGAAATGAAGGAAAGGGGGCAAGGTAGACCCCTCCTGACCCCCTAGGATTGATGAGGGGGATATTATAGAGCCACGCCGGGCCCAAAAAAAAAAAAAAAAAATCCGATTTTTTCGCCGTAGAGACGCGTCTTGGTTCGCGAACCGGGCAGCTAACCGGGCAGCTAACCGTCAGTGTAACCCAAAAAAAATCAAAAAAAAAATCCGATTTTTTCGCCGTAGAGACGCGTCTTGGTTCGCGAACCGGGCAGCTAACCGGGCAGCTAACCGGGAAGCTAACCGGCAGTGTAACCCAAAAAAAAAAAAAAAATCAGATTTTTTCGCCGTAGAGACGCGTCTTGGTACGCGAACCGGGCAGCTAACCGGGCAGCTAACCGGGAAGCTAACCGGCAGTGTAACGGGAGTCTGAGGAGTAGCTGATTGGCTGTCAATATTGTAAACAGTCCGGAGCGGCCGCCATCTTGTCTCTCGGTAGGATCGAGAGACAAGAGGAGGCCAAAACAAAGGGGGAAATGAAGGAAAGAGGGCAAGGTAGACCCCTTCTGACCCCCTAGGATTTATCAGGGGGATATTATAAAGCCACGTGGGGCCAAAAAAAAACAAACAAAAAAATCCGATTTTTTCGCCGTAGAGACGCGTCTTGGTACGCGAACTGGGCAGCTAACCGGGCAGCTACCGGGAAGCTAATCGGCAGTGTAACGGGAGTCTGAGGAGAAGCTGATTGGCTGTTATCATTGTAAACAGTCTGGTAGCCGCCATCTTGTCTCTCTGTGGGATCGAGAGACAAGAGGTGGAAAAAAAAAAGGTGTAAATGAATGAAAGGGTTAAGGCAGACCCCTCCTGAACCCCTAGGATTGATGAGGGGGCTATTAAAGTTCCCTGGGGGGTGAAAAAAAAAATTTGCGATTTTCGCGGTAAAGGTGCTTCCTGGTACGTTAACTGGGCAGCTAACCGGCAGCGTAACGGGAGTCCGACATATTGTGTTTTTTGAACGTTTGTGATATGTGCACGTGTGGATTTTGTCTAATTAAGGTTAAAAAAATATATATATATCTTTAAGCGTGTTCTGGCGCGCTTACGTTTTGGGTTTGGTTTGCGCTGCAGAGACGATACGTCACGGTTATGCGATGCATCATGAGGCGTCTCACGGGCTACGTGATACATCACTTAATAAAGAATATATTTTACAGCTATAGATATTAGCTTTTAAAAAACCAATGAAATTCACAGAAAAAACCATAGGTTATAGACCATATATAGTTAGGAATTTGCATTTACAAAACCTTGAAAATTCACTGAAAAAACCATAGGTTATAGACCATATATAGTTAGGGATTAGCATTTAAAAAACCTTATTTTATTTGCACAAAACCATTGAAATTCCATATATAGTTAGTTGCACTAACTATATATCGCGGACCCGCAATCCACTGCTAATGATGTCACATATTACATCATTCATGACATGGTCAGTGACATCACTGATGACATCACTGATGACATCTCAAATGACATCACTGATGACATCACTGATGACAACACCCAGTGACTGTATGTTTCTGTAAAGTTAAAATATGTCTTACATATTGAAGAATGAGTGGATGTATAAGTGTCTGGATGAAGGATTTAGTAGGTGCATGACTGACTGTATGAGAGAATGATTAAATGTGTCTCACTGAGTGCATGGGTTAGTGATTAAAGTGTCTTAATTTGGCAATCAATATTTATGTTCTTCTGTAAACTGCTGCATGTTTAAATCAGTAGCTATATCAGTAACTATATGGGTTATTGAATGGTTGCCCAAGTATTTGTATGGGAGACTGAGTGTGTGTGTGGGTGGCTGGGAGGTGTATATCTCTGTGCATAGATGTGTGAGCGGTTGATTCCGTAGGTGTATGGGTTCAAAAGTGCATGTAGAAACAGCTGTATGGACAGTTGACTGTGTGCATGAGTATATTGGTGAGTGAATGGATATCTCAGTTCTACATGTCAAAGTAAGTACATATGTAAAACACACTCCATGTGAGAGTTGACATATATAAATAACTGAACATAAGAGTCAGTGAATGTGAGAGTGGCTGTATGAATCATTGTGAACTTGTATCAAGGATTGTATAAGAGAGTAAATATGTGTTAGTATATGTTTGAATAAGTAAGGTGTGTATAACGGTATAGTTAAGGAAATGGAGATGTGATTGATTCTTTGCATGACTGAATAGGTGTGTGAGTAACTCCATGGATGTGTGACAGTCTGTGAGTGCCTGTTTACACTGAGTGTATCAAAGGTTATATTAGAGTCTGAAGATGTATTATCACATAAATAATATCATCAGTGATGTAATCAGTAATGTCAAATGAGATGTCAGTGATGTCATCAGTGATGTCATTTGAGATGTCATCAGTGATGTCATCAGTGATGTCATTTGAGATGTCATCAGTGATGTCATCAGTGATGTCACTGACCATGTCATGAATGATGTAATATGTGACATCATTAGCAGTGGATTGCGGGTCCGCGATATATAGTTAGTGCAACTAACTATATATGGAATTTCAATGGTTTTGTGCAAATAAAATAAGGTTTTTTAAATGCTAATCCCTAACTATATATGGTCTATAACCTATGGTTTTTTCAGTGAATATATATATATATATATATATATATATATATATATATATATATATATATATATATGTATATATATATGTATATATATATATATATATATATATATATATATATGTATATATATGTATATATATATGTATATATATATATATATATATATATATATGTATATATATATATATATATATATATATTCACTGAAAAAACCATAGGTTATAGACCATATATAGTTAGGGATTAGCATTTAAAAAACCTTATTTTATTTGCACAAAACCATTGAAATTCCATATATAGTTAGTTGCACTAACTATATATCGCGGACCCGCAATCCACTGCTAATGATGTCACATATTACATCATTCATGACATGGTCAGTGACATCACTGATGACATCACTGATGACATCTCAAATGACATCACTGATGACATCACTGATGACATCTCAAATGACATCACTGATGACATCACTGACATCTCATTTGACATTACTGATTACATCACTGATGATATCATTTATGTGATAATACATCTTCAGACTCTAATATAACCTTTGATACACTCAGTGTAAACAGGCACTCACAGACTGTCACACATCCATGGAGTTACTCACACACCTATTCAGTCATGCAAAGAATCAATCACATCTCCATTTCCTTAACTATACAGTTATACACACCTTACTTATTCAAACATATACTAACACATATTTACTCTCTTATACAATCCTTGATACAAGTTCACAATGATTCATACAGCCACTCTCACATTCACTGACTCTTATGTTCAGTTATTTATATATGTCAACTCTCACATGGAGTGTGCTTTACATATGTACTTACTTTGACATGTAGAACTGAGATATCCATTCACTCACCAATATACTCATGCACACAGTCAACTGTCCATACAGCTGTTTCTACATGCACTTTTGAACCCATACACCTAGGGAATCAACCGCTCACACATCTATGCACAGAGTTATACACCTCCCAGCCACCCACACACACACTCAGTCTCCCATACAAATACTTGGGCAACCATTCAATAACCCATATAGTTACTGATATAGCTACTGATTTAAACATGCAGCAGTTTACAGAAGAACATAAATATTGATTGCCAAATTAAGACACTTTAATCACTAACCCATGCACTCAGTGAGACACATTTAATCATTCTCTCATACAGTCAGTCATGCACCTACTAAATCCTTCATCCAGACACTTATACATCCACTCATTCTTCAATATGTAAGACATATTTTAACTTTACAGAAACATACAGTCACTGGGTGTTGTCATCAGTGATGTCATCAGTGATGTCACTGACCATGTCATGAATGATGTAATATGTGACATCATTAGCAGTGGATTGCGGGTCCGCGATATATAGTTAGTGCAACTAACTATATATGGAATTTCAATGGTTTTGTGCAAATAAAATAAGGTTTTTTAAATGCTAATCCCTAACTATATATGGTCTATAACCTATGGTTTTTTCAGTGAATTTTCAAGGTTTTGTAAATGCAAATTCCTAACTATATATGGTCTATAACCTATGGTTTTTTCTGTGAATTTCATTGGTTTTTTAAAAGCTAATATCTATAGCTGTAAAATATATTCTTTATTAAGTGACGTATCACGTAGCCCGTGAGACGCCTCATGATGCATCGCATAACCGTGACGTATCGTCTCTGCAGCGCAAACCAAACCCAAAACGTAAGCGCGCCAGAACACGCTTAAAGATATATATATATTTTTTAACCTTAATTAGACAAAATCCACACGTGCACATATCACAAACGTTCAAAAAACACAATATGTCGGACTCCCGTTACGCTGCCGGTTAGCTGCCCGGTTAACGTACCAGGAAGCACCTTTACCGCGAAAATCGCAAATTTTTTTTTTTCACCCCCCAGGGAACTTTAATAGCCCCCTCATCAATCCTAGGGGTTCAGGAGGGGTCTGCCTTACCCCTTTCATTCATTTACACCTTTTTTTTTCCCACCTCTTGTCTCTCGATCCCACAGAGAGACAAGATGGCGGCCGCTCCAGACTGTTTACAATGATAACAGCCAATCAGCTTCTCCTCAGACTCCCGTTACACTGCCGATTAGCTTCCCGGTAGCTTCCCGGTAGCTGCCCGGTTAGCTGCCCAGTTCGCGTACCAAGACGCGTCTCTACGGCGAAAAAATTGGATTTTTTTGTTTGTTTTTTTTTGGCCCCACGTGGTTTTATAATATCCCCCTCATAAATCCTAGGGGGTCAGAAGGGGTCTACCTTGCCCTCTTTCCTTCATTTCCCCCTTTGTTTTGGCCTCCTCTTGTCTCTCGATCCTACCGAGAGACAAGATGGCGGCCGCTCCGGACTGTTTACAATATTGACAGCCAATCAGCTACTCCTCAGACTCCCGTTACACTGCCGGTTAGCTTCCCGGTTAGCTGCCCGGTTAGCTGCCCGGTTCGCGTACCAAGACGCGTCTCTACGGCGAAAAAATCTGATTTTTTTTTTGGGTTACACTGCCGGTTAGCTTCCCGGTTAGCTGCCCGGTTAGCTGCCCGGTTCGCGAACCAAGACGCGTCTCTACGGCGAAAAAATCGGATGTTTTTTTTTTTTTTTTTGGGCCCGGCGTGGCTCTATAATATCCCCCTCATCAATCCCAGGGGGTCAGGAGGGGTCTACCTTGCCCCCTTTCCTTCATTTCCCCCTTTGTTTTGGCCTCCTCTTGTCTCTCGATCCTACCGAGAGACAAGATGGCGGCCGCACCGGACTGTTTAGAATGTTGACAGACACCGGAGAGCCAATCAGCTTCGCTTTGCAAAGTTCCGATACGCGAAAAGTTCGCGAACCGGAGCGCTGCCCGGAGCGCTGTTACAGATATATATCTTGATTTAAACGTTAATTTCTCAAAATCCACTGAAGCACATATATTGAGACCTAGCAAAGGCACATCGGGCTAACAGTCCCTACAATTTTGCCAAGTTTCGTGGAAATCCATTCAGCCGTTCGGGCTAAAAGTGAGTCCAACCGCCCTATGGAAATTAACATGGGAAAAACGCGTTTTGGGACCCCCCTTTTTTCTCGGCCCCCCCTTGACGAACCCCCCCCAAATTTTCAGGAGCTGCTCAGAAACAAAATGTGCCATTTTCCTGAAAATTTCAGCCGATTCCGTCCACAAACGCCAAAGTTATTAGACATAGAATTTTCAAAAGTCTCATAGGAAAAAAATCCTAACTATATATACCTACTGGCTATCGCCAGTAGGTAATATATATATATATATATATATATATACATATATATATATATATATATATATATATATATATATATATTACCTACTGGCGGTCGCCAGTAGGTATATATAGTTAGGATTTTTTCCCTATGGGATTTCTGAAAATTCTATGCCTAATAACTTTGGCGTTTGTGGACGGAATTGGCTGAAATTTTCAGGAAAATGGCACATTTTGTTTCTGAGCAGCTCCTGGAAATTTGGGGGGGGTTCGTCAAGGGGGGGCCGAGAAAAAAGGGGGGTCCCAAAACGCGTTTTTCCCATGTTAATTTCCATAGGGCGGTTGGACTCACTTTTAGCCCGAACGGCTGAATGGATTTTCACGAAACTTGGCAAAATTGTAGGGACTGTTAGCCCGATGTGCCTTTGCTAGGTCTCAATATATGTGCTTCAGTGGATTTTGAGAAATTAACGTTTAAATCAAGATATATATCTGTAACAGCGCTCCGGGCAGCGATCCGGTTAGCGAACTTTTCGCGTATCGGAACTTTGCGATGCGAAGCTGATTGGCCCTCCGGTGTCTGTCAACATTCTAAACAGTCCGGAGCGGCCGCCATCTTGTCTCTCGGTAGGATCGAGAGACAAGAGGAGGCCAAAACAAAGGGGGAAATTACCATAAGGGGGCATAGTAGATCCTCGTTGACCCCCTAGGTTTTATGTGGAGGTTTTAAAAGGGCCTAGGAGGGTAAAAAAAAAACAACAATTCGCGAACCGGAAAGCGTTCTGGGCAGCGTACTATAAGGATAAAAGAATGATAGACTTTTCTAATACTGTATGTTAATTATTTGTTGTTTTTGTTCGTTTTTTTTTTATTTATTTGTTTATTTTAATTAAAAAAAAAATTATTCATTATTTTCATAGTTCATTAAAACTTCCAGCATTACATCATCTGGAATCTCGTCAAACATGGATGTTTCTGTGTCTTGTAAGCTTTCAATAAATTGTTCATCAAAAGATTCATCCATAAAATCTTCATCCACATTTTCTTCAGTTAAAATGTCTTCTGTTGTAATGTCGAAGGAAACATTCGTTTTTTCGTGCTCCCCTTCCATTTTTTTGCTGTAAATTGCATAAAAAAATAATTATATTAGAAGAGTTAGGGCACTGTTGGGTTTAAGTTCAGACATGTAGTTCTGTTTTTTTAACAGTGAAGTTAAAGTAAGTAAATTCATAATTATAGCAGAGAAGTGTAAGTCAATCAATAAATGTAACAGAGGAGCTTATCTGTATCTATAACTATAGCAGGGGGACAGTAAATAATTATCAATAAACGTTTTTACAAATTAATTTAAAGTGCCACTTACAAATTATCAATTTACTTTACAGGGAGGTGAAAAGGCTCTTGAAATGTAGTTCAGGAAGTAGTAGTGAAAATGGCTGTGTTTCCTTCTCTTCCTTTATATATATTCAGGTATATAACCAATCAAATGTCAGGTAATAAAAATTGTAAATGAAAGTAAAGTTTTCATTGGTTGTCAATTCCAATATTTTAGATGTGTTTTGTGAAGTAATTTACCTCAGGGTATTTAGATAGGTCTACAGGCTAAATGGCTAAATGAAATTTCAATCAAATTTGTGAGAATGAAAGGGATTGTTATGTAGTATGAGCTAATCTATATTTGGTGAGAGTGTCTCTAGTCGTTTTTCTGTAAATTACTTTCCCACCTTTTTTAGGACCGCTTTCTGGAAAGCGGCCCGGTTAGCGAACCTTAAGCGTCACGGGAGTCCACCATTTTGTGTTTCGGTCGCTTTAAGATACAAGATGGAGGGCAAATAATGTTCAGAATGGGTAGAAGGGGGCACGGTAGACTTATCTTGACCCCCTAGGTTTTCTGAGGGTGGCTGAGGAGGCTTATATGTGCGGAAAAAAAACATTTTTTTTAAAAATTCCGCGAGGTTAGCTTTCGGTTAGCGAACCGGGGAGCGTATTTTGTGGAAAATTAGTGAAAAAAGTTAGAAAAAAATAATAATTGTGAGTGATTAGATGAAGGGTAGCTCTGAGAAGAGCTTTTGGGTTTATGGTACATTTAGGTACTTATAAGTAGGTACCAATGCACATTCTTAAATTCAGAATGAAAATTCTGTTGCCCTCATCTGAGAAGTGAACTCCATCTCCTCTGTAGATATCTTGCATGTAGTAACGCAAGTTATTGTTGTACAGGGAGCCCATTCCATGGTCTCTCGTGAAAGCTGAAACAGATTTGTTTACATGCTTCCTCGACTTCTCAATTTGTGGACAAAATTGGTTGGACCACCTCCATTTCTGTCTTTGGCATATATTGGAATATACCAAGGCAGTTTGAGGAAAAAGTGCCATTAATTGCTCAAAGGTGTCCTTTAAAAGCATTTCCAGACCTACCCCTGTCAAAGTGCCCAAATCATTACCTCCACAGTGCACTATTAACAGGTCAGGTTTTGGCAAATGCATAAAGGTTTTCACCAATGGTATCAATTGGTGACATTTTAATCCTCTTTGGCCCAACCACTTAATTTCCACATCTTGTAAATTGAGGTTGTGTAAATTTCTGCTCTCAGCATACCTTTGAGCCCAGTGGATGTAACTATGTCCAACAATCCAGACGTTAAACATGGTGGGAGAAGGTTGTGCTGCAGTCAGATGAAGTGTGGTAATGAAAGGGCAGTTGAAACAGTAGGAGTTTGTAAAGAAAAAAAACTGTGGATTTCCAATGCTAATGATTCATTAGCAGTGATTGGTGTATTTCCATTTCTGAAAACAGAAAGTTAGGGTGCATGGATGTGTTCTTTGAAAGATGTAATTTGAATGGTCAAGGAAGAAACTTTTAATGAAAGATTGCACTGGATACGCAGGTGCACTGAGAGTTCAGAGTTCAATTGAAACATTGTTGTGTGAATTTGCAAACATGAGAGGTCTTCCAGGAGGTCGTTGCTATGGAAAAAAGGCAGAGAGGGCAGAGGGGGGAAGGGTTTTGATTTGAAAAAAGTGAGGGAAGAGTTATGATTGGCTAATATGAGAGATATGTGAAATGAATATCTGTATTTCTGTGCTTTCAATAGCTGCAGACTCTGGAGTGCATCCTTTTTCTTCTGCTGAAGACAATTTGGTGTATTTCTGAGACTGTTTTCAAAACTCAAAAAGTATTTGCTAAGGTGAGAAAAGATTTATTTATTTTAGATAGAGAATAGTATGAATTAAGGAGAAAATGATGAAGAAAGCTGTGTTTTTAAACTGTGGCTTTGTCTGTAGTGATATAGAAATAGATTTTGTTACTTTGAGAAATTGTAATTGCATATTCGGTGTAGCATTCTGGAATGCAGTTATACAAGTTATTGTTGTATATGAAGCCCATTCCATGGTCTCTTATGTAAGCTGAAACAGATATGTTGTTTATAAAAATAATTTTTGAAATCAATTACATTTCTGCATATGTACTGCTAGAGCTTCATAGGTTGTTTTGGGTCATATTTATAAGGCATTTGAGTGTCTTTGATGTTATTTTTCCTTTTTAAATGGAAAGCATTCCTCATGGGGCAAGTGTCTTGTAAATACGCTCCCACCTGCGCTTGGCAAATTTAGATTTTGATTATGGGAGTTACATAGCCATGTTAATAATGTCGAAAAAATGGTGCTAGGGCATTCCAGAAAACGCTTTCATGTGTCTCAAGGACATTTTCAGTCATTTCCTCTTGAATGCAGGTATACAATTGATTTATATGCTGTGTTTAAAAACGATTCTTTTCTATGATGTTATTTTTTCCTTTTTAAATGGAAAGCGTTCCTCATGGGGCCCTGAGCAGTTCTTAGCCATGTTATTTAATGGGAAGTGGATAACATGGCTAAGAGCATTTGCTGGAAAATGCATGAATATCGCTGACTTTTCAGCGATATTCATGCATTGCGGCCGTTTTTTTTCGCATTTGCGAGCAGTTCTTAGCCATGTTATCCAATGGGAGGTGGATAACATGGCTAAGAGCATTTGCTGGATAATGCATGAATATCGTTCACTTTTCAGCGATATTCATGCATTGCGGCCGTTTTTTATCGCATTTGCGATAAACCTTGCTAAGGAGAAAATGATGAAGAAAGCTGTGTTTTTAAACTGTGGCTTTGTCTGTAGTGATATAGAAATAGATTTTGTTACTTTGAGAAATTGTAATTGCATATTCGGTGTAGCATTCTGGCATGCAGTAACACAAGTTATTGTTGTATATGAAGCCCATTCCATGGTCTCTTATGTAAGCTGAAACAGATATGTTGTTTTTAAAAACCATTTTTGAAATCAATTACATTTCTGGATATGTACTGCTAGAGCTTCATAGGTTGTTTTGGGTCATATTTATAAGGCATTTGAGTGTATTTGATGTTATTTTTTCCTTTTTAAATGGAAAGCATTCCTCATGGGGCAAGTGTCTTGTAAATACGCTCCCACCTGCGCTTGGCAAATTTAGATTTTGATTATGGGAGTTACATAGCCATGTTAATAATGTCCAAAAAATGGTGCTAGGGCATTCCAGAAAACGCTTTCATGTGTCTCAAGGATATTTTCAGTCATTTCCTCTTGAATGCAGGTATACAATTGATTTATATGTTGTGTTTAAAAACGATTCTTTTCTATAATGTTATTTTTTCCTTTTTAAATGGAAAGCGTTCCTCATGGGGCCATGAGCAGTTCTTAGCCATGTTATCCAATGGGAGGTGGATAACATGGCTAAGAGCATATGCTGGATAATGCATGAATATCGCTGACTTTTCAGCAATATTGATGCATTGCGGCCGCTTCTTATCGCATTTGCGAGCAGTTCTTAGCCATGTTATCCAATGAGAGGTGGATAACATGGCTAAGAGCATTTGCTGGATAATGCATGAATATTGCTGACTTTTCAGCGATATTCATGCATTGCGGACGTTTTTTATCGCATTTGCGATAAACCTTGCTAATAGCAAGGTTTATCTGCGATAAAAATCGCCGATGTGCGGCGATAATTTTTGTCTCTAAACAAGTTATCGCTAGTGGTTGGTAATATGCCCCCGCGTTTTTGTTTGCAGGAATCGGGAGGCGGGAGAGTAGCACTGAAATCAGTAGTCTGACGCCTGAATCGGGAGGGTTGGCATGTCTGGATTCTCTACAGCTGGGGCTAGGTGATAGCCTGGGACCGGCCTGGCATCTAAAATGGCTGCCGTGCACGACAAAATTGTGGCATTGTAAAAAAGACAAGATGGCGCAGACAATGTTTATCAATAAGGATTCATTTATAACGAAATATTTTATCGCACTGACAAATTGGTGGTCAACACTTCCTGATTTCCTTCGAATCGAACGTTAACAGACGTCACGCAGCAAAAAAAAAAAAAAAAGCTCACGCACAGCCGCTGGAACACATGTATCAACATATATGAGCCTTCTCAGCCACCCTCAGAAAATATAAGGGATTAGGATACGTCTCCCGCACCCCCTTATACTTAGTAATTTAATTAAAACGAAGCACAAAATGGTCTCCCGCACCCCCTTATACCTATTCCCGTTTCGCCAGCAGTTTGCGGCCCAGTTCGGTGTTCGGAAAGCGCTTCTACCGTGAAAAATATATATTTTTTTATTTTCCCCACGGGACCCTTTAAAAACCCCAACAACATTCCTAGGGGGTCAAGAGGGGTATACCTTGCCCCCTTCCATTAAATTCCCCCTTCGTTTTTCACCTCTTCTTCTCTCTCGATCCTACCGAGAGATAAGATGGCGGCCGCTCCGGTCTGTTTAGAATGTTGACAGACACCGGGGAGGCAATCAGCTTCGCATCGCAAAGTTCCGTTTCGCAGGTGGGAGCGTATTTACAAGAAACTTGCACCATGAAGAACGCTTTCCATTTAAAAAGGAAAAATAACATTATAGACACTCATATGCCTTATAAATATGACCCAAAGCAACCTATAAAGCTCTAGCAGTACATATCCAGAAATGTAATTGATTTCAAAAAATCGTTTTTAAACACAGCACATAAATCAATTGTATACCTGCATTCAAGAGGAAATGACTGAAAATGTCCTTGTGATGCAGTGCTGGTGCAAAAGATTTTCTATGTTAAATAATAAGTAGGGCGTTAAGTTTTTGATGACTGTTATTCAGTTACTGTTTGGTAATAGTGGTTAATAACATTTTTTATTATATTTTTCCACAGATTCAACTGCAGATCTTTTTTTAATTTGAAAAATGCCAACGAAAAATCGTATTAGAAAGGCTAGAAAACGTCAAAGACAGCAGGATGATGTTTTATTGCAGCAGTCCTCTTCCCCAAATACTTATCAAAACACCAAGAAAGCTCCGGGTAAGAGCACAAAATCATTCTTAAAAAATATTTTTAGTAAAAAAAGTATTTTTCGCCAAAATGTTTCAGTTCAGAAAAAGAAGAGTAATTTAAATGGAAAGGAAAGACCCATCAAAAATGTTACTGGTAGAGGAAGAGATAACTCTGTGCATGATAGTAGAAGGAAACAACAGTTTAGGGACATTCGAAAACGAATGTTCCGTAACAGGATAATAGTTAATTTATTAAGAAATATTAAAAAAGGCCAACAGAAAGCGGCATTTTATAAGAAGAAGAAAAATGTAGAGAAAATTATTGATCATGCTTTTGAAATTAAGTGAAAGTTGTTTATTTTGGTAATCAATAGAATTAGGAAACTAAGCAAGGTAATTTCTGATTTCAAAACAAACAGTAGATGGAAGAGAGTAGTAAATCGTAGTAACTTTTGTGAAGTTTTTTCCGGAGAATGGATGCATAGTTCAAGTTCTGAGGCATTTTTTAATGAGGAGAGTTATTTTCAGGATAATGATTTTATGTTTGCAGTTGACACCAGTGGTCGAGCTTATGAAGTGAAGGATGGTTGTCCAGTTGAAAAAGAAAAACTTGTGACAACAGAGACAGAAGAGGTGCTAAGTGATGAGGTTTTAGGAAGACGTCCTAAGGGTCCTGTGTACATTTGGAAGTGTAGTTCTATTTGCAGTGTGCGACAGGTTTCCATCAATTTGCTTTGTGATTTTATACGGACATTTAATAAGAAAAGTTTGGAGCAGAAAATGAAGTTGTTGCAAGATTTAGATCCTTGCAGAGTGAGACAAATGACAGGTTTGCGTGGTCATTCACTGGCTTGTCTTTCCAGGAGAGTATGCCAGAGTGTTTTTCATCATTTCAGGATGGTAGCAGTGCATCATAATAAAGTGAGAAAATTAGTGAGAATGTTGTATTATGCTAAGAGTCCAGCAATTATGCTTATACAATTATGTGCTGCTCTTTTGCATGGTTCTGAAATAGATGTGAAGAATATTTGTGAAGAAATTGAGTTTTGTTACTTTAGTAGTAAAGATGAGAATGTTCAAATTGACCCTGAAGTAGAGGGTAATGTTGAAGATAATGTACAGGTTTCCAGTACAGATAATTTTCAGAAGGAAATTGCCACTTTTCAGATGAAATCAAGTGAGAGGCCTAATTTCACTTGTGTATGTTGTCGACGCACTTATTATAAGAATCAGACTAAGGTAGTGGATTTATATTCAAAAAGTGAAAGGGAAAATAATAGTGAATGGAAGGATTTTGCCACATACTTGATGGTAGAAAATTATTTTGATTTAGGATCGGATCAACGTGTGTGTACTTATTGTTGTAATAAATTAAACCAAAACCAGATGCCTGCTAGGGCAGTTCATAATAATCTGGAATTGGTTGAGATTCCTTCTGAATTGAAGGATTTAAATACTTATGAATGTATTTTGATTCAAAGTATCCATCCCTTTCAGGCTATTGTAAGAATGGAGCCAAAGACAGGGAAGTTGCCTCCAGCAGATTTACAGAGAGGATTAAAGGGAAGAGTTGTTTATTTGCCTCTAGATTTGAACAAAAACATTAACACAATTGGAATAGAAAAAGTGGAAGAGGAACCTCTGGTTATCTTGGTTAATGGGGTTCCGACAAAGAATAAGAAAATATGGCAAGATTTAGTGGATGTTAGGAAAGTCAAAAAGGCAACAGTGTATTTGAAGACAAATAATAAGTACTATAAGAATGTATATGTTGCAGAAGAGGAAGTAAGTGATGAAGAGGATAGCGATTTGTGTGCTGGCCAAATTGAGAAAGTAGAGGCCTCTAAAAGTGAAGAAATATATGAACATTATAGTGTTCATCCTTTGCATTCCAAGGAAGTCATGGGGAATGCTATTGAGTTGTTTCAAATGAAACAAGCCAAAGGGAGTCCCATTAGTGTTTGGGAGGAAAGTTTGGAAGCTCGGTGTTTCCCACAGCTATTTCCCACAGGTCGAGGAGGAAGATATGATGAGCGACCTCATCAAATTCCTGCGTCTGAATACCGGACTTTACGATTGTATGCAGAAGATCCTAGGTTTCGTCAATGCATTCCCTATTTGTTTCATCTCCTGTTTGAAAGCGATCTGTCTGGACTGTCATATGCAGTGAACCACATCTTAAAAAGTGGTATACAGATGCGAAATATCTCGGCAAGGGACTTTATGCATAAAGTCAATGTCCAAGACAGTATTTTGGATTCTCACTTAATTAATCTCATGGCGTGTCAGCGTGGTACTAATGAGTACTGGTACCGTCGTCATGGTGATTTAAAATGTATGCTGAGGAACTTAGGAACTCCGACATGGTTCCTCACTCTCAGCTGTGCCGAGTATGGCTGGGAAGACTTACTTGAATTTCTACGAGAGGCAAATGGAAATATTGAAAACATTGAATTCAAGACACCTGGAGAACTGTGTTCTTTGGATCCTGTGAATGTATGCAGGTACTTCAATCATAGATTTGAAGCTATGATGTCTTTCATCACAAATAAGAAGAATCCACCTCTTGGAGAGGTGTTGGATTTCTTCTGGAGAAAGGAGTACCAAGCAAGAGGTGCTCCTCATATACATATGTTGTTGTGGATCAAGGATGCACCTAAATTTGGAACAGATCCGGATGACTTAGTGATGAATTTCATAGAACAGTATTCTACGTGTGCTGTTCCAAACGCAACGGAGAAGAAAAGCCTAAGAGAACAAGTTCTACGTTTCCAAAGCCATCGTTGTGGAAAGTACTGTCGTCGTAAATTCGGAAACAAGGACAAGTTCTACACCAAATGTCGTTTCAACTTTCCACGACCGGTGATTTCTAAAGGAAAAGTGAACAGTTTGATGTCTTCACTGCGACATAATGTGACGAGGAAATCACCCAAAAATACATACAATTTGAAAAGGAATGAAGAGTCCAAGTACATCAACGACTACAACCCAGTGATTTTGTCCATGTGGAATGCTAACATGGATATACAGTTTGTGGGTGACAACTGTATGGCTGTGGCTCGGTATGTGACATCTTACATCACCAAAAAAGAAAAGACAGAACTGAAGGATATGTGGGAGGACATTTCCCATGAAAAGAGCCTCAGCAAGAAGTTGTACAGTTTCAGTCTGAAGATGTTGTCGCATCGAGAAATCGGAGCTTACGAATGTTCAGATCGATTGTCTTCAGCAAGTCTCTATGCCAAATCCAGGAGTATTGGGCGAGTCTTGGTCTTGCTGCAACGCGAAATCGGGTTCTAAAACCTGTCCGGGAAATTGAATATTTGGCAGAAAAGGAACCAAACAGTACCGACATTTTGAAGACCAACATGTTGGATACATATTATCCAAATCGAAGCAGTCACCTTGAGAATGTTTGTCTATATGAGGTTCTACAAAATTATATATTCAAGAGGAACATCAAAGAAGATATTGAGAAAGGAGTGTATGCTGTAATTGGAAGTGAGGGATGCCTGGTCAAGCAAAGAAAATGCCAATTAGTAAACCATCGAAAATTGAGTGGCGAATCTTCAGAAAAAAAGGAGTTTTTCTATTTAGCACTTTTGCAACTTTTCAAGCCTTGGCGTGCAGAAGAGGAACTGCTTGGAGATTTCCTCTGTTATGAAGACTCTTTCACTGCTGCTAAGGATAGCATAGAATGTCCTGCTTTTCCCAAATATCAAGAAATGCTAACTTTGGAAATTGAGCAGGAAGCAACGATTGCAGCCGAGATTGCCAGAGACAGTTCTCAGGACAGTCAGAGTTCTGTTTCATTGAGTCAAGATCCACTTGGAGGACCTATTATCGAAAATGAAGCTGCCACTGCTATGAATGAAGTGGAAAGAGCCATGGCACATGCTCAGGAGGATTCAGTTAACTTAGAAGACTTGGAAAAACAACTCAACGTTGAGCAGAGGAAAATATATGATGAAGTTACCAAGCAAATTGAGCATGGATTAAGTCATGAGAAGAAAGAGTGCTCATGTACATCGTTGAAGCCTGTCCTACTGTATGTGAGTGGAGAAGCGGGAACTGGAAAAAGTTTCCTCATTAAAGCAATTTCATGCTATCTGCAGGAAAGGACTGAGTCATCGCTGTCTTGTGTTGTCACAGCTCCTACTGGACTTGCAGCACATAACATTAAAGGTATTACTTTGCATCGTCTACTGATGCTGCCGGTGGAGCATGACAACAAATTACAATATCACAAGTTATCTGGGGATGCTTGCTGTGAAGTTTCAAGAGTCTTGAGGAAAATGAAACTACTTATCATTGACGAAGTAAGCATGGTTTCCAATGTCATGCTTGCCTTTGTGCATTTGAGAATGCAAGAAGTACTTAAAACTGAATATGATGTGTTATTTGATGGCAAACACATCATTGTTTTCGGAGATCTTCTGCAGCTGACACCAGTAAAAGGAGAACCTGTGTTCAAAATACTCACGCATGAAGATACCAGGAAGTGCCTAGGGAGCATTGGCAACGTCAATATATGGTTAAACTTCAATTATGCTGAACTGCATGAAAATATGCGTCAGGCAAAAGATGAAGATTACAAGAATATTCTACAAGATATTAGAATTGGAAAAGTGACCGAGCATGGAAAAGAAGCTTTAAATGCACGATTACTTTCAAATTTATATCCCGAACAAGAGATTGTGGCTGAGAATATTTTTCAGAAAATTACTGAGAAGAAATCCGGAATATGTTTGATGCCAACTCTTGCAGAATGTGCCATCTTCAACAACAAAATGTTGAATTTAGAAAAGCAAGAGATTGTGAAACTTGAAGCTATTGACAAAATAGAGCACATGGGATCAACAATTATTTTGTCAGAAAATTTGAAATCAAAATTGGATTCATTAGGGAAGACTATATCTAAAACAGCGGGTTTTGAAAAGACTTTGAATGTGTGTTTAAATTGCCGAATCATTTTGAGAAGAAATTTACATGTTGAAAGAGGTCTGGTAAATGGATCAATGGGTAATGTTGTTGATTTTGAGAAGTACAGAAATAGAGATGGAATAGAATTTTTAAAAATTAAATTTGATGGCATTGAGGAAGTACAGCTAATTGGTCGTTGTTCTGCTAGGTTTTTGCTTGTTAAAGACTTATATGTTCGCCGTAAACAGTTTCCTGTTTGCTTGGCATATGCGGTAACAATTCATAAATCGCAAGGTTTAAGTGTAGACAGTGCATTGGTGAATATTGGCAGTTCTGTGTTCAAGGAGGGTATGGCATATGTGGCATTGTCACGAGTTAGAACTTTATCAGGATTGTACTTGATTGACTGTGATGTCACAAACATTTGTGCGGATCTAGATTGTGTTAAGGAATACAATAGGTTAAGAAGAGAGTATGCGCCACATTTGCCTCAATATCCTTTGTTTGAGAAACGTGTGGTAGGCCGCAAACGTAGAAATATCAGTAATAGTAGGGAGGTTGTTGCAAAAAGACTAAAAGTCAATGAACCGAAAATTGTTAGCAGAAAGAAAGTGGATTCTGTTGAAGATGTTGTCGGTTTTCAATTTGAAAACAGTTCTGGTGTCAACTGCTATGCAAATGTAGTGGTTAATGTTCTCTTTTCACTAGAGAGTTTAAAAGAACAGATTCTGTTGAATTCAGAACAAATTTTATGCTGTTTGTTGAATTCTGTTTTCGAGAAATGTAGCACTGATCGAACAAAAGTAGAAAGTGTGTCTGAAGTTCGTTATCTGTTAGATGAATGTTCAGGGCAAACAGACTTCTCTGAAAATAATCAGCAAGATTGTCAGGAGTTTTTAATGTATATGCTTGATGTATTGCAAGATGAGGGTGTAGATGTAGATCACCTGTTTGGGCTTTCTTATCAATGGCAGCATGACTGCGAGAATTGTAGGGTATCAAGTACTACTAGTGTAGACTCAGAAAGATTTATATATTTAACTTTGCCAGACAGTAAATCAGTCTCCTTTAATAAGCTAGTAAATGCAGCGGATCACAACATGGAGTGTAGCCAATGTAAATCTGAAATGATGTCAACATTATTTAAACGTAGATATGGACAGTATGTCATTTTAATGATTCAACGATGTAGGCCTGATGGATCAAAATTGTCAACTTTAATAAAAAAATGTGTGGCTTCTCAGCTTTCAATATCAGGAAGGACTTTTGTAACTGTAGCAATTATCTATCACGATGGTCCTTCAACAACATCAGGACATTATACAGCTTATTTAAAGTCTCGAAACGGCTGGTCATTCTGCAATGATTCCGTTGTAACTTTCAAAAAAAAATTGCCGTTTGACCTTAAAAATTCTTACCTGGTGTTTTTAAAACCAAAATTTTAATGAAAGAATCTCGGGATTTCCTGTGAAGAATTGCAAAAGGTTCATGAAGTAGAGGGAATGTAAGTCTGCAATGCTGTCTAGATTATTGGTCCAAAACTTTTAATTATAATGTCAATTTAAAAATCCAACTATATAAACCTGATGCAAGTAAGTCTGCTTCATAGTAAGCAGTATCAGTGTCATAGGAAAAGGAGAACATGAGTGACAAAGAAGGGTAAGATATTAGTAGTCCAGGATTGTGAAAATAATCTTAAATGTATTCTTTTTGAAAGTTGCGAAAATAGAAAATGTCGGGATTTGATTGGAAGAATTACAAGAGTTGCGAATCGCGGCAACATGATTTGGCCTAGTGGAAACATGTGATAGAATGAGAGAAGTCTTTTCTTCTATGTAACATACTTTTCGTATCGATGGAGGTTTTCTTTCAGAAAGTGGCGGGCTGAAAATATTTATAGCACAACAGAGTGGATGCTGTTCATAGGAGATCCTTCGACGTCATTGAAAGTAAGTTAATTTTAAGGAGTTTTGAAATCAGATTTCTTAGGTTGTATGGGTTTTTTAAACACAGTCATTTTGATTGTGTTTTTTTTTCCCCGCTGTTACATGATGAATACCTTCAAGTCACTGATTTAAGTGAAATTTGATACATTCTGAGAACAGCAAAAATAAACCATATAACATGTATAATTAATGTTCTTCTGTTTGTACTTATGATATACATTTAGAAATGTGAGGTAGATATGGAGAAACTGAGTCTTCTGTAAGTGTCAATTTTAATGCTTACAGTGCTGTATTTCTGGGTACTGTTTTTTTTAAAAAAAGGAATAGGCCTCACCTCAAAGAAAGCTCTTCAAAGCACACATCTTATTTGCATCCTGAAACTATCATTTAAAATATTAGACACAATTGTATGATGGCTTTACATCTTTTTTGCGCTGCTATTGCATCACTATTGTGAGACATCAGCAGTGCAAAAGAAGTACCATGTTCCAAAATAGGTCTCAGTTCATCAGCATGAAGATACTGTTTGTTTAAAATATATATCTTTAGGATTGTGTAGGGGACGTAGAGAAGCAGAGGCTTCTGTAAATGTCAAAATTGTTGAAAAAGTGTTTCTTCTTGAACCTTTTCCCTTTTCTTTTGTAATTTTTAAATACATGTAATATTTTTGGAAATGTTTGTTCTCTCTTTTACAGATTGAAAGTATGAAAAAATATTTAAAAAAGGTAACAAGAATTATAAGGTAAATGTTTTCTACTCTTTTTACCAGCAATGCACTGCTGATGATGTCACTGACCATGTCATGAATGATGTAATAAGAGGACATGATTTACTTCATTGGTAGGCCTTCACATGCTTTATCTGCTCTGTATTCTTCAACAAGTGTAAAATTGATCTGTAACCCTGAGTAGGTCTCACCTTAAACAAACCTCAGGAGACATCACACCTTATCGTCATCCTGAATTAATAAATAGATCTATTAAACACTATCTCTGATTTACTCCCTATAGCTGTCTTTCTTTTTACATTACTCTCTGTTTACTTCCCTTATACTAACTCTTCTTTTTTTTTAAAAAATATTTTTTTGGTTCGCTTCAAGTTCGCGAACCGGGCAGCGAACTTGAAGCGAACCAAAAGAAATAGAGCTTGCCAGAGTGCTAAACATTCTAGCAATTTTATTTGAAAGGGGAGGTAGTTCTGAAAAGAACTTTTTTTTAATGTTTTTGTTGTTTTATTTATTTATTTATTTTTTCTGAACATTTTTTGTTTTTTTTGTATTTTTAGAACAGTTTTATGTTTTTTTTGTGTTTTTCATGGAGGGGAAACAACAAAAAAACAGGCATTGAAAAGGGCTCAACAGGAGCAAAGAAAAAATTACTGCTTGGGTGGGTTAGGGCAGTTATGGTTATCAAACACCAAGTTGATTAAGTTTACGCTCATGTTGCCACATGAGAGCATAGCACCACAATGTATGCACGTAAACTTCATGTGCTTGAAGTTTGGCTGTATGTTTGGCACAGTTTCCTGTGCCTCTCTTACAGTCAAAGATATATTTGAAGTTGATTTGGCCACAGGAGTTGTCGGGGGATTATCTTGCAGGTCCCTTAACTCTGCCCGGCTGTAATTTAATGGATGCCACCTGACCATATGGCGATGCATAGTATAGTTGCCCATACTATACTTTTTCTCTGTGCCTCGAGATAATCTTTTTTTGCAAATTAGGCAGGTGGCATATTTGGCTTTAACCTTCTTCTCCCCTCGAGGAATTGAGAAAAACTGCCAAATAAAACTTGTTTTCCTTCGGGAAACACGGGGCAACTCCTGAATAAATTCAGGTTCATCAGTGTCCTCTTCTTCTAAGTCGTCCTCTTCCTCCTCTCTGTTGGAGATGAATTGTGATGGTGGTCCTCTCTTGTCATGAGGAGGTTGAGGTGGTGGTGGGGGTCCAGCAGCTGAAGCAAAGATAGAAGCCAATGCAATCAAAATGGAAAATGGTCTTTCTCTCACCAAGATGAAAGTCAGAGTGAGGAAAGAAGAAGGGGTTTACATGATTTGGGAAAAGCAAAAGTTCTGAACCAATGAAAAGTGTTATTTTTAGGTCACATGACCTAGTCATACATCATTTGGAAACCAAAAGTGAAATGAACCAATGAAAACTTTGATAAACAAGTCACATGACTTGTTCCGCTTACGTTACGCGGTGCGCGCCGCGTCCCGCATCGTTTCCGGTTCGCGGTCCCGAGCACTTTCGGGAGCGCTAAAGCGGCGCGTCATAAGACGCATTACGCGACAATGATACGTCGCGCTTCCGCGACGCGTCACAGTTCCGCTAACGTAACGTTTACCGGTTCGCGTACTAGATCGCGGCATCAAGATGAGCTAACGGAAAGCTTCCCGGTTCGCTTACCGGAAGCGAAGAAAAAAAATATTTCAATAAAAATTATCAATAAACATCTAAAATATATTTTGGGTTTTAAAGAAGAATACATTTTACAGCTACAGATGTTAGCTTTTAAAAAAACAATGAAATTCACAGAAAAAACCATAGGTTATAGTCCATATATAGTTAGGAATTTGCATTTACAAAACCTTGAAAATTCAATGAAAAAACCATTGGTTATAGAACATATATAGTTAGGAATTGGCATTTACAAAACCTTCTTTTACTCGCATAAAACCATTGAAATTCCATATATAGTTAGATGCGCTAACTATATATCGCGCACCCGCAATCCACTGCTGATGATGTCACATATTACATCATTCATGACATGGTCAGTGACATCACTGATGACATCACTGATGACAACATCCAGTGACTATGTTTCTGTAAAGTTTAAATATGTTTTACATATTGAAGAATGAGTGGATGTATAAGTGTCTGGATGAAGAATTTAGTAGGTGCATGACTGACTGTATGAAAGAGTGATTAAATGTGTCTCACTGAGTGCATGGGTTAGTGACTAAACTGTCTTAATTTGTGCATCAGTATGTCTGTTGTTGTGTAAGCTACAGCATGTGTTGATCAGTAGCTATATGAATAACTATATGGGTTATTGATTGGTTGCTCAAGTATTTGTATGGGAGACTGAGTATGTGTGTGGGTGGCTGGGAGGTGTGTCAGTCTGTGCATAGATGTGTAAGCAGTTGATTCACTAGGTGTATGAGTTCAAGAGTGCATGTGGAAACAGCTATATGGGCGGTTGACTGTGCATGGGTGTCTTGGTGAGTGAATGGATATCTCAGTGCTACATGTGCAAGTAAATACGTATGTAAAACACAAAACATCTGAGAGTTGACATATATAAATAACTGTGGATAAGAGCCAGTGGGAAAACATGGCGGCCGGCTAACTAGCGGGTCGCGGATGTCAGGAGAGTGATGGTGTCAGGCTAATGCGAGGTCGAGTGCCGAGCGTCGATTACCGGAGTTTTGTTTTTCTTCTTATCAGCACTTACTTGCTGTGAGCCACGGCGAGCTACCGCAGGATACTGGAAGCCGTTTGCCGGCTAGACATAGGAGACCAGCAGAATCGGCAGCGGATGGCGGAGGACACAGCGCAACAACCCGCCGAGACCGAGACTGTGGGGGCGGAGTCACGTTACCTGCCGGCCGGGAGCTGGGAGCGAGCAGCACAGGGTGTCTGCAGAGGCCGCCGAGTGCTCGCGAAAATCGGCACCCCAGCAACCGGAGGAAGGGGTCAAGGGCTGGAAGCTGCTACAAGCAATACAAGCAATACGGAATTGGAAAGTGTTTCACAGCGGAATACCACAGAACAAGTAAGCAAGAGGGGGAAGGAGGGGGATAAGCCCTCAGGTTATCAGTTGAGGAGCAAGAAACTAAATAAGGAAACGTTTGTGGGACCAAGTGGAAGTGAAAACACACAAGTAGAAAAAATAAATAACGAGGTGTCAGAGGAAAGTGCTTTCTCTAAATCTGTAGTGCATAAATCTAAGGCTTCACCGTCTAAAAAAGAGAGAAAAAAAAGACAGAAAAAAGAAAGGGCGCTGTTTAAGAACCCTATAGCTCCCTCACTGAACCTCTATTTTAAGCCAGTCCCAAAGGTGTTGGTGTTGAAACCTGAGTCTGTTTCTCAGCGTCAGCGTCAAAATAAGGTTGGCAAAGAGGTAGAACCTGAAGAAAAAAGGGAATTTCTATCTGATTATAGGGAAGAACACGAACAGGATTGGTCAACTCTTTCTACACCTAACCCATTTCAGGTTTTAGATATAGAGATGGATGGGGATAAGGGCAGTAGCGGAGAGGCTGAGGCGCCGATGGAGCAGATATTTCAACTTAACATACCAGCCACATTAAGTGAATTAAATGAAAGTCCATCTATTGATGTCATGGATAATAAGGTGGAAGATGATATATTCACAAGGAAAGAAGAATCCCCTAGGAATGAAAGGTCGGGGCTCTCTAATACTGAATTAACTTTAAGACAACAAGAGAGTTATGCCTCCACAGATGGGACCGTCATGGAACTCCTAAAAAAATTAGAGCGCGACATACATTTAGGGTTTGAAGCCTCTAGAAAAAACCAAGAGCGTATTAGTGCTACATGCGTGTTGTTAGAGGACAAGATAGATAAATTAACGACTAGGGCGGGAGAGATGGAATCTGCAATGAAAACTATGCAGGGAAGAGTCCAGGACAATCGAAAGGAGATAGAGACTCTGTATTCCCAAGATAGGCATATGGATGAAAGGCTAGAACGGTTGGAAAACATGCAAAGGCGCAACAACCTAAAAATTCTTAAACTGCCAGAAGGAAAAGAAGGGACAGACTTAAAGGCGTTTGTAGTGCAGCTACTGAAGAAAGAGCTAGCACTAGAAGAAGATGAGGAAAGTCTGGTTCGGGACATACAACGGATACATCGAGATCCTTTTAGGTTGAATCCTGACCGGGCTAAGCCAAGAAAATTTTTGATTAATTTCGCGACCTATTCATTAAAAGAAAAAATTTTGTCATTTGCTTTGAAAAAAAAATCTATTTTAATAGATGGAATATCGGTCGATATAAGGTCAGACCTGTCACCAGCTACAGCAAATAGGCAGTGGGAGATGGGAAAGCGGTTGGCGCCATTAAGGGAGCTAGGAGCCACGGCTCAATTAAAATTTCCAGCCTTTCTTAAAGTTATGTGGCACAACAAAATGTATAACTTTCGAACGGTGGATGAGGTAGATGCCTTTTTGGATGTTGCAAGGGGATAAGGCTTTCGACCATAACAATTTGTAAATTTAAGGGGCACCACCACTCAGACATCCACAGGCCTCGGCCATGGGAGTAATGGTTGGGTTTTCCGGGGTGGAAAGTGAGAGTAGGGAGAGGGGTGGGATAAGGGAAAGGGAGAAAACTGTAAAAAATATTCCTCATGAGCAGTCTTGCTGTGACTTAAACAGGAAGAAGAATTGGGCAGCATATGGCAAGCATGATAACTATAATGACCAGGGCCAGAGATAAGGAGTTAAGGTTCCTTAGCTGGAATGTTAATGGGCTCCGAGTTAAATCTAGAAGACAGCTGATTCTGAAATATTTGGAGGATTCACCCGCACAGATCATCATCTTGCAAGAAACACATTTAACACAAAGGGAAAGTAAGGAGATTTTTAGCACCCAAAAATGGATAGCAAATGCTATTTATACATCCCAAGACTTGGTAACAAAGGGGGTAGCCATTCTGATAAGAAAAGGATCCGACATAGTAGTCGAAAACAGTGTAGTAGATAGTAGAGGAAGATGGGTGATTTGCAGTCTGCGACTCTCGGGGGAAACGTTAATAGTAGTGGGTTACTACGGTCCGAATATAGATGATCCCGCAGTCTTAGAGAAAGTTGAATTGGAGGTATTGGATTTTCCTGGCAAAGTAATCATGGCAGGGGATTTTAATACGGTACTAGATGGGAAGATGGATAGGGCAGGTAATTCTAGAGCAATAACAAATATCAAAATGACTGCCAAACTTAAGTCAATGGTGGGGCAACTTGGGCTTTGTGACATTTGGAGATGTAAATTTCCACAACAGTTAGGGTTTACCTTCCATAACAAAAAATACAAACACAACTCAAGGATAGATTTTTTTTTGGTTGATAGTAGATTGAGAGAGAGGGTTACGGATGTAGCTCATTTAGGGGCGCATCTATCAGACCACTCAGGGGTAAGTCTAAATCTGAGTTTGGTAGAAGAGAAAATTACTTCAGTTTGGAGATTAGACCGGACAATTTTAGTAGATACAGAAATCTTAGAGATTCTTAAAGAAGAGATACAAGTTTTCCTAGAAGTAAATGTGAGTTCAGCCAGCGATGATATAGTATGGGAAGCGTGCAAGGCATTTATGAGAGGCAGAATGGGAGCTCAGGGCGCAAAGAGAAGAAGATTGTATTATAGCCAGGTATCTAAGTTAGAAGAAGAGATTCGAGAGTGCGAAATGAACCGGATTCCCCAGGATGATACTACTTTAGATGGTCCTTGTGATAAAAAACTTTTAGACCTAAAAGTTCAGCTAACTGCGATACTTGCACAACGAGTCAAAGAAAGATGGGAAGCTAGTCGGTTGGCACATTTTTCATATGGGGAGGGATGTGGCAAGCTACTAGCCTGGAAAGCTAAGAAAGATGTCGTACGCAATCATATTAAAGAGATTAAAAAACCAGGCACAGATCAAATTATATCGGAAAATAAACTGATGGTAAAAGCATTTCAGGAGCATTTCACGAATGTTTATGCAGAAGATTTGTGTCCAGATACAGGGGAGATTGAGCCCTGGCTATCTTTAATGAAACCATTATCAGATGAGGATATGAGGGGGCTTAATAAGGAAATCACTCAGGAGGAGCTGATGAAAGTTATTAAAGATAGCAAGAGAGGGAAAGCCCCTGGACCAGATGGTCTACCTGCAGAAGCCTATAAAGCTCTTGACACTACATTGGTCCCTACTCTTTGTCATTTATATAATAAAATATTTCGGGGGGAAGTGAAAATCCCAAACTCTTGGAATGAGGCAAATATTATTCTAATTCTGAAGCCAGGAAAATCCCCAAAAAATATGGATGCGTATAGGCCGATTTCGCTTTTAAACTGCGACTATAAATTCTATACAAAAATATTGGCTGACCGGCTCAGTAAAATAATCCATAAATTAATACATGAAGATCAAAGAGGCTTTATTAAGAAGAGGTATTTAAAAGATCTTACCTATTCTTTGATAGGCATGATAGATTTAGCCTCTAAGTATGATTATCCCTTGGCAGCGATAGCACTAGACGCTGCCAAGGCTTTCGATCGTGTTAATTTTGTTTATTTAAAAACTCTTCTGCAATATCTCAATCTAGGAGATAAATTTACCCACTCCATTTTCTCACTATACAGTGCTCCGACCTCACGTGTACTTATAAATGGCACTCTTACATCTCCCATAAGGGTAATGCGGGGTACCCGGCAAGGATGCCCCTTATCACCTTTACTCTTCAATATATATATAGAACCCTTAGCCTGTAAAATTAGAGAATCAGTAGAGATACCCCCTTTTGCAGTAATGGACTGGTCAAAGAAACTGGGTTTATATGCCTACGACATTATTGTTTATTCTACTAATTTAGTTAGTTCGTTGGAAAATTTAGTAAACATAACAAAAGACTTTGGTAGGATCTCTGGTTACCAGCTAAACCAAGAAAAGACTGAGATAATGACTTGGAATCTTAACACAAGAACTGTAAAAACAATACCAGAAATGAGATATCTTGGTGTTAGGATTACACAGAAGATTGAGGACTTGGCCAAAACTAACCTTGACAGAGTAAAAAAAGAGGTTGGAGATTTGCTGAAGGGCTGGATGAATATACCTCTGTCAATATATGGGAGATCAAATCTAGTGAAGATGATGATTATTCCGAAAATTACCTTTTTGTTTGAAGCTATTCCATTATGTTTTAAAAAGGAATGGTTGGCGAAAATACAAAGCATGATAATTTCATTTATTTGGGCATCTAAATCCTCTCGAATTTCATGGAGGAAAATACGAAGAAGCGTAAATAAAGGAGGATTGGCGGCTCCTGATCTACAAATATATGCATGGGCTTTTTGTTTGAAAAATTGCAGGATGTTATTGGGTTCGCTCGTCTATTCACAGATAGGTGAAATGTTTAAGATAATGCTGAAAGTATCGGGTTATCATGAGTTTGGTTACTTATATAAGTTTGGAGACCCTAAGTTTTTAAAAAAAGTGAAACTCAAGACTCTGAAAGATCTGGCTGAGACTTGGTATAAAATAAGAAAAATTACTAAGATTCCTTATCTTAGTTACATGGCTCCAATATGGGAATCACCGGGAGCGCCGACCTGGACAAGAGATGCGTTAGCTTCAAACTTGATAAAGGAGCCAGATCTACAAAGATGGAGAGATCTATTTCAAGATGGAAGGCTAATTTCATGGAGTTTATGTCAGCAAAATTGGGGCTTAGTTTTCTCAAGATACAAGTATTTACAAATTCAAAGTTGGGCAAACCACGCTGTATCAGAGATTGGACAGGAAAATGAATTTGAACTCAAACTGGAACGAGAGGGCTTTAAGAAGGAAGTTGCTTGCTGGTACTGGCAAATATTGGAGATGGAGGATGGGATATTTGATCTACCAGAGACCCTGTGGAAGAATAGCTTGCCAAGGATTGCTACAGAAGACCAATGGCAAGTCACTATGAGCATGCTATATAGAATTGTTAAACCTGCCAATCTAAGGAGAAATGTTTTATTTACTATCCACAGGACATACTGGTCCCCCTACAGGCTTTCCAAATTTAAGAATGGAGGATTGGTGGAATGTCCAAAATGCAAAGCCCCAAATGTTGATGACCTCCATATGTTTGTATCATGCTCGAATATCAAAAAATTTTGGATTGACGTGAGTAACTCCCTCTCCAAATCATTGAACCAACCCATTGAGGTAAGCCCCAAATTAATTATTTCTGGGAGATATGATTTGCAAAATAGAGTTTTGGGTAACAATGTAAGACTCATCTTTTATGCCATGTTATTAGCACGTCGGGAGATATGTAAGTTATGGGTCTCACCACTCAGTCCAACTTTATTGGACTGGATATTAGCCATGAGATACACAGCAAAGTTAGATATGTTAGATACCTCTAAAAGAAATAGAGGTTTTTGGATACCCTTCCTGTTAAATTTTGGTTAAAGTTATATTTATGTTGAAAGTCCAATGATTAAGCCCGTGCCTGTCTCGCTGGTATTTGGAATCGATAGCAAGGAATAGAGATGGTGGAGAATACACATCTTGGGTCAGATGGTCAAGAAGGAGTCTTGAGAGGGGACCAGATTCAAAATATGTGTGGTTCACGCCCCATTACTCTAGACCAGCCCAAGAGACAATAACAGCCCAGAGGTCGGAAAGAAACAAAGATATGGGCGGCAAGACGGCGAATGAGGATAAAGAAAAAAAAAAAAAAAAGAGCCAGTGAATGTGTGAGTGGCTGTATGGATCACTGTGAGCTTGTATCAGGGATTGTATAAGAGAGTAAATATGTGTTAGAATATGTTTGAATAAGTAAGGTGTGTATAACTGTATAGTTGAGGAAATGGAGGTGTGATTGATTCTTTCCATGACTGACTAGGTGTGTGAGTAACTCCATGGATGAGTGACAGTCTGTGAGTGTCTGTTTATACTGAGTGTATGTAAGATTATATTAGAGTCTGAAGAGGTTCATTGTATTATCACATGACTGATGTCATCAGTGATGTGATCAGTGATGTCAAATGAGATGTCATCAGTGATGTCATTTGAGTTGTCATCAGTGATGTCATCAGTGATGTCACTGACCATGTCATGAATGATGTAATATGTGACATCATCAGCAGTGGATTGCGGGTGCGCGATATATAGTTAGCGCATCTAACTATATATGGAATTTCAATGGTTTTATGCGAGTAAAATAAGGTTTTGTAAATGCAAATTCCTAACTATATATGTTCTATAACCAATGGTTTTTTCATTGAATATATATATATATATATATATACACATATATATAAACAAACTCCTGGCAGTTCTGGAGATAATAAATCAGCATGACACCAGAGCCGGGGCCCAAATGTTCGTTCAAAGTGCAAATATTTATTGGCACACGGAAAAACCCAACGCATTTTCGAAGCTTTCGCCTCTTGCTCACGGGTAAAGTATTATGGTGGCCATTCATTATTTAAAGTGATACAAACATGATTAACGTGCACATGATCAAGAATAAACATGAAAAAGATACTTTGTTACAAACAAGGTTTTTCAGTATCGCGTTACCGGGTTGCAAAGCATAATACACATTTTAGTTTTGTGGAACTCCTGTGAAAATAAAAAAGTGTTCTTCACAGTCAACAAAAAAACAATGTCTCTTGTGTATAACGTTTTAAACATTTTAAACAAAATAGAGTAAGTTTCTTGTTAAAATTGAATTCATGCTGGTTTTGCGTGAAAACAATTCTTGAAGTTCATATCATGAGTAAATGGAAATAAACAAAGATGTCTCGCCCCAGTGGGCACAGTGTATATAATTCACCAATTCTTTTGGTTAATTCAGAAAGTCCATAGCTCAAATTAGAAGGTGTCATGTCCAAGTGGGCTAGGTGATTCCAAATATCTTGTGTATATGCAGCATACCTACAGAGTCAAAATTAGAAAAACAATGTATCAGTGATTTGCTATGAGTATCAAGTCACGTGACAAAAAGTGCATATTAAAAACAGTCTGAATGGAAAGAATATATGTACAGGAAAGCAGACATCTTATTATAATTTATGATTGTAGGTGTACTGATAATTCTTCCCCTATGTCATGCCCAAAGGGTTGCGTGTTGTTGTACCGGATGATGTATTTGGATTCCAGTTTGCGTAATTCAAGTTATCTGTTGCCACCTCTCTCATTTCTGTTGACACAGTCAATCACATAAAATTGTACAAGATTGGGGTTTTGCTGATGCTCAGTCGCAAAATGCCTTGCCACCGGGTACTGTGGATTTGCATTTTTAATGCACGAAGATGCTCTAATGCCCGCAGTTTTGCTTTCTTAGTGGTCATTCCAATGTAAAACTGTTCACACGGGCATTTGAGTGCATATACTGCATACTCGGTATTACAACCTAGCATTTTAGTGATTTTGTGCTCAGTCTGATCTTTGCAAATTTTGAGGCTCTTACATTTATGGCTGTTCTTGCACGCTTTGCATTTGGTGCATGGAAAAAATCCATTCACTTGGGGGGATTTAACGGGTTGCTGTAGTGTGGCCTTACTTAGAGAATCTTTCAATGACCTTGCCTTCCTGAAGGTAAGTGAAGGATTCTCACTGAGTACCTCATTAAGGTCATGATCCAATTTGAGGATACTCCAGTGTTTGTCCAGGCTCTTCCTAAGCTGCCAAGTTTGGCTGTCATAGCTGGTTATAAACCTGATCTGTTCAGATTCTTTTCTTTCTTTGGGAACTAACAGTTCGGACCTTTGCATGGTATCAACCTTGGAAACAGCCTGCGTGATGACTTTGCTACTGTACCCCCTTTCCCTGAACCTGTTGCACATAGTACTTTTCTCTGCCTCAAAATTTGCCTCAGCACTGCAGTTGCGTTTGGCTCTGATAAGCTCCCCTAATGGAATGCTTCGTATTAATGATGGTGGATGGCAACTCTTGGCATGGAGCAAACTGTTCCCAGCAGTGGGTTTACGAAAAAGGGAGCTAATTAATGACCCATTGATAATTTCTAGACTCACATCTAGAAATTCCAATTTTTTGGTACTCATGTGGCTAGTGAATTGAAGGTTCAATGAGTTGTCATTCAGGATGTTTTCAAAATCATTGGCTTGCTCTAGGGTTCCCTTCCACACGCAAAAAATGTCATCGATGTAGCGTGCCCAGAGAACTACGTGGTCAGTGAAGTGGGAGATGTTGTTCACCACTTGCTCCTCCCACCAGCCCAGATATAACCCTGCAAAACTGGGGGCGAAGCAACTGCCCATCGAAGTTCCACTTTGCAGGGCTATTATCAAGTAGACATTGAAAAATTACTTCACATTTTCTTAAAAATATCTACCAAACCTGGTAACATTTCAAGAATTATCCCAAGTGGGTAACTGTTGGAGTGCAGAATATAATCAAAATAAAGTGGCAATATCAGCAAGAAATTAAAATAATTTCCTGAAGAATTAACATTGCTAGTTATGTACAACCCAAGTGGGCAATGACAAAGAGGGTTTCACTTCCAAGATGAACTTCTATGACCTATCTGGCATCATTACAAAATCAAGCGCTAGTGGGCCATGAGACTGTCCTCACCCAACACAGCCATGTTTAGGAGTTTATCTCACAGTGTTAACTATGAATTATATTAGGCACATTTAGGACTGCCCCAACGGGCAAAGATCGATATGCCTCAGGTAGATCATATGAGTCCCATATCTGTGTCGGTCCCTCATCATTACACCATATCACATCATCCAAACTAATACTGTACAATCTATTGATCATTAATAAATCAAGACACTCTTACTAAACCCCAAACTAGTAGGTAGATCTCTGCCCAAAGAAGAAGAAGCTTCAAAAGCTACTCTCTGGTTTTCCTGGCTACTCATAATGCATACGCAATCTCTATACTCTGCAAAAAGATAAATAAACCTAAACAGTAGCAACGTTAGTTGACAAATCTTCAACCAACATCTAGACTCTTTAAAAACCATAAAATCAAAAAGGAATACATTTCAATCTGTGGACAGCTCAAGACAGTCAACTAAATCACTGCATACAACACATAAATCAATATACAATAGTTACAGTTCAAAGATGCACATATATTTCTTCCTCCGCATTAAGCCAGTTTGGTTCCTTGCTATCCAATGCAAGAATGTATTTGTATTCTATAATCCTAAGTCTTTTTTCTCTATCCCCTCCTCCTTTCATAACTCTTTACTCCATCAATGACACTATATTTGAGGTTGCCTATATCATTATTTTGGCAAGTGTGGCATTGTTTAGCTACGGCATAGCTTTGATCATTGTTTTTAACCACTCTAAGATGTTATAAAATGAGTCTGTGCACTGGTAGAGTAGTGCTTCCTTCGTAAAGTTTCCCACAGCCGCACTTTATAGTGTACACTACAAAATCACTTTTGCAGGTGTAATGCTCTTTGATTTTCTGTGCTTGTTATGGATTTTGAATTCCTTAATATTTCACCATTTTTGCAGGCTTTGCACTTGCTGCAATGAAATAAAATCTTATTAGGGCTAAGCCAAGTTTTCATAATGTTTCTCACATCGCTGTGCACTAACCTATCACGCATGTAGTCTGCTTTCTTAAATGTAATCAAGGGGCTTGTGGGTAAACCCATACCTATAATTGGATCCCCTTTCAGAAAGTGCCAATTTTTCTGTAATGCTGATCCTAATTTCAAATGTGCTGTGGTGTACGTAGTGAAGAAATGGTGTTCATGTGTTTTCTCTAATCTACGCTTGCTTTTATGCAGTAGAGCCTCTCTATGTATTTTTTCCACCCTCTCAAGGGTTTTGGTCAGGGCTTGTTTGTTATATCCTCTTTCCTGAAACCTGTATGTCATATCCTCTTTAGTATTAGTAAAGCCTATTTCTTATTTTCAAATTCTTCTCGCCCTTAAGTATTCCCCATGTGGTATACTGAGTATCTGACTTTTAGGGTGGAAACTGCAAGCATGTAGCAAGCTATTTCCCATACTTGGTTTGCGGAATAGGGAGGTAGTGATGACATTATTTTTCACTACAATTTTAACATCCAGGAATTCAGCCTGGGTTCTACTTATGTGACTTGTAAATTTAAAGTTGAGATTGTTTTCATTAATTTCACTGGCAAATACTCCAGCCGATAGAGTAACACCACGCCAGATGATAAGAATATTGTCAATGAAACGAAGCCACGTGAGTATTCTGTCATTCCATTTCTCCAGTGGAGGGTTGTTGAGTATCTGATCCTCCCACCACCCCATATGGAGGTTGGCAAAGCATGTTCCCATGGCAGTCCCCTGTTGTTGCTCAAAAATGTTGTGGTTAAAGAAGAACATTTTTGTGTTTCAAACACCATCTCATCATTTCTATGATCATCCTGTTGTGTTTGTAAAACCTGATGTGTCTCTCTTTTAGTAAGTGTTCCCTGCACCTGATGCCCTCCTCGTGTCTGATGCTGATATATAAAGATTGGACATCTAATGTCATCAATAAAAAAATCCGGTTCCCATATTGTATTTTCAAGATGTTTCAAGAAATACGTGGCATTCTTGATATAGGACGGAAGCCTTTCCACAGAAGGTCTCAGAAAAGTATCTATATATTTAGATACATTTTTTAAAAGACTACCTTGGGCTGCTATAATGGGTCTACCTGGTGGTCTAGGAGCATCTTTGTGAATTTTTGGAATTAGATAGAAGACAGACAGCGTATGTTTCTTTGTTCAAAGGAAGCTGAACTCCTCACTGCTTATAAGACCTTCACTTCTCCAGTATGTTAGTCTGGCTGAGAAGTTGCTTTCCACTTCACCCACATGGGCAATACTAACTTTCTTGTAACAAGTACGATCCCGAGGTGATTATATGCTTCAGTCAGATACGCTTTTTTGGACCACAGGACCACATTTCCTCCTTTGTCAGCATTTCTGACAATCATGTCCTGATCTTTCTGATAGTTTCCTGAAGACTCTAATAAATGTTATGGCTGCCTGGTGCAGTATAGTTTCTCGGTTCTTTCATTTGTGCTGTAACACGGGCTGCAAATCTACCTATAACATCATTAAGAGAGGGAGGTAATGCTTTAGATTTTAGTCTCAAGTTTGAGCCAACCTCTTCAGATACCCAGCCTCCTCTCTTTCTAATCTTTCTGCTATCACAGTATCTTCCAAGGGGCCTAGATTGGTATCTTCAAGCTCCCATAGTTCCTGCATCCCTTCAATATCTCCAACCACTAGATTTTGTTCAGGAAGATTCCTACCTATGCAAGAAGGTTTGGTTCTGGTGTTAAGTTTGTATAATTCGGCCAACTTAAGTTCACGAACAAATTTAAAAAGTTTGATCCTGGTCTCAACATAGTCAAACCTTTTTGATTCATAAAATGATAAACCCAGAGCCAGATTTTGCTTGTCTTCCTCAGTAAAATTCAAGTCTGAAAGATTCATTACCATTTCTGGTCCAGTGTCTTATAGTGTCTGTTGCTCCTCGTTACTTTTCCACTGTTGTCTTCTGAAATCTCTTTTTCTTTGGCCACCTCATCTGCTTTTCCTCTTCCTCTTCCTCTTTGCCTCATGTTGCCTCGCCAAGTTCTGTTGTTTGTTCTCCAGTCCAACTTAAAAAAATCAAACTCATCCTGTAGTGTAGTATGGCCGCCCATTCTTCTGCCATCTTCATAGTCAGTGTCCGATGTGCTCGCATCACTTGGTGGTGGATCCTGTTGTGCTCTTTTCACTCCCTTTAATTTCTGTCTTCTCAAGTTATCAAAATGTTTGGCAAAAGTATATATTTGGCCGGTTTGATAGTCAATTCTATACCTATTGAAATTCTATGCCTTTTTTTGAACTATGCCATCCTCTATTGCCGTGAGTCTGTCATTCATGGCCTTTGACAAGGATTGGACAAGTTCCTGGTTAGTACGTTTATCTTTTTATCTTCCATTTCTTTGATTTCCCCTAGAATTTTGTCTCTATCAATCTCTGCATATTTTATAAGGATTTTTCTCAGTGCTGTTGGCATTATGCTCTGCCCATTCTCTTAGCATCTCAGAATTGGAATTCTCATGAGTAGGCATTGTTAATATTATCAGGCCCCTGGGTACTCTCCCTACATCAAGGTACTTTAGAAGGGACTAGCACTCCCACCATTTGGTAAGTTCAGTTCTCTGAATTTTCTCCAGCACTTTAAACTGTATGTATATATTGTCATTATTATCAATTAAGCCTCCAGTGTTGCTATTGGCTTCTGTAGTTGGCATGCTTGTAAAGATAGTCGCTGCCCTGAGCTGTCTCGCAGCAAAGACCGATGTGGCGTTGAAATTCATTTCCCCCATGAACAAATTAATCATCCAGGAAACGCGGCTTGAGTGTATTGAATCCGGTGCTCAGAGTCGCACCCCACTCTGCAGTATAGTGAGTGTTCAGCCCTTGGTTTCCACTCACCCCCAGTAGCAGTGCTCCATCTCGGCAGTCCTCCGATGGCCTCTCCAGTCCTCCTGATTTCTGTGCTGGTTTTCCGCAGTGCTTCATTCGGGAAACTTCCCGGGGCCTGTCCGGTTGCGTGTATGCTTAACTGCTCTGCCTGACTGGGCCTGATCGTGGGTGGTGCCACAATTGACGTCTCGCTGTCGCTGCCGCAAATGATTACAAATCCTTCGTATAGCTTGCACAAAGATGATGGGGCACTCCAAGCTGATCCAAGTGGATATCTTTATTCACAGGTTATCCAACAACCAGTAATGGTCTCACAGGACGCGTTTCAGCTTGACGCCTTTATCAACAGGTAACTTGCCATTTTGAACGTTATTTATAGCAAATGCACATTCCAGAGTGAGTATCAAGTAGGCATGGAAAAGTTACTTCACATTTTCTAAAAATATCTACCAAACCTGGTAACATTTCCAGAATTATCCCAAGTGGGTAACTGTTGGAGTGTAGAATATAATCAAAATAAAGTGTCAATAACAGCAAGAAATTAAAATCATTTCCTGAAGAATTACCATTGCTAGGTATGTACAACCAAAGTGGGCAATGGCAAAAAGGGTTTCACTCCCAAGATGAACTTCTATGACCTATCTCGCATCATAACAAAATCAAGCCCTATATATATGTTCGTATTTATTGTTAGGACCATATTTCCATAGGAAAAGGGTTACTGAATTACCTACATATTTGCTGCCGTTTGATGAATCTTTACTAAATATTCCAAAGAAAGTCCCCTGGTGAATCTTGTTGCACATGGAAAGTTACAGGGTAATTCGTCGAGGGGGAGCATGAGAAAAAAGGGCACCAAAAATGTGTTTTTCTATTGTTAATGTTAGGCGCAACTACAGCCCGAAACGCTGGACGGTATTACACAAAATTTGGCAGAAAGGTAGCTCTTGGTCCACAAAGAACCCTTTGTGTTATTTGGTGTAAATCTGTTTAGTAATTTTGGAAATATTAAGGGGAAACCAAATTTGTACATATAGGGCTTGGGATCCTCCAGGGATCCAACAATTCCCGTTCTCCAATCTGATTGGCTGCCAACACTTCAACCAGGAAGCCTTGGCAGCCATCTTGGGACTCAGCTTCAGCAGAGTCCCTGAAAAAAAGGTGGGAGGGTAGGAATACTTTGACCCCCTAACTGTGCTCCTGGGGTCCTCATGTGACCCCAACAGGGCCAAAAAGCACTTTTATTTAAATTTCTTGCTGTGGAAATGTGACAAAGCCATGAATGTGCTGTAAAAATTAAAAAAGCAAGTGTAGGCTCCTGAGACTGTTTTGAATAGAGTCCCCAGGTGGGTCAGGTTCCGGGGTCTTTTCTCTTTTTTTAAAGGAGAGGGCGCATGGCCCCCTCAGACTCTTGGAGACTCACACCATGAAAAGAGCATCCAACGAAAAAGGGAACAAGAAAGTCACACAAAATAATCAATCCCCACACTGAGTCCCACAAGGCTCCTCGCTAAGTCCTATGCTTTTTAATATCTATGTAGCGGACTTGGCGAGGATAATAAAGGCCTATGGGATACAGCTTACATCGTATGCAGACGATACCCAGCTGGTGCTGGGTATTCACAAGGATGGTCTCACCGTAGCAGCCAACTTTCAGAAAGCTATGCTTGAGGTCAGTAGCTGGATGGCTCTGAACTGCCTTCGCCTCAATTCGGATAAGACCGAGATCATGACCTTCGGAAGACTCTCCCCTGAATGGTCTCTTGGTTGGTGGCCAGAAAAGCTTGGCCCTCCACCTGTCCCAGTAGAAAAAACCAGAAACCTGGGAGTGGTCTTCGATAACAAGTTGGTTTTCGACCTCCACACCAATAAGGTGGTGCCGTCGTCTTTTTTCATGTTGAAAAAAATCAAGAAGCTGCTGCCTTATCTCCCGCCGTCAGCTGGGAAAACTCTGGTCTCTACCCTAGTCTTCTCCAGGATGGATTATGGGAATGCACTTTTCCTTCACACCCAGAAGCGTGTCACAACGAAGCTGCAATCTATTCAGAATGCGGCTGCTAGGATTCTTCTCAACATCCCTCGTCGCAAATCTACCACTCTTGGTATTCGTCAGCTTCATTGGCTGAGAGTGGAGAACCGCGTCAAGTTTAAGGCCCTCTGTATTGCTTATAAGGCTGTACATGGCATTGGACCTAGGTTCCTGGTTGAAGCCTTCCAGATGTATACTCCTAGGAGGCAATTAAGATCGGCCAATAACAGTCTCCTCCCGGTGCCACGCACAAGATCGGTCACCTGGGGAGACAGGCGCTTTCTTGTGGCCACTCCAAAACTTTGGAACCTCCTGCCACTAGCCATCAAAACCGCCCCGAACCTGATGAGCTTCCGCAGGCTCTTGAAAACATGGCTGTTCAATCAGTAAGAGGATGATTTGATGACAGACTCCAGTTGCTCTACAGCGCCGAGACACCTCCGGGTATTTGTTGCGCTATAAAAGTTGCGTAAACAAATAAATAAATAAATAAATTAGAGCCGAGCATTTGTCATCTTCAATCCCTGGATGGACAGCGCCGCCCAGCAATTATGTTGGTAGATCAGCCCTAGCATCACAACAAAACTTTTCAAAATCAGCTGAGTACATTAAAAAACAAAGCACTGATTTCCAATAAAAAAAGGATTTACAATGGCACCTGCTGCCCAAATATAGGAAACACCTCCCAAAAATGCAAACAAATGTAGGCAATTTTCCCGAACCCTGACTGTCTGTGCATATAACAGCAGAAGAAAAAATAATGCCACCTGTAAGAGAAGCCTCGGCCCACACCCTCCCACTCAAAAAACAAGCATTTACAATGCAACGGTTTCGCTTTTGCCAAGGTTAGAGCTATTGGCATTGTAAATGACAACATTTTTATTTATGTGTTGGTTTTGAAAACAGATAAATAAATGGCATTGTCATTTACAATGCCAATAGCTTAATATCTCGCAAATGCGAGACCTATTGCATTTGCACCCATACACAGAGACTCACACACACATAGACTCACACACAGAGACTCACACACACACAGAGCCCCCCACACAGAGCCACACACACACACACAGCGCCCCCCCACACACACACACAGCGCCCCCCTACACACACACACACACAGAGCCCCCCCACACACACAGAGCCCTCCCACACACACAAAGAGCACCCCCACACACACAGAACCCCCCCACACACAGATCCCCCCCACACAAACACAGAGAGCCACACACACACACGCACAGAGAGCCCCCACACACACACACACAGAGCCCCACACACACACTGAGAGTACTCCATCACACCAATAAAATTCAATTCAAAGCATTATGCATTCACACTATTTACACTGATGTTTTGCAGTATAAGGCATTTCAACATGGTAATGCTCTTCATTCCTCTGTGGGAAACAACAAACACAGGATGTAAACAATGTCCATGTTCAAACAAACCCATTTCAGGTTCCTGTGTCCTATAAAATATGGTTTTGCAAAGTTCCGTTCCAGGAACTTGGATGCGAGAGATCTCCACAGCACCCCTCAAGACATTAGTATTTAAGAGATCTGCCAATCTTCCTTTCATGTTCTCAAGCCCCTCCATCCCTGTGGTCTCCACAACTCCTCTGCATGGACCTCCGTACTCTGGATCTAAAAAGTTCTGGTCCGGTCGTCGAGCAGAACACTGGCCAACACAATTCAACTCCAGGCTGCAATGCTTCAACACTCCCAGCACTAACTAGTTCCTGCACAGTTTCCAACCAGGCCTCTGCACAATCCAATGTCTGCTCACAAATTCCCCATTCAACCCTAGAAGTTTATACTTTTGCATTCAGCCTTTCATGACGCACCAGAGCCCATACTTAGGTCACTTACTCGGGAAGATATGTGGAGGAGAATGAGCTCCAGTGGTGTATGGTGTACCCCAGTACTCTGCTCTCTGACACCGCCGCCATCTTACCACCAGCAGCACCCCTGCCAGACTATCGAGGCAGAGAAAGGACTAAGGTCCAACGCGCAATGCAGCGCTACGGGTGAAAAATGTTTTGTAGGCGGCCATCTTGAAAATAAGACATTAATCAGCTAGTGACCAACATCTGTAATACAACAGCAACCTATTCAGAATCTGTGTTTTTCTCGATTGAGTAATTTATTGAGTTTTTACTTATTGATATAAAATGTATTGTTTTATCAACAATGTAACTATGGAGTAAATGTTTCCCTTACTAATAAGTTACTTTTAAGTGTGTTTAAAGTATATAGAAATGCATCGAATTTCAAAAAGATCAAATGTTCGCTTATGTAGTGGAAAACAAATCAACGCGTTCGCGTGTGCTTTACTAAAAGATGGCTGTTTCCGGAACTAAGAGGTACAAATACCCACACCCACAATTTACTCTTTGAATCCCAACTGACACCTTTTCCTGTAATCGTCTCAAAAACTATAGGCCGGATTGTCAGCAAACAAAAAAAGATCTGTTCATAGCAAATTTCTAACTTCATACCAAGCTTAGTGTAAACTTGTTAAATGCTCTACTTACGTATCAAAGAATTAAAATCCATATTAGGCTTAAAAAATGGGCAGTGCTTAATTTTGGGGACCGGCACTTATTTCTCTGTGTCAGATATTTCCCTGGAGTATTCAGATATTTCCCTGGAGTATTCAGATATTTCCTTGGAATAACAGAGCAAACAGTATACAAAGGAGAAATAAACAGGAAGAGCAAAACAGAAAAACAGTCGCCAAATGAGACAGCTGGCATCAACCTGCAAAAGTGAGGTAACGGGCTGGGAGTATCTGGCAACGGAAAAAAATGCGGAGGTGAATTCCTGACTTTGCAGCTTTGCTATTCGTCACTGGTACATTTTATAACGCCGACAACGGATGTGCGAGCAGAGTTTTGGGCACAAGCACTTACTATTTTACAAAGAAAGCACTGGTATTGGGAACCATTTGGATCGATCACATGTGGCCTAACGGCTTGAGCGAGGGGAAACCAGGTTCAAGTCCGGCAGAGACGCTTAACGTCTTGTGATTCTGGGCAAATCACGTAATTTCCCAGCACCTAACTAAAAGGAGCGTGTCTGTCTGTAACGCAACTGGTGCTCATGTAAAGCGCTCTTCTACCCTCGGGTCATGTTCGCGCTATAAATTAAATCTCCCAAAAGCACCTATACTTTAACCAAGTACTTGACATTTAATCTAAACAGTTGGAGGTGGATGGGATAAACATTTACTGAATTGTATGCGGATTCTTTGTATGCAGGGCCCCGTAGCGGCGACTGTAGTGATCTGCGAGGGTGGGGGCGGGAACAAGGACAAGGACAGCGGGAGGGTGGACGGACAGCGGGAAGGTGGTCAGGATACAACCACGCGAGACAGGGACGAGGTTAACAATGAAGAAAAACATTGGTGTAAAAAAAAAAAAAAGGAACCTCCCACAACTTCATGGCAGAAAAAAGGGGCTGGGCTTAAAAAAAGACAGGAACGCCCACGAATCTGCTCCGAGAATGATTGCCACATCTCTCTTCCAATGGCTAGCCTCCATTTATGGAGCTAGCCAATGGAAGAGAGAGGGGGGTTAAAGCCCCATACTGGAGATCAAAAGATTTTGCCTGCGCGACACTGCGAGGCAGTGAACGCCAGGCGAAACCTAAAAAACAATTACAGAGAGAGAGCTGCGCCTGCTCCGGCGGGCCGCCTCATCTTACTTGCTTCCTTGCACAGCAGCCGCACACCTGAGGATCCAACAATGGAACCAGTTTTGCACACAGATACCCCGCAAATCATGGGGGGGGGAGGCGGAGTCCCCTGGCGGAGGCAACAGCCTTGAAAATCCAAGGGTGCATGGGGAAAAATTCAAGAGTGGGCAAGAGCAGTTCCGGGGGAGAGCAAGCAACGGGCAAAGCTGCGAAGCAGTACAAACAAAAGAATAAACTGTCAGGGGCAGTGAGCGACGCAGCCCTCAGCGGCTGGCAGGCAAAAAGGTGTCCGATAAGGAAAGATTGCACTTTTTAAACCTGTACTGCCCGGTGACCAGTTCCCCCCAGGAAACTAATCATTGCTGCCAGCTGGAAACCCGCAAAAATAAAAATAAATCTGTGGCCACTGTTGGATCCTTGACCATCAACTGTCAAATCCAGCCCGCACCTGTTTCCGGGGCCCTTTGAGGGTGCGATGCAACCTCTCATTCAATCTTGAAACATCTGTTGGCAGAGAACTTGCTGGGAAGCATGATTGCTTTTTAATAACATTTAAATTATGAAATACATTTATTGGATGAAATGTCATCTTCAGTGCATTATTGATTAACCACTGTGAAATGTGATGCTCCAGAGAGGCGTGGAGGTTCTGTTTGCTGAGGGTATCTGCCTTCAGCTTTGTGCGGATTGACATTTAGATGTTGCTAGCAACCGCTGTCTACGCAAGCACAACAGACTTGAACTTGCTGCTGCCCTGCCAAGCGTCACTTATCAGGGGTTTAATTAATGCTTATGTGCACTTGTCCTCATGTCACCGCACTGAAATTAAATTAAATGTCTTTCAAATATAAAATCACCTATCTCAACATGAAGATGTTGGAGATATAACAGACCGAGTCTTCTCCCTCTGACATCATTTAGCTGCTGCCCCTGCTGTATGTATTCTGTGGTTGACAAGAGGTCATTGTGGAGGGTTACAAGCTATATGTAAATGGCCCTTGTCCACTCCATCCTGATCTCTGACACATTATTTGAACAGGCCACCTGATCAATCAATCAATCAATCAATCTATTTGTAGAGCGCGCTATATACCCATGAGGGTCTCAAGGCGCTGAGGGGGGGAGGGGTGTGGAAGCTTCGCTACTGTTCGAAGAGCAAGGTCTTGAGGAGTCTTCTGAAGGCGAGAAGGTCTTTGGTCTGCCGTAGGTGGGTAGGAAGGGTGTTCCAGGCCTTGGCACCGAGGTAGGAGAAGGATCTGCCTCCTGAGGTTGTTCTTTGGATGCGGGGGACGGTGGCGAGAGCAAGGCTGGCGGAGCGGAGCTGGTGGCAAGGGGTGTGGATACTGAGTCTGGTGTTCAGGTAGGCTGATCCGGCGTTGTGGAGTACTTTGTTTATTTTTTATTTTTTTTATTTAATACAACTTGTTAAGCGCACGAATACCTGAAGGTGTCTAGGTGCATGGATAGAGTAATCACTGAGTAGGAGTTTATTGATTGAACTGCCATGTTTTTACTTGTTTACGAAAGGGTATTAAAGTTGCAGTGTTTTTTATTTGGTTTGGCAGTGAATTCCACAATTTGGCAGTGGCAATTGCAAAAGATCTGTCGCCCCATGTTGATTTCCTGGTTTTTGTAATCTAGAGGAGATTAGCCGAAGAGGATCGTGATGTACGTGATGGTCTGTAGGGGCAGAGGGAGTGTTTTAAGAATGTTGGTCCTTTTGCATGGATGGATTTAAAAGCTATGTATAAAGCCTTGAATTTGATTCTGTGTATCACTGGTAACCAATGAAGTTGTCGAATAGTTTTTGATATTGGCTTTAATTTGGGTATTCCAGTAATAAGTCTGGCAGCGGCATTTTGTATTAGCTGGAGTTTATTTAAAACCTTTTCTTGAGCATTGATCAAAAGGGCGTTACAATAGTCAACTCGGGACATTACCAGGGTACTGACCAAGGTTTTTATTGTGTTTGTGGGGAGATATGGCATAAGTTTCTTAATCATTCTTATTGTAAAGAATGATGCAGAGACTATTGTATTTGCTTGCTGACTTTGTTAGTTGGAATTTGTGTGCGTGGGTGAGGAGTTTGAAGGTGATCCTCTTGTCGACGGGGAGCCAGTGTAGGTTTCCCAGGTGGGGGGTGATGTGGCTGCGGTGGAGGACGTTGATGATCAGGAGGCATTTTGGATGCGCTGAAGTCGTCGTAGGTGTTTGGCTGGGATTCCGGCGTAGAGTGCGTTGCCTGCGCTGACGAGGGCCTGTGTCACCGTTCTTCTTGTTTCGGTCGGGATCCACTTATAGATCCTGCGGAGCATGCGGAGGGTGTTGTAGCAGGAGGAGGAGACGGCGTTGACCTGTTTGGACATGGAGAGGTAGGAGTCGAGGATGAATCCAAGATTGCGTGCATGGTCGGTGGGTGTCGGTGCTGCCCCCAGAGTGGTTGGCCAGCAGGAATCGTCCCAGGCTGAGGGGTTGGGTCCGAGGATGAGGACCTCCGTCTTGTCCGAGTTCAGTTTCAGATGGCTGCTCCTCATCCAGATCTGGAATGCCAGAAACCGGTCCTCGGAAGCTTGTTTCTGGTCCAGGGAAGACATGGCTTGGCAGTTCGGGCACAGGGTCAGACTGATTTGGATATAGCCATGTCTGAACTGGGGTGGCAGAGTGGGCTAAAGAACAGTGATGGATTAAACCCAGATCTTTTGACTGGGTGTGAGTGTTTGATTGATTCAGATGCTCCGTCCATCACCACCCCCTTTTGTACCTCATCCAGTCTGCAAACTAAGTTAGGAGCTATCCACCTACTGCCCACTATGAATAAGGGTGAGTGGACATGGCAGCGAGCACACCTGATCGGAGGAGAGCTATAGTTGGTAGCCAAAAAGATAATGAAAATGTTGAACAGCGGCTTCAGAGAATCATAGAAAATTGTGGCCTAACTACCAGCGTTGCCAACTTTAGAACTGGGGAAGTTTGAGTCCCGGCATCGGGGTCAATATCCTGTGATTCAGGGAAAGTCAGTAAATCTTCCTATCAATAAAAAAACTAAACACACATTAACTGACTTTCCCTAACGTAATCTGATGTTCATATAAAGTGACCAAATGCCCTTGAGCCAAACGCTCCCGCTACATAAACATTTCTATTAAAAAAAAGCCCATACTGAACATCTGTGGCGCTCAATCTATGCATTTAGCTTTTTGTTTGCAGATACTAATTTGTTTTTCTTTAACATTCACTGTGCATATTAGGCTGCCTTTTCAAAAACATTCAGTAAAATAAAATAAAAAGCGAAATCAAGGTCTTGAAACTCAGTCCTCCCCCCGTGATTGATCTGCCTGTATTATTCTTTCATTTTTATGTATCCCATCATCACCACACGTTTAAAGAATGCATGTTGTACAGGCCACCAGGACACAGAAACTCATTTTTAGCCTCACTGGGAAAAGTACTGGAGGAAGGTCTATGTACAGGTGCCTATACAGTTATGGGAGATTTCAACTTTTATTCAGAGGCACTTTCTGACTCAGACACTTTGGCCCTAAATGATATCATGAACGGCGCAGACTTAAGGCAGCTGGTGGTCAGGCCAACTCATGAGCCAGGGCATACCTTAGATGGTTTTTTTACCAACCATCCAGGTCTCAAGTTTATGAGACTAATGCCACTCGTCTGGTCGGATCACACAACTGTCCGATTCGAGCTGACATTAATGGGATTGAGCATAAGGGGCCAGTGCCTTAAAGGCCCCATAACTACTAAAGCTTGGAACAAAGTTGAAGGGTCACATTTGCAGGAGCTTCTAACTGCCACAGCAGGGCATCTGCCAGTAGGAGTGGATGAAGCCTCTGCAGTGTATACAAATTAGCTGGAACAAGCCTGTAAGATATTAGCTCCAGTTCAGTCTCTGCGCCCTAAAAGATCGCTACCCTACGCACCATGGTTCACAGAGGATCCGAGAAATCAGAAACTCAAGTGTAAAAGGCTGGAGCGGAACTGGAGGAAGAGCTATGGTGAAACCGAGAAAACACTGTGTAAACTTAGTCTGCAAAATTAAAAACAACTTATCTTTGCCGCTAAACAAAAGCATTTTGCAATCCGCATTGTTTTGGAAAAGAACTCAGCAAAAGAGCTATTCAGAACGGTCTCCAATCTGGCCTCACCAAGTCCAGCAAATATTGAGCCCAGCCAGGAACTTTGCGAAGACATCGCCAAGTTCTTCATGACTAAAGTAGAGTCTATCGTCTATGCCTTCAGGGGATCAAGGACGGGGGGAATGTAGGCAACTGCAGAGGAACTGAAATTAACAGTTCCCAATTGCACGTTTGAGAAATTCGTACCAGTGTCCCTTGAAGACATTCAAGAGCTCCTCACAGCAGCCAACTCAGGGTCACCCTACAACCCATACCGAGTGGCAATGGCTAAACCGGCTCCGATCCCTATTGCATCGCTGCTACAATAAATTTTTAAGGGCATCTATGAATCGGGGAAGTTTCCTATATGTTGGAAATTAGCCTCTATCCCGCCCCTATTGAAAAACCCAGTCTGGACCCTAAGCATCCCAACAATTTCTGCCCCATCTCCAGGCTTCCTCTTCCAGCAAAACTAAAAGAAAAAAAACATGAACACACAACTCAGTATCTTTCTAGCAGAGTCACAAGCTTTGGATTCCTCTTAAAATGGTTTTAGGGAGGGCCATAGTACTGAGACTGCCCTCATTAAAGCTACAGATGAGATCAGGGGAACTGTGGATCAAGGGGGCAAGGCATCTTTCCGTGTTGCTGGATTTGTCAGCTGCCTTTGATACGGTCCATCATGATATCTTGAGGGGTCGTCTAGAGGCATGCAGGATCCTCGGGAAAGCCTGGGATCTTTTAAGATCTTTTCTATCAGGTAGGAGACAAGTTGTGGCTCTTTGAGAATATCAATTTAAACAGTTTGTACTGCCTGAGGGGTGCCACAGGGCTCCTCCCTTAGCGCCATGCGTTTTAATGTTTATGTTTCCTCATTGGCACTGATAGTGCCCCAAGGCTCCCTCCTACCCGCTCCCCGCTTCCCGCCACTGCCGCTAACCACGCCCCCTTTTTTCTTTCTGTACCCTCCCCGCTCCCGCCTCCCAGCTGCTCCGCCCTCCCTCGCACTTGGCCATATATGGTGACCGTGCGACGCAGGTGAGTGTGACCTAGTCTAGGACACCCCCCGCGCCCCACGGCCACCAGCTGCTGCGTGTGCCTCCCGCCTGCCTGCCTGCCTGCCTCGCTGCCCCGGCCGCCGCCGTGTGACCACGCCCCCTGCCACCGAGCGGCGTGGTCTCCTACGGCGTAGCGCTGTGCTCGCCTGTCCTGAAGGCTCCTGTACCCCGAATATTGCTGTGTGCCCCTCTGCATTTACTGTACTTTTTTGTGGATTGTTATTGTTTTTCTCGCCTGTTTGCCGTTTCTCGCTCCCCAAGGCTCCCCCCTACCCGCTCCCCGCCACCGCCGCTAACCACGCCCCCTTTTATCTTTCTGTACCCTCCCCGCTCCCGCCTCCCAGCTGCTCCGCCCTCCCTCGCACTTCGCCATATATGGCAACCGTGCGAACGCGCAGCGGTCACGCGCAGTGGGAGCGCCGATTGTGCGCCAAAGGTAAGCCCGTCTGCGCCCGTCCGCGCCTGGACCGCGCCCAGCGCCCGAACCCCTGGCCCCCACCGGAAGACGACCCGACTGTCCTACAACACCACCGAACTCATCGCACTCAACACCGGCGGGATCCCTGGATGCTACCGAGCCACCCCGAGGCGCACCCACGGACCCTTCAGCTGCCACGCCTGCAAGTTCACCTGCATCCGGACCAGCACTACACCAGCACCCAAGCCGAACACCAGCAGCAACAACCTCAAGTGCATCCTGGTCAACACCCGCTCCGTCCACAGACACGCCATTGAACTCTGTAACCTCCTCGACACCACAGCTCCTGACGTCGCCTTCCTCACGGAAACCTGGATGAACGACTCCTCAGCACCCGACATCGCCATCGCCATCCCAGAGGGATACAAGATCACCCGAAGAGACCGCGTCAAACAGACTGGAGGAGGCATCGCCATCATCCACAGAGACACCATCCACATCACGACCAACACCGACGACACCCTGAAAACCGCCGAACACCTACACTTCCAGATCCGCACCGACCCGAAGACCACCCTCAGAGGCACCCTGATCTACCGACCCCCGGGACCACGCACACAATTCAGCGAGGACATCGCTGACTTCATCAGCCCACATGCCCTCCCCTCCGCCGACTACATCCTCCTGGGGGACCTCAACTTCCACCTGGAGAACAACAACGACCGCAACACCATCACCCTGCTCGACAACCTCGCCAACCTCGGACTCAACCAGCTGGTGTCCACCCCCACCCACCTCGCCGGACACACACTCGACGCCGTCTTCTCATCCAGCAAAGACATCGCCTTCAGCCACGCCACTGGACTCCACTGGACGGACCACAGCTGCATCCACTTCACCTTCAGAAGAACGACGATCCACCACCACCAGCAACCGGCTGCTCGAAGAAGCTGGAACAAGATCACAGCCGACCAGCTCGCCGCTTCCCTGAGCCAGTACCCCCCCGCCAGCTCAGCGAACCCCAGCCAGGCCGCCGACAATCTCAGGAAGTGGATCAACTACTGCGCGGACGAACTCGCCCCACTGAGGACCCCGCCCAGCAGACCCGGCAGCAAGAAGGCCCCATGGTTCACCGACTAACTCAAGAGCTCCAAGAAGAACTGCCGAGCCCTCGAGAAAGCCTGGAGAAGGGAACCAACACCGGACAACATGACCGCCCACAAGCTTGCCACCCGGAAGCACCACCAACTGATCCGCGCCACTAAGAAGACTGCATTCAAGGACCGGCTGGACAACAACGCACACAATTGCAAGGAACTCTTCAACATCGTCAAAGAGCTCTCCAACCCCAACACCGGAAACAACGACATCACCACATCGCAAGACCTCTGCAACTCCCTCGCCTCCTACTTCCACAACAAGATCGCAGACATACACAACAGCTTCAGCACTCAACCGACGCACGCCACAACCGAACCACCGCCCCCCACCACCACCCTCTGCGCCTGGACTCCGATCAGCACCGAAGACACCATCCGCATGATGAACTCCATCCACTCCGGATCTCCGACCGACCCCTGCCCTCACCACGTCTTCAACAAGGCCGACACGGTCATCGCACCCCACCTGCGGGACATCATCAACACCTCCTTCCACACCGCCACCTTCCCGGAGAGCTGGAAGCACGCCGAACTCAGCGCCCTACTGAAGAAACCTACAGCGGACCCCACCGAACTCAAGAATTACCGCCCCATCTCGCTCCTCCCGTTCCCAGCCAAAGTCATCGAGAAGACCGTCAAGAAGCAGCTGGCCGCCTTCCTCGAGACAAATGAATCCCTCGACCCCTCACAGTCTGGCTTCCGAGCCACCACAGCACCGAGACCGCCCTCATCGCTGCCACCGATGACATCCGAGCCCTGATGGACAACGGAGAAACAGCGGCCCTCATCCTCCTAGACCTCTCTGCGGCATTCAACACTGTCTGCCACTGCACCCTAGTGCAGCGCCTCAGCAACGTCGGAATCCAGGAGAAGGCACTGGAATGGATCATCTGGAGTCATCTGCGGCGTCCCTCAAGGATCCTCGCAGAGCCCCACCCTCTTCAACGTCTACATGAGCCCCCTCGCGGCCATCGCACGCCAACACAACCTCAACATCATCTCCTACGCCGACGACACCCAGCTGATCCTCTCCCTGACCAACGACCCAGCCACCGCCAGAGCCAACCTTCACGAAGGGATGAAAGACGTAGTCGAGTGGATGACGACCAGCCGCCTGAAACTGAACTCAGACAAGACGGAAGTCCTCATCCTGGGTTCCTCACCCTCCGCCTGGGACGACTCCTGGTGGCCCCCCGCCCTGGGCAGCGCACCCAAACCGACAGACCACGCACGCAACCTGGGCTTCATCTTGGACTCCTCCCTCACCATGACCAGACAAGTCAACGCCGTCTCCTCGTCATGCTTCAACATCCTGCGCATGCTACGGAAGATCTTCCGGTGGATCCCCACCGAGACCAGGAAGACGGTCACCCAGGCCCTCGTCACCAGCCGACTGGACTACGGCAACGCCCTCTATGCCGGAACCACCGCCAAGCTCCAGAAGAGACTCCAGCAGATCCAGAACGCCTCAGCCAGACTCATCCTCGACATCCCACGACACAGCCACATCTCCGGACATCTGAGAGACCTGCATTGGCTCCCCGTCAACAAAAGAATCACTTTCCGCCTCCTCACCCACGCACACAAAGCCCTACACGATCAAGGCCCGAGCTACCTCAACAGCCGCATCAACTTCTACGCTCCCAAACTACATCTCCGTTCAGCCAGCCACGCCATTGCCGCCGTCCCCCGCATCCGAAGAACGACAACAGGAGGAAGGTCCTTCTCCTACCTGGCCGCCAAGACCTGGAACTCCCTCCCGACCGACCTGCGCCTGACCCAAACCACCTCTCCTTCAGGAAGAAGCTCAAGACCTGGCTATTCGAGCAGTAGCAGCACTCCCCCCCCCCTAGCGCCTTAGAGACCCTCTGAGTAAGTAGTGCGCTATATAAATGTCTGTGATTGATTGATTGATTGATTGATTGATAGTCAGGGTGTTTGGATTTGGCCTGATATCATATGCAGATAACACCCTAATTGTGGTGTCTTTGCTACCTGGAAACGAGGCAAGACTAGTAAATTGATTCCAGGAATGTATGTTTTCAGTGGGGAGTTGGATAGCAGAGAACTACCTAAAACTCAACACAGATAAAACTGAGGTTATGTTGTTTTACAACGATACTTACTTCTGGACTACAAATTGCTGGCCTGCTTCGATGGGCTCTCTCCCCTTGCCCACAAAAAAGGAGAAAAACCTGGGTGTGATAATGGATGAAGGTCTTACCTTTAGCCAACAGGTGAATTATGTAGTATCAAAAACCTGTGATAAAAACCAATCAGAAAAAAATTGCTGTTCCTGCCCCCAAGTAGCCGACAAACATAATGTCGAAATTGGACTACTGTAATAGTTTGTACCTTAATGCTCAACAAAGACTCCTGCATAAACTCCAAATACTACAGAATGCAGCTGCCATACTGATCTCAGACACACCTCGATGTGCACCTATGACCAAGGAAATTAAGAAATTACACTGGCTACCGGTAAGGAACCGGGTTTGCTTCAAAGCCCTTTGTTTAGTTTACAAAGCACTGCGCGGCTCAGGACCGGATTATTTAAATCAGCACTTTCATTGGTACACAACAGAAAGGCAACTTCGTTCATCAGGTGCCAGGCTTGTCTCAGACCCAGAAGCTTTACCTACAGTGCGGCTAAAGCCTGGAATAACCTGCCTTTCCAACTAAGATGCATTACGAACCTTCTAGCCTTTAAGAAAAGCCTCAAGACCTGGCTTTTTGTCCAATAAATCTCCCTATTTCCATTTTGAGTCACATGAGATATAACTAGCGCCAGGACACCCCAGGGTAACAGCTGCGCTGTATTAATATCACTAACATAACATAACAGGTACAGTTTCAGTCTGAATGAAGCGATAGCCCCAATTCATCTTGCCCACCATCACATGCTCGCCGTACAGTTTGATGTCTCTTTGTAGCATGTGTGCACTGTTTGTGCACACAAGAGTTAGATACTCCAAGCTCACCATGTTACACAGCTGCTGCTTGTAAGTCATAATAAAAAAGCCCTCTCCCATCTGTATGCCTTTGTTTTTTGCAATGCGTCATTCAGCCAATGCCCATCTTCTATAGACCTTTTACCCCCAACCCACAAGACTCCAACTCACTTTCTTACCTCCTCCCAAACACCGATATTCCTCATGCCTTTATCATGCCAGGTGCTACATTATATCTGACAGAGTGAGTGGCAGTCTAAAGTTTCTACATACAGCTGGAATTCTGTTTTAATGCGAAGGATAAGAATCTGATTATTTCTTGTACTGTGTATGTATCCTTCATCACCGGTTCAAGGAGCCTCAAGCCGGCTCTAGAGAACAAAAGTATTTGGTGGTTCTCACTCTGTGGTACCAGACATTTTTTTATTTTCCATTGTTTAAATATATGCGCGCCTGGAGAGATACTTGCTTCCAAGAATACGGCAGCCTGCTCAGCAACCCCAAATAATTTTGCCTAATCTCTGCTGATGACGGATAATAATCCAGAAACACGTGTCCAGAGATGGCCAGCACTAATCTGCACCCACCTGGTGAAACACTCAAAACTTTCCAAGTGTACTCGCTTGTCGATCTGAACTGCATCTACCATGATGCCCAGGGGCGACTCTGCTGGGAGGTGAAGCAGTGTGCTCCCACACCGGTTTCTTACTTGAAGGCTCCCTCGAGCCGCTTTGAGCTGACGAGCTCGTGGAGAGGCACCTGCGCGCCTGGAGAGATACTGCGTTCCAAGAATACGGCAGCCTGCTCAGCAACCCCAAATAATTTTGCTAATCTCTACTGATGACGGATAATAATCCAGAAACACGTGTCCAGAGATGGCCAGCACTAATCTGCACCCACCTGGTGAAACACTCAAAACTTTCCAAGTGTACTCGCTTGTCGATCTGAACTGCATCTACCATGATGCCCAGGGGCGACTCTGCTGGGAGGTGAAGCAGTGTGCTCCCACACCGGTTTCTTACTTGAAGGCTCCCTCGACCCGCTTTGAGCTGACGAGCTCGTGGAGAGGCACCTGCGCGCCTGGAGAGATACTGCGTTCCAAGAATACGGCAGCCTGCTCAGCAACCCCAAATAATTTTGCCTAATCTCTGCTGATGACGGATAATAATCCAGAAACACGTGTCCAGAGATGGCCAGCACTAATCTGCACCCACCTGGTGAAACACTCAAAACTTTCCAAGTGTACTCGCTTGTCGATCTGAACTGCATCTACCATGATGCCCAGGGGCGACTCTGCTGGGAGGTGAAGCAGTGTGCTCCCACACCGGTTTCTTACTTGAAGGCTCCCTCGAGCCGCTTTGAGCTGACGAGCTCGTGGAGAGGCACCTGCGCGCCTGGAGAGATACTGCGTTCCAAGAATACGGCAGCCTGCTCAGCAACCCCAAATAATTTTGCCTAATCTCTGCTGATGACGGATAATAATCCAGAAACACGTGTCCAGAGATGGCCAGCACTAATCTGCACCCACCTGGTGAAACACTCAAAACTTTCCAAGTGTACTCGCTTGTCGATCTGAACTGCATCTACCATGATGCCCAGGGGCGACTCTGCTGGGAGGTGAAGCAGTGTGCTCCCACACCGGTTTCTTTTTTTTAAAATATATATTGCTACAACAAATTTGTGGCGTCAGGGCTCTAAACAGCAGGAAATGACACAGACACAAATAGCAAAACATGCTCTGCACAATCGCCTATAAGAAAAGCTGCTTAGGCATTAGTAACCATCAAAGATGCAGCACTTGGTGTTCTGAAGGTTAAAGTAATTCATCTGTGTAACCTCCTCACACTGTCAGTGTTCTAGGATAATGAGCAAAGAAATCAGAAGGCTGTAGAGAAATCTCAGCAGCTAACAATTCAAACACTGGTATATGGTCAAACTGTCCAAAAGAAAATGTGTAATCTACTATCATGTAAACTACTTACATGTAAAAGTAGGTCCATGACGCTATTTGAAGGGAATTTCTTGACCATACTAATTCCACACAGCTATTCACACATCTATACAGTAACTCACACATACAGACACCATACAGTCACTCACTCACACACCCACATAACCAATCACATCCACTCACAGACCCATGCAACCACTCACACACCCACAAAACCACTAACACACACTCATACACCTGTACAGCCACTCAAACACCCACTTGCTGACTCATACAGCCACTCATACACCCACAAACCACTCATGCACCCTCTCACAGACCCATACAGCCACTTACCAACCTACACACCCACTCTCAAAGGTTACAGTTAGGAAATAACATTTAAAAAAACATTGAAAGTTCCTGAAAAAAACAAAGGTTCCAGGGAAATAATAGTTAGGAAATTGAATTTAAAAATCCTTAGAAATTCACTGGAAAAAAACGTTTACAGGGACGTTATAGCTAGGCTCAAATTTCAGTCATACAAAACCAGTGAAATTCTGCAGTTATATTTACCCGAAATAACTATAATTTACCCTCCCGCAATGCACTGCTTATGACTTCACATATTGCATGACTCATGACATGGTCAGTGACATCACTGATGACATCACTTATGGCATCTCAAATTACATAATTGATGACATCATCCACAGAACCACTCACATCACCATAGAGCCTCTCATACACCCACTCCCACATAACCCCTCACATAATCATTCACAGACCTATACCGTACCGGTACTAGCACAACCAATCACTCATCCATAGACCCACTCACACATCCTCTTACTCATACAGCCACTCACACACCAACTAACTCACCCATACCGCCACTCATGCATCCCCTCACTCACCAATACAGTCACTCACACATCCAATCATACAGTTGCAGACTTACACACCTACTCATACACCCTTACAGCCATTCACACACCTACTCAATCCCCCGTACAGAAACATATACTGCCACTCATTCACCCATAAAGGTACTTACACATCCATGCACTCACCCAAACAGCAACTGACATAGCCACACACTCACCCATATAACCATTCACACATGCACAGAACCACTTACATACCCATTCACACTTCCATACAACCACACACACACTCACTTACTCAACCTTACAGCCACTCAAAGACATTCACTCTCCAACACAGCCACTCGCACCCACTCACTTGTCTATATCCACAATCAAACAGCTGTTTACTCACCCAGACAGCCATTCACACAGTCACCCATACAGCCCCTCATACGCCCTCTCACATACCTATGCAACCACTCACAGAGCCACTAACTCACCCACACAGCGACTCACATGCCAACTCACTCTCCAATACAGCCACTCACTCACCCATACAGCTACTTACATACCCACTAACACATCCATACAGCCACTTACACACCCCACAGCCCCTCAGACATCCATTCACACAATGACAGTCGCACAGCCACTTAGTATGACTAAATACTAGTACAGAAGAATACTAATTTGACTTATACTGTAGCTTAGTATATATATCTTTAAGACTCAGAAATGTTTATGAAACACTTACAGTCATGGGATGATGTCATCAGTGATGTCATTTGAGATGTCATCTGTGATGTCACAGACCATGTCATGAGTGATGTAATATGTGAGGTCATAAGTAGTGCATTGCGAGCCATAAGTTAGAGTCATTGCCAAAAAAAAACTGTTTTAGAAACTGAAATCGGATTGACATGATCTCCTTTTTGGATACTTATTTTAAAAGTTTTATATAGCGCAGGGTACCCACTTTACATGAGGACGCACATTGTTTCAGAGCATAGTTAAAAGTTACATGAGTTACTGGAGCAAAGTTACATGCATTAAAAACATAGATGTAAGGAAAAAAGCTTGCAAGGGGAGAGAGATTCAGGGGAGGTAGACCAAGAATGAGAGAGGGAAAGAGGTGGGGGAGGATGAAGGAAAACACAACCAGGAGACTAGGAGAAACAGTGTCCGTTTTCTGGTGTGCTGTGATCCCCGTGGAAGAGGTATCATTCCCACACGTCTATGGTGTCGGGCCCTTTGAACACCAGAACCAAAGATTTTACAGTGGCGGACCATCTTATCACCAGCGTTGATCATTTTTCTTACATGGGGATACTTCTGGGTTCCCGTCTTTCCTGGTAAATACCTTTTAAAGAAATATTCTTTCAGATTTAAAGAAGTGGTTAGAGGAATTGGCCTCTTGGTTAAATGTTGGGGTCACAACAATGAGGAGGCGATGATTAAAGTCTTCAAGGCCAAGTGTGTGCCGTTGGCATGTCATGATTGTGAAATTCTAGGCCAATTTCCTGCATCTCAGCTACAGGTGGGTGAAAATATGTTTTTGAAAAGCCTGCTTAAAGTACCAGCTAGCATTGGAAACGGGCATGGGGTATTTTTCAGACTTGATTGGATTTTGTCTTTTGCTATTCTGGCTGTCTATTATTTAAGGAGGAACTATCTCTTAATAGGGTCATTATACAAGACTGTTTGGCCCTGGATAGTCAGTTGAGCATCTCCTGTTTTGCCTATTTTAGGTGGATCTTTAAGTCATTTGGTTGCCCTAAGTTGTTTACGCACCTGAATGTTATAGTTAGGAGGGACATTCCATGACGCAAACAAGCCTTTTATGACATGATGGCTAGAGATCGAGAGGCTAGGGTCCTCTTGAAGCGCTCTGTTCTTCATTTTGTTATGATAAAATCAGTTCCTGGAGGGGAATCATATTTGGATTTGGAAATGCCTAATTTGCATTGAAGATTATTACCTTTTTTTTAGATTAAATCTTCTTTATTAACACTTGCCTCCCAAAGGATCTTGGTGTAAAGTTTCTGAATTCTTGGCTGATATTTGCGACAAAAACTCCATTCCTGACACATTTCATATCGTCATGGTCTATCCAATTTTTAGCTAACTTGGGCATAGATCTATTGATCCACTCCTTCCACCCATTAATTTTACACAAGTGAAGCATGCCGTTCCGTTCTTGCAGTTGTTAAAACCCCCACCATTTGATTGTATTTGATGCTATGCGTAACTAGTCAGTTATTTATTTACTCTCCTGCTGACTTCTAAGTGTTATGTGGTTTGGTTCGTTAGATGGTTTTTATGCATCTGAATTTTTGTATCTTGTTGATAGGTGTTTTTATTATTTGTTATATTTTATGATTTTCCTGAATAAGCGAATAAAGTTACGTAAAGAGGCGCTCGTTTGACAAAGTAAGGCATTAGCCAGCTGCGTTGGTGAATTCTATTGCAGGACAGGAGGCTCCGATTATGCTATCTCATTTCTTTAATGAAATGCCCAGCAACCATAGAAACAAATAAACTACAATACCCAGAAACACATGGGCAACAACCATACAGTCAGGGGTATATAATGGCATATAGATAGTCACTCTTCCTCTTTCTTTGCTGCTCCGCAGCCAGTTAAGTGCTTTCATACTCTCTACTTACAATTTGATGTTTTGCTGTATATTTGAATTTTGCGCTGTACTCGCGATTTGTGCCGCATTCTATTTCGCGCTTTGATGCGCTTGTTGTGCGTTGATTTTCGCGCTTTAGCGCTCCGTGTTTTATTACTTTCATTTCTTCGGCGGCGCCTTTGGGAGCGTGTGCTCACCTCCTTTGACGGTCGGGCGCTCAGCGCCTGCATTGTCCTTCCGGTGGAGTGGTTTTGGGGTTTGTAGAGGCTCGCGCTGCCTGCGCAAGCTCTGCATCGCTTCAGGGAGGCAGACGGTGCACCGCGCGTGCGCGTTAAAGCATTTCTGGTGCTCCGTGTTTCCAAGCAGAACCGGAGATTTCTGACAGGCCGTCCTTCGTTACTGACTCGCCCACAGCCTCCCTGTTAACCCCTTGAGACGCCGGTTGCTTTGAAAAGCTTCAGGCAAGGAAAATTAGCATAGGCTCTGCCTAGAGTGTGTATTTTTCTACTCGGCAAGCCCTCCCTCCACGTTTTATTGTCTGGTGAAGCAAGATTTTACTGCTTCTTGGCTTGCTGTGGGGTTTTTGCACTCCCCCTGATTTTTGCCTTCGGCAAACCTTCTTTTTGGTCATCTGGTGGGCTAAAAAATCGTTTCTGCTTAACAATGGCAGACTATTAAGCAGATGACAATGACTATGAGGAGGAGGCCTCTGATTCACTTGAACAGGGCCTGGTTGAGGCTTTGGATAGGGGTGTCCAGCACTCTATGAATAAGGCTTTGGTTCGGGCCATTACTCCTCTCAAGAGACATTTGACTAAATATGCGCAGCAACAGGGTTGGGTCCCTGCGTCGCAGAAATATACGTCTTCCCCTGGGAATCCACATGCCTCAGATTTTCATCGCTTAGCAAAGTCTATGTCCACTGCTGCACCGCAAAAACGGGTCGTGGAGGCCGACAGTGATGGCCATCTCTCTTCTTCCTCCTCAGACCATCTTTCCCCTCCTCCTAAGAAGAGAAAATGCAAGGAACACTTTGTGGATGCCCCTACTCATCCCCAAGTTCTCTCCTTTGACCCCAGTGACATCATCCACCCTAATTCTACGGCTTGGCTTCCGTCCCCAGCGGTGGCGGAGTATATGCAACAGCATATTAGGCAAGCCTTTGACAAGGAGGTCCGTGCACGACTCCGTTTGGAGTGTCCAAGGCCGGATCTGGCTAACAATTTAGCAGACACACCAGAGGTAGATCCCACTATGGTCACCTATTTGCGTAAGTTCGCAAAGAATCCCAAAAAGGGCCTAGATCGTTCCAGGAGATCCTGTCAAGATAAAGTCTTAGATGTACTAGGCCCACTTACTAAGATTTTAGATCTTGGATTTATGGCTAAGGAGTCTTCGACGATGGTTGACCCGGACGAACTCATTGAGTGGGCTCAGCGTGCAATTTGCCAACTAGGCAATGCAAACTGCGCACTCTCGATTGAGAGACGTTGTTCCATTTTATTGAAACTCGACCCGAAGTTGGCGGAGCTCTCCACCTCCGAATCAGGTCCTGCTGCGCAAGGTTTGCTTTTTGGACAACCGTTTCTGAAGGAACTGACTCAATTTGTAAATATCTTCAGCGGTTTGGATAAGGCACAAGCGACACTCCGGCGAGCGTTCCGTCCGTTTTTTGCCAAGGCCGGATGTGGTAGGGGGCGCTCGTTCGGCCGTGGTCAGCAGCAGCAGTCCTCTCAGAGAGGCTACCAATCCAACAGAGGGGGTCATCAAGATTCCAATTACACCCAGAGGTCCAATTTCTACCCCTCCAGAAAGGGACGGGCCAGTACAAGAAGGGACACTCCGGCGGTCAAGCCGGTTGATATCACGATTCCGGAACTTCAGGTGAGCTTAATTCCTGCATGCAGTGTTGTTCTGGGGGGCAGCATACGGTTTTTCCTACACAATTGGCAATTAATCTCCAGCGATGCTTGGGTGCTGGAGACGGTTCAGGGATACAAGATAGAGTTTTATCAACCCCAAAGTCAAACTCACCTTCCTTTTCCACTTTCCTTTTCCCAAAGGGATCAAGAGTTCATCACAGAGGAACTCAGGTCGCTCCTCTTAAAAGGGGCAATTGTTCCGACCGTGCGTCATCCACAGGGGTACGTCAGCACTATCTTCCTTGTGGAGAAGAAGGGAGGGGGATCGAGGTTAGTTCTCAATCTAAAGGACTTCAACGGGGGAGTGGTCTACCGCCACTTCAAGATGGAGGGAATCCATCTGTTGAGCGATCTCTTGAGGGACAAAGATTGGATGGTTCGTCTGGACCTCATGGACTCTTACTTGTCTGTCCCGATCTTCCGTCCACATCGTCGTTTTCTCCAGTTTCACTGGTTGGGGACTTGGTACCAGTATCAGGTTCTTCCTTTCGGCCTCTCGTCAGCACCTTGGTGCTTCACGAAGCTGTTGCGACCGGTCGTGGAGTCTCTCCGCAGTCGGGGTGTTCGGTTGATCATTTATTTAGACGACATCCTCCTTCTGGCGGATTGTCCGGTCACACTAATGGCTCATCTGGAATGGACCATCGAGCTTCTGCAGTCCCTCGGCTTTCTGGTGAATGCTCAGAAGTCTGTGTTGCGTCCGACTCAGGTGATCGACTTCTTGGGTTTCAAAGTCAATTCTCTCACCTGTCAACTTCTTTTGCCCAATCAAAAGATTTGTTATATCAAGAAGGAATAGACTTCCATTATCTCGAAACAGACGGTGTCAGTTGAGATCGTTAGCACGAGTTGTCGGTCTTAGCCTCTTCCCTACAGACGATCTTCCCGGCTCCGCTGCATTACAGGGTGTTGCAGCGCCTGAAGATTCGTCATCTTCAAAACGGCCTCCGTTATTCCGACCAAGTTCCCCTCTCGGAGGAGGCGAGATCTGAGATGCTATGGTGGCTGGATAATATGGAGGCTTGGAATGGTCGAGCAGTGGTCGGTTCCACGCCGGAGGTGGTGATAGAATCGGATGCCGGCCGCTGGGGCTGGGGAGCCCAGTGCGGTCCAGTCTCGACGGGGGGTCGGTGGTCCCCCCAAGAGCTCTCGCTTCACATCAATTGTCTGGAGCTCTTGGCGGGATCCTTCGCGATTCGTTGCCTTTCTCCCCTTCAGTCCAACTGCTGCATACTTCTCCGCATGGACAACATGTCGGCAGTCCGGTACATCAACAACCTGGGGAGAACCAGGTCCCGGTTGTTGGCGGAAATTGCCAAGGAATTTTGGCATTATTGTCTGCAACACAGGATCACGGTTATTGCCGAATACCTTCCGAGGTGCAACAATCTTGTGGCGGATTGGAACTCGAGGTACCTGAGGGATTCCAGCAATTGGAGGCTTCATCCTCGGGTGTTCCGTCTTCTCCTCCGGTCTTGGGGCCCTTGTCAGATCGATCTATTTGCATCCCGTCTCAACTCCCAACTCCCGCGTTTCTTCAGTTGGAGGCCGGATCCTGCGGCCCTAGCCACGGATGCCTTTCTCCAACCGTGGCCGACTGCTCTGTGTTATGCCTTTCCCCATTCATGATGATTCCCAGGGTTCTGGCTTACACGAAACGGTATCAGTCGGAATTGATTATGATCACTCCTCTGTGGAGGGCTCAGGCGTGGTTCCCAGTTCTCCTGGAAATGACTTGTGCAGTGCCGTTCCTTCTTCCCCAGAAGTGGAATCTCCGGCTAAATCTGCTTCAGAATCCGCATTCCCTGATTCAGTCAGGCTCTCTCCTTCTTCTAGCGTGGCGAATTTCGGGGAATGCTGGTCGGTCCCAGGCCTTTCTGCGGACGCTTCCAAATTCAACAGTGACGCCTGGTCCCCTGGTACCCACAAACGATACAGGGGCTCCTGGAAGCGTTGGAGTGACTGGTGTGTTCAACGGAAAATTGATCCAACATCGGCGGATGTTTCTGTAATGGTAAATTTTTTGGCCTCGCTGGCTTCCTCTGGCTTGGCGTATCGTACGGTGAACAACTTCCCTTCGGCTATTTCTGCAGGTTATCCCCAATTGGACGGTAAACCGGCAGGTGAACATCCTCTGGTTGTCAAATTACTCAAGGGTATCCGCCTTGCAAATCCCCTTGTGCTAAATATGTTTCTTTATGGGACGTTTCTATTGTTTTACGTTTTCTGGAGGCTTGGCCGATTAATTCTTTACTGTCTTGTAAGCAGTTGTCGGCTAAACTTACTATGCTGTTGTGTCTAGTCTCCTGCAAGCGGGTTTCTGATGTTCGGGCTTTGGATCTAGCCGGACGCAGTTTTTCTCCTGAAGGGGTCTCGTTTAGTCTCTCCAGACGTACCAAGACCAATACTGCGGTTATTTCCTATCCTTCTTTCCCTGCACGTCCAAAACTGTGTGTCGTCCAATGTCTCAAGGATTATGAAGTAAGTACTTCTTTTCGTTCTGATATGCAAGGTCAGTTGTTAATTGCGTTGCAGAAGCCCTTTCGCCCCGTTACCCCGGCTATGTTAGCTAGGTGGGTACGATGGCTCATGGCAGAGGCTGGCATTGATGTATCTGTGTTTGGGGCTCATTCTGCATGTGGTGCTATGGCTTCTAAAGCCTTCTCCTTGGGAGTGACTTTGTTTGATATAATGAAGGCCGCTGACTGGTCCTCTGATTCTGTATTCAAAACCTTTTACTTTAAGCCTATTGATCATATTGCTTCTGTTGTGGTGGATCAGCTTTAAACAAGCATAATCGGAGCCTCCTGTCCTGCAATAGAATTCAAAATTTGCAAACATTTGTGACAAGAATTTTCAATTCTATTAACCCGTTAAGCGTGCGCAAACATTCCGCCCCAGTGCGGACGTTCGATTGCGCTAACGGGATTCGGACGTCCAACGGTCGTGCGCAGCACTAGCGAGGTAGTGCACGCGACGACCGTTGGACGTTCGAAGCACGGAACGGGTTAAGGACAAGGAGGCGAGGATTATCCCACCCATTGTTGTCTGCATCTTGTTCATATACATATGTTGCATTTATGCTTATGATGGTTTGTTTACATGCATCTTGTGATTCCACCCCCCCTTGCTTTATGCTCATTTTTGCATAGCTTGGATATTACGGCTTTGTGTTCCTTTTCAGGATCTGATCCCAAATGAAGATATTTCCAGCCGGCCTGATTTCTGCCTTCCTGCTTCTGCGGAGGATTCTGGCTTTAGTCTTCGTCAATCTGTGCCGTTTTGGACGTTCCTTGGACTTCCTAGTTTGGTGATACTACTTTCCTTGTTTGACTTTCCGGATTGGAAATGTTCTGCTTTATTGGATTTGTTTTCACAGAAGAAAGAGGAAGAGTGACTATCTAAATGCCATTATATACCCCTGACTCTATGGTTGTTGCCCATGTGTTTCTGGGTATTGTAGTTTATTTGTTTCTATGGCTGCTGGGCATTTCATTAAAGAAATGAGATAGCATAATCCTCGCCTCCTTGTCCTTAACCCCTTCGATGCTGATGGGTGTCGTGTGCTGATGACGAGCTGAGCTCGTCATGGTGCCACTAAAATGGCATTTTCCAGCACAGGGGGGGGGGGGGCAAACGCCTAGCAGCCAAGTGGTTAATAGAATTGAAAATTCTTGTCACGAATGTTTGCAAATTTTGAATTGTGTGTAACCAAAAATTCCTGAAACGCAGCTACCAAAAGGAAAGACACACCTGTAGATGCAAAGTCAGGACATTACTATAATGGAAAAGCCTCACCTACTCAGACGACGCTTTGCAGGTACGTGGCAACTGATAAAAGGAAGTTGCGGTAGGAAAAGGGGCACTTTACCAGTTTATTTCTTGAAGCAAAGCATAGTTTATGACAAGACAAAAGAGGACTACTACTGCACTTTGAGTTATTCAAACAGGTTGCAGTCTTCATTGCATAATTTAGCATTAATTTTGTCGATCAATTATGATTCCCATACTTTTTTCCTTAAGTAGAAATCACTCACCTCAATAGAAATGGGTCACCACAACATATCCAACAGGTGTGCTTTGCTTCGGTAATTGCGGTAGGATGAGGGGAGCATTAGCAGTTTATTTCTTGAAGCAAAGCACTCCTGTATGAATGGCAAAATGTGTGCAAATGACCCATCATGCGAACAATGAACTGGATAAGTTGTTGTGATTTATAGCCATGGTGGTGAGTGATTCCTACTAAAGTAAAAAAGAACTATGGGATTCACTAAATGATGGTCTAATTTAATGCTAATTAACTACATCTGGGATAGCCGAGTTATTTTCCTTTTCTGGGGACTGCAACTCATAATGGCCGGATTTAAGAGGACCAGCCACAATCAAATATTTCATCACAATCCCAAACCCGTGACTGCCCCAGCCCTATCCGCCAACCCCGTAGGTATGTATCCCCGCACTTAAATCTTTTCAACACAAAATTAGGACCTGTGTGCAGGGATTTAAGTGGACCGGGTCTCACCAGTGCTGAGCACTGGTAGTTGTTTAAAGGGGCCTCGAAACAGGTCTCTTTCGTGCTCTGTTTTGTGCCCTGTCACAGGTGGTCTGTATTTTTCCGGACTGCAGAGACAGCAGGCACATCGATGTGCGTATGCTCACACTGCTCACTTCTCACTAGAGGAATAGTTACGGCATGATGTCATGCGAGGTGAACGTTGTAGGGGAAGGGAAATCCTTTAAAGAGGGTAATTTTCCGTCTGGATTTCCCTTCTCTTTTTAAACGCAGGAGCAGCAACATCGTCGTGGTGTCACCAGGGCTTTGAGTGGAAGCTTTTTCAATATTACGTACAAGCCATAGTTGCTGTTTATTTATCTTATGCAACTAACAACCATTGACAAAGCAAATAGTCCTCACTTGTTGTAGGTATGATGTTACTTGTTGTATCATATGTCTGGATGCAATGACAGACACCGCAAAATACAAGTCAGGCGGGACACTATGTTAAACACAGATTTTTAGCTTAGGTGTTTTTAAGCAACGCCCTTAATTACATTGACAACGCCCCTTTGAGAGAGACCCCCAGTTTTTTCATCCCACTTAAAGCTCTGCCTGTCTGTGTTAAAATACAGCATTTAACGGTGACATACTATTTTGGTTCTTAAACTGCAAAAACTTCTTAGAATTGATTTTGAATGTTATAAAGTACTGGGCTATGTTAGTGCTCTATGTTACTGATGTGCTTCAATTTGTACCCCCCGCCCCCATTAGTCCATTAATCCATTCACACACAAACTCACCAGTCATACACCCCAAGGCCAACATAAGCCAGACCTACCTTGGTTTCGTCGATGCTTGTTTTATTATGCTGCGTGTTCCTCTACACCCTGAAAGTCATAGAAAGTTAAAAATTAAAACTAAAACGCATGCGTTTTATAACAGTGTAAAAACAAAAATTCAGGGTTAAAGATCCAGAGGCCCCTTCTCTGAAAGGCTAGTCACAGGGCGGCATCTAAACAATCGTCCCTGCCCTTCGAGCAGTTCTTATCTGGGGGCTGCACGCTGTCTCATCTCTGCCCCTCCCGGAGCACACCCGCGAGCTCAAGCCTCGTCATTGGGATGCAACCTCGGCGCCAAAGACAGCGCTCTGAGCGGCAACCGAGGGCGTGCACGAGGCCAGGGTGTTCACGAGGCCACAGTGTTCACGAGGCCACAGTGTGCCCGATTTCAGGCTGCGCGCGAGTCCAGAGCGTGCCCGAGCTCCGGCTGCGCGCGAGTCCAGGGCGTGCATGAGTGGAGCAAATGGGAAACGCTCCCTGTTGACATGGTGTCAATATTAAACTGTCTAGCTCTTTGCGATTAGGATTCTCCACATAATTTGTGTACTTAGGGTACACAAAGAAATAAATATTTCATAAATAACAGCTGCATGCTTAGATAGAACCTTAACACCTAAGTTTCCACAATGCTGTAAAACAGATGCTGCCTAGTACTACCCAACAGTAGCTAGAATATAGACTACCAGGTAGAAAGTGTATAGGACAGTATAGATTTACCATTCTGAACCCATATAGAAGTACCGTGCAAAAACATATAATATATTCATCAGAGTACACATATGTGGAGTAAAGTATAGCAAACGTATGAACTCGCGGCATTTTGGTAGATATTCTGGTTATAATATCTTGACCTTACAATACTCAAAACTCAGTATTCTGGTACACCTTTGGCACTTATGTATACATGTGTATGAAGCTGACTGTCTCTATGCACTAGTGTAATAGTGTAATATAATAAAAATAATTATTTGAGATAGAAAAATCAAAAATTCCAACAAAAGCTGCTTTCAATATGACTGGCAAATATTGTTTTCTGTGGGAAAACGACACAACCAGAAAGATTTAATTTAATTATATAGGTCTGGTAGTGGTGATTCTTTCGGAAACTCGAGTGGACTATTTGATTCTATTTTCGAAGAAATACTTAAAAATTGTCAAAGTGTTTGACACTTTAAACAAAACACCCCTTCATAGACTGGCATGAAATGCAAAGGTGAGAGGTTCAAGCAATGGCTTCGGAGAGTGCACAAGGAAGCCACACAAACAGCATGATCAGGTGGCACGAGCATACAATGTGTGTACATGCTGACAGCACACGAGAAGGTAGTGCACTAGCAAGAGAGGCTGAATCGTGATCGCATTTTGTGTACTGCGCCAGAGCCTTTCATTTTCGCCTCTTCGGTGCATATATATTAATTCAGAGCACTGTAACACAAAGAGGTAATCCCTGTCTTCTGTTTCCGAGCCCTGCTGTCTACAGTCTATGCTGAAGCACAAGATAGTAATAATCTTAAAATTAAGATGTTAATACTTAATTTATGCGCTGAAACAGTGCTTAATTTGAGCCAGTGGTTTTCACTTGTTTGTCAAGACTGGAACATATGACAGTCTGTCACACAGTGGCGATGTTTGCCTAATTTATAGGTGAGCACAACAACAGTTGTTTATTAATTCAATATACATTAAAATCAACTAATACCTGCCACCCAAGCCATTCTTAAAGCTTTGGGGACATGGAATAGTCTGAAATGGTTCCCTTGTCGGAGTCTGATGGTTAGTAGTTGTGTAGGTACTGTCATTTGTAGCACTGTCAGGGGCAATGAGTAGTGCAAGCTTGCAGTGGCCTCATGACCAGGGCCCACTCACTTATTATTTTACAAATTAAGCACTGTTGAAGACGCAAGAAAGAACCACACACACCCCTTCTGCACTATCGCTGATCAGAGCAGGGGATCTACACTTCCTGGCAGCATATAAAACACAATTGTTGCCCAGAAAGCAATCATTTTCATTGAAGTTAAACAACCAGTTACCACACACAACCAACCGACTCATGAAATTATCTGCACAGAAGGTCCCTCTAAACGACCATCAGTATTCACAAGAATACAGAACCCTGTCTCCCTTTCTTTCTTGCGGCACTCTTTTTCTCTCTCACATAAACCTCACTCACACCACCCACAAATATATCACACGCCCTTTCTGCTCAAGCTCCTTTTATATATTCACTTTGACGTCTTCCTTCAAAACCCACGGGGCCGAGTCCTGCATAGTAGCAGTACTGTTAACCCGGGCTTGATTTGTAAAAACATAAAGGGACCCAAAGGTTTTTTCAGATACCTGCCTCAGCTTTTTCTGAATGCCTGGCTGTCGAATATCGAGGGTGCATAGTCTTGATTTCACCTCATACATCTTTACTCCAACTCCATACACCTTCTGCCTCATTTTTCTCACTCCTGCAATTTATAATTATACCCATCTTTCCCCTTTGAAACTATTTAATTCCCACCCTCCCTTTTCTGCCTTTCTCTGTTTTGCTCTGGTTAGAAGTCTAACCTTGAAAAGTAAACCAGTAGCCATGACCTGCAACCACCAACACAAATTAAGCACTGCTGTGGCCTTCTCCATATGCTTCTAAAGCAGGCTTCTCCAACAAGTTGCTCATGAGCTACTGATAGGTCTCTTACTTATAAGTAGCTCGCCTATATGCAGCCCAGCAGAATAACGTGGATGATTTTGCTTGTTTGAATCAACTTGTGTATCCCGAGATTGAAAAGTGTGAATTTGAGACAAAAATGTGTGTATTTTCAGAACTCACAAGCCTACCTGATGTTTGCAGACAAATGGCTATATTTTCTAAATATATTTAAAGCTAATATTTGCTGAATAAATCAGGGGGCATTGGGGAGACTCATTACTAACATTTTTCACCACGGTCCCAGGTGCATTGTAGCTATGGCTATTACGTATTAAACCTGTAGAGGGATTCAAAACAGATAAATCCATATTTACAGTACTGCTGGCAACTTGACTGATGCACTGAGGTAATCACTGGTGGTAATTTTGCATGACCGTCCTCTTATGTAATCTTCTCTGACATGGACAATATTATCACACAGGAGGATAGCCTGGAGGATGCACTGCAAGGCGATTCCCAAGGAGTCCTAGGCCAGAGGACCTTGAGGAGAGGAGTGAATCCATCTCTAACCAACTGAGAGTAGCCATCAACAGGCTAGAGTGGAAAACAAGGATAAAGGAGCCCCCTGGTTCATGGAATAATTAAAAAGGACTGAAACAGGCCCTCCATCAGGATGAAAGACAGTGACGTAAAACCTATGACCCACAGGCGCTATAGAGTATAGGACTAGACTAACCACCTGCAAAAAAAGCTATCCTTATAAGAAAGGCTGAATTCTATGAATCTAGGATTATGGAGGCAGACAACAAACAAAAAGGAACCTTTAGAATCCTGAAGGAGCTTAGCCAAAAGCAGATGCAAGAAGCTCCCACCAGCCAGGAACGCTGTAACAGGTTCCTGACCTTCTTCCTAGAGAAAGTAAAAGACATCCTAACAGACGACATACACAACACCCCCATCAACCAGCACGTCTTGGCCAAGGCGGAGCCACACGGGGACATGGAAGAGTCTACCACCTCCTTCCCAAGGCTTGACCATGAGTCTTTGCTCCACATTGAGACCAGAATTAAGTCAGGCTCACCCGCAGACCCAAACCCACCAAGGATATTCAAGTCTCACCCGCAGACCCAAACCCACCAAGGATATTCAAGTTGTCCCTCCCTGCGATTGAGGGAGAAGTCCTCACTCTGATGAATCTTTCGCCGGAAACAGGGAAGGTTCCCAGGAATTTTAAAGAAGCCAGAGTAAACCCCCTACTCAAAAAGGTGGGAGCAGACACCACCAACACGAAAAACTGCAAGCCCATTTCCCAATTTCCTTTCCTGGCTAAAATAATGGCACAGCCAGGGCCGGACTGAGAACAAAAACCGGCCCTGGCAAAGTGCTCGGCCGGCCCCCTGGGGGAGCGACCGAGCTCTTTGTCGGGCCGGTTTTCGGCCGATTTTGTTACAGGGCCGCTTTTGCAGCTATGATGCAAAAACGGCCTTGTAACAAAAACGGCCCCCTGGGCCCAAAACCGGCCCCCACCCATGCGGCGCACCGGGGGATTGCCCGGTGCCCGCAACGGCCAGTCCGGGCCTGGGAACAGCACATCATCAAAACCCTATTGATGTGTATAGAGAAACATCCGTTACTTGGGGAAAGGCAGGCAAGACTTAGAGCCCACCACAGCACCGAGCTGGTGATGCTGTCGGTGCTGGACGAAATCAGGCTCACAGCAGACAGCAAGATGCTGTGCGACTTGGTCCTCTTAGACCTCTTGGCGGCGATCAATACGGTCAACCACGGTCAACTCTTGGCACGAATGAGGGGGCGGAGCTAGCTCGAGACCAAAACCGGCCCCCACCCATGCGGCGCACCGGAGGATTGCCCGGTGCCCGCAACGGCCAGTCCGGGCCTGGGAACAGCACATCATCAAAACCCTATTGATGTGTATAGAGAAACATCCGTTACTTGGGGAAAGGCAGGCAAGACTTAGAGCCCACCACAGCACCGAGCTGGTGATGCTGTCGGTGCTGGACGAAATCAGGCTCACAGCAGACAGCAAGATGCTGTGCGACTTGGTCCTCTTAGACCTCTTGGCGGCGATCAATACGGTCAACCACGGTCAACTCTTGGCACGAATGAGGGGGCGGAGCTAGCTCGAGACCAAGATGGACGCTTGAGTCTCGAGCTCCTCACAACTATCCTTAAAAATCCTGCATCCCGCCACCGAAGGGGGACCAAATTAGCAGAGGTGGATCCGCGTAGCGGGCTGGCACACGTGGGTGCAACCGCGGGCAGGATCGGGCCCGGAGATCGTGCCCTCGGGGGATCTGCGCGGAGGCGCGACTAGGCCCAGAAGCACCGGCCTTGATTTTGCGGCTCACCCGGCAACGTCGCCTTGCGTGCGGCCGGGACCTGCATGGAAGCACCGAGGGGGCTGAAAAATGGGGGAAAAGGAGGCGGTGAGAGAGGCACGCCTAGTCGGGGGCGGCGGATCTTCAGTGTGGCCCCCCCAGGGTGTAGATTGTACCAGAGGGCACCCGCGAGGAGGCAGGAAGAAGCAAGACGGTGAGGAGGAGTGCCTGACTGCGGGGGAAGTGCGATCGGCGCTGGAGGCAGAGGGCGACGCACAGACATGGGACACGTGAACTGGGCCTGGCGGCCTCATCAGGAGACGGCACTGCAGTGGTGAGGGGCCTCTCCCCGGGACTGGGGGACACTTGAACCTGCTGCCCAACGGACATGCGGAGGCTGCACACGTAAGGCGAGTCTACTGCCCATGCTCAATAAATCAGAGTGTTGAGTTGTCCTGCGCTCCACTCCCAGACGCATTGCCAATAAACCAGTGGATAGAGTTGATCTGCGCTTCATACCCAACCGCACTGCCTCAATACAACAACACTAGGTATGGGTGAATTTTGCGAATCTGGCGTTCGTGAATTTTGCGAATTTGCGAACTCGCAATCCGCAAAATCCGCGAATTCTCGCGAATTTTATTTATTTTTTGTGTTCGCAAGGGTTTCTGCCAGTTCGCGAGGGTTTGGTACTAGTTCGCAATTGCGAACTTACTTGTCGGCTCGCAACGGTCGCGACTATGTTGTTTCTACGTCTGGTTCATCATCACAGCCTCCCAGCACCCTCTGTTTCACCACTGCCACCCTCTGTTTCACCCATGCCACCCTCTGTTACATCAATGCCACCCTCTGGTTCATCATCACTGTAGATTATTGGGGGGAAAAGCAAGCACACCTGCCCTGCTTCAACTGACATGAATTAATTTGGGGTTAGTTTATTAATGAGTCACTGTTTTAAAATTCCAGGGCTGGCACCTGCTTCCTTATCAGTAATTTGCATTCTGTTGCAGTGCAATTTTTTTTTCCAGGACCTTTGTGGCCTACTTGTAGCTATTCTATGAGCCTGCTGTGAGGTTCAGAGCAGGGTCATACAATTGTTGCAACTAGCAACTGAACTCTGGAGGGGCCCCAGTCAGGAAGCACTACAGGGAATGGTTACTAATGATGAGTTTGAACTCTTGCACCTGCCGAGTGCATTCAGTTTTGCAAAACTCGTTTTTCTGCAATTTCGCGGGATTCGCGGGGCGTGAACAAGCGCGAGATCGGATTCGGAAGCCGCGAATTTGTGCGAATATGCGATTTGTTTTTTTGCGGTGTGTTAGTTCGCAAGGTTTTGTGCGTTTTCGCGAGCCGCTTGTAGCGCAAGGTGCGAAGTTACCCTCGCGGTCGTTCAAGGGCGCTACCATCTGGTTTGCATGACGTATTTCCGTTTCCGGGGGCGAAGTGTAATCTCGCAAAGTGTGCGGCTCGCCGGTACAATTTCGCGAGTGTTCGTGAGGAAAATCTCGCGCGAACTTACCCGCGCGGTCGTGAACAGGCGCGGCCATCTTGTTTCTCATTCATTGCTATGGTTCTGGGCATGCTCTTTGTATCCTCTCTAAATCTCTGCCATCCTTTGCTTGTTTGAAGTTTTTTTTAATCTATTTTACTTATTATCTATCCCTCTATTTTTCTTGCCCTATATTTTTGTGTTTACTGCTACTTTTGGTTAATTTTAAACTACTTTTTTAAACTCTTTTCTTTTCTTCTCTTCCCTATTCTATTTTCTTTATTCCTTTTCGCCCAGACCATGGTGAAGGGAGCCGGGAAGCATCCCGAGAAGGGGAAGGGTCCCGCACCCCGGGCCCGGCTCCCGTGCGGGCGTTTGAGGGGGGAGCAGGTCGTACCCAGGGAGATCTTTAGCCCGGAGGAGGTGGGCGCACTCATTTTTTATGTTCAGCGCCGCCTCCCCAGGACCATCATGGCAGGCGGCAGGATCGGTGTCGGGTACGGGCTCCGGGAGCGCCGGAAGCGGTGGGATAAGGTGTGCCGGGCCATGTACCACCACTCTCGGGTGTGGCGCACCTACAACCAGGCCACCCACCACTGGACGGATGTCCTGACCCGTGAACGAGATCTGCTCGACCTGCTTGGCCTCGAGATCCCCGGGCTTGGTGAGTAGTAGTAGCTATTTCTTTACTACTCTGTTTTCTCCTGCTGTGTTATTATATTGCAAATTTTTGTTTTTTACCAAGAGCAATAATGCTGCTCATTACATTGTAGGTAAATTATATTTCAAAATCTTCTGTGCATTTCAGGTGCACTGCTCTCCTTCTCAGTAGTGTTGCTACTATGCTTATTAGTTTTCGATTTTGTGTTCATTTCATTGGCCTGTGAAATTATGTATGAGTGTAGTTTAAAGAACTGCGTAATGCTACACACTAAGGTTCAGATTTTTAATTACCGGCGCATCCCTGCAAAGTAGCAGGGATGCACCAGTAATTGTGCGCCACGCCACCATCACCCTTGGTGTGCCGTATTTACAATGCGGCGCACCATGGGCCCAAAACGTCACCAAAGCGTTACGCATCTGTGCCGTAAAGGCGGCGCATTGCTGGAGTTGCGTCGCAACAATGGCACAGCTCCATCAATGCTCTGGGGTGCCCTATCTCCCCAATGCTGCGTCAAGCCGTACGTCTGCTTCAAGCAGGCGCAGGGTTTGAGTCACGCATCATTGTCGTTAAAGTGAGTGATTGAAATCTTGTAGATTTCCCTCAGCCACTTTTAGGATGCGTTCCTGCGCAGGAACGCCCTCCCTTGCGCCGGAACGCCCCCTGATGGCGCAGGGCTTTACAACGTGATGCATCTCCCATATGCGTCACGTTGTTAATATACGCCGCACCATTGCGCCTCTTTTATGCTGCCGCTGCGTCACAAAAGTCACGCAACAATGGAGCAAAAGAGCCGCAAGGGGCTTCTAAATCAGCCCCTACAGACTCAAGTCCAGTCCTTCCTTTGTACACATGGCGATAAGAAGAAATAGTGGTGGTGGATTGATAGTTTGAGTATTTTAATGACTGGTTAATGTAGTAGGAAACTTTAGTGTTGTCGCTGATCTGGAATCTGTCATGGATTGGCAGCAGCGCAGGCTCACACACGCCACTAACCTTAGCTCAGGGTGTCCGGCAGAAACGACTTCGGATGCTAAGCTCTCCTTACCCCACCAGACACGGAACCCACAGTGGAAGCGAAACACACTGTGCGCACATGTACCTAGCCGGGAAAGGGGAAGTGGATAAAATAAAAAATGGGTAGCGATGATTCCTTGGGATCCCCCGGGAGTCTGGTCACCAAGATGCTTAGGACAGCAGGAGAGGACCCACCTGATTAGGGAAAAGTAAGGAACACAGTCAACACTACACTTCAGGTGTCTCGGACAGTATATGAAGCAATTTGTAGGCACACCACTCACCGGAATCATACAAAACCCTGGCAGTGAATAGAGGACACCACAGCAAGCCTGCAAGGACTATGACTCGTTCTGTAATGAGTTCAGAAACTGTGGCCTGAGGTAGTCAAAAAGGAAGTAGAAAAATAGCGGTTGTTTAAAATGGCACAAACCGCTCTCAGTGTCAGCCACAAGATTGCTTCAGGGAACCCACAAGAAAACGTCAGTGGAATAATGTCTCTTTCTCTGTGTGGCAAGAACTGTCCGTAAACAAAACAAACAAAATAATAAACAGTTCTGAGACTACGTCTCCCAGAAACCCTCTCTGGCGAGACAGTACAAGGAATATTAGCGCAGCGCGTCTTCAGGCAGAACGCTGCCTAATATGAGTTTCAAGAACAAGCAAACGTCCCAAGAGTGCCCTAATCTAACTAGCTAGGGACTTTTAAACAACATGGCAGAAAACGAAAACGAGCCCGTTTTTCCGTTTTTTGAGTACTTATCAGAAAAGCGCTGACAGTTCCAAACGCTGGGTAATCACGGCTTCTCAAATCCAGGAATCTTCTAGCTTCTCACTGGAATCCGGCGGGGAACACCTTCCGCCACTCCGATCCTCTCAACAAGCAAAAATTGACAAGCACCGTCCATGAGAAGGGGAGGGGCTAATATGCCTTAGGTCTCATGGCTCTTCCTGCTTGCCCCTTGGAATGCTGGTCACTGTAGTTCACTCTGCCTCTTCTACAAACGTCCCCACACGCATACCATCTTCGGGATCTTGATAGTAGTACCATCCCTCGACCCCCGGGCACCACAATCGCTACAGAACCCCCTCTCGAGGACTGCCGACTCGGCGGTCGACCAGGCTTGCCCGGATGCAGGGCATGGAACCGGTCAACCAGTTCCGGACAGTGCAGATTCCCTAAGGGTTCCCAAGACCGATCTTCCGGGCCGTAACCTTTCCACTCCACCAAGTACTGGATCCTGCCCCTCGCCATACGGGAATCTAGGATGGACTGCACCTCAAATTCCTCCTGACCATCCACATCAATAGGAAGCGGATGTGAGAAGTTGGCCTGATATGTAGTGTTTCCAATTCTGGAACCACTGGCTATCAGTCCAAACAAACCCCAAAGATGTCAGGTTGTAAGTCAACCTTGTAGACAAGCTATCCTAGTGGTAGCATGGACTAAGCAGCCTTAAAGGCTTAACTTAAGAGGTCGTGTTAAGCGAGCTGTTTTACCACATACAATCCTGTAATCAAATGAAAGGACACCACACAAGTATATATTATAAAAATATATGTATTTATTTCTAAATTACTCCCCAGTACTCTTTATGAGGAAAGGGGCACAAGCGTTAAATCAAAAGCACTGTTACACATATAAAGTTGCACGTTTATGGATGAGGGCGGGTGGCCACTCAGACCATATATTAAAAAAGTGGTATAAGTAACACTTATCGAACAATGGTTAGGCCTAGGGCCTAGAGATTCGCTGGGAGCAGTCAGGACAAGCAATGAAGAAGTCGGGAGTAGCCCACAGGAGACGGGTGCAGCACGGAAAGTGCGGCGCGCACCAATGCACTGTCAATGGTGCGTAAAAGTCAATTAAAGTGAATTAAAAGATACTTCCGCTGAACCTAGGAACACAAAACTTTAGACACAGACCCTAGAGGTGTGTACCAGTGTAAAGACACCGGCGTTGCAAAGTTACCTCACCCACAGGCCGTGGGTGCACAGGGTCGAAGTGGCGTCGGGTTCTGTCACGCAGGTTCTTGGTGCTTGGAGCTGTTGCAGCTGCAGGCGCTGTGAAGCAGAAGTGTCCGGTGCGATCCAAGGGTGGATCGAAGTAGAAAAGTACCTGAAAGCAGAGGGGACAGAGTCTGGGTCACTCAGCAGTGACCAGGGTGGAACCAGGACGGAACCAGGCAATGTCGGGCGCAATCAGGCGGTTGTCGATAGGCTTCTCTCCGCTGTCACGTGGGCTCTGGGGCATCTGCGACGTCCAGGAGCAGGTCACGATCTGTCCCACGTAGGCTCTCGCCGTCAGCACCGTCGGCTTCAAGATTGCAGCAAACAGCACTTGGCAAAAGCAATCCACGCGGAACCGGGAGATTGCTTATCACTCGAACCAGGAGGGTCAGAGTGGGTGCTCCTTTTCACAGGAGCTGGTGCAGATCTGGAGCAACCAGAAAAGCAAGTCGGATTTCAAAGTTCGTCGGCACAGGGGCCACAAGCCAGCTGGCAAGTGACCGGGCCAACGCGTCGAGCGCACACAAGCAGAAGGGCCCCACGCAGCACTCGTCGAGTGTGGAGGGGTGAGCTTTGGTGCAAGTGGAGCTCGGGGCTGGGGCTTCTCAAACCCCGGTGTACAGCTTTGAGGGTCACTCGTGGGCCGCACGGTCAGCGTCTCATGGCCTTTTCAAGATGGCGTGCCCCACGCTTCCGGTCGCCTCCACGGGTCTCAGCTCTGCAGGGACTGTGGATCGGGCAGGTAGAAGGCAGGCAAGCTTGATCTCGTCGATCTCTGTCGCTCGAGTTCCGGCGGGAACTGCAACAAAGCAAGGGTCGAGGGCTGGATGGTGCCTGTTTGCACAGGGTGGTCACTCCTTGACCACAAGGGAGATTCTTCAGTCTTCTCACGTCGTGTAGAAAGTCGAAGGGTCCAGATTTCGTTTCTTATGTTTCTTCAGGATGATCTGAGGTCCGTTGGGACTGCTCCCCCTCTTATTCGAATCTCGGGGGTTGGACATCCTGCTAGGTCCCCTCCTATGGGTGGGACCCAGGAAGGGGGTGGTTACACCCCTCTCCTTTGATCCTGGCCGCGCTGGGACAGGGGCTGGGAGGCCCCAGAACCGGTTTGGCCGGATCCTGCAAGGGGCAGCCTTGTGCTCCCCAGGCAGTGTCTGGTTTCTTTGAAACCTCCCTACTCCAATCCACTATCTCCTGTCTGGGGTGGTTTGACACCGCCCTGTGACAGGAAACTCTTTGTCCAGGCCTCCTCTGCCGGGTTTCGGTCAGCAGCAGGAGGTCAGACCCGTGTCTGTGGCAGGGGCATCCATTTTGTGGATCTGAGGCTCATTTTAAATCAACCGCGTTTCAGTAAAGTAACATGTCTTCTCCCTCTAGAAGGGTGGAATGCTACCCCCGTCGCCAGAACTGGCGAGGGGGTAGTATTCCAATTCGTATGACACCTTACACGACATGTTTTGATAAAGCCAAACCAAAGTTGCTATATAACCGCGAGGATTATAAGGCGCTTAAGAGTATATGGTATGGCATTATCCCGGATCAGCTTAGGGAGTTGTTCCCGACAGCTGCAGACAGGCTCAGCTCATGCCAGAGCACCATCTCACATAAAACCACGCACTCTGCCTCCAGGATTGATGAGGCCTTCCATAGGAGTGGCTTACAGGCTATATATGTGTCCAGATATAGGTTTAGATATAGGTATACTATATCTAAGCAAGGGGTGATTACACCCACTTGCCCCAGCTGAGTGATCAGCCAGTTGTGTCAATTTAAGAACCAGCCAGGGGTGGCAAAAGCTATGCTTCAGCCCCTGGTAGGCCTTGGTGGCACCTATGCCCTGGGCACCTATAGTGCATGGTACAGGGGCTGACAAGGAGTCCATTTCCAATTGTGGTATGTACCTATAGCACATGTATTATAAATTTAGAGAGAGAACAGCAGGCTGGGGGTCTGATTAGCAGGCCCACAGCCTCAGTAAGTCGAAAACCAGTGAAGCAAAAAGCAAAAATTGGGGTGACCATAGGATAGCAGACCCTACTCTCCTACATAACCCCCCCCCAAACGCAGGGACATTAAACTTAACCTTGACCAGATAAGTCTTCATGTTCTAAGTGGAAGTACCTGGAGAGACCATCTGCATTACCATGGTCAGTCCCTGGGCGGTGCTCCACTGTAAAGTCCATCCCCTGTAGGGAAATGGACCACCTGAGCAGTTTGGGATTTTCACCCTTCATCTGATTTAGCCACAAGAGGGGCTTATGGTCTGTCTGAATTAGGAAGTGCGTGCCAAACAAGTATGGCCTCAGCTTCTTCAGGGCCCAAACCACAGCAAAGGCCTCCCTCTCAATAGCTGACCAACGTTTCTCCCTGGGGGTCAGCCTTCTGCTAATAAAAGCAATGGGCTGGTCTTGACCATCTTGATTAAGTTGTGAAAGCACAGCTCCCACCCCCAACTCAGAAGCATCTGTCTGTACAATGAACTGTTTGGAGTAGTCAGGACTCTTCAGGATAGGTGCAGAGCACATGGCCTTCTTCAGGTCATCAAATGCCTTTTGACAGCTAACTGTCCACTGAACCTTTTTGGGCATCTTCTTGGATGTCAAGTCATTCAATGGTGTCACAATGGACCCATAGTTCTTTACAAATTTTCTGTAATACCCAGTCAGGCCCAAGAAGGCTCTGACTTGTGTCTGGGTAGTTGGAGGAGTCCAGTCCTGTATGGTCTGGATCTTGCTCTCCAGTGGTTGAACTTGACCCCCACCTACTAGGTGGCCCAAGTACACAACCTTGCTCTGCCCTATCTGGCACTTAGTAGCCTTGATAGTCAGGCCTGCCTTTTGCAGGGCCTCCAGAACCTTCTTCAGGTGGATCAGGTGATCCTCCCAGGTGGAGCTAAAGACAGCAATATCATCTAGATATGCTGCGCAAAAGTCATCCAACCCAGCAAGGACTTGGTTCACCAACCTTTGGAAAGTGGCAGGTGCATTCTTCAAACCAAAGGGCATTACCACAAACTGATAATGTCCACTAGGGGTAGAGAATGCTGTTTTGGCTTTTGACTCTTCAGCTAGTCTGATTTGCCAGTAGCCAGCTGTCAAATCAAATGTGCTCAGAAACTTGGCAGAAGCCAATTTATCAATGAGCTCATCTGCTCTTGGAATGGGATGAGCATCTGTCCTAGTGACAGCATTGAGACCTCTGTAGTCCACACAAAACCTCATTTCTCTCTTCCCATCTTTGGTATGAGGTTTTGGCACAAGGACCACTGGGCTAGCCCATGGGCTCTCTGATGGCTCAATCACTCCAAGCTCCAACATCTTTTGCACCTCAGCCTTTATACAATCCCTGACATGGTCAGGTTGCCTGTAGATCTTATTCTTCACAGGCAGATTGTCACCAGTATCCACCTCATGGGTGCACCAGTTAGTCTGACTGGGTGTGAGTGAAAACAAGTGTCTGTGGGCCTGCAACACCTGTCTGCAGTCCACCTGTTGCTGCTCAGTGAGGCTACCTGCCAAGGCTACTCCATCAACTGAACCATCATCAGGGTTCTGGGAAAGCAGGTCTGGGAGAGGGTCACTCTCTTCCTCCTGTTCCCCATCTGTGGCCATGAGGAGACTCATGTCCTCCCTGTCAACAAATGCTTTCAAACGATTGACATGGAGCACCCTGTGGGGGCTCCTAGGGGTTCCAAAGTCAACCACATAGGTGACTTCTCCCTTTTTCTCAATGATAGGGTAGGGTCCAGTCCATTTGTCCTGGAGAGCTGCTGGCCCCACTGGGTCCAACACCCACACCTTCTGCCCTGGCTGGTACTCAACCAGAACAGCCTTTTGGTCATGCCAGGCTTTCTGTAATTCCTGACTTGCCTCAAGGTTTTTGGATGCTCTCTCCATGTATTCAGCCATCCTGGAGCGGAGACCAAGTACATAGTCCACAATGTCTAGTTTAGGCTTTTTGAGAGGTAACTCCCATCCTTCCTTCACTAAACTCAATGGACCTCTTACAGGGTGGCCAAACAAAAGTTCAAAAGGGCTGTAGCCAACCCCCTTCTGTGGGACCTCTCTGTAAGCAAAGAGCAAGCAGGGTAAAAGGATGTCCCATTTCCGCCTAAGCTTCTCTGGTAAACCTTTTATCATTCCCTTTAGGGTCTTGTTGAACCTTTCCACAAGCCCATTGCACTGTGGATGGTAGGGTGTGGTAAACTTATAGTTTACTCCACACTCTTTCCACATTGCTTTTAAGTATCCAGACATGAAGTTGGCACCTCTGTCTGAAAGAACCTCCTTTGGAAAGCCCACTCTTGAGAAAACTGCAATGAGGGCTTTTGCCACCACAGGAGCTGTGGTGGTCCTCAGGGGAATTGCTTCTGGGTACCTGGTGGCATGATCCACTACCACCAGTATAAATCTGTGCCCAGATGCTGTTTGAGGATCCATGGGACCCACAATGTCTATTCCAACTCTTTCAAAGGGTACCCCCACCACAGGTAGTGGTATCAGGGGGGCCTTTGTTGTGCCACCTGACTTGCCACTGGCTTGGCAAGTGACACAGGAGCGACAAAACTCCTTGACATCTTCTGACATGTGAGGCCAGTGAAAGTGTGGAACAAGCCTGTCCCAAGTCTTGTTCTGGCCTAAGTGTCCTGCAAGGGGAATATCATGGGCCAAGGTAAGAAGGAAGCCCCTAAACTTCAAAGGTATAACCAACCTCCTGGTTGTGCCAGGCTTGGGGTCTCTAGCCTCTGAATAAAGGAGTCCTTCATCCCAATACACTCTATGGGTACCTTGAGCATTCCCTGCAGCCTCAGCAGCAGCTTGCTGTCTGAGGGGTTCAAGTGAAGGGCAATCTAATTGGGCCTGCCCCAGGTCTGCCCTTGAGGGCCCCCCTGTCCCCAGAAACTCAACCTGATCAGGTTCAAGCTCCTCTGAGACAGTCTCCTCTTGGACTGCAGAATCAGTTTCCTGTGAAACCTGATCCTCAACCTGGGGCAAGTGGGAAGGCACAGCCTTTACCCTCTTGCTCCTTCTCTTGGGTTGTGGTTGGTCTATTGTTTCAAGATCCACCACTGGTTCAGGAAGGCACTTCTTAGCCTGAGACCTTGTCACTGCAAGGACATGAGCTGAAATCCCCAGCATTTCTGCATGAGTCCTGTACTCCACTTCTGACCAAACTGAGCTTTCAAGATCATTGCCTAACAGACAGTCTACTGGGAGGTCTGCACTCACAACAACTTTCTTTAGGCCATCTACCCCTCCCCAGGAGAAGTTCACAACAGCCACACTATGGGAAGTAGTGGAGTTGCTTGCATTGGTCACTAGGTAACTTTCACCTAGTACAATCTGTCCAGGGTCCACAAAGCCAGGTGTCACCATTGTGACACTGGCACAAGTGTCCCTGTAGGCCTGAGCCAGTTTCTCATTAATTAAGGGAGTCTGCCTATATTTGCCCAGGTTACTGGGGCTTACTGCAGTGGGCAAAGATAAGTCCACATCATATAGGAGAACTGCCTGTGTGGGGATTCCGACTAGGCCAGATTCCACCTCAGTACCCAGGGTCAACCCTACTAAACCCTTTGGCTGTGTACCACCACTGCTGACTGTACTAGGGGGTGCAGTTGCTTTAGGAGCTGCAGTGGTGGGGACTGGATTTTTCTTAGTGCATTCACTGCCCCAGTGTGAAACTGATTTGCAGGTATTACACCAAGGTTTCTTTGGGCCATCGTTCTTCTTTTTCTTGTTTCCATTTTGGGAACCCCCCTCCTTATTGCTAGTTTGGGGGCCTGAAGACTTCTGGTCCTTTTCTTTATCTTTCTGATTCCCACCCTTCTGGTCTGTTTTCTTCTGGTCACCTTGGTTCTGGTTTTTCTGCTTAATCCTTGTTCTGACCCATTTGTCTGCCTTCTTTCCCAATTCTTGGGGAGAGGTCAAATCAGAGTCAACAAGGTATTGATGCAACAGCTGGTTCTGACAGTTATTAAGGATCTGCTCTCTCATCATAAGATTGTACAATCCTGTATAGTCTGAAACTTTACTTCCCTGCAGCCAACCCTCCAGAGCCTTAGTGGCACAATCTACAAAATCAGTCCAGTCCTGAGTCTGTGCTTTTTGGGTGTCTCTGAACAACAACCTGTATTGCTCAGTGGTTAGGCCAAACCCTTCAATAGGAGCACTCTTCAGAACAGAGTAGTTTTTGGCATCCTCAGGTCTAATAGTGAGGAGCCTGTCCCTCCCTTTCTCAGAAAAGGAGTACCATAAAATTGCTGCCCACTGATCCTCAGGGACCTGCTGTACCATGCAGGCCCTCTCAAGAGCAGTCATCCATTTGTGGATATCATCCCCTTCCTTGTAGGGGGGCACAATTTTTGTCAGGTTTCTATTATCATAGGCCCTGTCTTTTTCTTTAGGAACTTTGCTGCCACCAGTGGCATCTAAGCCACTTATTTTCTGTTCCCTAGCCAAGGTAAGTTTAGCTTGAGCCAAGGTCAGTTTAGCTTGAGCCAGAGCTACCTCCTCCCTCTCTATCTGGAGTTGGACAGCCCTCATCCTGGCCCTATGCTCTTTTCTCTGGGAGGAAGTCATTCCTCTTTGAGATTCTCTTGAGGCACTAGAAAGATGAGAATCCCTTGATAGAGATCTCACCCTCCTGTTACCTGGGAGAATTTGGTTATGAGATCTGGAGTGGTGCTGGCCCTCTCCATTCCCATGTAGGTCCAAGTTGGCCTGGTTAAGCCTGGCAACCTGTACCTGGTTTCCCCCCTGATCCTGATCTTCAGGCTCATCTAAATCAGAGCCTTCTTCTTCTTCTTCTTCCTCCTCCACTACATCATCTTGAAGATCCTCATTCTCAGGGGAGTTTATCCCTTCCTCTGTTTCTAAGGGAGTCTGACTCACCTTATCTAGGTCATCCTTTTCTAGGAGAGCTACTAGGGAAGGAATGGTAGGGCCTCTGCCCTTTTTTAGCCCCCTGGCTGTGCACAAGGCACTCAGGTCTTTGTGGCTAAGGTTGTCATATCTGGATGTTGTCCCTATAGGATCAACTATTACAGGAGCAGAGCCTGAAGCTCTACCTGTATCAGACATGACTGCTAGTGAGGTGTAAGTGGTGCACTTACCTACACTAAGTGGTTTCCTACTGTACCTTGCTAGTGAGTTGTAGTCAGGGTGTGCTAATCCCTTTAATCTACAACTACTAAGTTCAGTAGAACTTAATATGCTAAGCTTTTGATTTATATGTACCTAGAGGTACTTGATGTGATCTTTCAATTTGATAAAGATTGCAATGGTAAAACAAACAGCAAGCTCAAATCCGCACCGCTGCACACCAATGTGAGAAGTTGGCCTGATATGTAGTGTTTCCAATTCTGGAACCACTGGCTATCAGTCCAAACAAACCCCAAAGATGTCAGGTTGTAAGTCAACCTTGTAGACAAGCTATCCTAGTGGTAGCATGGACTAAGCAGCCTTAAAGGCTTAACTTAAGAGGTCGTGTTAAGCGGGCTGTTTTACCACATACAATCCTGTAATCAAATGAAAGGACACCACACAAGTATATATTATAAAAATATATGTATTTATTTCTAAATTACTCCCCAGTACTCTTTATGAGGAAAGGGGCACAAGCGTTAAATCAAAAGCACTGTTACACATATAAAGTTGCACGTTTATGGATGAGGGCGGGTGGCCACTCAGACCATATATTAAAAAAGTGGTATAAGTAACACTTATCGAACAATGGTTAGGCCTAGGGCCTAGAGATTCGCTGGGAGCAGTCAGGACAAGCAATGAAGAAGTCGGGAGTAGCCCACAGGAGACGGGTGCAGCACGGAAAGTGCGGCGCGCACCAATGCACTGTCAATGGTGCGTAAAAGTCAATTAAAGTGAATTAAAAGATACTTCCGCTGAACCTAGGAACACAAAACTTTAGACACAGACCCTAGAGGTGTGTACCAGTGTAAAGACACCGGCGTTGCAAAGTTACCTCACCCACAGGCCGTGGGTGCACAGGGTCGAAGTGGCGTCGGGTTCTGTCACGCAGGTTCTTGGTGCTTGGAGCTGTTGCAGCTGCAGGCGCTGTGAAGCAGAAGTGTCCGGTGCGATCCAAGGGTGGATCGAAGTAGAAAAGTACCTGAAAGCAGAGGGGACAGAGTCTGGGTCACTCAGCAGTGACCAGGGTGGAACCAGGACGGAACCAGGCAATGTCGGGCGCAATCAGGCGGTTGTCGATAGGCTTCTCTCCGCTGTCACGTGGGCTCTGGGGCATCTGCGACGTCCAGGAGCAGGTCACGATCTGTCCCACGTAGGCTCTCGCCGTCAGCACCGTCGGCTTCAAGATTGCAGCAAACAGCACTTGGCAAAAGCAATCCACGCGGAACCGGGAGATTGCTTATCACTCGAACCAGGAGGGTCAGAGTGGGTGCTCCTTTTCACAGGAGCTGGTGCAGATCTGGAGCAACCAGAAAAGCAAGTCGGATTTCAAAGTTCGTCGGCACAGGGGCCACAAGCCAGCTGGCAAGTGACCGGGCCAACGCGTCGAGCGCACACAAGCAGAAGGGCCCCACGCAGCACTCGTCGAGTGTGGAGGGGTGAGCTTTGGTGCAAGTGGAGCTCGGGGCTGGGGCTTCTCAAACCCCGGTGTACAGCTTTGAGAGTCACTCGTGGGCCGCACGGTCAGCGTCTCGTGGCCTTTTCAAGATGGCGTGCCCCACGCTTCCGGTCGCCTCCACGGGTCTCAGCTCTGCAGGGACTGTGGATCGGGCAGGTAGAAGGCAGGCAAGCTTGATCTCGTCGATCTCTGTCGCTCGAGTTCCGGCGGGAACTGCAACAAAGCAAGGGTCGAGGGCTGGATGGTGCCTGTTTGCACAGGGTGGTCACTCCTTGACCACAAGGGAGATTCTTCAGTCTTCTCACGTCGTGTAGAAAGTCGAAGGGTCCAGATTTCGTTTCTTATGTTTCTTCAGGATGATCTGAGGTCCGTTGGGACTGCTCCCCCTCTTATTCGAATCTCGGGGGTTGGACATCCTGCTAGGTCCCCTCCTATGGGTGGGACCCAGGAAGGGGGTGGTTACACCCCTCTCCTTTGATCCTGGCCGCGCTGGGACAGGGGCTGGGAGGCCCCAGAACCGGTTTGGCCGGATCCTGCAAGGGGCAGCCTTGTGCTCCCCAGGCAGTGTCTGGTTTCTTTGAAACCTCCCTACTCCAATCCACTATCTCCTGTCTGGGGTGGTTTGACACCGCCCTGTGACAGGAAACTCTTTGTCCAGGCCTCCTCTGCCGGGTTTCGGTCAGCAGCAGGAGGTCAGACCCGTGTCTGTGGCAGGGGCATCCATTTTGTGGATCTGAGGCTCATTTTAAATCAACCGCGTTTCAGTAAAGTAACATGTCTTCTCCCTCTAGAAGGGTGGAATGCTACCCCCGTCGCCAGAACTGGCGAGGGGGTAGTATTCCAATTCGTATGACACCTTACACGACATGTTTTGATAAAGCCAAACCAAAGTTGCTATATAACCGCGAGGATTATAAGGCGCTTAAGAGTATATGGTATGGCATTATCCCGGATCAGCTTAGGGAGTTGTTCCCGACAGCTGCAGACAGGCTCAGCTCATGCCAGAGCACCATCTCACATAAAACCACGCACTCTGCCTCCAGGATTGATGAGGCCTTCCATAGGAGTGGCTTACAGGCTATATATGTGTCCAGATATAGGTTTAGATATAGGTATACTATATCTAAGCAAGGGGTGATTACACCCACTTGCCCCAGCTGAGTGATCAGCCAGTTGTGTCAATTTAAGAACCAGCCAGGGGTGGCAAAAGCTATGCTTCAGCCCCTGGTAGGCCTTGGTGGCACCTATGCCCTGGGCACCTATAGTGCATGGTACAGGGGCTGACAAGGAGTCCATTTCCAATTGTGGTATGTACCTATAGCACATGTATTATAAATTTAGAGAGAGAACAGCAGGCTGGGGGTCTGATTAGCAGGCCCACAGCCTCAGTAAGTCGAAAACCAGTGAAGCAAAAAGCAAAAATTGGGGTGACCATAGGATAGCAGACCCTACTCTCCTACAGCGGAGCTACCAGGAGCCTCATACTGGGAGGGCAGGGAACCAGGAGGGAGACATGGAACACAGGATGAATCTTCCAACCCACCGGGAGCAGGAGTTTCACAGCAACAGGGTTGATCACTTCAACTATACTATAGGGGCCCACGTATTTGGGTGTCAGTTTGGTATGCCCTTTAATGTGGAGATTCTTGGTGGAGAGCCACACCTTGTCTCCCACCCCATATGTCGGTTCGACCCTCCTCTTCCTGTCAGCGAAGCGTTTCTGCGCGGACTGGGCATCGGCCAGGCTGTTTCGTGCATCCAACAGCACCGCTCTCAGATGGGCGTGGTGTTCATGGATGCTAGGAACAGGGGAATGGACAGGCCACTCAAAGGGAAGGATGTGTGGATGGTACCCATGGAGACAAAAAAAAGGCGAACAACCCAGTGTTGAGTGCACGGCATTGTTGTATGCGAATTCGGCCATCCAAAGTAACACAGTCCAGTCCATATCATTCCTCAGAGAGAAACAACGAAGATATTGCTCCAGGGTCTGGTTCAGGCGCTCCGTCTTTCCATCCGTCTGAGGGTGGTAGCTGGAGGATAGACGGGCATCAATGTTCAAGGTGGTACATAACGCCTTCCAGAATCGAGAAGTGAACTGAGAACCCCTGTCGGTGATCAATACACAAGGAAGACCATGGGCCCGGACTATATGTTGAAGAAACACTTTTGCTAATTCCGTAGACGTGGGGACCTCCTCCAGAGGTATGAAATGGCCCATCTTCGTCAAGTGATCGACGACAACTAATATCACTGTCATTCCATCACAAGGGGGCATCTCAACAATAAAATCCATGGAGAGAGTGTGCCAAGGCTGGGGAGGTATGGGCAAGGGTCTCAGTAGTCCCACCGGTCGAGCATGCACAGCTTTTCCTTGTGTACAGATGGCACAGTTCCTCACATAAGACCGGACTTCCTCTCTTAGCTGAGGCCACCAGAAGGAACGCTCCACGATAGCAATAGTTTTGTACATTCCCATGTGACCCCCCAGAACCGAATCATGAGACCAGGCCAAAACTCGTTGTCTTAGGGCATCGGTGGGGATAAACAGCGCAGCATCCTGGTAGGCGAGATCATCCTTTTCCGTGCGATGCTCTGGATCCTCTTGTATCCATTCAAGTACGTTCATATCTGCAAGGGCTATTTTCACGTCCTCAAGAAAGTTGTTTGACGACAGGAGAGCTACAGATCCCACGCTTGCAGTTGTTTCCTGAAGGATCAAAGGTGTTTCTATGTCTTCGGTCTTTCTCAGTTCTCCATCCTCCAGACGTGACAGCGCATCTGCCTTCCCATTTTGGGGTCCGGGTTTGTATTTGATAATGAAGTTATAGTCAGAGAAAAACAGAGACCACCGTAACTGTCGGGGAGTGAGGGCCTTAGCTGTTTTCAAAAATAACAAATTCCGGTGATCAGTATAGATCTCAACTGTATGTACTGCGCCTAGTAGATAATGACGCCATTCCTCACATGCCCTTTTTATAGCTAAAAGTTCTTTGTCTGTTATGGCATAGTTCACCTCACATGGCGTGAGCTTTTTAGAGAAGAAGGCAACAGGGTGTACTTGGCCCGTACTAGGGTGTCTTTGGGAAAGCACTCCCCCCACAGCAAATTGAGATGCGTCGGTTTCCAGTATAAATGGTAGTTGTGAGTCAGGGTGACGAAGAATAGGAGCTTGAGTAAACTGCTTCTTCAGGTATTGAAAAGACGCGTCCGCATCTTTACTCCACACAAAAGGCGTATTCTTCCTTAGCAAACAAGAAATCGGATGTATGATCCTGGAGAAATCCTTGATGAATCTACGATAGTAGTTTGCGAAACCGAGAAAGCTTTGTACAGCTTTCACGGTTTTGGGTGTAGTCCAATTGAGTATCGCCTCCACTTTACCCAAGTCCATTTGAAAGCCTTTCTCGTTGATGATGTACCCAAGGAAGGACACTTCCTGGACGTGGAACAAGCATTTCTCCAACTTGGCGTAGAGAGAGTTACGTTGTAACCGGTCTAGCACAGACTTCACATGCATGACATGTTCGGAAAGAGTGGAGGAATACACCAGGATGTCATCGATGTAGACTATGCAATAGGTTTCTAGACAACCCCGCAGAACCTCGTCCATGAAAAACTGAAATGCGGCGGGGGCATTGCACAGCCCAAAGGGCATTACCCTATATTCAAACAGGCCCAGCTTCGTTCGAAATGCTGTCTTCCACTCATCCCCTTTTTTGACACGCACCAGATGATAGGCTCCACGCAGATCGAGTTTGGTAAAGTATCTGGCTCCTTTGAGTTGGTCCATGAGCACAGGTATCAAGGGGAGAGGGTACCGGTTTTTGATGGTCACACGGTTAATGGCTCGGTAGTCGATACAGTGCCTCAATTCTGCGCAATCCTTCTTTGGAATAAAAAACATAGGGGATGAGGCAGGAGATGATGAGTGCCTGATGAATCCCGATGCTAAGTTCTCTTCAATGTATGTTTTCAGGTATTCTGTCTCCTTCTCGGTCATGGCATAGACCCTGCTACATGGAATATCCGCTCCTGGTACGAGATCGATTCTGCAGTCGTATACCCTGTGTGGCGGCAATTGGGTAGCCTGTTGTTTGTCAAACACAGGGGAGAACGACTGATACTCCAAGGGAAGTATCGTGGCACAACAGTATCGCTCAAGAGGACATGCAGCCGCCAGACAAAGAGAAGACGAGAGTTCGGTAGTGCAGGGAACCGAAGAAACCTGAGTACAATGTTCCTGACAGTAATCGGATGACAAGGTGATAGTGCGTGCGGCCCAACAGACCTTTGGATCATGTAGAGTTAACCAGGGCATTCCCAGGATGAGCCGGAACTGGGGGGCATCAATGAGATCAAACTGAATGTATTCCTGATGATTGTTTCCAATGTGCATCAGCATGGGACAGGTGTGGTAGGCCACTGGACCCGATGATAAAACAGTTCCATCCACGGCTTTCACCAACTCCGGTTTTTCTTTTTTCTCACATGCAATTCCGATCTTCATGGCAAACTCCTGATCAATATAGTTCCCGGTGGCTCCTGAATCTACTAAGGCATCTATATTCAATGATTTCTGTGGGGTGACCCAGAGAACGATTTGAAGGTTCATATGCGCCACGGCAGGATGCAACGTGTTTGCAAGACATGGGGAGATCATTTGCGGCAAACAACCCAAGACAGAGACCTCTTCCTGGTTTGGGTTCTTTAGTTTTCCGTCGGTTGATCGGACTGTACTAGAGCTTGTATCCTTGGGACGGGGTTTCTGGCTGGAACGGTGTTCCGGGCTCTACAGTCCTTAATGAAGTGACCCCCTTTTCCGCAATAGAGACATTGCTTCAAACGACGCCTTTTCTCTTTTTCTTCCTGTGTCAGCGGTCCACGGATACCACCGATTTGCATGGGTTCAGGACCTTCGGAGGGTTTGGAACGTTCTTCTATCGGACCTCTAAAGCGAGGGTAGAAAGGGCGATTGTCTCCTCGTGATCTATCCCCTCTTCTCTCTAGGAGCCTGTGGTCCAACTGGACAGTCAAATCAATGAATTCTTCACAGGTGTCGGGTAACTGTACCACTTCTGCAAGGACGTCTTTTAATTCACCACGAAGGCCTTGATAAAATAACGAGATACGTTTTGCAGGGGGCCAATCGGTCTCTACCACCAACCTGTTGAACGAGGTGATATAAGTCAGCAAGTCCTGCGAACCTTGACGTATGGTGAGTAGTTCCCTATCCAGGGTCAGCATGTGAGATTTGCGATCAAAAAGTTTGCGCAACTCAACACAAAAAGCTGAAAAATCGTGCAACACTGGGTCGTTCTTCTCCAGCAAAGGGATGTTCCAGCTAGCAGCATTACCCCCCATATAAGACATCATAAAAGCTGTCTTAGCAGAATCGTCCTGAAATACCCCGGGCTTACATAAAAAATGTAACCTACATTGATTCAGGAATGTTTCAAACTTACGGGGGTCTCCGTAAAAGCGTTCAGGGGAAGCTAAAGGAACGCCTACGGTCTGCACCACATGAACGGTATGAGCGGCTTCAGCCGAGGAGGCACTAGAGGTGGCTAATTGAGGGGGAACAGAGAACCCACCCCATTCCACTTCTATAGGTTTTTTTGCGCCAGGGGGAGGTAAGGTAGCAGGTTTAATATAAGGACTCCCTCCTGTTCCTTTCTGGACTAGTCCTGCGACTTCCCTTCTTAAGGTGCCCACTTCTTTATACAGGGTTTGATTTTCAGCTCTGGAAGTGGCTACTTCCTGTTGTAAGGCGGCCATGCCTTCCACCAGAGAGGCCAAGACTGCCTCGACATTCATCGTTCGGGCCGGTGTGTCAACTTGGGCTTGTCAATCTGTCATGGATTGGCAGAAGCGCAGGCTCACACACGCCACTAACCTTAGCTCAGGGTGTCCGGCAGAAACGACTTCGGATGCTAAGCTCTCCTTACCCCACCAGACACGGAACCCACAGTGGAAGCGAAACACACTGTGCGCACATGTACCTAGCCGGGAAAGGGGAAGTGGATAAAATAAAAAATGGGTAGCGATGATTCCTTGGGATCCCCCGGGAGTCTGGTCACCAAGATGCTTAGGACAGCAGGAGAGGACCCACCTGATTAGGGAAAAGTAAGGAACACAGTCAACACTACACTTCAGGTGTCTCGGACAGTATATGAAGCAATTTGTAGGCACACCACTCACCGGAATCATACAAAACCCTGGCAGTGAATAGAGGACACCACAGCAAGCCTGCAAGGACTATGACTCATTCTGTAATGAGTTCAGAAACTGTGGCCTGAGGTAGTCAAAAAGGAAGTAGAAAAATAGCGGTTGTTTAAAATGGCACAAACCGCTCTCAGTGTCAGCCACAAGATTGCTTCAGGGAACCCACAAGAAAACGTCCGTGGAATAATGTCTCTTTCTCTGTGTGGCAAGAACTGTCCGTGAACAAAACAAACAAACAAAATAATAAACAGTTCTGAGACTACGTCTCCCAGAAACCCTCTCTGGCGAGACAGTACAAGGAATATTAGCGCAGCGCGTCTTCAGGCAGAACGCTGCCTAATATGAGTTTCAAGAACAAGCAAACGTCCCAAGAGTGCCCTAATCTAACTAGCTAGGGACTTTTAAACAACAAGGCAGAAAACGAAAACGAGCCCGTTTTTCCGTTTTTTGAGTACTTATCAGAAAAGCGCTGACAGTTCCAAACGCTGGGTAATCACGGCTTCTCAAATCCAGGAATCTTCTAGCTTCTCGCTGGAATCCGGCGGGGAACACCTTCCGCCACTCCGATCCTCTCAACAAACAAAAATTGACAAGCACCGTCCATGAGAAGGGGAGGGGCTAATATGCCTTAGGTCTCATGGCTCTTCCTGCTTGCCCCTTGGAATGCTGGTCACTGTAGTTCACTCTGCCTCTTCTACAAACGTCCCCACACGCATACCATCTTCGGGATCTTGATAGTAGTACCATCCCTCGACCCCCGGGCACCACAATCGCTACAGAATCACGATGGACTTTGGCTGTCACTTCGCGTGCTGCGGACTGCTGCCTGCCAATCCTAGGCAAACCTTTTTAGTACTTTGTGTAGTGAGTTACATAAGAAGTTTCCAATTCGACGGTCCGCAAATCAAGCAATACTAATAACGTAGTAGACCACATGAGATTGGTCAATAATATATCCCGTGGAATAGTTGTCTATTTGCTATTTCGCCAAAATATTTTGTTAGTTCTTTTGAAATGTTTGATTTGGTTGACAAATATCATCCATGTTTTCTGTTTTTCTTTCTTTCATGTTGTACATCAGCTTCCCCCAGGGCCAAGAGGAGGACACAGGAGGAGGAGGAGGAGGAGGGTGCTGTTCAGGATGCAGGCAAGGATCGGGCAGGCGAGGGCTCCTATGCTGGCCCCAGTAAGTTTTAATTTTAATATAGAGTACTTATTTTTTCCCAGCGTTCCTCATTCGATTTTTTCTAAATCGTCTTTTATATTCTTGTAGACTGGATCTAAATTCTAATCCTGCCTCGACTATGACTCCGTGTGGTATTACTAGATTATTCTTATTAGTCTGTCTGTGTAGCTAACTAAGATTGCACATTTGGCAATTCCATTGGACTCCCATTCTAGTCAGCAATAGCTCTATGCACTGAGTGCAGTCCTCTGGGATTGTCCATAATGTCTTTTCAAGTCTTCTAAATGTTTATGCTTTGACAATTGCCAACAATAAAAAGGTGAATGATCACCAAGAAAGAATAAGATACTACTTTACTTTTGGTTTGGATAGGAGGGCAATCCATTCTACTACTGTTGCAGGGACAAATCTGCACAAACAGAACTATGGACACAAAATAATGCATTGCTTAGCTTATCAATTATAATAGGTGCTGTTAGACTTTCCACATACCTCAGTGATAACAGACTTTGTAGTTGAACCCCCAATCTCCTTACTGACTAGATAGTGTGACAGAGTCATTTAGCTCCCAAAGTCACCGATGATTATTCCCCAATGATGTCAGAGGCACGGACTCATGCTTGCAAAAATTGCAAAACCTTTAGCTCATTCACTCTAGTCTGGAGGACCAAAAACCACAGAGTCTATTTAATTTTAAAAGCTTTATTAAAAGTAAACACATTTATTAAAATCAAGTTTGTCATAAAAGTAAACGTTTGACTGAAAATGGAAAAGTGCTTAGTGCTGACGATTAATTGGACACATTTCTTGTGGTCGAGCCGAGCTCTCACCTGGTTTGAACTTGATCCTGCTCGTGTTCTTAGAAGTCAAGCTTCTGTCTGTTAGGAGAAAAAGTGGTGCGTGTTAAAAATAAAAAGCAAGCATTCATCAGTTGTGCCAAAAAGGTGCAGCAAGACAACAGCCTTCCCTGGAAAAAGGGACATTTTTACTTTAGAGTAGACAGTCACAATTTATTAAATTGTATACTGTTTTTTTCACATTTCTTTCTTCCTCCTAGACCAAATATTATATAGTAGTGAGTGGTGTATTCTAACATTATTAAATGTACTTTGTAGGTGGAACATCTGGAGGCGGGGCCAGCGCGGAGGTGGTGGTGGCATTGGACGAGGACAACTCTGGGAAGGAGGCGGTGGAAGTGCCGGACAATTCTGTGGGGGATGACACGGTGTTGGCGGGCAGAGGTAAGCTATATATTCCTTACTTATTGAGATTGAAGACTGCAGAGTGTGCTTTTTGCACAGGTGTATTATAAATAAACCAGGTATAGTAGCCTCCTCTAAATGTACTTCGACTTAGCTGTGAAGTTTTTGGCGAGAAGAATCCCAATCAGATCTGAGATGAACTTGATGGATGGGATAAACGAAAAGCGAAAGAAGGGTGTAAGTAAGTGTGGAAGGACGAGAAATGTAATGATGACTGGCAAAGAACAATGATATGTGTTTGCTTGGTCCCCGAGGTAGCTGGGAAGGAAAGAATATGGTATGGTGCATGGCTGGGTGAATGATGAAGCAAGGATGGGTGGAAGGAGAACAGCCTGGGTGGGTGAAACAGAAACTGTATGTGTGCATATACTTTGAATGGATGGATGCCTGGATCATTCATGGTACTATCTGACTCTTGGATAGCATATGTGTATCTAGAGAGAGTAGACGGTCACTGGATGAACTAAGTGTTACTTTGAAGAGCATGTAACACCGCACCCGCACGTCCGTTCCAGTGTAGGAAAGGCAAGGAAAAGAAGTTGTAATTTTGTCCAAATACTACCATGAATAGTAGCAGTAGTTTGTATTGCAACTGCAAGCACAGCATATATCCGGTTATTACGGTGGACACTCCCTACCACTCTTAATAACTTTAGTTTAGTAGTAGTAGTACGTCATTCATGTGTGGGTGTATCACTGTTCACTCAATAATAAGAAAAGCACCTAAAGTCATCCCATATGTCATCAAATACATCCCATGTGAAGTGATAGATAATCAGATTATTTAGCTTCTTCATTTTCCTTTTCTAATACTCATTTGCACTGTAGGGTGAAAGCTAAATTAATTAAGCAGTAGCCCTTTTAAAAGAGTATTCTCAGTGCCACCCGTAATAGAAAAGTAAGAGCTTCACCACCTGCATGTACTGGACCGGTACAGTAACGCAAGTCTGTCTCACTCACCATGGTGTGCGTCTGTTTTTCTCGGGTGCAAGTTCACTGCGCTGGCATTATGCCGGCTTGCATAAGATAACGTACCAATTTTCCTAAACAAGAGAGAAGAATAAGACTAAGAGTGGTGTACTGTCATAGTCGACTGTAATGGAAGTCCATAGTGCTCGTAGAATTTGTTCCTTAAACTCCCACTAATGTTAGAGCAAGGATGAAGAAGTCAGAGGTTACATAGATACTGTCCTCAATAGTTATGTACTGTGCTTTCAATTTGCTACTTGTACTGTGACACAACTTTCTGCTCAATCATTTTGTGTTAATCTTTAGGAGCATTGGTTACAGACTATGTCTTTCTTTCTTCATATAGTTGCTCCTTCCAAATCCAAGAGACCATCAAGGAGGAGGGAGCTGGCTCGAATGGCCCGGCAACGGAGGCTGGATGCCGCTGTGGCTGAATATCGGCGGCTGGTGGCCCTGGAGGAGGAGGAGACGCAGTCTGGTACTACAACAACGTCCACTGGGACAGCTGCATCCTCCTCTGTGCGGGCTGCCAGCCAGCGCAGTGCTCCAGCGGTACGGAGCCGGGCTACCAAAGCCAAACGCCACCGCCGAGCAGCAAAGACAGCAGCTGCCCCCCACAGGATTTGCAAGGCACGCCGGCGCCGCTTATCCCTCAGACTGTCCTACCTGGAGCAGGAGGTCCTGAACTATAAGAACTTGGTGGAGGGCCTCCACTTCGAACATGCCACCCTCCGCAAGGAGCATGATGCCCTGGCTGCTAAAGTCAACAGCACCCTGCCGTAGTGTCCCTTGCCCCTTTTTTAGAGACTTTTGCGGGGTGGGAATTGGGAGTTGGGTTTTTTGGGGACTTTGGAAGGACAATCGTTGGGGTTAGGGAGAGTCTTGCGGGAGATTATTTTGTTAGGGCTATAAAAATATATTTTTTGAAACTTTATCTGACCATACCTGTTTTTTACTGCTTTTGAGTCTGGTGGGTGGGGGTTTAACAGTAAGTTTGTTTTCCTGAATAGTCCTAGGACTTTAGTAGTACTACCGTCAATCTCTCGTCTCTCCTAATACTCCATTATACTACCTCCAACCAAACGCTTATCTTACCTGTAATTTCTGTTTGAAAGTAGGGCTAGGCCCAGGGGTGGCTCCACGAGAAATGGCGATTAAGGTTGCAATACAGGGCGGCTGAAATTTCCTCCTCATTGCGATGGTACTAGTGGTGTGACACAGTGGCAGTTGCATGGCTATGGAAAAAAAGAAAATGAAACCTGGTTTGTCCTTACTGTAGCATTACAACGGTACGATAGAGAATATAGCAGGTGACAGTACACTAGACTACAACAGTGCCACAATGTAGCCTAACAAATGGTAAAGTATTGATAGTATAACTTGTACTTGTGTAGGATTTCTTTGACATTGGCTACTACTACAAGAAATAGTACTGAAGCTGAGTAAGTCTAGAATATATCCTCGGATTCCTTCACCAGCCTGTTGCTATGACCTTATCCTCCCCAGCAAGTGTGTGGAATTATTGATGTCATTTAGTCACACATCAAGCAAAACCACACAACCCGGGGGAAGAGGGTTAGGGTTTGTAAAATGGATGGGAATGGGGGTTTCTTTTTGGGTAGGTTTTGTTGAGAGAAAAAAAAAGCACAGCATGGACAAACAATAGTTGAACATAAAGAAATTTTTGGGTACAAAGCTAACCATAAATCTTTTACGTGACATAAAGGAAATGCATGCACTACTGAATGCATTGTTACAGAAAAGTAAGTAGTACTTTCGACAACGGTGAATGACAGAATGCAACAGTACACAGGGCTACATTAAATTAGGTTTAAAAAATAGCCGAAGTAAAACCTATAGAATGGCTGTAGGGATCAATTTAGAAGCAGAGAGAGATCCAAGAAATGCAGTCACACACACTCATTGAATAAAAGAATGGATACTGTATCTGTATTGTTGTAGATGTCCTGTTGAATTTGGTAAGTAAGTTGCATGCAGCAAACAATTCCTCTTATTAGCGGCACTCCTCCATTCCAGCTGACGCTTCATCCATCAATGTTGGTGACCAGAAGACACCCTGTCCACTGCCTGCCTGGCGGATGCTGAATTGCGGCTCGCTAATGTGAAGCCTGACTCCATCCTTTTTTCCCCATTGCACAGACTGAAACCCGGCCTGTAATTATTGAACGAAAAACAGCACTGATAAATAAATATAAGGTATGTACGCTGTGTAGTGCAAAAAGTCACACTTTGATTTTCCAAATAGACAGTACAACATTTTCGAAAGTGCTTACTCTGTCTGAGTCACCTTTTCAAGGATAAATAAGTATGGGCAAATTAATTTAGCGGATCTTTCCCCTCAAGCTAGGTGTACTGTAAACTGTGTTTTAGAACAAAATTAGACCTTCCCAGCAGTGCTTCCACCCAGACCCTTACTAAAGCCAGTTGCAAAAATGTAGAAGACCCCCAATCAGATCTCAAAAAACGAGGCCTAGCAGAAAACTGGTGACAAAACGTACTTTGAAAGTAAAAGTAGGCCCAAATACCCCCTTACCCACCGTGGATTGTATTCAAACCACTTGCAAGCAAGCAAAAGTATCCATAGCCAGCATCGCTCCAAGACTCGAAAATGCCCCCACCCAAACACATGCAATAGAAATACTGCTAACCCTAACGAGCCCTAAGTTAAGAATAGTGACAGAGGCTTTCTTTAACTATGCCAAATCCACCCTTTCCCACCATGGATTTTCTTCAAATGACTTGCAACCAAAATTACAAATTCTCACAAGTGCTCTAAGACCCCAGAACTCAGTTGCAAAAATCTAGAACACCCCAAAACACATGCAATCCTGCTGTTAGGGCTAACCCTAACGAACCCTAAGTTACAAAAAGTGCCAAAAGGCTTTTCCTTATGGATTTTGTCCCAACCACTTCTAACGGGTATTAGACCTTCCCAGGAATGCCCCAAGATCCGCCAACCCACCCGCCAAAAAGCACAACACCCCCAAACAGCCCAAAAGCAAAATCTCATACTTACAATATTTCTCGGCCTTCGGTCTAAACGCGCTGTGTAGCTAGGCCATAACTCCAGTTTACCACCACGGATTTCCTGAAAAGCAAATGCAATCAAGATTAGAGTGTCCCAGCAGTGCTCCCAGACCCCGAAACTCACCCACAAACAGCCGGAACCCGCAAAGAATACCTCAAAGGCAAGCAAGTCAGCAAAAACACAAAAACAATTCCGCCTCCGATTTGGTCCAAACCACTTTTATCCGGTATTAGAGCTTCCCAGCAATGGCCCCAGAGCCGTCAACCCAGGAGAAAACGAGTAGAAGACCCCCAAACAGCCAAAGAGCAAAAGTACAAAAATGGGGACTTAGTCATTTTATGCCAATTTCCCAAATCACTCCGCGCGCGCTCTGCAGCTAGGCCCTAACTCCCCTCTGCCACCATGGATTTGCTTCAAACCTCTTGCAAACTAAAGTATCCATAGCCAACAGTGCTCCCAGACCCCGAAACCCACCCACAAACACCAGGAAGCCCCCCAAACAGGCCCCCGAAAATGCTACATTGAGCAAAATGTCAGAAATAGCAACAAAAAAAATCAGCGTGGATTTTGTCCCAACCACTTCTATCCGGTATTAGACCTTCCCAGGAATGCCCCAAGACCCGCCAACCCACCTGCCAAAAAGTACAACACCCCCAAACAGCCCAAAAGCAAAATCTCATACTTACAATATGTCTCGGCCTTCGGTCCAAACGCGCTGTGTAGCTAGGCCATAACTCCAGTTTACCACCACGGATTTCCTGAAAAGCAAATGCAATCAAGATTAGAGTGTCCCAGCAGTGCTCCCAGACCCCGAAACTCACCCACAAACAGCCGGAACCCCCCCCAAAGAGCACCTCAAAGGCAAGCAAGTCAGCAAAAACACAAAAGAAATTCTGCCTCCGATTTGGTCCAAACCACTTTTATCCGGTATTAGAGCTTCCCAGCAATGGCCCCAGAGCCGTCAACTCACCCGCAAAGAAGTAGAACACCCCCACAAGTGCTGAGTCTTTCTTCATTGGGCGTAAACCAGCCCTCTGCTTTGATGGAAATAGGAGTCTGGAGGAGGAGGATAGAGGAGCATGTTCGTCTGAACTTGTGAACCTGAGGAATGCAGACTGCGACACCTTCAAATCAATAAGCAAACAAGTGAAGACAGTTCTGCTGATGGGCTTGTTTTTGTGATTAGGTGATTAAAGTTTGAATTATATTAACTGTGCTCAACAAAGAAAGACAGACACACAGGAATAAAAGTGAATAAGGACGAAAAAGAAAGTTATTGATTCATTGTCTCATTTTCAGGGCTCGATGTCATGGTCCACGAATAAGAATAAGGCTTTGTCATCATACTCTGCGAATTCAGGCAGGGTGAGCTCAGTGTCACCTGACAGAGAAGAAATTCCCTCATCTATGTTGCTGTCCACCTCGTCTTCATCCGGCGTGCTTTCTCGTACTCTGCAATCTGGTGGTATGAGGTGCTGATTCATCTTGATCATTGTTAACCTCTCCACATTTTTGGGCGAGAGGCGGCTCCGTTTGGAAGTTACAATGCCACCAGCAGCACTGAAAACACGTTCAGAAGACACACTTGCGAGTGGGCAAGACAAGTAGTTTAAAGCCAGGTTGGAGAGCTGTGGCCACAATTCTTTTTTCCCATGCCAATACGCCAATGGGTCAGCATTAACATAGACCTCTGTTGAGTCATTCAGATAGTCTTTCACCATCGACTCAAGGTCCTCCTCCAAGGTTCCTCCACTTTGTTTAGCTGTTGCTTTGACCTTTTGAGAACCAAACCCAAGCCGAGCTAGCCAATCCTCTTCAGCCTCCAATGTAACTGTTGTGTCTGGTGCAGATGATCCGGTTGCCGGTGTCTTTAACGGCTGAGAGGTCACTTGTGCCGCAGCCACAGGTGCAAAAGTGGATTCTTTTGACTGGGGATGGCCTGCTGATGCGGATGTACTGCCTTTTCCTTCAATTTTCTGCTGTTCTCTTTCAAACCTCTTGGCTGAGAAGGCTAGCCACTGTTTGTACTTTGTAACATCTTCATCAGCAAAAGGAAAGAATGCTCGGCCTGCCAGCGCCTTTTTGTAGCGTGGATCCAGAATAGTAGCACAAATGTAATGCTGGTTTGAGTGGATCATTTTAAGACGTTCATCACCTTGTAGGCGCTCTAATAATTTCTCCGCCAAAACAAAAGGGTCTTGGTTTTTTTCATCTTTTTGAAACACAGAACACACCTCCTTCAGTTGGTGCTCCAGCATGTACAACAATGGGATAGCTTTTCCCAAATTACAGTCCTCCTTGCTGACTGCATGCGTGAAGACCTCAAAAGGACGAAGCATGCGTGTCAGGCTTTTAACTATGTCCCATTGCGCCGCACCCATCCTCAGGTCCTCCTTCTGAGCTGTACCCTGTGTTAAGAAATAGTGATCGAGTACCGTATACTGCTCATACAGACGCTCAAGCATGTAGAAGGTGGAGTTCCAACGTGTTGCCACCTCCTGGATGAGTGCTTTCACTGCCATTCGACGTTCATATAGCAGGCTCCTCAGATGCTTCCGGGCCTTAAAAGAATGGCTGAAATGCTTGCACATTTTTCGGCAGGTGTCCACTACCCTGTACGCTGCACTGTCTTTATCACTCAAGAATTTTTTGACAACCAGGTTTATACAGTGCGCCAAACACGGCACTCTGAAATAGTCACCCAGCTCCATGGCCTTAACTACATTGGCGCCATTATCCGTGGAAACATAACCAATCTGGTGTTTTTTGGGGGACAGCCAGTCAAGGACCTTTTTGTTAAACTCATCCAAAATGTTTTCTGCTGTGTGACGTTTCTCCAAACCAAACATGGCTAGTGTTGCATGTTTCCGAGCAGCTTTAAAAACTTGGTCCGGGTCAACACCTGCGTTTAGCTTTGCTTTAACCCCTGAAAAAGAGACCCAGTGTGCAATGATGCACATGTTATCAGCGCCTGCGCCACTGGTCCACATGTCTGTTGTCAGATGTATAGTGTGAACAGCACTCTTCTGCAAAGCTGCCCCAATCACCTTCAGAACATCTTCATGTAGTGCTGGAACCGCAACTCGGGCAAAATAGAACCGGCTAGGAACCTTCCATTTAGGGCAGAGCGCTGCCACTAAATCTAGAAAACCAACCCCTTCTACAAAAGAAAAAGGGAGAAGGTCCAGAGCTAGCATTTTAGCCAGCTTAGTGTTATACAGACGCGTCAGTGGGTGGTTGCGTTCATATTGCGCTTCTGTAAACAACATCTTTTTAATGTTGCCCTGGACCAAGCACTTACGGGATAATGATGATGATGATGATATCTTCAACCCAGTTACGCTCGCTGATGAACTTTTTCGCATTGGTGTCTCACTCTCTCCCACACTCTTAGTGTGGCTCACATGGGGTGTGCTGCTGACAGCGGTACTGGGTGTAAGAGAAGTGTTTGACACGTCTTCTTCCTCCTCGTCATCATCAGATGAAAAATCAACGTTTTCATTACGTGCAATTAGGGCTTCCTTGATCGCCTGTAGGTGCGCAAACCATTGGACAGGGTGCTGTCTCTTAAGATGACCTCTCTGGCCTCCGGTACCATAGTTGGTACCAAACTTACCACGACTAACTGCAACCTTACAAATGCTACAAATGGCGAAGTTTTCCCTTTTTGGGCAAACACTAAAGAAGTCCCAAGCTGGGGACTTGAATTGTCTGTGGGGGCCGGAGGAGGCGGCGATACTGGTGGCGGTGGTCTTGCTGCTAATGCCAGATGAAGTGGAGGATGTGGATTGCCGAACTTTAGTACGTTGTGCACTTTCACCACCACTAATTGAGGTCGAGGTGGTTGGAGGTCCCTTCTTGCGAGGAAGAAATATGGAAGCGGTAGGTGTTGGTCTACTAGTTAACTCCAATGATTGTTGTGTTTCCATTGCCTCCTCGTCGACATCATCATCACGCTCAGCAGCTTCTCGGGCTAGGGTCAAAATGTCTCTTTGCTGCATGTCCGCTGGGGCTGCAGTGACCTTTATGATGTCTGGCTCGTCGTCGTGAGAGGCTTCATCAGCAGCAGTATCCGCCACTTCTTGTTGAGCCTCATCACACTCCATAACTATGAGTTTTTCGACGACCTTCCTTTTACGCTTAAGTACCTTTGTCAGATCATGGTGTGCCTCACTCTCAGACGGCCGTGATGGTTCCCAATCTTCATCCAGATCATCAGAAGGAGGTGGGCTTGAAGAAGATGTAGACACACCCCTTGATCTTTTCCTTGCTAGGGATGTGGAAGACAATGAATGATCATCAGGAGGAGTGGCTTCCTCAAATGATACCTCGGTTTGATTGTCGATTTCCAAATGTGCCCCTACTTCGGGAGGAACAACTATTGTGGGCACTTGTGACCCTCCATGCACCTCTGCTTGCGCATCTCCTTGCGCTGCCTCTCCTTCCACATGTACTTGGGCTTGTACTTGCACATGTGGTTGTTGTTGCGGCTGTGGTTGTTCAACACTTGTCAGATGAGTTACAACAACCTGTGTTGATTCAGGGACATTGCTGCTACTTTCTTGCGATGAGCCAACATCACTGGTCGATGGTGATTGAAGAAGTACACTGACTGCCTCTGCAGCACTCAAGGGCTTGGACTTAAATTGGCGTGGTGGTGGCGGCACTGAGCCCAATGGAGCGGGGGTGCTGCTCCCAACTTGGTCCCCAGCAGATCCCGCTGCTGCTGCAGGCGTACTTTTTTTTTACTCCCAAAAAACGTGGCGGCCGGCACACCAGCCTCCTTGGTAACTTGCTTCTTCTGCTCCTTACTGGCAACTTTCTTGCTAGAGGAGCTACGGGGAACTCTTTTTGGGGCCATCTTCTTCAGAGCAGGTCAGAACAGCAGGCCGCAGTTGCACGAGTTGCAGAGTTGTCTGTGGCCAGACGTGACGCCGCGTGACGTTATGCTGCACACACACACCGCTGCAGGACTTCTTCCTGGCACTGGTGGTTCTCTTGAGTCTTGTGCACCTAAAAGCAATGGAAGACAGAGGAACATCAGTTCAGTTATACAGCCCCAAAAAATCGAAAAAACACAGACAAATCTGTACAATCCCATGCCCTCCATGATGTTTAAATTCAAGACACCCCACAGAAAGACTAGGCACATGCACCACTCACTATCCCTGGTGAAAAGGCCACAACAACAGGCCAAAAAAACGAAAATCACAGAAAAATCAGCACAATCCCAAACCATCCAGGCCCTCCATGATGTTTAAATTCAAGACACCCCACAGAAAGACTAGGCCCATGCAACTTTCACTACCCCTGGGAAAACACAATAACGCAGGAAAGCTTTAAAAAAACAATCAACAAGCTGGTTACTCACCTATCGCTGCTAAAAGACAAAGCTCTATTAGGAAAACGAAAGCACTCATGGCCAATCATAAACGGCTACAAAAAAAAACAAAGCCAAGCTTACCTTCATACTGCATGGTCAGTCCAAAATAAGCGAACATTTATAGGACCACGCTTTGGTCTATGGCCAGGTTTGTGCCATCTTCCACCCTGGAAGTCAAACGAGGGCCATACGTTATGTAGACTTTGCAAGGGGGGAAAAGAAGACATTGTGCACTTGTTATGTCTGTGCCCTGCCATAGACTCAGAAAGGAGACTAATCCTCAGGAGGTTGTTTAATGCACGAGATATAAGAACCTGTAGACAAGCAATAATGGCGTGCTTAAGCCTGAATGACTTACCAATGAATATTGCTTTTGTAAAAATTTTAAATGTGATTGCCAAAGGTCTTAAGCAAAATTTTACCTAGTTTTATTTATTTATTTACTCTTCTTAAACTATTGTCATGATGTTTTAATGTGTATTGATGCTGATATTTTCTCTAAGGTCACATTTTTGTAAGATTTTAATTGATCAAACAAATAAACTTAATAATAATAATAATAACACTACCCCTGGGCATAAAGGTTGAAAAGTAGGCAAAATGGTTGCAGGCCTAACAACACTGACTGCATTCAAAATGGCCACTTGCCTCCCAGCACATGGCCTGCCTGAACCAGCACTCAAAATGGCCCCCACCCACATGGCCTGTCCACATGAACACCCCAAAAAATCGAAAAATACAGAAAAATCAGCACAATCCCAAGCCATCTAGGCCCTCCATGAGGTTTAAATTCAAGACACCCCACAGAAAGACTAGGCCCATGCAACACTCCCTACCCCTGATGAAAAGGCCACAACAACAGGCCAAAAAAACGAAAATCACAGAAAAATCAGCACAATCCCAAACCATACAGGCCCTCCATGATCTTTAAATTCAAGACACCCCACAGAAAGACTAGGCACATGCAACACTCACTACCCCTGAGCATAAAGGTTGAAAAGTAGGCAAAATGGTTGCAGGCCTATCAACACTGATGACTGCATTCAGAATGGCCACTTGCATCCCAGCACATGGCCTGCCTGTACCAGCACTCAAAATGGCCCCCACCCACATGGCCTGTCCCCATGAACACCCCAAAAAATTGAAAAACACAGAAAAATCCGCACAATCCCAAGCCATCCAGGCCCTCCATGATGTTTAAGTTCAAGACACCCCACAGAAAGACTAGGCCCATGCAACACTCACTACCCCTGGTGAAAAGGCCACAACAACAGGCCAAAAAAACGAAAACCACTGAAAAATCAGCACAATCCCAAACCATACAGGCCCTCCATGATGTTTAAATTCAAGACACCCCACAGAAAGACTAGGCCCATGCAACACTCACTACCCCTAGTGAAAAGGCCACAACAACAGGCCAAAAAAACGAAAATCACAGAAAAATCAGCACAATCCCAAACCATCCAGGCCCTCCATGATGTTTAAATTCAAGACACCACACAGAAAGACTAGGCCCATGCAACACTCACTACCCCTGGTGAAAAGGCCACAACAACAGGCCAAAAAAACGAAAATCACAGAAAAATCAGCACAATCCCAAACCATCCAGGCCCTCCATGATGTTTAAATTCAAGACACCCCACAGAAAGACTAGGCCCATGCAACACTCACTACTCCTGTGCATAAAGGTTGAAAACTAGGCAAAATGGTTGCAGGCCTAACAACACTGACTGCATTCAAAATGGCCACTTGCCTCCCAGCACATGGCCTGCCTGTACCAGCACTCAAAATGGCCCCCACCCACATGGCCTGTCCCCATGAACACCCCAAAAAATCGAAAAACACAGAAATAAATTGCACAATCCCAAGCCATCCAGGCCCTCCATGATGTTTAAATTCAAGACACCCCACAGAAAGACTAGGCCCATGCAACACTCACTACACCTGGTGAAAAGGCCACAACAACAGGCCAAAAAAACGAAAATCACAGAAAAATCAGCACAATCCCAAACCATCCAGGCCCTCCATGATGTTTAAATTCAAGACACCCCACAGAAAGACTAGGCCCTTGAAACACTCACTACTCCTGGGCATAAAGGTTGAAAACTAGGCAAAATGGTTGCAGGCCTAACAACACTGACTGTATTCAAAATGGCCACTTGCCTCCCAGCACATGGCCTGCCTGTACCAGCACTCAAAATGGCCCCCACCCACATGGCCTGTCCACATGAACACCCCATAAAATCGAAAAACACAGAAAAATCAGCACAATCCCAAGCCATCTAGGCCCTCCATGATGTTTAAATTCAAGACACCCCACAGAAAGACTAGGCCCATACAACACTCACTACCCCTGGTGAAAAGGCCACAACAACAGGCCAAAAAAACGAAAATCACAGAAAAATCAGCACAATCCCAAACCATACAGGCCCTCCATGATCTTTAAATTCAAGACACCCCACAGAAAGACTAGGCACATGCAACACTAACTACCCCTTGGCATAAAGGTTGAAAAGTAGGCAAAATGGTTGCAGGCCTAACAACACTGATGACTGCATTCAAAATGGCCACTTGCCTCCCAGCACATGGCCTGCCTGTACCAGCACTCAAAATGGCCCCCACCCACATGGCCTGTCCCCATGAACACCCCAAAAAATAGAAAAACACAGAAAAATCAGCACAATCCCAAACCATCCAGGCCCTCCATGATGTTTAAATTCAAGACACCCCACAGAAAGACTAGGCCCATGCAACACTCACTACCCCTGGTGAAAAGACCACAACAACAAGCCAAAAAAACGAAAATCACAGAAAAATCAGCACAATCCCAAACCATCCAGGCCCTCCATGATATTTAAATTCAAGACACCCCACAGAAAGACTAGGCCCATGCAACACTCACTACCCCTGGTGAAAAGGCCACAACAACAGGCCAAAAAAACGAAAATCACAGAAAAATCAGCACAATCCCAAGCCATCCAGCCCCTCCATGATGTTTAAATTCAAAACACCCCACAGAAAGACTCAGTGCACCCACCACTGAGTACCCCTGGGCAAAAGGCCCCAAAACAGCCCAAAAATCGAAAATTCCAAAATTGTAGTTGCAGCAACTGTAATGCCCCAAACAAACTTACTTGTGAAATTTCTAATCCAAAAGTGATCCAAAGAAAGTCAAATAGGCCTCAAATCCAAATATCCAGCAGCATCCACAAAAAGTAATCCTTCCAGCTCCAGATCAAAATGAAAAGTGACCAGGAGATGGACAAAGCACTGGGAGGAGCCTGCTGGACAGGAACAGGAAGTTGAAGACTGTGGGGCACTTCCTTCCTCCCACCCCTCCCCAAAATGGACTCCTCGCAAAAAAAGTGCAGGCAAATGTCAACCTGAGGAGTTATTCAGATAAAAAACATCATTTCCAGAAGGTTTATGCTGCTTGCTGGTGGATTTCTTGTGCAGAATTGCAAATTTTGTATTTTCGCGAGTGCGAGATTGTTGCTGCTTGCCGCATCTACAAGCTCGCAGTTGCGAAGTCCCGCGATACGTGATCACGGCGTGCTCGCGTTGACAAACTCTCGCTGTGCAAGTTGGCAAGCCGCGATTACGTAATCGCGCTCGCCAAATTCCCGCGGGATCCCGCAGCAAGATCCAAGATGGCTCAGCACTCGCAAAATATCAAGAAAAACAACTCGGCAAACGCTGAATGACGGTAAGTAAACGCTGCGCGCCGCAAAATTGTATCACCAAGAAAAAAAATCCGCTGCGTGCGAATTTGCGGATTTTTGGTAAATTCGCGAGCGTTCGCGGATTGCGAATTTACCGAAAATCCGCAAAATCCACGAGCGTAACGGATTTTCCGCCATGCTTAAACAACACTGCCCGAGCCGACACACGGGGAGAGTGGGCCGCTGGAGTGGCTGTGGGAACCGCACTAAGAGGCCAGAGAGGAGACGGTGGCATCTGGTAAAGGAGGAGACGGAGACCGCAGTGGACAGAGTAAACGCAACAGAGAGTCACCGGGTAGAGGGCGCACAGCGCAGATCAGGACTCAGTAGAAGGCTGGTGAGCTGTGCGGCAGAACTGCGGAGGGCACGAGATAGACCACTGGGGCTACACTGGACGACGGAGCGCGCATGAACCTAGAACTCAGAAGTGGCAGTAAGATGGGGAAGCCAGACCGAATCCAATCTAAACTCCCGTTTGCGCAAAAGAGTGCTAAATCGAAGGACAAGGCACCTGAGGACAACACTAGGCCCCCCTCCCAGAGGAACAGGACCAGGACATCAAAAGCTTATTACTGTCAATGGAGAAGGGCCTACAGGAAGGCATATCGTCACTGGGAGCAAATATGGATGCAATGACATACAGGCTGCACAGAATGGGAGAATGACTCGACAAAACACGCAAAACACCTGGACATGTCGGAAAGAAGGATTACTGAGGTCGAGGAGGCGCATACCACCATCGATGTTAGTCATAAACAGCTGGGTAGGATGATGCAGCTACTCCAGGATAAGACCAAAGATTTGGAGGCGCGTGCTCGACGATGCAATGTGCGCATCGTAGGCCTTCCGGAGACAACTGCCAAAATGGAGACATTCATAGAGAAACTACTAACAACTCTGCTGGGAGCTGAAGTGTTCTCCAACATGTTTATCATAGAGAGAGCGCACCGTTCACTGGCGCCGCGGCCGAAGCCTGGAGCTCCGCCGAGACCGATAATAGCAAAATTCCTGAATTACAGGGACAGGGATGCGGCGCTGAGAGTAGCCCGAGAAAAACAGACGCTAGCAGACGAGGGATCGAATATCTCGCTATATTCGAACTTCACAGCCAAGGTCCAAGAGTCGAGAAAGCACTTCCTTCCAATGAAAAAACAACTGCGCGACTTAGGCCTGGAGTACGCAATGCTATACCCGGCTAAACTTAAAGTCAAAAGGGACGGGCAGTCGCACGTCTTCACGGACCCGAGAGCGCTTCAAAAGGCATTGAAGGACTGGGCTAAGGGGCAGAGGAGGAGTCTGGATGACACCGCGACGGACTGTGCAAATGAAGGCAACATGGAGGAACAAGACTGGGAGTCGGGTGCTCTGACGCCTCGGATGCCCCGGGGGCGGAGACAGGCGAGTGTGCTGTAAGGAATCGCTGCAGAGATGAGCACTGAGGCAACTGAGAGGCGCCCCCCCCGGTGCGGGATGGGCTGGCTGCTGGAGGTACGGTGATAGTGTCAAGTACTAAGATTGTGTTGAGTTACTGGCAACTGGACTTGAGCTACCTCCACCCACAAGTGTTAGCACTGAAGGGGTAAGAATTAAAAGGGAGGGGGTTAGAGGGTTCGGTGGGATTGGGAAATGAAAATGTCGCGACCTAGTTGGGGGTGGTCTGCTGTGGGAGGGGATGGGAGTTTTTTAACTGGGAAAGGGGGGGGGCTTTGTTGGTAATGTTTTCTGATGCCGGATATGCTAGACTCACAATACGCAATGCTACTAATGACGAGGGTGGTCCAATGTTCCCTGAGAAATTAGCTTATATGAATTGCCCTTGATGACATTGTCCTAGACAGATGAAAGGAGACACTTTAGGAAACTGAGGAAAATTCTGAATTATTTGCAGAGACATCACATAGATTTAGTGCTACTGCAGGAGACACACCTGTCTGATAGTAGTCCCAGGTTGCAGGCAAGGGGGCTGAAAGGCCAGTACAACGCAGCGGGCTTCACAACACACGCCAGGGGTGTACTCACCTGGGTGAACTTGAAATCAGCTTGTTCCCTGAAACTGTTAAGTGCTGACACAGGAGGCAGGTACGTCATATCACACTGCACGGGCAAGGGGATGAAAATCCTAGTAGTTAATGTATATGGCCCTAACTTTGACTGCCCTGACTTTTATCGACACTTGGCGGCAGTAGTGCGGGACTACACAGACCTTCCAGTCATATGGGGAGGAGACTGTAACATGACCAGGAACCCAGGGTTGGATAGATCGAGCGGCCCGGATAGACGACAGACGCCAGCGGCTAGAGAATTAGATGGGTTATTAATCAGCGAGGGCCTTATAGATGTGTGGCGCAGCTTGTATCCGGAAAGAGGAGGTTTTACGCACTACTCTGCCTTTCATAATATCCACACCTGCATAGATTATTGGTTGGCTTCCTCCCGACGTTCCACACTTGTACGCAGCTGCCAGGTGTTCCCCAGAACTCTATCTGATCACTCCCCAGTGCTGCTAACACTCACAACTCCACAGAGAAGGATCCCCCCATTCACGTGGAGATTCCCGCCCTATTCTTTACAAGATACACAATTCAGAGAGGACATACACAAAGCGATAGAGACTTTTTTTGACATCAACATTGGGTCGGTTGACAGTTTCACCACTGTTTGGGAAGCCTTTAATCTATACTTTAGAGGAGAGGTTATGAGCAAACACTCGGGGGTACTACGATCTATTCAACAGCGTTTAGCTATGCTGGAGCACAGGGTGGCGGACTGTGAGAGGCGACTGCTAAGTAATGACTCAGAGGACATTCGGGAGGAACTTAGGACACTGGTGGCTGAATACCAGGAGGAGGCGGACGCTGAACTGAAACACTTGGGGAAATACGCGACAGCTAGAATATATGGGGAGAGGGACAGACCGGGCTCAATACTGGCTAACATGAGCAGACAGCAGCGACGTAGGACAACTGTAATGGCTATAAAGACTAGGGAGGGCAACCTACTCACAGAGGAGGAGGAGATAGCGGACCGGTTCCGGACTTACTACTCAGAGCTATATGAGACCAGGGGAACAAGCAATGAAGACAAGATTCAGGACTATTTAGACCATATCCAGCTACCGTTCTTATCAGACGCCCATAGGGAATTTTTAATGCTACCAATAGAACAAGATGAGATTCGGTAGGCTCTTAGCGGAATGAGAGCAGGAAGCGCCCCGGGGACAGATGGCCTCACGGTAGGGTTTTACTCTGCTTTCCTGGACTTACTGATGCCACACCTCTCTGCACTGTATGCGGACATGAGGGAGGCGGGAGTGATGCCTGCCTCAATGATAGAGGAACTAATTGTGGCTATCCCGAAGCCGGGGAAGCCTCCGGAAGAATGCAGCTCCTATAGGCCGCTGTCGCTTTTGAACATTGATACCAAAATATACGCAAAAGTTTGGGCTACCCGATTGGCTCTGCTCACCCCGGAGCTGGTTGCACCGGAAAAGGCGGGATTCGTGACAGGTCGAAACGTGACATACAATCTAAGAACTGTGTTTGGAGCTCTTCAACACATAACACAGGACCGGAAGGCGATAGCTGTGTTTTAAGACATAGAGAAAGCTTTCGACTCTGCAGAGTGGCCTTTTATGAGAATGGTGTGGTGAGGTTGGGGATAGGACAGGGGTTTTTACAGATGATGGCGGTCTTGTACTCTGACTTGACGGCCCGTGTGCGCCTTGGGAACCGTGTCACGGACAAGATATTTATCCGGAGAGGCACCCGACAGGGGTGCCCCTAGTCCCCCGCGCTATACGCATTAGTGGCGGAGCCGCTAGCCTGTGCGATGCGGGAGTACCACAGTCATAGAGGGCTAAATTTCCCCGGTTACCGCCTGATTCTGTCGACCTACGCGGACGACACATTGCTGTACGTTTGGGAGCCGGAGCAGAACTTATAGCCGCTTCTGAGGGAGGTGGTGAAGTTTGGAGCTCTATCAGGGTTAACAGTCAATTGGAATAAATCCATTGCCTTTCCTCTAACCCCGGCAACGGAACAATTTGAAATGGAGTATCCATTGAGGTGGACGACGGACTCGGTGAGATACCTGGGGATACAACTGCATACAGACTCTGAAGTGGTTATGCGCGAAAACTATAGGACTGCCATGGTGAGACTGGAAGATAATGTCGAGGTCTGGAAGGCTCTACCGCTCTCGCTGATAGGTAGAATTTCGATCATAAAAAGGATCGTACTGCCTAGGTTACTGTACCTTTTTATTAATATACCTATGGTATTACCAAAATATTTCTTTGGCCGCCTTAAGTCTTTGATGATAAAACTGGCATGGGTGGGAAAGCAGGTCAGGGTGCAGTGGGCTGTAATGGTGTTACCATACCACCTTGGCAGTTTGGGGGCTCCTGACTTTGAGCTTTACTACAGAGAGTCTCTATGCGGCGCCTAGACCACTGCCGGCTGTTTTTGGCCTGGTAGACAGACGCACGGGTCTGTTAGACTCTTTGAACTCGCCCAGGCATGCGCAGCAGGCATTGCTGCAGTGTCAATCGGGGCGCTGCTGTACTCCCCATTGATGCCCATTGAGTGGATGGCTTGGCTATCGCCGTGCTTGGAAAAGGGTGTGGTCTCGGCTCTGAATGATATGGGTGTAAAAACGGCTGGGGACATGTTTGAGGATGGGGCGCTCAAAACGCTTGCTGCAGTGCTCCCGCCGGACATGGCACCGACCGTGCTACAACGCTTCCACTTTCACAGAGTCAGAGGGGCATGGCGGGAGCAATTGGGTGACGACTTAGTGGAACCGGCCGAATTGTTGGAACTCACGCATGTTATTAAGACAGATTCCCCCCGGAAACTGGTTTCTATTTTGTATAGGATGACTCTTATAGGCAGAGCTACTGGGTATAGTAAGGCGCGACTCGAGTGGCATAGGGACTTAGGGATTGCAGTTGACGACGACATGTGGAGATACCGTTGCAACAATACGAGGCGGATTTCCTTAAACGGAAGACATAGATTAATACATTTTAAATTTATCAATAGAGTTTACCACACGTCAGAGAGACTGTTCAGATTTGGCCTGCAAGAGGACGCGACCTGTGACAGATGCGGTGCTAGCAATGCGGGGTTCATGCATTTATCCTTGGAGTGTCACGGGGTGCAGAGATACTGGGGCAACGTGTTTCACACCTTAGGTAAGATAATAGCCGCTGAGCTTTCCCCGTCCCTGGCTCTACTGGGTTACTCGGGTTACTCGAAGGGACTACCTAAGGCCCAGAGACGTTTGGTAGATATGGGAATGCTGTTAGCTAAGCGCAGACTGGCTTGTGGCTGGATGATGGGCCCACTCCCCACGTCAGAACAATGGGACAGGGACCTGACCTACTTTTGTACACAAATGGAGAACTACAGTGATCTGATACCCCTAAAGAACAGGCCTAAGAACTTTTGGGGGCTATATGTAGAATATAAACAACGCCTAGCGGCTATGGCAGAGAATGCAGAAGAGGAGGAGGGGGACCTTGTTCCCGGGATGCAAAATGATGTGATTAATACCACATTGGAGTGGTGAATACTGTAAAGTTTGTGGAGGTAAATGTCAGATGGGGTTGCAGTCATGTCTGCTGCCACCCACAATATGTAGAAAAATGAGACACTAGCATGATCAATAGGGACACACCATATGATAATGGAGTGAGCTGCAGAGTTGGAGGCATCGTTTACAGTTGGTTTATAGGTTAGTTACACCATATAATTACAGAGGAAACAGTGTAGGAGGAAATCTTCTGTTTATGTGCTACATGCTTCATAGTCAGGTGAGAGATATTAAGTCTTACAACTACCGCGGCACGACCTCCGGGATGTGGGCTAAATGGCTGTGTTTTTTACCATTATATCCGAAGTGAAGTGCTACCCTGTACGGGATACGACTCTCCCTGACTGTGTGTAATGTACCTACCAAAGTTTGAAAATAAAATTTAAAAAAAAACCTCTTGGCACGAATCAGGGACATTGGTATCGGTGGGACGATACATCAATGGATCACCTCCTTCCTGAGAGACTGTACCCTAAGAATTCAGATGGGTGCTGTGTGTTCAACAGAGGGTCAATAACTTGTGGAGTCCCCCAGGGGTCAGCACTATCGCCACTTCTGTTTAATATCTATCTTAGACCGCCAATGAGGGACTTAGCCCGTATGGACTGCCAGGTGTTCAATTACGCCGATGATACACAAATTATCTTTCAAATTGAGAACACCCCATAAGCCCACACACGTGTGCAAGATACACTTAGATACGTGGTCAACTGGATGACGGCCAACTCACTTACGGTTAACCCAGATAAAAGTGAGGTACTGGCCATCAAGACAGGCAGCAATGCGTGGGCCGACCACTTCTGGCCTCAGGAGCTGGGAGACACACCATCTCCAGCCCCAATTGTAAAAATCCTGGGTATTAAACTCAATGAAAAACTCATACTGACCAACCAAGTGGCCGCCATCTTCGGAACCTGCGTGGGCTTGCTGAGGCAGTTAAGGAAACTATCACACCTCCTTTCATTTCACACCATGTGGACGGTGGTGACAGCATTGATCATGTCGCGCCTAGACTATGGCAATGTGCTATACATTGGGCTACTGGAAAAATTGCTAGGCAAACTGCAACTTGCAATGAATGATGCAGCCAGGCTGATCTTCAAGCTCCCCAGATGTGCATGGGCCGCCACCATGCTGCAAAAACTTAATTGGCTCCCCGTCAAACAGCGTCCTCGATTAAAGGGCCTCTATGGGCACGCCCCAAGAGCGACTGTGGAAATACGTCCTTGGCCGCACCCCTCGGTCATCCGAGGGAGGACAATTGGCCTGCGCACGGTTTAACCACACGACTAAGGGAAGGCGAGCCATCTCTGTCCGTATACCGCAACTGTGGAATTAGTTGCCTGGCACCTCCGGTTAGAAAAAGACCTTCACCCCTTCAAGAAAAAACGGAAGACCTGCCTCTTCACAGAGGCCTGGGCATAACACAGACTGATCAGGGGTTACCATCCACTCATGGGGGCGGGCTGTGGCTACTCTCTCCCAGCGCTTAGAGACCTGCCAGTATTAAGCGCTCCACAAATCTCAATTAACGTAACATTACATAATAATATTAGCAGCTCAGTATGTTTTTCATTGAACAGAAAAGGTTGGAGACACCTGTTCTAAAGTCTCTTCAGCTGGGGCGTGGCCAAGATGGCGGCGGGATAGAAGGGATGTGTTCTCCTTAGCTCCTGCCCGCTGCCTCCCGAATCGGCACAGCACGGCCCTTTCGGGGCATTAAATAGCCCGAGGTTCGCTGATACTGCGGCGGGGGTCCCTACAGGACCACTTGGTGCCTTGTGTCCTGGCAGAGAGAGCGGCTGCCGGCGGCAACAAGGAACGGCCAGGAGGACCCGACAACGCTGCACTTCACATCGCGGACCATCGAGGCTAGCACCTCCCCTCCCGGCCACAGCCGTGCAGGTTTGGCGGCCGGTGGGCCACATGACAGGCATCCGGCACCAGCGGCGATGCCCGTGCCAGTCAGGGACCGGGCCCCAAGCGAAGTGAGCACCGTTCCCTGAGTCCGCAGGGAAGAGGAATCAACGGAGGAGCGACCGGATACCCTGCTGCGGAGGACCCGCCGTGCAAGCCCCGGGGCGCGGGTCGAGTGCTGCTGCAGCCCAGTTTCTAACATCCGACTGGGCCGCGCAGATCCCCGGCCCACGGTAGGCGGAGCGCCCGACACAGCACTACGCAATGCGGCGGTGCAGCAGGTGAGGCTGCGGCATCCCGGTTGCGGGTTTGCAACTATTACAGCCCTCCCGTGCTGGTTCCATGAGCCGACACGACCCCTCCTGATGCCCTATGCGCCCCATGCCTCCTGGGTGGGACATCCGAGGGCCATGTCCTACTTCCGGGCCTGGGAGTAGCTGCTTCAGGGCGCCAGCACCAGCAGGGAAGACCTTCTGAGGCCTAGAGAGTGAAGGGGGCCTGCAGCCAGGAGACCAGCGGTCTAGGTTTGGGTCACTCGCCTGCCGGACTGGGATGACTGGGGGGCCCACTCAGGAACATGCCTTGGGACCTGCCGGCGAGGGGGGGTGCAGGAGAGGACCCTGAGAGACAACGCGACGCTCGATTGGGTGCTCAGCGGGGACCAGTGTCGGGTCCGTATCCCAAGCCGGTGGTGACCCGAGGGACGGGAGAGGCCCCAAATTGCGCCCTTACTGGGTCTGCGGACACATTAGGAGAGACCGCTGGACCCCGATACCGCTGATATCTGGCGCTGGGAGACGAGGTGGGCTCGGGGTGAACAATCGAGAGCGGTACTCCCCTACACCTAGCCTCTAATCTCTCTCCTGACCACACAGCTCTGCTGGACATACCACTCGACGGAGGGGCAGCCCGGGGGCTGCTTCGGAGGGGGCCTGACTCGCTCAGTGAGCAGCCCCTACACCCCAATCACAGGGCTCTCCACAGGGACATCCCAGCTTGCACCTCATTATACGAGGAGTGTTTGGCCTTTGCCTCCATTTGTGGGCTTGGAGTTCTCCCAGTGGCCATCTTTGACGGGAGAGTGTACACAATAGCAACTCTGGGAATCGCCCTTTCACAGGACCCCAGCCATCGGTGCTGCCGCGATAGGCAGAAATATATTTACAACAAGGGGTGGTGAGGGACAGAGTCTCTGAATTAAACAGAATACTCTCACCCAGTCAAGAGATCAGGGCTAGATCCAACACCGTTTTTTAGCTCACTGCATCATCCCAGTTTCAGAACCTGGCTGTATGCAAATTAGTCTGTTCCTGTCGATAGGCAGGGCCCACACACCTTTGTCTCTGTCAGCACAAATTCTCCCAGGGAGACGACAGCTGCCGGCTGGAAGACAGGCGCCCCCCGGGAGTCTGCCGACCCTCTGCCACTACTCCATTGGGTTCTTGGGGGGTTGAGTGAGCATGTCCAAAGCCAGGACCAACAAATCGAAAACCCAGTAAGAGATCTTTGGTCGCCCACAGCCCACTACTGACATGGCTAACATAGAGCCGGAAACTGAGGCGGCGAAGCACCCCTCGGCAACCTGGGATGATCCCATCACAAAGGCCTTCTTAGAATTACTCTTCCTCACTCTCAGGGAAGATATCCAGTCAGCCAAAGCTGAATTTGCCACGGAACTCACAGATATACGCCGGGATGTCGACGGAGTCGGTGAGCGGGTGGCTGCACTCGAAGAGAAGAGCGATTCCACAGTCACAGACTTGACAACGCTTCAGCAAGAAGTCCTTCAGTTGCAAGACCAGAATGTGGACATGCAAATGCATTTGGAAGATTTAGAAAACCACTCCCGTAGACATAACATCCGAATTCGGGGAGTGAGGGTGACAGACGACACCCGGGACCTCTTTGCCTTCACAGTTGGCCTCTTCCGGCACATACTCAGTGACTCCCACGAGGCTGACGTCATCTTTGACAGAGCACATAGAGTGGGTCCGCCTGGCGGGCCCAACGCACCCCCGGCGGATATCCTGGTGTGCGTTCAAGACTTAAAGACCAAATAATCTATCCTTTCTAAAGCACGGACTCTCCACCCTATCTCATTTCAAGGTCATTCCCCGGTCCAATATCAAGAACTAGCACTGATCACCATTCAGCGACGACGGCAGTTCCGCCCAGTGACCGACCAATTGCGGCAACAGGGGATCTCGTTTTCCTGGGGGCACCCATTTTGCCTCATTTTCAGATACAACAGTAAACTCCACCAACTGTGCTCTTTAATGGACGCATGCCGACTGCTGGGGTTGGCCCCACCGAGTGAGGAGGAGGAGACGGACGGGCCGGCATCCAGGCCAGAGACCTCTACATCAGGATGGCAACGTCAGGGCAGAAGACTGCGCCCTCGATGACCGCCCACCTCAGAAATTGCCCGTAGCCAACAGGAAGCACTGGCGGCAGCTACCGAGGCCCTCGCGGTGGAGGGCTCTGAGGACCAATGCTGGACCTGGACCTACTACCCTTTTTTGAACCATCCTAATGCTTCTTTGCTGGTTCGGGATGGGAGCGGGGGGAAATCTTCCCTTCCCATTGATCACACCATGGACCCCAACTGGATGAAACACCAGTGGTCTTGGGACAATGGACCAATCTTACGAACAGTTCTTGCTCAGGTTGTTTTCGGGTTAGGGGGGGTGGGGTTTTTCTTTGGAGCGGGTTTTGCAGGTTTTTTTTAGGGGTATTGTTCCCCTCGTCCACCTTCCATCCCCTTTCAGATACCAGATTGCAGCACTATCGAACCCAACTTTTCCTCTTTGTAACCAGGAGCTCTTGAGAGGCCCTTCTGGACCTTATCCCAGCCAGTTCCCCCTCTACATGTCCCATTGTCCCGACATCACTTAAAATTTTCACCCTCAATGTCCGTGGTCTCAACAACCGATCAAATGCAGAGCGGTCCTCCACTGTCTAGAACACTCACAGGCTGATATCTGCCTCTTACAAGAGACCCACCTTGTCCCTAAAGATCACCACATATTGAGGTCCCGGGCATTCCCCACGCAACTATTTTCTTCTAATTCCACTAAATCAGCGGGGTTGCTATACTTGTTTCTTGCTCTTTCCAAGGTAAGGTCCTCCAGAAGGAGGCGGAGAATAAAGGCCGCTTACTCACATACCGGTTCCAGGTGGCCGGGACTCCCCTCATAGTGGGTTCTATTTATGCCCCCAATGAAGGTCAAGGGAGATTTCTCCATACAGCACTCACAGAGGCGACAGCTAATTCTGAATGATACTTGCTGTTAAGGGGGGACTTAAACATGGTCTTCGACAACGTCACTGACCGCTCTTGTCAGCGCACAACCCAGGTCGGAGCTCTCTACCAAACCGACCTGGATCGGCTTCACGATCTTGGGCTCTCAGACATGTGGCGCCACTTTCACCTTCATACTCGGGCTTATACGTACTAAGGGGCACATAAAATATATGCCAGATTGGATTATCTCCTTAGCTCCGCCTCCTGGCTCACAAACTGCAGGAAGCGCGACAACGGCAGGGTGTACAGGCCATTCGAGACCCCGGGGTGAGCTTAAATCGGAAGATGCAGACATAGCGGACGTTTTCCGAGACTTCTATGCGGATTTATATTCGAGCGACTCTCTTGACGCTTTTCACGGGCTTGACTACCTAGACACCAATCAGATACCCTCACTTTCTCAAGCACAGGCAGAACACCTAGATAGGGATATAGGGATGGAGGAAGTAATCGCTGCCATCTCCCGCTTCAGACTCAGTAAATTCCTGGGGCCGATGGCAACTCGGCAGCCTTTCATAAAACCTTTTGTGGTCAAATTGCCCCCCTGCTGCTGGACCTTTTTAATACCTTTGCACAAACGGGGGCCATCCCCGGTGAAATGTTGGAGGCCTCCGTCGAAGTAATCCCTAAGCCTGGGAATGATAAGATGCTTTGTAGCGCCTATAGGCCCATCTCCCTTCTAAATATTGATATAAAGCTCTACACGTGTATATTAGCGACTCAACTAACGCCCTACATGCCCCAGCTTATTTAACCAGTTCAGGCAGGGTTCATATAGCAAAAACAGACCAGCGATAACACTAAAAGGGTACTACACCTTTTTGAGAAGGCTTCTCGCACTCAAGGCACACATATGCTCCTGCCTATTGACGCAGAGAAGGCCTTTGATAGGGTGCACTGGCCCTACCTGGAGCAAGTTCTGTCGTCATTCGGCTTTGGGGACAAATTACACACGCGAATACTTAACTGTTACTGCCTACTTAAGGGGACGGTCCGTGTGAACGGCCAGACATCGTCCCGCTTCCCCATAAGCAGAGGAACAAGTCAGGGGTGTCCCCTCTCTCCCCTCCTATTCACGCTCTACATGGTGCCACTGGGGCAGTGAATCCAGCAGCACCCTCTCATTGCCGGGATTAAATTTGGTGGCGATACCCACACCATCAGCCTATACGCTGATGATATTCTGCTCTCTCTCTCTAACCCGATCCAGACCCTGAGGGCTCTCTTCGTTGAGCTACACAGCTTTGCACGGGCCTCCGAGTTCAAGATTAATATGGAGAAATCCACCGCCCTTGACATATCACTCGCTCCGGACACCCTGGCTCACATTCGCGACGAACACCCGATACAATGGTCCGCTTCCACCATTCCGTATCTAGGAGTGTAGTTGGGGGCCACCATCCCCACCACAGCCGCCGCCAACTATGGGAGGCTCGGTACCCACATCCGCCAGGAGCTTGATCGTTGGAAACACCATACCCTCCCCTGACTGGGCAGAATAGCAGCCACCAAGATGACAATACTTCCACAGATTCTTTATCTTTTCCAGACTCTTCCCCTGCATCCCCCTACAGGCTGGATCCAACAACCCAACCAGACTTGGCGCAATTCATCTGGCAGGGCCGCAAGCCCAGGTTTAAGCATGCCATAGCAATTCTGCCTCAAGAACAAGGAGGTATCTGGGTCCCTGACCTACAACTCTACTTTTACGCCTCCCAGCTCCGCTTCTTAGTGGAGCTTAGCCGTCTGGAATCCGTGAAACATTGGCTGTTTCAGGACCAAGCAGTTGCTGGTACGTCCCTACAGGGTATCCCCTTCCTTAACAGAGCACACAGACCACCTAATCTTTATGCCTCTTACATCACGGGCACCATGATGGAAGCATAGGATCGCACTGCCATAACCCATGGGCTGACTTCGTTCCCCTCCCCGCTCACTCCACTATTTATTAACCTGGAGTTCCATCCGGGTACCATTGCCAAGGCCTTTACACACTGGCGCCCTACCCCTTGCAGAGCGCTGGATCACTCATTTGACCTAGAAGGAATTATCCCATTTACACGTCTCCGGACAGATTACGGTGTCCCGGAAATGGAGAGGCTGTCCTATCTACAACTAAGACATTGGGCTCTCCAACCACAAGTCAGACCTGGGGCTCAGCGATTCCTAACTGCATACGAGAAGTGGCTTATCACCCGCACTGGAGACAAGAAATTCATTTCGGATCTTTACAAGCACCTACTACTCACCACTGTACACACATATAATGCAGGACGAGTGCGTTGGGAGAGGGACTTAGGCCGCACTCTCACTCATAGGGAATGGGATAGTATTTATTACAGGGCCAGGCACTCGGCGTATCACGCCTTACCGAGAAACTGACTAAAGTGGTGACCTACTAGTATTACATCCCAGAGCGCCTCCACCAGTTTTATCCCCGCCAGAGCGCCCTGTGTTGGAGGGAGTGAGGGGAGGTGGGTACACTGGAACACCTTCTTTGGGGCTGCACCCGAATTCAATCGTACTGGTCCCACATTTTAGACGAAGTAGACTCGCTCCTGGACACATAACTTCCACGCTTCCAGGACTATATCCTTCTGAGCTCACCCAATCCGCTCATGTATCCGTCTAAGTCAAGGAAAGGGCGCCTGATTGCTATCGCCCTAGGAGCGGCTACCCAGAACATACTTGCACACTGGCGTTCCCCCCAGCCGCCTCCACAATCCGGATGGCTGCAGAGACTTTGGATGGTGTTGGGGATGAAAAAGATGTCTCTCACTCTAGCGGGTAGGAGCTCTGTGTTCCCCGAACTGTGGCGTCCTTTCCTAGCGCTGCTCACAACAGAATTCAGGGAATTGACGTGTCCCAGATATCTGCGACTCATGTGCCTAGCGGATACATCATTACAGCAGGCGAGTTCCACACGAGGGTCTCGCAGACCGCGATGAATCATAAGGTACTCTGTCCTTTCCCTCCCCTTTTCTTTTTAGCCTCTCCCCTTTTGTTCTCTTATTTGTATTCATTTGGTGGACGAGGGGTGGGGTGGGGGTGGGACTGTTGGGTTTTTTCAGTTGTTTGCTTCTTGCAGCGCCGTATGCATCGGCTTTACCAGACCCGCTCCATGCAGACTTTACAGTATCACAGCTACCTAGGACACTTATTGACTGTATTAAGGTAAGTTTGAGAGCTGGGGGTTACGCTCTTTGTTGTCCTATTTGTCTTTGAAACTAATAAAAAGATTTAAACCATAAAGTCTCTTCAGCTATTACCTGAGAAAGCTAGCGGACTCCAGCTTTGTCCTGCTACATTACCCTAACCCCTTTCAAACTAATTTTAAGCATCTACATAGGACATACTGCACTCAAACTCTGATGGATTTAAATCTATGATTTGCAGGTTGCACATCGAACTCTGCAGCAAACACCGAGCCCAGTAAGCTTGTTGCCAGTTTGTTAGCAAACAATTAAGTATTCACCAATATTGCAACAAAGCACCTTGGTAAACATTACTTCAAATTGAGATTACTTCAAATATATTGTGATATTTACTCAGCATCCCTCTACCTCAGTGGAATCATCAGCCACAGATTTGGGTTAAGTTTGTCAAGTTTCTGTCTTCAAGATGGGATATTCAAGGTTCATCTTGGTTCCTATTTGGTTCTCAAGAGCTACTTTGCGATATCTACTTTCCTATGTGGTGGTAAAAACATTTGTTCACAACCTCAAACTAGAGGCATATTGTGGCCAAGATGAGTTACCGCCGCCGCCCAAGATCACAAATCATTCACCGAGCCCCCCTTGCTGTCATCACTTCCACTCCTCATGTACGGTTCCTTTTAATTGCTTCATTAATTATTAATATTATTTATAACACCCTCCTTGTAGCAAACAGGTGCCATTTTACATTGATGTCGTGTGATTTGAACGTGCAAAAGTTGCACTTTCTCAAATTCTTTTTCAGAAAATTTACAGCAATGATGTGCGGTTCAGTCACTCCCTATTATCAATTTTTAAAAACACATAGGGCCTGATTAAGATTTTGGTGGTGCAGGTGCAGGCGGTGCAGGAACGCACCGCCAAACCCGTGTGTGCACCGCCCGCCAGATTATGACTGGTGGGCGGTTCTTTGGTGGTCCCACAGCAGTACCTACGAAATAGGCACTGCAATGGGAATGTCAAAGACAGTACCTGCACAGCTTGGTCTGGTGCAGTCCAAGCCGTGCAGGTTCTGGGGTGCATGACACAGGTGAGCACAACATATGTCCCCCTGCATGCACCCCATGGCCCTGAGACACAAGGGGGGCCTGTAGTGCCCCTTTTGTTTCCTCTCTGCCACGGTGTTCATGGAGTAAGAACCGTCATCAAAACCGTGGTGGAGAGGACACTAGTAATATGCTTGAAGGGACAAGTATATTACGGCCTCAAGACCACAGCGCCACCACCGCTGTTGCGGCGGTGCAATGGCAGTCCGGCCACCCTAGATGTAATAGGGTGGTCGGACCTCAAGTGCAGCGGTGGCTGGACCACTGCCGCTGCACCCCTGCAAGTCTGGCGGTCCTCGAACCGCCAGATTTGTAATCAGTTCCATAACCGGGGTGACACCTGTTGAGTGTATAAAGAGGCAAAGTCATGGCAAATCCACATCGCGTCAAATGATGCTACAACATACGCGTGCCAGATCTGAGCAATTACCTGCATGTCAACAATCATCCAAGCTACCCTCTTTCCTATAAGAGTGCCTTGTGTTTTGGAGGCTGTTTCATAGAGCTTCCTGCCTCCATATGTACTCTTATAACACTGTTGAGTCCTTTTCCATATATGCTCTTAGAACCCTGTTGAGTCCTTCTCCAACAGGATTAACGAGTCTAGATTTAGTATGGGTCTACCTGCTAATGGCCATGGAAGAACTTCCGGTCACTGATAGCAGACCTATGGCACCTCTGAATTCCAATGGCCTCTTCTTCCACATGAAGACTCACTAATATGGGGTACAATTATTGTCAGATGGGAGAAACTGCTGACTGCATCCATGATATGGTACAGCACCCTTTACAGTGAGACTTTTCAATTTGTAACTGAGGTGAATATCACAGGGTATTAAAATTCCTTCATTGGCAGTTCACAAAAGCAGTTTAGTCAGATCATTATGAATAGGTTGAGTGAGTTAATGTCCTACACAAATGTGCTAACTCCCTTACAGGATGGTTTTAGCGATGGCATAGAAACTATCGTCCAGGTGTTCTGCTTACATTTGTTATATTGGAAACATGTTCACCTGGGGGTTGGCAGACTTTGTGTTATTTTTGTGGCCCTTTGGTCTGCTTTTGATTTAGTCCCGAGAAAATCACTATGAGCGGTATTCACAGAGGTAGAGGTCCCCGAGTATCTTATAGAAGTTTTGACTAAATTACATTTGAACAACTATTCCCAGATTAAATGCAGACCATAGGCAATGTGACAAACCCCATCCCGGTTAATCGGGTAGTAAGGCACTGGTGTGTGCTAGCTCCTACCCTCTTTCTCTTATATATTAATGCTTCAGTGTCACAGCTTTAGGAATGTGAGATAGGTGCCCCATGTCTTGCTGGAGTTAAGATCCTGACCCCACTGATTGCAGACAATACTCTCCTGTTATCAAAATTCCCTACTGCGATCCAGAATCTTTTAGATTGTTTTGGGTCCTTCTGCAGTCAGTGGGGGTTGGAGATTAACCTCACAAGACCAAATATATGTTTTTTTAAACCTGCCCAACTACCTGTGCAAACCCAACACTCAATAGAGTGGCTCTGGAGAGAATTCATGTGTTCGATTATCTAAGGATTATGCTCACAGAACAATTTGATTGTTCATCCTATATTCAGGTGCTTGGGCACATACTAGAGTATAGAGAAACAGGGTTAAACCCAATTAAGTCAAAGGGACCTGGGTAGCTATCAGTACAAAAGGAAGGGGTCCCAGACAAGGAACAAATAATTCAAAATATAACTTGGTTTGAAATATACAATTATTTCAAGAAGCAAAGATATTAGATGCAAAAAAGTTTAATTCAGATTTGCATAGATTGCCTTTCATTGGTTAGAACACATAATACATTTTTTTCAAAATAGCACATTTTATTTATATGTGCCCACATTCACAACGGGGAGGGGGTGAAGTGAGGGAAGTGTCAAGGATAGGATAGGATAAAGGGATTGTCTGATTCATTCAGTGACAGGTATTATTCTCAATTCAAAAAATGAGTACATGTGGTTCCTTTAGCCAAAGGCCACAACATAAGGCTCATAGAGAGTCCAGAAAAAAACTGATGCAAACAGCCTAACTCCACTTCAGCCGCTAAAGTCTTGCTTGGGGTAGGAGTTGGTGATTGTTGTGTGGTCTACGTTTCGACCCAGAATATATGTAGGAAAGTAGTCCTTACAGAACGGGTCTTCTTCAGGACAAAGGAGTTGTGGGTGGGCGACCTCCTAGGGGCAGTTAAAAAGAAATCAATTAGCACGCACCCATCCTGTTAATTATTACAAGGAGGGCGGATTTGAGAAAATTGATCAGTTAAAAACGTGTTGTCAAAATTTACATAGGACACAAGACTTATAGTGAGGGATTGTATTTCAGATTAATTAATTAATTAATTAATTAATTGCAAGTTTATATAGCGCTAGGATCGACTCCCGGAGGAGTATCTCCGCGCTTCGACTGCTGCGAAACCCTTCCTGGCTTCCCTGAGAGATGGTCCCTTAATGGGTATCTCCAGGGTGAGACCAGGCATCCCCGGCGGTCTGGTGGGGCCGTTAGTGCAGATGAGGCAAGCTTATGCCCAGAGTTGCCGAGTGTGATCGCTGATCAGAGTGGGCACCGATGCGAGAGAATTATCGAGTCCGCTGACCCTGGTCCAGAAACCTGCCGCGTCGGGAATCGAACCCTGGTCCCGGGCCGTCCTCTGCTCTCGGGTCTGCCGCCTCTAACCAGTGAGCCACACTACTACACAGGATATGGTAATAGCTCACCTATCACGGAGGGCAAGAGGAACAGAGTCACCAGGGGCTGAAGTCTCCCGGGCCACGTTATAAATTTGCAACTGAAAATTACAAGGAAAGGGGTTGCCATCTCCTATTTCACTAAAGGTCACATCTCATTCGGTTTAATCTCTAGTGTGTTAACCAACAGATGCATCTCTGGACATTTTTAACTTCGGGCTTTAATCAAAAAACATAAGGGAATCACCTGTTGGACCGATTTTTATTAATTTGAATACATAGGGCAAAAATCTCAAAAGTTAAACATTTGCATGATGTCGAGAGGCACGTATATTATGTGTGCAATATATATCGTCTCTCTGTAACCAATTTTTGGCAAACTCGAGTCTACCGATCTAAAAGGATTACCCGGTTTTACATTCAAAGGATACCGTATTGCAACTGTAAAGATCATACCATTCTGGTGCTAAATTAGTTCATGTAATCAAGTTGATGGTTGTTGATTCCTGATTAAAATACGCCTGTATATGGGGGACAAAGTTGGAAAATAGTGCTATCGGTAGCTTACATTTGCACAATTTTAAAGGCTAGCTGTACACTGAGTCAAAAGGATACCTCTGAACTCAGGAGGGTTCTCGAGGCGTCCCGCCAATAGATATTTTTTTATTTCATATTTCTTCTGCCTTAAAGTGAGGAGAAAGGCATTTAGCATTCAGGCCGTACTACACCACATTTCATCCAACTAACACGGTTTCTCACGTGAGGCTTACCTCAGATGCTCAATTTGGTTGTAGGCAGGGTAGATCCTATGTAACCGCCACACCTTCTGGTGCTTGGTTAGTTCGTGTTATCAAATTGATGGTGGTTGGTTCAAAATACGCCTGTGTATGGGGGACACGGTTGGAAAATAATGCTATCGGTAGTTTGCATTTTCACAATTTTAAAAAAACCTAGCTGTACAAAAGACATACCTCTGAACCAAGGAGGGTTCTCGAGGCGTATCGCCGATCGATATTCTTTGATTTCTTATTTCTTCTGCCTTAAAGTGAGGAGAAGGGCATTTAGCATCAAGGCCACATTACACCACATTCCATCCAGCTAACACGATTTTACCATGAGTCTTACCTCCGATGCTCAATTATGTGGAGGCAGGGTAGATCCTATGTATTCGGCACACCTGTCTGCAAAATAACAAAGTGCCAATGGGTTCATATATTCGACCCATGTGTAACGCGTTTTCTAAGTCCCCAACCAAAAACGGGACACACGCTTACCTTCAAAATGTTTAGTTGGACCGAAATATATCCCGCAGCTCGACGTGTTTAAAGCTCTGCCACAACGACGAGGCCTCGTTCACTTCCTGGTTAGTTTCAAGGGGTGGAGCATAAACGTGAGGCCTTAATGGAGGTAGTAAAAAGACTACGCCCCTGCTAGTCGCAGTATTCTAAGCCGATTCAGTGCCCTCCAGTCATTATTGGAAAATAGTCTATTCTTGAAGGCTATTAAGGGCATAGATATATAATTATCAGAAAATAAATATTAAGCTTAATTTAATCAGAAGGGCTCAGAGACGCACAAGGCTGTATAGAACAACCTTAAAGGGACATTGCTCCTCTAGACATTTAGGGCGAATCATTTGCAAGGACTTTGTTCAGAAAAATATATATATAAAACACCAATCGAGCGCACCGCGCCCCTTCTTGTTGAGTAATTTTTTGACATACATTTTATGTTATTCAAATACCATATAATAATGGATCTTAGGTTGGCACATTTAGTACACACAATTCCTTCATTATGACATAGGATCTATGGCTTGCCCACCAGACAGGTTAGCAAAAAAACACATAGTAATGACAAAGTAGTAGTATATACAGAGGTTATATATCCAGGCAATGTGCACTTATCTCCCATGATATTATAAATCAAGCCATTTCCTAGATTTCTCATAGGAAGTACATGTCATATTTTTTGGGCAGAGTGCACTTATCTCACAGGACAGTGTAACCCATACCACGTTTCAAGGTTTAGTCCACTATCGTACAAATCTATAAATAAAGCATTTTTTACGCAGAGTAATGTAGATTGTTCAATATGTTACCCTGTGGAAAGGATCAAAGATTAGCCAACTGTACAAAACTGCTTTCAGATTCGTTTAAGCAATGTAGATTGTTCAACATGATACCCTGTTGAAAAAAATCAAAGATTAGCCAACTGTACAAAACTGCTTTCAGATTCATTTAAGCCCTAAACTACAGAATTGAAAATATGAATCCACTTCAGCTCTCTGACATTTAGGATGCTGGATAGATCACCACCCCTTGGGCCTAGTGTTACATGTTCCAAAACTACCCATTTCAATGTTTCAGGCATGTGGTTTTCTTTTTACGCAGTGTTCAACCAAGGGTGCCCCAGGCACCTTACATCTGATGCGGCTGCAGTGTGCAAGGAATCTTGCTTTCACACGCTGCTGGGTCTGACCTACGTATATGAGATCACATGGACAGATTATGCCATAGATCACATTCCTGGTGTTACAGTTCGTGTGGCTCTTGTGTGTGTGTCGATGATTTTTGAAAAGAAAGTCCTTAGATTGGATAGTAGAAGGGCAAGCCTTGCAGTTCCCGCATCTAAAATGTCCAACTACAGGTGGTTGTTTCCAGCAAGAAGCCAAGGTAGGTGCAGATGGGCACTCTAGAAAAGATGATACTACATAGTCTTTTACATTCCCAGCTTTTTTGAAGGCGTGCATGGGTACATTTGTAATCTCCAAATCATCTGCAATTAGACCGCAGTGTTTGTTTATAGTCTTTTTAATTGCATGACTCTTTGTTGAAAAGGTAGTCATGCAAATCATGCGTTCTTCTGATTGACAAATACGTGAGGGGGTTCCAAGAGTGTTTCACGATGACAGAACCATGCCCTCTTCCTGGAGCGCTTGATCAACCGTCTTGGGTAACCTCTCTCTATCAAACACTTCATCATTGTGTCGGATTGTGCCATATAGTCTTCTTTCCTACTGCAGTTCCTCCGAACCCGGAGAAACTGGCCATAGGGCAAGTTATCTCGAAGGCTCCGCGGATGATGACTTGAATATTGCAACAACGAGTTTCGTTCCACAGGCTTTCTGAAGAGTGTGGTATACAGTGTGCCTTCCTCTGCTACTATCGTGATGTCCAGGAAATCAATTTTGCTGTTACTGGCTTGCATCGTAAATTGAATGTCTGGAGATTGCAGGTTTAGCCAAGAGTGGAAGCGTTCAAGTTCACAGGAATGTGAGATAGGTGCCCCATGTCTTGCTGGAGTTAAGATCCTGACCCCACTGTTTGCAGACAATACTCTCCTGTTATCAAAATTCCCTACTGCGATCCAGAATCTTTTAGATTGTTTTGGGTCCTTCTGCAGTCAGTGGGGGTTGGAGATTAACCTCACAAGACCAAATATATGTTTGTTTTTTTAAACCTGCCCAACTACCTGTGCAAACCCAACACTCAATAGAGTGGCCCTGGAGAGAATCCAGGTGTTCGATTATCCAAGGATTATGCTCACAGAACAATGTGATTGTTCATCCTATATTCAGGTGCGTGGGCACATACTAGATCAACACTGTGGGGATATTTTCAGGGAAAGCTGTGGCTCTTTTTCACCCTGTAACTCCAGCCCTTGAAATCTACAAAAGTCAGGCTCCAGGAGCTACCCTGTATGGTAGAGAACTTTGGGGCTATAAACACTCTAGGCCCCTGGAAATTATAAAAAATCATTTTGCAAGGAATCTAAGCTGTATACCAGTTAGCACCGCACTTATCCCCCTATGTCTAGATTATGGTTTTAGACGTATTAATGACATAGCTGGGTTCAGACCGCTTCTGTATTGGCAGAGACACTGGGTAACACCAGAGCTCATGCCATATCGTATAGCCCTACGATTTCTTGAATCCAGATAATGAAAGATCAGCTGGGCCAAATTGGAAAGAAGAATCTGTAGTCTTACCCTGCAGATGCTGGCTTAGTTTCTAAATCAGGGCTAAAAGTTGCCTATTGGCATTATATTGACAACAAAACTCTATGTTCTCTTAGGACTGGTTACCTTAGTGATTCCTTCCTAGAGTTTAAAGCAGATTATTACTCGGAAGCTTACTTGTACGTGACTTCCCCTCAACCCCCACCTCCACCTTGCAAAGTCTTTATATGTTGACGTCTACTTTGCCTATTCCCACGTCCACAGCTAAATGAAATTGTCACACTAGCTATTGTAATAGGTTCTGCTCGTTCTACCCTCTGTGAGTTAAACGGTTGAGCATGTCGTATTTTTCTGCCCAAAGTATCAAAGGCATTAGAAGAAAGTGGACTTTACCTGTCTGTCATAATCTGTGGACTATGTTAAAGCTGCATCTAGAATTTTAAGAAGTAATACCAGTTAACGCATTGTGTTTCCTGTTTCTCTATTCTTGATGTATACGTGGAGGCTTCGACAGAACAAGACGTCAAGCTAATGGTCTAAGTTTTACTTTGTGCTGCCTCTTTTTAATAGTCTTTTTAGCTTGTCACTGTTTTTAATTTTGTTCTCTCGGTCTTGTATAAAATACACTATGTCTGATCGATTTGCTTGCTTTTATTAACTGAAATATGTTCAGATTGGCTTGACTGCTCTATGAATTGGAGCTTCTGTACACATTTTTTTATTGTTTTATTTCTTGTATTTATGCTCTGTCTTCTTCCTAATCTGCTCTTCATGGCCATTGTGCCGAAATTAAGATTTATTGGTTGATCGAAAAAATTCTATCGATGTACCTGCATAAAGTGAAGCTGAATATGGCGCTGTAGAATTTAGGAGGTCTGTGAACCATGAAAGCATTTGTTGCTATTGTTCCTATTAACAGTACCCAAATATTTACAAAATGTTCACATAGAGTCAAACAAAGACACACTTTCTAACCACACACTCTGCAGAGGGTAGCATGCTAGCTGTGAAGGATAAGCATTTCAACCCCGCACATAAGGGTTGTAAGCACCATATAAGCATGCAGCAATAGCACAGAAGAGGGAGACACTCAACAAGGAGCCAGCAGGGGTGTACAGAGAGAGAGATATATTTCTAAAGTCCTCCTTCATGCAATTCAGTGGATTCACTGGAGTAGAGGTGAAAGGTTATACACAAAAGGCCAAAAAAGCATTAGATGAGAGATGAACGCTCCACTGGACTTACCCAAAACATGAGTGACAAAGTTTCACGCCAATGGATGAAAGCGGCTGGTTGAAGAAAGTCAGTTTTTAAAAGGGGCCGATCCAAAGCCGCTTCTGTAAATATAGTAATCAATAGGTCTGGCTGACAGAACGGGCTGTCAAAAATAAACCGGACCCAAAAATGATGCACAGTGAAGTAAAGTGATTTACTTAGGATCTCTGACATTTTGGTCAGGTGGAAAAGCACCTTACTTACACATTCTGCTCTTCTGCTTCTTCATGAATATCCCCCTCTCTCTTCCTTTCCCACAAAAGGGCAAAGTGTTGCTTTCCATTATCTCTTGACCTAAGCTAATACACTGTGTTCAATAAATACAGGTATCAGATGTTAATTCAGTCTCACTCTGTAAATGTTTAAAAAGTCAAGAGGTCTTTCTGGAACCACATTAAGCTTTAGGGAAGGCAGGAGACCATTTTAAGTTCTGCCTTTCCCTGTCATGACAAACAGCAGAGAGGGAGAGGGCCAGCCCCTCAATGATGTCAGATGAAAATCGCACATCCTGGGAACCGGGGTACCGACGGTTAGGTGAGCCTCGCGGCGCCTCCACGACGATTTCGCAATTGTTTTTTGGCTGGGTCTTGCAACAATAGGGTACCCTTACTTAAAGGAGCCTTTATGGCCCCTCACTATTATAATAACTACGTGTTGGGGCTGATAGTTCATTGGTTCACTTTGTTTAACTGAGCAGCTCACATGGATAGTTCATTGGTTCACTTTGTCTAACTGAGCAGCACACATTGATGAAAGGTCCTTGTTACCTATGCATGAGAGTTGACTAGGATACCCTATGATTATCTCAAATGTTCTGGTTGCCAATTAAGCAACGGGTGTTAAACTAGTCTCATTCCTTATATGTGAGTAATGGATAGAGAATGCCTGTTAAGATGTTGCTTACCGCAAATTACTATACAACTACCACTCTTAAGCAAGCAATCTGGTAGCACTTAACAGTGCTGAGACACTGATTCCATAAGGGTAAAACATCCCAGGATGTGCGATTTTGATGCGCACTATGCAAATTTGAAAAGGTGTCGTTGATAGCTATGACAGTTGGGCAACTATCACACGTCTGTTGGGTTTTTAGTGTAAAACCATTGGTTTAAGCACAGTAAAGTTATGTGCTTACTGTGACTTTCTTCTTTTTTGCACTACAGAGCGGGGCCTCATTCCCCCGAGCAGTTGCCGGGTGAGGTGAGGTCTTCACCCACATAAAGCTGGGTGAGTATCACTTTGAGGAAATGCCTCAGTGTGATGGAGCTAGTATGCTCTTTTGAAATGCAGAATGCAAATTATTCATGCATGTGTGCCTGCACGGTCCCTAGTTGTGTGTATTGGTGTGTGTGTGCAATCTGGCGTTGTTTGACATAGTGTCTTTTTGTTTTTTGTTAGGAAGAAGAATTTTTCCTCTCCCTCCAGTGGCCACCTAAGTATTTAAAGTCCTGGTATATGTAACTTTGTCAGTACATGTTTATACTCTTCACCTACACACTTTACATGCAGTTGCAGTAGCTATTTTTGTTAACCGGTCCTGAAGAAAGCCGGGCTAGATGCCCTTATGGCTGAAACATGTCGACCATACTGCACAGCGCTAGTGGGTAGCCTCACTACCTAGCGCTTTTTAATCCTTGACACTTGACTTCTGTTTAAACGCTTCCCGAAGTCTGGGTAGTCAATTTTAACATCACCATTTGAGCACTGCACTTTTTTCATTAACATCACTTAAAGATGCAAATTATGATCAGTACTTTTGACATCCATCCCCGCACTGGCATTACTGGGGCGGATTTGGGATGGCATGATAAACAGTTCCCACGTGACGTAAACTCCACCAAATGGGTGGTCTGATGGGAATTGCTTCAGCCTTCCGACACTAATGCCTTAAGATTCTGACAGCCCATTTTTCACGCACCCATCACCGGTACCTCACTGGTGCTGATGTAGGCACACACTTTCCCTGCCTTGATCTGCTCTTTTGTATGTTATGTACCTGGTCAGTAAGCAACAGTCTCTGCGCTTCAACCTCATTTCAGTGTTGTTGGTAACCAAGGCACTTGCAGGTCATCACTCCCTGCCTTGGCCAAAGCATTGCCTGTGTTCTGCAGAAGTGTTGCCCATGATCTGCAGTCAGTCAGTCATATACTTTATTCGATAACTTAATATCATAAAAAGGCACAGATACAATATTCAGCTCATATATACCAATTCACAATCAAAACATTAAAAAATTCCATACAATCTATTACATTTAAATTTCATTTTGTAGGTCTTCAATCAAGGGACAGTTATAACACTAAAATAATTCCATACGTGGCTAAACATTAGAAATTACAGTAAAAAGGTTTCCCAAATGCTGAGAATAAAATTAACAAGCAATACCTTATACAGTAGACTAAAAATAAACCACATCTTTCTTCATAGTCAAGGTACAGCTCCCATAAAACCTAATCTTTTCTTCATCCCATTAATACGCACCGCTGCCACTAGAAAATTTGCAACATGAAAAGTGGTTTGAGTACTATTCAGGAGTTGCAGATAAAGGAGTGCCGGCCTAACCTGCCGATCTGCAGTCTGTCTTGCCTCCTGAACCTGAGTCTTTACGCTGCCCTGCTCTGATGTGTGGCATAAAGAACACAAAAAGCAAACAAACTGGCTGGGTAATAAGGATGTGAGGTATATTTTTGGTATTAGTGTTACTGGTGTTTGGCTGATATGCTAGCCAGACGCTTTTCATGCTAGACCAAGCACCCTAGGAAGTTTGGAGTGGGAAAGTGGGCTCCAGTTCGCTAATTTTAACTAGCCCCCACCATTCTTCCTATAGTCTATCAGCTCTTTAATGCCTCCCTCGCCACCGGCATTATGCCAACATCATGGAAGCACGCTAAGATACTTCCATTGATAAAAAAGGCAAATGCCAATCCTAAGGATCCAGCAAATTATAGGCCAATATCCCTGCTTCCGGCTCTCTCCAGGGTTTTGGAAAAGCACATGAATAAAGCCTTGCAAAGTCATATTGAGGAGGGGGGCTTCTCCATTAATCCAAATCTGGCTTTAGGGCGAATTTCAGTACGGAATCCGCCCTTCTGAAAGTGAAAAAGCACATCAAAGGCAAACTGGACCAGGGAGGTAAGGCCGTTCTGTTACTGCTTGATCTGTCGGCGGCTTTTGATAAGGTCCCACATGATAGACTCCTCAATAAGCTTGAAGCCATCGGCCTATGTGGGACCACCCTGACCTGGTTGTCCTCTTTTTTGGGAAACAGATCTCAGGATATTTGGCTCCCTCCATTTTCATCGTCGATGCCAGACTCTGAAGTGGGTGTCCCTCAGGGCTCCAGACTCAGTCCCACCCTCTTTAATATCGATCTATTCCCCCTTGCATCCATATTAGAGGTAGACAAAGCCAAAATTATCTCCTACGCTGACAACACTCAGCTGATTTTTTTCCTGTGATAACTGCGCCGACCTCGATGGGACAAGAATCGGGGCTTGTCTCACGAAGGTGCTTAACTGGTTTAGGATTATTCAGTTTATGTGCAATCCGGAAAAAACGTAAGTGGTTGTCTTTGGAAGTCCAGAAACCCCTAAGTGGCACTCCTGGTGACCTGAGGATCTGCCACCCCCTCCTGTAGAAAAGGAGAAAGCCAAAAACCCAGTAACCGGGTTAGATATAACCCTTTCCATGAGACCTCAGATTCAAAATCTAACTGGCGCATGCTTTGGAATCGTATGAATGCTAAAACAATGCTTGCCACTACTGCCTCTGGAAAGCAGGGGGATTGTATGTAGTGGAGGCAATGGTGGCTTCAAAGCTTGATTATGTAAATTGCATGTACCTGGGTCTTTCTAAATCCCTGATCCAGCACTTACAGGTGGTCCAAAACGCGGCAGCTAGAGCCACTTTTAAACCTAAACCCAGATCTAACATAACTCTGATTCTTACATCTCTACATTGACTTCGTATAAAAGAACAAACAGACTTTAAGGCTCTTACCATCTTTTTAAAGCTTTCTACAACGTAGGAGCCGGCTACCTAATAAAACGGGTCAACCACTATACTACCTCTAGGCTGTTAGTGTTAAGCTCCTCCAAAGCCAGCTTGGCCTGCGTGCCCAGGATTCGCCTGACCCAGACGGGTGGCAGATCCTTTGCTTTCTTAGGCGTGAAACTTTGAGGTTCCGTGAGAATCGTAACAACGTTTTTGGGCTCGTTCGAATATGGACGAATTTGGTATCTACGAACCGCAAATGACGAGTTTAGTAGGTGTACGCGTTTTCGCTACTCTACTTTGCAGCGTTCGTCTTATTCATGGGTTTCTCCATCTGAACCCTCGGGTTCCATTTTAGATACGGCATCCATTTTGTTTCTTGCCCTCACGTAGCCAGCGAACGGACAATGTCCGCTTCATGACCCTGGGTTTCCCAAGCTCTTGCGGAAGATGCACATCCCTTTGAGTGTGTCTTTATGACTAGGAGAATGACACGGCAAAGGCAGATGGCTCCGCTCGAGGCTCATCTTGCCGTGCCGGTCTATTGTTTCAGCCTTGCATGCATTAGGCTCGAATCCTTTGATCCTGTGATCACGCTTCCGATATTGCCCCTACACTCTTTTCAATCTGTTGTCTGTCTTTGTCTTCCCTGCACCTGTTTCTGTCTCTTCTCTTAGCTCGTTTACAGCTAGAATGGAATGTGCCTAATGGTGAGATAACGTGCTTTTACAGTTGGGAACCAGCAACGCTACTGTAATTATGTTCCAGGCTTCTGAAAACATGAATGCAATCCTTTTGAAGTTTACTGTGGGAACTGAGTTGTAACCTTTTGTTCGCTATGTTGTGCAATGACGAAAATGTGTATAAAAGGAGCGATCCACTTTTGCAATTCGAAGCAGACTCTCAGAACCTACACTCTGTGTACTTCTAGCGATCTCTGTATCCCTGCAGTAAATAAACGCTGATCTTTGACGCCGAAGGAAGTGTCCCGTGACTCTGTGATTTGTACGCCGGAACAGGTAACCCACGAAGGTTTCAGGTGTTGTCCCCTGGCACCACTGGGCCTTAGAATAGCCCAGTCCTTCAGTTGGCGCCCAACGTGGAGCGACATCAGCGGTACTGGTCCAAAGCCTGACGATCATGAGGAACTTCGTGTGAAATCTCCCAGGGAAGGTGCACCCGGCTTCATCGATCCTGTTGTCGAAATAAGTGGTCCGAAGATTTTTCCCACGAAGATTCCCGCCTCCTGACGGCTGCGACGGACTGATGCCCTGACTGTCAACCTGTTTTGGCGCCTGGCGTAGTCCTTTGTACGGCGAGACGATTGACGGGCCTTCCTGGTGACGCCATTGTTCTCTCAGTTAAGTATTTGTGGGTCGCTCCCAGTAAACTTGGTTGTTGTTGTTGAAACTTGGTTGTTTGCATGGTTCCATTGTATTTGTGGTTCTTAGTTGTTGATTCTTAGTTGTTGGGTTTTTCTTTGACGATTGCAATTGCCAAAACCGAGGGTCTCGTATTTTTGCGAGGATATCGTAATTCGATAACCCTTGAAGTTTGTAAACTCGGTTAGTGTGCACGATGCCTGGCCGTAGGTACAGAGCAGGAATATCGTCGTAAAAATATCGACTAACATAAATATCGCTGCAAAAATATCTACAGGAAGAAATATTGATGACAAAAATATCGTCTGACCAGAATATCGACAGACAGGTAAGTAATATCGTTAACATTAATATAGTTGTAATAAATATCGTTTACAAAAACATAGTTTACAATAATATCGTTTTTTTAATAATTATAAGTAATGTAGTGTTTTTAATGATTATTTTTAGTCAAAGTAGTATTTTTAGTAGTATATTATTATTTAATAATGTATTTTCAGTTGAATTTAGTATTAATAGTTCCGTAGCGGGTTGTGGGTTTATAGGGGAGTAGGGTGGGAAGTAATTTAAATATAATGAAATAATACATTAATTAATGTTTTAAATGAATATAAATAGTGTAATAAATAATAGTTAATTAATTTCAATTAGTTAATTATGTTAATTTTTTAATTATTTTTAGGTGTGTGTACAGGATTTTTTTAGTGAAAATGTTTTTGGGTAAAGGGGTATTTTTAGGGTTCAGGGTCAGTTTTCAGTTTTTGGGTAAAGGGGTATTTTTAGGGTTCAGGGTCAGTTTTCAGTTTTTGGGTAAAGGGGTATTTTTTGGGTTCAGGGTCAGTTTTCAGTTTTTGGGTAAAGGGGTATTTTTAGGGTTCAGGGTCAGTTTTCAGTTTTTGGGTAAAGGGGTATTTTTAGGGTTCAGGGTCAGTTTTTAGTTTTTGGGTAAAGGGGTATTTTTAGGGTTCAGGGTCAGTTTTTAGTTTTTGGGTAAAGGGGTATTTTTTGGGTTCAGGGTCAGTTTTCAGTTTTTGGGTAAAAGGGTATTTTTAGGGTTCAGGGTCAGTTTTCAGTTTTTGGGTAAAGGGGTATTTTTTGTGTTCAGGGTCAGTTTTCAGTTTTTGGGTAAAGGGGTTTTAAATATAATGAAATATTAGATTTATTAATGTATTAAATAAATATAAATAGTGTAATAAATAATAGTTAATTAATTTTAATTAGTTAATTGAATAATAATTATGTAATTAATTATGTTAATTTTTTAATTAATTTTAGGTGTGTGTACAGGATTTTTTTAGTGAAAATGTTTTTGGGTAAAGGGGTATTTTTAGGGTTCAGGGTCAGTTTTCAGTTATTGGGTAAAGGGGTATTTTTAGGGTTCAGGGTCAGTTTTGGGTTTTTGGGTAAAGGGGTATTTTAATTATATATATGTATTATTGTTGTTATATAAAGTAATGTGTAAAATTAATTTATATGTCCACATTTATTAAGTTTATAATTAAAAAGTGTAGTACATTTTTTTGAAATAGTTAAAAAATAAAAGTAATGTAATGTATTTTGTTAATAGTACTTATATTTATTTATTATTTAATGTAATTTTAATTATTTTAAAAAGTCGATATTTTTTACATCTATATTAATTACAACGATATTTTGGAGTCGATATTTATGTACTTACCTGTTTAAGTATAGGGTGTCGATATTTTTGTAAACGATATTTTTGCAACGATATTTATGTCAGCTATATTTTTGTTTTCGATATTTTTACACCCTACCCTGGCCGTAGTACTTTGTTTGGTTTCCTTAAATGTTGCAGCACGGATTCCCGGTTGGAGGACTCATGTCCGATACCTCTAGTTGGAACTCCGATTTATGAGCTCTATAGTCGACACGGAGTGGGCCCTATTGTTTATAATGAATATTGGATCCGTTATACTAAAAATGATGGTGTCCTTAGTTGGCCACCCCATGGTAGTTTTGAAACTGAGATTTTAGATAATCTCGAAGCGAAATTGTTTAAAAAGAAAGCTAGGCCAGCTATGTTTGATTCCTTTCGGTTATGGCGCAAAGAGGCCAAACAGAAAGAAATCAAGCAGATTAAGAAAAATAAGAGAGACGGTATCATTACGATGATGCAAAGTGTAGAACAATATCAGCGAGACAAAGAAGAGAAGGAAAAGGAAGTTTGTACCAGATTGCATCGTATGGCAGTGGATAAATGTTATCCGGTTTTACCGTCAAGTTCTGATAAGAAGGAAGAAGAATCGACAGAAGATCCTTTGTTATCCTATTTATTAAAATCACCACCTCCTTATGTACAGGGTGCTACAGCCCCTGTAGTTCCTCCTGTAGTTCCTCCACCTGTTGTTCCGGCGGCTGCTGGTCAGCCTGTCGTTGGTCCTGTTCCTCCGAATCCTCTTGTTCCTCAAGTGGGCCCTGCTCCCTTACCTGCCCTTCTTCCTACTGCTCCTCTGCCTATACCTTCTCAGTCTGTTGTTACTACTACTCCTGCTATCTTGGCTACTCCTACTGCTCCTACGTTCAGTCCTCACGTTGTTGCCCCTGTACTTCTCTCCTCTTCTCCTTCTGTTTGTAGTCGTATACCTAATGCTGTTGCTAATCTCTATTCTCCACTTTTCGGATCGATACTTGGGTCCGATGTCTCTGACGTCTCTCAGAGACGAAGCCAAATGCCTGGAGGTAGGGAGAGTGAGACGTTAGTCACTATGGCGCGTAGGTGGATTAGACATCCTGCTAAGTACACTCCGCGCTTAGTTTTCGATACGTTTTCTCAGTTCAATGAGCCCACACAAAGATTCGTGTTCGAGGAAATGTGCAAATCCTTGAGAGAAGAGTGGGATAATGATGAGGTAGATAATGTACCGCCCGATATGACTGAACTTCAGAATCAGTTTTCGAGTGGTATGATTGTAGGCGGTAATGTACGACGGGCATTAGAGCATTTGTTAGCTTTTTTCGATCTATAGTGCCTCCTCGAGTGTCGTTTGAAGATGACTCCAATGATTCGAAAGCACAATCTGGTCAGTATCCTATGCGAGAAGTTCCCCCAGCGTGGATGCCAGGTGATGCTACTGTCAATCCTGCAATTTTGCCACACTTCCAGAGAGTTTGGATACACCTCCCAGGAAGCGATCAGAAGTTTTGCAGGTGAAACAATCTTTGCCTGACCCCCGGAAAAATCCGGCAGGTTATTATAAGGAGTTATCCCAACTTGTGGATGCTACTATTATGAACCTTGCTGACATTGATATGTTGTTTGGTAACGTAGTACCTCAACCGATTTGGGCGAAAATTGGTTAAGAAAATCATGCAGCTGAGTTGGGCGGTGATTGGGCTGCTCTTGTAGCGGCTGACAGACGACAAGTTGGTGGGGCTAAGCCTGAACAGATAATTACGGATCTGCCCCAAAGAATCATTACGCTCATGAAAACACTTATGCCAGCGATGAGGGTGAAGTGGGATAAATTGTCTGCTTGCAAACAAAAGAAAGACGAGAGTGTCTCCTATTTCTTTACTAGATTTGAGGAGGCATTCATCGATCATAGTGGTCAGGATATGAGCACTGAGGGAGGACAGCGGTTGTTTGTGAATGAATGAATGATTACACATTTCTATAGCGCATGGTTACCCTAAGGCATCCCAGCGCTTATGTGGTCAGGTCATCTCCATTTGTTGATAAGTTTGTATTAAATTTGTTGCCTGAGCTATGCAACAAATTGAAAAATTCTGAAAGTGCATGGGCTGTTTCAACCACTGCTCAAATATTAGCGACGGCTCAATATTATGAGAATAGAGAAAAAGAAGAAAATGATCGTGCAGACAAGAAAACGAAGGAGCTTAAAACTAAGGTCTTATTGCAGCAAGCATATCCTCCGCGCTCGAATTAGAATGACTCGCAACAGCAATATCGACCGCAGGCGCAGTCTTCTAGGATGCAGTCACGCTCTGACTCTTCTGCATCCAGATCTATGCTTGGGTATAATCAATGTGCATATTGTAGGGGTGAGGGCCATTTGAAGTTTAATTGTCCTGTTTTACGTGACCGAAATAATGGTGTTTCGGCCCAAGGAGGTCGTAGTGGTCCTCAGCAGGCATCTCGAGGTAGAGGTCGTGGCACCTCTCAAAATCAAAATGAGCGTTCTACTGCTTCATCGGACGCGAACAATTGTTTTGATCAGCGAAATACATCGTCTGGTAGATCTGCACAGTATCATGTGGATGACTATTATGTTGAGCATGACATTGATGCAGACGGTAATTACTAGGACAGCCATGGACAAAGAGAGGGAGTAGTATCAGTTCCGGTTGATCAGAGAGGGCCTTACGTCGCAGTTGCCACATCGGGCGTAGATGAGCTTTTTCTGTTGGACACTGGTGCAGCAAAAAGTTCCATTATGCATTTGAAACTCCCTGGCGCACCTTTGTCTGGCTTAACAAATGTTTCCGTTGGATTCTCTGGCGCCCCGGTTAGCAATCCAGTTTCTAGCCCTTTGTCCCTTACGATCGGGCCACGTGAGCTAGAGGCTCCTTTGATTTTAACTACTGGTTGTGGTGAGAATCTTTTGGGCCTGGATTTGTTGAAGCGGTTATATGCGACTCTGTATTGCTCTCCTACGGGAGTGGAGCTTACATTAGGTCAGAGAGTGATCTCTCCTATGTACTTGTCAAATGATAAGCTCCAACCGGAATTGAGTTCCCTTCCTGAGTCTTTGTGGGCAACGGGTCCGAATGATGTGGGCCTGCTGGACATTCCACCTTATGTAGTCCAATTGAAATCGAATGTGCGATTACCACGTATTCCCCAGTATCCTATCTCTCTTGATGGCGAGCGAGCGCTCTTAGCGATCATTTATGACTTGATCGAAAAAGATGTCATCGAAGAGACTAGGGGAAATGTGTGTAACAGTCCGGTGTTACCTATTCTGAAATGAACTGACCCATCCAAGCCT